>NC_041730.1:27165676-27790676 GCF_004115215.2 Ornithorhynchus anatinus
ATATGGCATTCATTATGCATGACAGGATAGAGACATAGATAAGGGAAATACAAAAATTGTAGGACTATGGGGGAGTATATTTTTGACAGGAGAAAAAAAAAACCTCCAATCTTATAAGCTGGGAGTTTTTCATGAGACACAGACATCTTCTACTTGTATCCTATTTCAGTGATTTCTTTTTTAAAAATACCACTAGAATACTCCCTAATGGCGGGGCACAGGTTAGCCTGATGCTCTATTTTACTCCACTGAAAATCCCAGAATCTGAACATATTTCATATTAATGTCCGTCCCTCCATCTAGACAGTAAGCTCATTATGGTTAGGCGATGTGTCTGCTAATTTCTCTTGAATTGTACTCTCTCAAGTGCTTACAAGAGTTCTCTGCACATAGTAGACTCTCAAAAAATACTACTGATTGATTCAGCATTAGTAAGTCAGAGATGGATCAGAGCACTATCTTTAATCAATCATATTTATGAAGCACTATTGTGTGAAGATCACTGTCCTAAGTGCTTGGAAGAGTACAGTATAATAGGGCTGGTAGACAAGTTCCTTGCCTACAGAGAACTTAGAGTCTAGAGGGACATACACATGTTAAAATGAATTACAGATATAATTTATACACATTTCATTTAGACAATGCCTAACACAAACCTCCTGACAAATTAATATTGATGGCAATTTTTGGCCGGCCCCCTTTTTTTTAGATATTTAATCAGAACTGACGGCCAAGAGCCACAGTTATCCAGGGTCTCGGGCTATGGTAATGGAAGTGGATATAAATTAAAAGGTGACAAGCTCAGGTTCAAAGTATTGTCAGTAGCACCGTGGGTAAGAGCTCCCAAATGCTACTGCTTTCCCCATCTTCTGAAATTTTGTATCTTCCAGGAGCCCTTCCCTGATGAATCTTTCATCTGCCCACCTTGTTCACCTACTGTCACATTAACATTTCTGTGACATCTAAGCATTTGGGTATATTCCTCACACCACCCGCACCACCTCATTGCATTTACATATGGGTCTTTACATTTTATTATTTGTAATAAATTTTGTGAATGTCTCCTCCTATAGATTGCAAGATCTTTAAAGGTGGGCATGACTCCTATCTCTATTGTATTTTCTCAAGCCCATAATACAGTGCTCTGCAATGAGTAAGTGCTCCTTTCTATAGCTCCTCCTAATCAGTCAATCAATGGTATTCATTGAGTGCTTACTAGGTGCAGAGCACTGTTCTAAGCACTTGGAAGAATAGAACAGAAGTATCTCCTATTAGCTCATATTCATTATCTCCAATTTATTAAGGTAAAGACACTGGCTGAATTCCTTTTGCCTTTTCCTGAATGCATGCAAGACATGGAAAAAAATGAAATGTAAAGATGGTGGGTAAAAGATGTTAGTAGTAGGGTGTGCTTCTTGCCTTAGCTGTCCAAAAGTGGTAAACTTTTTTTTAAATTATTTGTTAAGCACTTACTATGTGCCAGGAACTGTAGTGGGGTAGAAACAAACTAATCAGATTAGACATAGTTCATGTCCCACACAGGGCTCAAAATCTTAATCCCCATTTTACAGGCTAGGTAACTGAGGCACAGAGAGATTAAGTAATTTGTCCAAGGTTACACAGCAGACAAGTGGTGTAACCGGGATAGAAGTCAAGTCCTCTTGCTTCTAGGCCTGTGCTCTTTCCACGGTGCTATGCGGCTTTCTATGTTTTTTAAAAAAGAAAATTGGCATCACTAATTATGATTATCCTTGAATTTCAAATGGTACCCTGGCAAAGATCTTGGATTTTCTATTCAAATAAAAAAAAAATCCATCTCTCTGCAGACCCACATTTCACAGGTGCATATATAGACACCTATATGCTAGGGAAGGGTAGGATCCTTTGATAAAAACAAACAAACAAAAAACCCAGCCATGTCAAATTTACAGCTTCAAAATCAAAATCATATAATTATTCTTGTGTTTAAATTTCATATTTCATTGCAAAGCTTTTTTTGTGTGAGGGTGACTTGAGTGCTTGGTTAATAGCTTGGTATTTGGTTAATAGCCAAATTTGAATGTTGGAAAGTAATGAGTAATTAGTTTTTCACTTAATTACACTAGGTAGACACAGCAGTACTGAAGGTTTTCCAAGGAACTCTTCTTGAGGTATATCTCCAAGCTTGTTTTACAAGAGGTTAAAGTGCCTTTTACCGCCTGAGCCTATGAATCTTCAAAGCAGGCAAGTCAATGTTTCCTACTTTATTTCAAAAATAAATTTGGGGATTAAGATTTGGCAAGTGCTTGATACAAATTACATTGGAGGGATTGTAAGCTCCATTGGTCTTATTAACAAAGTAAAATAGAAAATTATGTGTGATGTTGATAGTTACAAAATTTATTGCTTCTCTATGAATTACATTAGCAAGCAAAGCAGTTTGAGGCTGTATATAATAGATTGATTTTTATATCTGATATATTATTGCATGTTGGTTTTAAGTTGTCTATGGAGATGATTGGTCTTCCACTTCCACATTTTACCAATCATCATTTTCAAGAAAGAACATGAAATAATTGAAAGCTTTTAGGGCATCTCAGTGTTCTCCATTCACTCCTGGCAACTTACAAACCATACACACACACACATATATATGTATGGAGAGAGAGAGGGGAGAGAGAGCACCCTGAAGGGAAGAGATGGCTCCAACCATAGTAAAGACAAGAGGGCATATGGCAACAAATTGTCAGCAATTTAACGCAACTTCCACCATTTGGGATGACACTACCTAGAACAGTTAATCTACAAAAATGAGAATTCTTGACTTTCATTGAATGACATTGCAGTAGCATAGCTGATACCACATACTTACCACATAGAAAAGCAGTGTAGCTCAGTGAAAGGAGCACAGGCTTGGGAGTCAGAGGACATGGGTTCTAATCCAGGCTCCACCACTTTTCAGCTGTGTGACTTTGGGCAAGTCATTTAACTTCTCTGTGCTTCAGTTAACGCATATGTAAAATGGTGATTAAGAATGTGAGCCCCACGTGGGCCAACCTGATTACCTTGTATCACCCCCAGCACTTATGACAGTGCTTGGCACATAGTAAGTGCTTAACAAATACCATTATTATTATTATTATTTTTACCTGCCATGATCTACAAGTAAGTATGAACCTTTTAAACACTTCGGTACTCAGTTTCCACCTCCCTCCCCCGACTACAACATTTAGGTACATATCCTGATACTTGGTTGCCTCTTTAGTCTTGTCTTATTCTGTTGAGTCATTTTGTACCCTTAGCGACTCCAGGGACTCATCTCTCCCAGAATGCCCCACCACCATCCACAATCGTTCTGGTAGTATATCCAGAGTTCTCTTGGTAAAAATACAGAAGTGGTTTATCCTTGCCTTCTTGCATGCAGTAAACTTGAGTCTCCACTCTCAACTCTCTTCCATGCAGCTGCTGACCAGTACAGTTAAGTTTTGACTTGTAGCAGATTGCTTTCCACTCGCTAGCCACTGCCCCAGCTATGAAGGGAATGGGTATGTCTCTGCTTGACTCTCCCTCCTTTAGCCGAGACTGGTAGAGTACTGAAAATAATTCAGGTGTGATCCTGAAAGGGGTTCCTGCCTTTACCTCTGATTTATTTCATTTGTTTTACCCACTAGATTGTAAACTCCTTGAGGGCAACAATTGTGTCTACTAGCTCCATTGTATCATAAGCTTCCAAACACTTAGCACAGTGCTTTTCACACAGTATGTGCCCTAAAAATATAAAGAATTGATTAATTGAGCCAGATGACTGAAAACTATTGGAGGAGTTCATTGTTCTCCGTTACTAGCAAAACCTTAGCCATACCCATCTGGAAATTCCTAATAATGCATTCCCAAAATATCAATATGGTTTAGAGCTACAGTAAAACAAGCATTTATGGTAACTGCCACTTTCTCTCCAACCACCAAGAATCAGTGCTCCCACCATTCCTTGTGGTTAACACAAGCACTTTATTCAGTTGTATTTATTGAGCATTTAATGTGTGCAGAGCACTATTCTAAGAGCTTGGAAAGTACAATTTGGCAACAGAGACAATCCCTACCCAACAACAGGCTCAGGGTCTAGAAGATGGGCTCACTAGATCAGTTTTACCAACACTATAAAACACGCAACATTGAAGTAATGTTCACCACATCGCACCTTCACTAAGCAGGATATATTCCATTGAATTGCACTCTCCAAAGCACTTAATACAGTGCTCTGCACACCATAAGTGGTCAATAAGTACTATTGATTCATTCAGTGATTTTCATGTGAGGAGACTGGATGATAGCAGGATATTTTAATACTGTTTCTATGGTGAGCAGAAAATGGGTGTCTGGGTGGAGAGAGAAATGCATTTAAGACACAATGAAGCAAATCTTCAAATGACCTGAGATAAATAAAAATGTAAATGGACAGTGGAATTGCAGAACATAGGTTGGGGGCATGAAACAATCTGAAATCAGGCAGTTGTGTTAGAGGAGAGGCTTCAGGAAGATTGTGAGACAAAGAAGGAGATATTAAAATAGAAGAGAAAAAAATGCACTAGTGCAACAAGAAGCAATCTACACATGTACATGATGTGGTAAAGATAGTTATTCATTCAAAGAAATAAACGCAAGATTCCAGAACAGTTCCTTCATTGTATGTATGCTAATTTGGTCCTGGCCAAAAGGAGATGTGCCAGAATGATTATCTATTGTCATTGTTAAGGCACATATTTTCTTGATGCAATGTTCTGTTTAATTGTGAAGTGCAATATTTTCACCACTGTTGTCATCATTGGCATCAGTTCTTAATCTGCACTTTCTGCATGCAGAGCATGTTATTGTATGTTTGAGGAATATTCAGAAGTCTCGGTTTTGATTCCTGTATATAAATGGAAAAAAAAATGATGACAAACTGATAAAAATACCATGGTCAAAGGAGTGTTTGAAAAACTAAAAAAAACCACAATGTACAAATAAATCATCAACAGATAAACAGCAAACTACATAGAGGAGTTGAGATGGGTAAGGGAAAGTTATGACAAGGAGGTCAGAGATTTGCAGAAAATGCCAAAATGCCTCTTTGAGGAGTTTCCTTTTGGAAGGATTCTGTAGGATAAGTCAGGAGAATGCTACAGTATGGGAGATTAAGGAGTAAGAAAATTCTGGGCTGAGATAAAAGAGAAAGTGAGAGAAAGGGAATGCTAAATGGTTTCTTTTTCCTAAAATTTGCCTTTTGATATTCCTATCTTTGATATTTTGATATTCCTCAAAGTTTGTGCTTTGCTATATGTTTATAAACATATTCCCCATTTCAGTTCATCAGAGGCCTTTGTTTGGACTTCTTAGTATCATCCAGCCTTCTCTGGTATTCATTCAATAGTATTTATTGAGCACTTACTAAGTGCAGAGCAATGTATTAAGCGCTTGGAATCTATTCAGTGTGTTGCCATGATATTGGTTTAATACTAAAGAACTGATTACATTCCAATACGTCATTGTTGCTAACCTGGCCTGCCATTTCCCACACATATGTATGCACATCACACACACACACACACTATATATATGTCTATATATATCTATATATATTTGGTCAAGCAGGCCTGTTTGCGTGATGTAAGCAATAAAACTGTGAATTCAGTCCTATTAGGTTCTAATTAGGATCTTATGGGTTTAAGACTCTATTATTTTCTGTCACCTGGACCAGTTCTACCAAAGGACATAGGTTATTTAGCTAAATGAGCTCTTATTTTCTGAGTATAAATAAATGGGTCAGGCAGTGGATGCTCATAGCCAGTCCAGAGTTCTACCATCTAAAGCTCTGCCTCTGAACCATCTAAAAATGAGCTTTCCACTGCTAAAGGAAGAAAGAAATGAGAAGAAGAGTGGTCTAGTATCCACACTGTGTGGATAGAACACAGGCCTGGGAGCCAGAGGGACCTGGGTTCTAATTCTAGCCCGGGAACTTGTATGCAGTATGATTTTGGGCAAATCACTTAACTTCTCAGGTTACCTGAGTAACCAGTTACCTCAGTTACCTTGTCTGTGAAATGGGGGTTAATAGTTTTACCCCCATGTGTCCAACCATATTCTCTTCTATCTGCCATTCCAGTGCTTAACACAGCGCCTGACACATAGTAAGTGCTTAACAAATGAATTACGAGGACAAAGGAATAAATGTCATCTCTCACCCATAACCTTTTGAATAAATAGATGACCCAGGAGAGGTTCAGAAACTCAGTGGCGATGGGGAGACAGAAAGCCTGTGAACACAGGAAACAAACTCAGTTTTCACAATGTGATTAACTTGGCATGCTGTTTCGAGTTTGCACTGTACTCGTGCTAGGAAACAATGACAAAGGAAACCAAATAAAGCAGTGAATAAGGAAACTATGAATCAGAAAGCTGTGAATAATAATAATGGTATTTGTTAAGCGCTTACTATGTGCCAAACACTGTTTTAAGCACTGGAATGGCATGGTCTGTTTCTATATATTCTAAAAAATATAATGCAATTTACAGTGAACCAATTAGCTCTCTCTGGGTGTGTTGATTACTTCATCCATCTATCAGCCAAGCTCATATGTATAGCTAGGACCTCACCATCAGTAGCACTTCTTCATAAATTGAGCATAGTGATGGGTCCACATACACACACACACACACCTCCCAGCCTTTTTGTGACAGCTCATGGAGATGGCTGTCAATGTAAACCTGTTAGGGGAACAGAGCATGGTCCTCTAATTCTGTTTTGTTACACTCTCCCAAGTGCTTGCAACAGTACTCTGCACATAGTAAGTGCTCAATAAATATGATTGATTGATTGAAGATCCACAAATGGTAAAGGACATAAATGGACTGGGGCCCAGAGACTGGGGAGACTGTATAGGGAAATAGGGGCTTGTGGCTAGAATGACAGAAATGAGACAGCAAGACAAAGGGAGAAGAATAAAAGAGAGGGTGAGTTGTCAATGTAAGTAAAGGAAGAAAGCATTAGGTATTAGAACAGAGGAAGAGTAAAGGTGAGTATGAATAAGCAGTAACAGCTGGATTAGCCTTCCTTTGCCCCTTCTGCTCTCTACTCTAAAAAGTCTTTAGGTCTGATGATCATGGTGTACCCAAGATATCCCCCACTGCCTTCTTTCCTGATCAAGAAGTCCCATGACCACCTTATCGCTATAAAGTAATCATTATCCATTTTGCATTTTCAAAGAACTTTAAAATCACTTTGTAATAGTTCAGTAGGCTAATATCAACTCCTGTTCAAATATCTAAAACCAGATCCATAATATAATAAAAAAGAATGAAGGGCATTATTCATTCAATCATATTTTATTTATTCAGCACTTACTGTGTGCAGAGCACCGTACTAAGTGCTTGGAAAGTACAGTTCAGCAACAGACAGTGACAATCCCTACCCAACAAGGGGCTCACAGTCTAGAAGGGGGAGACAGAAAACAAAACAAAATAAGTGGACAGGCATCAATACTGTCAAAACAGATAAATAGAATTATAGATATGTACAAATCATTAATAAATAGAGTAATAAATATGTACAAATATACACAAGTGCTGTGCGGAGGGGAAGCAGATAGAGGGAGGGAGTAGGGGCAATTGGGAGGGGAAGGGAGCTCTGTCTGGGAAGACCACGTGGTGGAGGTGAGCTCTCTAGGGCTTTGAAGAGGGGAAGAGACCTAGTTTGGCAGATGTGAGGAGGGAGGGCACTTCAGGCCAGAAGTATGACGTAGGCCAGAGGTCAACAGTGGGACAGGCAAAAACGAGGCACAGTGAGGAGGTTAGTGACAGAGGAGCGGAGTGTGTGGGTTCGGCTGTAGATGGAGAGAAGGGAGTTGAGGTAGGAGGGGGCAAGGGGATGGAGAGCTTTGAAGCCAATCGTGAGGAGTTTTTGATTCATGCTAAGGTTAATAGGTAACCATTGGACAATTCTGAGGCAGGGAGTGGCATTCATTCATTCAATAGTATTTATTGAGCGCTTACTATGTGCAGAGCACTGTACTAAGCGCTTGGGATGAACAAGTCGGCAACAGATAGAGACAGTCCCTGCCATTTGACGGGCTTACAGTCTAATCGGGGGAGATGGACAGACAAGAACAATGGCAATAAATAGAGTCAAGGGGAAGAACATCTCGTAAAAACAATGGCAACTAAATAGAATCAAGGCGATGTACAATTCATTAACAAAATAAATAGGGTAATGGAAATATATACAGTTGAGCGGACGAGTACAGTGCTGTGGGGATGGGAAGGGAGAGGTGGAGGAGCAGAGGGAAAAGGGGAAAAAGAGGGTTTAGCTGCGGAGAGGTAAAGGGGGGGTGGCAGAGAGAGTAGAGGGAGAAGAGGAGCTCAGTCTGGGAAGGCCTCTTGGAGGAGGTGAGTTTTAAGTAGGGTTTTGACGAGGGGAAGAGAATCAGTTTGGCGGAGGTGAGGAGGGAGGACGTGGCCCAGGGGTTGACGGCGGGATAGGCGAGACCGAGGGACGGTGAGGAGGTGGGCGGCAGAAGAGCGGAGCATGCGGGGTGGGTGGTAGAAAGAGAGAAGGGAGGAGAAGTAGGAAGGGGCAAGGTGATGTAGAGCCTTGAAGCCTAGAGTGAGGAGTTTTTGTTTGGAGCGGAGGTTGATAGGCAACCACTGGAGTTGTTTAAGAAGGGGAGTGATATGCCCAGATCGTTTCTGCAGGAAGATGAGCTGGGCAGCGGAGTGAAGAATAGACTGGAGCGGGGAGAGAGAGGAGGAAGGGAGGTCAGAGAGAAGGCATGCCCAGAGCAGTACTGTAGAATGATAATCCGGGCAGCGGAGTGAAGTATTGACTGAAGCAGGGAGAGACAGGAGGATGGGAAATCAGAAAGGAAGCTGATGCAGTAATCCAGTCGGGATATAATGAGAGATTGTACCAACAAGGTAACGGTTTGGATGGAAGGAAAGGGCGGATCTTGGTGATGTTGTTAAGGTGAGACCAGCAGGTTTCAATGACGGATTGGATGTGTGGGGTGAATGAGAGACCAGAGACAAGGATGACACCAAGGTCATGGGCTTGTGAGATGGGAAGGATGGTAGTGCCATCCACAGTGATGGGAAAGTCAGGGAGAGGACGGGGTTTGGGAGGGATGATAAGGAGCCCAGTCTTGGACATTTTGTACAAAATTGATAGTTCTCATGTAATCCATTGCCCCTACCCTCTCTTTAAACTGAAAGAAACACAGGGTGGATTTGCCAGATGGAAATTATTGGAAAAATTTCATTTGGATGCCCATTTTATCACTTGGTTAGTGATTAATGCTATTTAGTTAACACGTGCCTTTATTTTATCTCCAGCTCCTTATTTTTCAGAAGAACGTATGGGTTAGGTGACAAGCAGGATATTTGCTTAAACAATGGACAGATGGAAAGCCTTTGAATAAAGAGACTATAAAAATGAAATGACAAATGAGACATGTCTACCATCCAAGGGATCAAAATGATGAATCATTTTTGAAATCCAGGCACTTTAGCAGAGCTCCGATTTACCCTTCTCAGGAGACTCTAACATCTCAGGCTTTCCTGTCCATTGTGGGAGATGGAAAGGTGACTGCAGAGCAAACAAGCAAGAAGATTGCACACTGGCCTAAGGCAAAGTAAATGCATTTTAAAGCTCTGGTAAACCACTGTGACAAGAGCTGTTTGCTGGGAAGATGCTGCCAGGGAGTCCAGCTGGGGAAATTAAATTGTTTTGTGTAGCCAACGCTTAGTCACCTCTTTGCTGGGTTGATGGAAATGATTAATGCAGACTCCCTGCAAGATGTGAGTGCTTTGGGATCTTCAAATGTGCTATAAAAGTACCAATCATCCTTGTGGCTATTTCAGAAGAGGGAGCAGTTAGGAATTCTATTTCTATCTTCATATCATTTGGAGTGAGAGGAAACTCTCGAGGAGTAGCACGTTTCAGGCTTCCCTTTTTGTCTTTAATTCTTTTCCCCTGCAAAATAAATGACCGTATTAAAACTTCAGGGCACCATATGCTTGATTAAGTATCTACAAACTATATTTTTCATCCTCATGTCATTTTGGGATTTAGAATTCCAGGAACTGGAGTTATTGAAATAAGGGATAATTGGTCAAAAACACAATCTCATAATTTGTCATTTCTCATTCAGGATAAGCCATTCCCTTTCATGTCCAAGAAAAATGTATGACTTGATTTTTCACCCAATACCTTGGAGTAAATCCCAACTATTTAATGGCACTTCTACAATCTGTTTTCTTTTTCCTGGACTCAGGGAGCATGGGCACCCAGGGAACAGAGAAGCCTCCTCTGATCCTTTCTCATAATTTTTCCTGTCCTTGGACACACTAGAAAAGCAGAGGATGTATTGGCTGCCCCTGGGAATCACATGCTCAGTCATGCGTTACAGGAACAATTCCCTACAAATATATTTTGGTAGCAGAGGGAGACTAAGTCATAGGCAGCCAAAAAGCATTTCTTGAAGAATGCAGGTTTGCACACCACATAATGTCATAATCACCTTACTGTACCTCTCCTTAGATCAATCAGTGGTACTTATTGAGCATTTACTATGTGCAGAACACTACACTGAGCATTTGGGAAAGTAGAGTACAACAGTGGAAGAAGACATGATCCATCCCCATGAGGATCTTACAGTCTAGATGTGCAGACACGCACAAGGCAATATACATGACAGTTTCTTTCCTCTTCTCCAGGAAATAAATGTTCATTGGGTCTTTCACGAAAGAGTATATATGTCTGATCAGTACCCAGAAGACGTGGGAACCTGAGCTCATTAAAATGCACCAGTTTCTCCCAGTCCTTCTTCACTTCCGTTATGCCTCTCTATGTCAGGGAAAGAAACATATTGCAGTCAATCACAAGGCAGTTAAGACATTTATAATTTGGCTCAATTCTGAGGTAGAAACATTAGTTTATTTAGCCAAATATGTGAATTTTGGGGTAGATGATAATAACTGTGGTATTTGGTAAGCACTTACTCTATGCAGTTATTGGGGTAGATACAAGATATTCAGGTTGGACACAATCCCCATCCTACAAAGGCTCACAAGTCTAAGGGGTAGGTAGAACAGGTATGTAATCCCATTTTTTAGATAAGCAAACTCAAGCTCAGGGCAGTTTCACAGAAGGCAAGTAGTTGGAGCTGGATCCCCTGATTCCCAGGCCTGTATTGTTTTATTAGGCCATGTTGAAGGGTGTTAGATTAACTTCACCAAAATAGACCAGGGTGGATGACTGGTATATTTAAATGCTTAAATACAATTAATTGAATCCTTTAGTTTGTACATGAAACAGAGAGTACCTGAGGCATGTGCTCTACTATTTCTCCCTATCTGTAATCTATTACAGTGTCTTTATTTCCATGTAAATTGTAAGCTCCTTGAGGGGAGGGATCATGTATACCAATTCTATTTTACTGTGCTCTCCCAAGCACTGAATACAGTGATCTGTGCTTGCTGTGTGAGTGCTCAATAAATACCACTGATTGATTAAAGAAGAGCTACATAGACCGATAAGTTTAATAGGTTGTCAGATGATACCTGGGTAATGCAAATACATGCAATTACAGTTTGATGAAGAATTCATGTCATCCCATCGAGAAACAGAATAAGTATTAATGTTTATACTATAGATTCAAATAAAAAAACACACATGGTAGTTTCATTTCATCAGTTAAATGCAACTTCCTTTTTAAGATATGTATTCCCATATTAAGTTTTCATTACAGAATTTTCTATGCACTTTCAAAATTGCTGAATACCCATGGAGTATCTTTAAAAATGAAATTAAGATAAATGATAAAGGAAAGGAGAGGTGAAACGATGAGATTCAATGATATCTCACTCTAAAGTTCTGAGACCAGAGAGAAACAAATCCCAAATTGTTCAAATGATCTTTTTTTCATTTCTAAAATAAGGTTTCCAATCTTATTCATGAGTTTAATTAAAATTAGCTGCTATTCCTTCATAAGTACATCCTCTTGGTACGATTCGTTTTTTCAGACGGTACCGCTACAATATTTTTTTTTTTTCAAAATCCAGCTGGGAACATTTAAAATAACAGGATACATTTTTCATCTTTTCTATATAGTATATTCACAGATTCATCTATTAATTGATGTTCTTGGAAGCAATTGTAATAAATCTTTAAACATTTTTCTGATAACGCTCATCTTGGATGGAGAATGGATTGAAGTGAATTGAAACTCATGTGTTCTTTCTTTGCTATCATGCCATCCCTGGTGAATGTCTGGACTTACATTAAAGTATAATTATGGCTCATCGTGAATAATTTCCCAGATCACTGGATTGAATCTACTTTAGATCATTGGAACTCCAGATTGCTATTCCTGATGGTCCTTTGGTGGGAATGCAAATGAGCAGATGGTTTGGTTTTACGGTCTTGATTATTTTTTTAGCAGTGTGGCATATCTGGGATAACCATCATGGCCTTGAAATAAGACAAGGATGATAATGATGTTTGGGGATTATAAAAGCAAAACAGTAAACAGTGGATTATTTTATGAGCAAACAAGAATCTTAGAAACTAGTTCTGATGTAGGATAGAGAAGAGGTTGAATATAGGCATTTGGACGCCTGAAGTGAAAAGGAATGCTCTTCTGTCATGACTAAATATTTAATGATTGCCCTTATGGAATTAGCCCTTTGGTAAATTTAAGGAAAGGTTAAATAGACTGAATTAACCAAAACGGATCTAGAAGAATTTACATATGGGAGAAATATGGGCAACCTGATAAAAGTAATAACATCTATATGAAGAAGCCTTCCAAATTTCTGCTTCCTCTCCCCAAATGATTCAGGGTCATAAAAATGGAGTTAGCATATATCTGATATTCACAGGTAAGGCAGCAGTGATAGAAAGGTATTACTTGGTTATCTTTTCTTAGTCTCATTCGAGAGTTATGAAAAACTTTCATGATAGAGTCATTAAGAACGATTTTATTTTTTTAAAAAAGTGACCAGGCATTGGTACTCCCCTTTGATCTTGAGTGCAAGGGAGAAAAGGGGCTAGAGAAAAGGGGCTAAAGACTTTAAGGGAAAGCATGTGGGGGTGTAGCCAGAGAGGGAGGAGACTTAAAAAGAGCTAATAGACTATCATCTAGAGTGGTTTCATCCAAGTTTAGAAACTCTCAAATGTTGCTAGCAACTCTCTTACAAGAGAGGGTGGGAGTTCAATTATGAAACCAGTGGAGCAAACACCCCCATCAACCTCAAGTAGTTGATATCTATATGACAATTGTTCTGCACTTGATAAAGCTGGAACCTCTGTCAAACCAATGGTCTATCCAACCTAAGATAAAGTTGAAGTAACAGTGAGTAAGCTCAATATGGGCATCATGCCAATATGAACAAGCTATGGGCATGTTCATAGCATGAACATGTCTGCTATGCTGTTGTGTTCTATTTTCCAAAGTGCTGTTACATAGTGCTCTATACATAGTAAGGGCTAAATAAATACTATTGATTGATTAATTGATAATAAAGATTGCCTATTGCATGTTTAAGAATGCAGTTTTTTTTGTCTAGTTACTTTCCCACTTATCAAGAGCCTATTGCCTATAAATCTATTTTAACATCTCTTGCTTCATCTGCCTATTACACCCATCCAGCCATTGGGTTAAACAAAGGTCCCATTTTTAGCTAAGGGAGTGATTACAGGTTCTGGAGGCAACACAGAGCTAAGTTGGACTGTTACCTCAGTAGATTGTATCTTTTAATTACATTGTACTATACCAAGTGATTAGTTCAAAACACTTAGAGAAGCAGTGTGGCTTAGTGGAAAGACCACAGGCCTGGAGGTCGGAGGACTTGGGTTATAATCTCAACTCTGCCAATTGCTTGCTGTGTGACCTTGGGCAAGTCACTAAACTTCTCTGTGCCTCAGTTCTCTCAGCTATAAAATGGGAATTAAATACCTGTTCTCTCTTCTGCTTGGATTATGAACCCCATGCAGGACAGGAGCTAAGCTCAACTTGATTAACTGGTACCTCCCCCAGAGTAAAAACAGAGTTTGACTTATAGTAATTACTAAACAAATTCCACAGAAAAATAAATAGGAGACACTAGTGATAAATACTACTGACTCATTCAGTGAGTGAAGTGGTAGTAAAAGATAAATTACAGCAGTAGTCAAGGTTGCTAACTGCAGGTCCACCCCCTTGCTGTTTCTAAAAATACCAGAGAAGAGAAGCCAAATATCCATAAACCTGGAACAGTAGTAGGAACTCAAGGGATTTCACAGTAATAGTAACTTTATCTACCCTACTGCTACGATTTTCTTCTTTTTCCTGTCTCTTTTTGCTTGGCTCCACTCTGAGAATGTGTGAATAACTGTATATCTCACTCTTCCCTCTACATGTGCCCTCTCCACTCACCAATTGTGTGTGCTGTTGTCTCTTTATATCTGACCACTTGATGGCTTTCTCTGGGTCTCTCTGTCTTTCCCTTTTTTGTCTTATTCCTTCTCTTTTTTCTACCTCCCTCCAACACTGGCCCACAATCACATGCTTAGACTACTGACTTCAAGCTCCACTATCTCCCCACTCAGTTTGAGAAAATCTGGTCACTTTACAATATTTTGCCTTAACTGAAGAGTACTTGGTTTATTTCTACCAACTCTATAGAAGTATGAAAACCAATATCATGAGATGTTAACCTTTTTTTTGTAAAAGAAAATACATTAATCAATTAAATTGTGATGCTAAGAAGCCCAGGAATGACTTAATTAAAATCAATCGTGAAATTAAAAGGGAATTTAAAATGAAGGCAGCAAGAGAGTAATAGATAAGCATTCTAGAATGAGGAGAAACAGTGCATATAAGGAGGATAGGGACAAGACATCATTTCAATATTCAAAAGTTTGAGCTCACTTGCAGAAAGGATGCAGCGCTCTACACTCAACTAAGTTATCCAAAGTAACTCTATCAATCAGTGGTATTTATTGATCAATTACTGTGTGCAGAACACTCTGCCAAGCTCTTGAGAGAGTATAATGCAACAACAGAGTTGGTGGAGATATTCTCTGCCCAGAGTGAGCTTATATTCTATACTCTATATTTGATCCTCTGAGAAACTATTTAATAAATAATAATAAATAATTATAGTATTTGTTAAGCACCGCATGACTGGGATTAGAACCCTTGGCCTTCTGACTACCAGGTCCGTGCTCTATCCACTGTGCCAAGCTGTTTCCCATACCCACTTCTCTCCTATTCTAAAATATTAAAACAAAAAAACAAACAAAAAGATCTTCCCTGGAGCCCAGAGCACATCCTAGTGTCCCATTTTTATGATGACATAAAAGCCAATTGAACGTTTTAAATTTCAGCTTCGCTTTCCCCTGTCCATTTGGCTAAGAAAAAAAAAGTTTGTAAAACAGAAGTATTTTAACACTGAGCTACTTTCTAGGTTCATTGTGCAGTTTTTGCCTAAGGCTGCTGCAAAATGGAATAAAAGTTTGTAAAACACAATGAATTTACCATGAATTCAAAATTGGAGGGTGATATCCAGGACTTTAAATTGTTCACAAGTAGTCTGAAAGTGTAAATGAGTCTCCATAAGCACTAGATCTATCTCCAGGGAGTGATCAGTGCCTGGGGCCCATTTGATGTAGAAAATAATAGTGCCATCCACCATTTTTTGGGTATGTTGGAAAGTAAGACCCATGTTATCACACATTCTTATTTCTACAGAAACAACTATTTTAAGCCTTCTGATCATGTCTTTCTTTGTTTGGCTGAGGTATTAGTCACACTCTGTTTTCGCTGATTCACTAGTGAGAAAGGCTTGTTGGAGAATGATGCAGCTGATTGATCAAGCAATCAGTGTTATTCATTGAGCACTTATATTAGAGCACTATCCTAAACAATTAGAAGACTACATTAGAGTCAGAAGAGAGAATATAGTAGGGGAGACAGACAATGAAATAAATTGCGGGTTGGGGAAGCAACTAAGAATTAAAATATGCACAGAGTTGAGGGGTGGGTGAGTGCTAAAGTGTTGTGGTGACCCTTCTACTAACTTGGTTATATTGTACTTTCTCAAGTGCTTGGTACAGTGCTCTACACACAATAAGCACTCAATAAGCTGAGCGCACATAGAATGGCTCAGTAAATATGATTGAATGGATGAGTATGAGTGATGAAATGCAGGAGTTTCTACTGAATCCTTGCTGAATCAATCTTTTGAGGATTTTAAGGAAGGGAAAGACATGTACAGTAATACTTTAAAAAGCTGTTTTTGGTATCCATCAGATCATCTGTAGGGACAAAGAAAGCACCTGCAGGTGTAGCAAAAGCTCTATGACTAAACACTGGAGAAATAGCAAATGCTATAAAGACTGAATGGTCCTTTGTTTTTTAAGTCTAGTTATTCCCATAAGATTTTTCATTGAAAACAAATTAGATCTCATGCACACAAAAGGAAATGAACAATTAAGTGGGGATTGATCCAGCTGAACTGCCACTCCTGGCTCTGTACTGGGAATGTGGTACCAAGTAATGCATTTTTCCATTAGTACTTTATCTTACCTCAGGAGACCATTTTCATGGATTAGAGACTGATATTGATACTTTCAAACAAATGAGCTTCTCTCAAAGATGGCAAGTTGATATTTTGGAATTCCATAATGGTCTCCAAAATATATTTTCATTAGTTAAATCATTTTGAGGATTAAAATGCACATTAACATTTGATTTTTGGAGGAAGAAAATTCTTCCATCCCTAAAGATAATTGATTTTTGCATGTTTTACATCTGAACAAAAATAACAGGGAACCAGAACAAAAATTCTAAGGGAACCAGATGAAACTTTTATTTTGCTCCTGACCAGTAGTTGCTGTGTGCACCCTGCAAAATGACTACAAACATGAAGTGTTCATTTATCTTATTTTCTAATGATATTTATTACTGTATGCTAGGCACTGCACTAAGCGTTGGGGTATATACCAGATAATCAGGTTGGACACAATTCATGCCCCAGATGGGGCACACTGTCTTAATTCCCATTTTATAGTTGAAATAACTGAAGCAGAATAATAATAATATAGTAATAAGGATAATAATGATAATGTTGGTATTTGTTAAGCACTTACTATGTGAAGAGCACTGTTCTAAGCATTCATTCATTCATTCATTCAATAGTATTTATTGAGCGCTTACTATGTGCAGAGCACTGTACTAAGCGCTTGGAATGTACAATTTGGCAACAGATAGAGACAATTCCTGCCCACTGACGGGCTTACAGTCTAATCGGGGGAGACAGGCAGACAAAAACAATAGCAATAAATAGAATCAAGGGGATGTACATCTCACTAACAAAATAAATAGGGTAATAAAAAAATACAAATGAGCACAGTGCTGAGGGAGGGGAAGGGAGCGCTTACTATGTGCAGAGCAATGTACCATGTGCCTGAAAGAGTGAAGCACTGGAAGAGGTGTCCTGGAATTCTGGTTTATCTGGAGAATTTAAACTTTTTGAGAAAGTCACCCACTAACTACTATACCCCAGGAAGCAGCAGATAAATAGCAGATCGAGCATGGGCCTGGGAGTCAGAAGGATCTGGGTTCTATTCCTGGCCCTGCCAAACGTCTGCTGTGTGACTCTGGGAAAGTCATTTTACTTCCCTGTGTCTCAATTCCCTCATCGCTAAAATGGAGATTAAGACTGTGAGGCCCTTGATGGGCAGAGACTGTGTCCAACCTCATTTGCCTACAACCACCCCAGCGCTTAGCACAGTGCCTGGCTCAAAGTAAGTGCTTAAACACCACAATTATTATTACTATGTACTGACTAAGCTAAGCACTTAATAGAGTGCTTTGCAAAGAATAACCACTCACTAAATGATTGAAAGATTGAATGAAAGGATGAACCACAGGTGAATACACAACAGCAAATGACTATGAATCACTTCCCAGAATAGGAGTTGAAAAATAGACTGAAAGGAATTCCAAAGGCAGCTGAAACTATACCCAGTGAATCTAACATATGAACACTCCCATCAATACAGACCTTAATTGTCATCAAATTTGGATCTCTAGGGAGGGTGCAGTATTCAATAATTCAACAGACAAGCCAGAAAAAAGCAAATTTTTGGGGGGTGATCTGACAAATCATGTTTGCCTTCAGTGTACAACAGAAGGCACAGCCAGTTCATGTAGTTTCATCAAGACCACTGATGAACCATAATCAAAATCAAATCCCTAGTGTTTAGTATACTACTCTGCACAGAGTAAGCACTTAATGCCACTGATTGATAAAAGATTACCCCCCGCCCCCCCAAACAAAGAGGTCCTTGAATGCAGTCACCCCACAAGTGTGCAAACAGTCCTCACAGCAACATAGTACACTAGGATGCGCTACGGCCCAAACAAAGAACATGGGACTGGGATTCAAGAGACCTGGGTTCTGGTGTCATCTCCATTATTTGCTTAATTCATTCTTTCAATCACATTTAATGAGCACTTACTGTGTGCAGAGCAGTGACCTAAGGGCTTGGAAAGTACAATTTGGCAACAAATGGAGACAATCCCTATCGAACAATGGGCTCACAGTCTAGAAGGAGGGAGACAGACAACAAAACAAAGCAAAGAAAGCTTGCTTACCATGCGATCTTTGGTATCAACCAATGTATTTATTGAGAACTTACTATATGCAGAGAACTGTATTAAGAGCTTGGGAGAGTACAAGAGAATTAGCAGACACCTTTCCTAATGAGCTTATAGTCTAGAGGAGCAGACGGACATGATCATGAACAAATAAATAATTCATGATATATATATCAACTTCAAGTACTCAAATATCACTGATTGATTTTCTATGTCTCAGTTTCTTCACTGTTAAACCATGATAAAATGTCTACTCTCCCTCCGAATGGGAGCCCCATGTTGCAGAGGGATTGTCTGATCATATTATCGCCTATCTACCCCACTGCTTAGACAATTCTGGGCACTGCATACCATTATTATTATCACCATTAGCTCTACCAAGAGGAAAATATGAGAAGAATAACAGTGAAATACCCTAGCTGGCAATGAATACTGAACAGCAGGAAATCACAAGCAAGGAGCAACACAGCGTAGTCGATGGAGTCAGAGGGTGATGGGCTCATTCATTCATTCATTCAATAGTATTTATTGAGCGCTTACTATGTGCAGAGCACTGTACTAAGCACTTGGAATGAACAAGTCCCTGCCCTCTGATGGGCTTACAGTCTAATCGGGCGAGACAGACGGACAAGAACAATGGATACAGGGTAATCAGGTTGTCCCACTTGAGGCTCACAATCTTAATCCCCATTTTACAGATGAGGTAACTGAGGCACAGAGAAGTTAAGTGACTTGCCCACAGCCATATAGCTGACAAGTGGCACAGCCAGAATTCGAACCCATGACCTCTGACTCCCAAGGCCATACTCTTTCCACTGAGCTATGCTGTTTCTCTAAATAATTCATAATAATAATTATAAATTATGGTATTTGTTAAATGCTTACTATGTGCCAAACACTGTTCTATGCTCTGGGGTAGATACAAGGTAAACAGGTTGTCCCACATGAGGTCCATGCTCTTAATTCTCATTTGACAGATGAGGTAACTGAGGTACAGAGAAATGAAATGATTTGTCCAAGGTCACAACACAGACAAATGGCAGAGCCGTCAATTCTTCCCTGTGTATTTTTGTCCTGAAGTCTTAGGACCAAAGTTCCTCTATCATCCAGGGGTGGGTTCCATTGATCTATTGGTAATCATAAATAGTAATTGGTAATTGTATGTTCAGAAGAATGGTTTGGCAAATTTCAAATACCAATGTAGTTTTCAGAAGTGAGTGCATTACAGAGCTAAGATAATGAACCTACTGTGAGCTTTTCTAAAACTTTTCATAAGGAAGGTGGAATCATATTCAGTATGTAAATGTTAATAATAACGATGGCATTTGTTAAGTGCTTCCTTTGTGCAAAGCACTGTTCTAAGCACTGGAGAGGATACAGGGTGATCGGTTGTCCCATGTGGGGCTCACAGTCTTAATCCCCATTTTACAGATGAGGGAACTGAGGTCCAGTGAAATGACTTGCCCAAAGTCACACAGCTGACAAGTGGCAGAGCCCGGATTAGAATCCATGACCTCTGACTCCCAAATCCGGATTCTTGCCACTGTGCCACACTGCTGTTAACCTTGGGATGAAAGAGAGAGCTGTCAATAGAGTGGAGTAAGCCCAAGACAAGACAGAAATACAAAGAAAAAGAAATAAACCAGTAGAGAAGAATAAAAATGGAAGAATTCCTGGAACAGGTTTGAGTAGATGGAATGAAAGCAAAAACGAGATGGACTAAGAAAATTCAGGTCAAATGGAAAAACTTTGGGACTGTTCTATGAAGAGTCAAAAGCAGTCCAGAGATGAAATTAATAGGGAGAGAAATGATCCCTTGAAATTTTACTTAGTTAACAGTAAGAAACTATTAAAGTTTCATCTGTGGTCATTTTTCCTCCAGAAAGGCTCTCCATTACTTTCAGTTAAACAGAAATGTCCAATTGCGGTCAATAGAAGCATCATAGCATAGTGCAAAGAGCACAGACCTGAGAGATAGAGGACCTGGGATCTAATACCAGCTGCACCATTTATCTACTGTGTGATTTTGGGCAAGTCACTTATCTGCTCTGTGCCTCAGTTATCACATCTGCCAAATGAGGATTAAGACTGTGAACCTTACGTGGGACAGGGACTGTGTCCAACATGATTATCTTGTATATCTATCCTAGGGCTTATTATAGTGCTCTACAGTAAGTGCTTCACATATATCATAAAAATGAAAAAATAAAAAATATAATTATTATAAAGCACTTTCTACAAGCCAAGCAGTATATTAAGCATCATAAAAGATACGGTTTAAAGGTATTAGAGACAGTCTCCTGTGATTACTTAATCCCAAACTAAATTCTGATAAAAACCAGTACCAATAAGTGAATATGGGCATTTGTGGCATTTTTCTATTGTCAAGTAGTTTGTCAAAAGAAGCACTGTGGCAATGAAGCAGTGTGGCCTCATTGATGATAATAATAATAATGTTGGTATTTGTTAAGTGCTAATTATTTGCCGAGGACTGTTCTAAACCCTGGGGTAGATTCAGGGTAATCAGGTTTTCCCAAGTGGGGCTTACAGTTTTATTCCCCATTTTACAGCTGAGGTACCTGAAGCACCAAGAGGTTAAGTGACTTGCCCTTTACTTGTCTTCTGTGAGACCTTGGGCAAGTCACTTCACTTCTCTGTACCTCAGTTATCTCATTGGTAAAATGGGGATTAAAAATGTAAACCCGTTGTTGGGTAGGGGTTGTCTCTATCTGTTGCCTGAATTGTACTTTCCAAGAGCTTAGTACAGTGCTCTGCACACAGTTAGTGCTCAATAAATATGATTGATTGAATGAATGAATGAATGAATGAATGAATAAATCCCACGTGGGACCTGGACTGTGTCCAACCTGCTTACCTTGCTTCTACCCCAGTGCTTAGAACAATGCCTGGAACATAGTAAGCACTTAACAATTACCATAAAAAAGGAAGTTATAGTTTATGTAGTAACCAAGAGTTCCTCCATGAAATCCATTTGCCATATTCAATGATTATGCTTAGGCTGATCACTTTTTTTACTTTTGAA
Source organism: Ornithorhynchus anatinus (assembly GCF_004115215.2). Taxonomy (NCBI): domain Eukaryota; kingdom Metazoa; phylum Chordata; class Mammalia; order Monotremata; family Ornithorhynchidae; genus Ornithorhynchus; species Ornithorhynchus anatinus. The sequence continues at coordinate 27,187,376 of NC_041730.1, forward strand.
AACTGAGATATTCATTCATTTATTCAGTAGTATTTATTGAGCGCTTACTATGTGCAGAACACTGTACTAAGTGCTTGGAATGTACATTTGGCAACAGATAGAGACAATCCCTGCCCTTTGACGGGCTTACAGTCTAATTGGGGGAGACAGGCAGACAAGAACAATGGCAATAAATAGAGTCAAGGGGAAGAACATCTCATAAAAACAATGGCAACTAAATAGAATCAGGGTGATGTACATCTCATTAAACAAAATAAAATAAATAGGGTGATAAAGATAGATACAGTTGAGCGGATAAGTACAGTGCTGAGGGGGTGGGACGGGAGAGGGGGAGGAGAGGGAAAGGGGGGAGAAGAGGGTTTAGCTGCGGAGAGGTGAAGGGGGTGGGGTAGAGGGAGCAGAGGGAAAAAGGGGGGAGCTCAGTCTGGAAAGGTCTCTTGGAGGAGGTGAGTTTTAAGTAGGGATTTGAAGAGGGGAAGAGAATTAGATTGCTGGGGCGAGGAGGGAGGGAATTCCAGGACTGAGGGAGGACGTGGCCCAGAGGTCGACGGCGGGATAGGCGATACTGAGGGACAGTGGGCGGCAGAGGAGCGGAGCGTGCGGGGTGGGCAGTAGACAGAGAGAAGGGAGGAGAGGAAGGGGCAAGGTGATGGAGAGCCTTGAAGCCTACAGTGAGGAGTTTTTGTTTGGAGCAAAGGTTGATAGGCAACCACTGGATTGGAACAGCATCCCACATTTGAGCCCCTCCCACTTCATTCTTGGCGACCTCAAGGGGAATAAGATACAGGAGCGAAGAAAATGTTAAATTAAGGTTCAGGTTTATCAGAACTACAAATACCAGAATGCTACATGACATGAATTAAGCATGTGTTGAGCATAAATCTAGCCTAGACATGAAGGTTCAGACATTTAATATGAGCAAAAAACAGATGGGAGTCAGCAAGATAGGTTGATCAGAATAGTTTGGGCCAGTCCCAGTTCTGGGAGATGGAATATTTTTTTCAAAATTGCCAGTCTAAAATAATCTGGACCTGTCTCAGTTGATTTAGGGCATTTTAATTATGCAGAATGGCTAAGTAATCTCTGTGTACTGGTAACTCTTCCTTACACATTATTGTGAGAAGTAGTAAAGGCACCCCAACCACGAAACAACATAGACCCCACTTATGAACTGGATTCTAAGTGTGTCATCAGGCAAGTTTTTTTATGGTAAATGTTAAGTGCATAGTGTATGCCAGTTCCTGTACTAAGTGCTGAGATGGGTACAAGCTACTCAGTTTGGACACAGTTCATGTTACACACAGGGCTCACAGTCTCAATCCCCATATTACAAATGAGGTAATTGAGGCATATAAAAGTTAGGTGTTTTACCCAAGGTCATACAGGACACAAGTGGCTGAGCTGGAATTAGAACTCAGTTCCTCTGAATCTCAGACTTGTGCTAAGCTTCTGGTAGAAAAGTATTAACTGATATTGTTTATAACCTGTTCTGGATCACCAAAAGGACACAGATGGCCATCACATCTTCCATCACATGATACTCTATAAAAGTAATTAGCTATTGTCTTTTGATAGTGATAGAAAATGCAGCTTTGAAAGTTCAGTGGAATGAGAGAAGCAAATGGGACAAAGGAAAAACATTTAGCCTCTTCCTCTAATTTGCAATGTCACTGTGAGTAAATTTAATTAGTTTTTCTATTCTTCTGTTTTCTTAACCACAGAAAAGGGAGAGCACCACCACTCTATACCACTTAGTAGTTGTGAGGATTAAAAGCAATAGCCTTTATTTAATATTTCATATCATGGTACAACAACTGAGTACAAAATGGCTTTAGATTAACAGTTGTATAGAAATGCTATTGGTTTACACCCAAAGCCAACAACTCCTCTATGAACATGCCAATTTCCATTCTGATCGATTTATATCTGTGTGTGTATGTATTGCAGAATATGATTTTGTTTTTGTTTCAACTTGCTAAAACATTCTGAGTTTCGTATCTGAATGGAATGTCCTTAAGTCTTTAATTCTATTCAGCGGTGATATAAATTGATTTAACATTTGTCTAATCTGCTGCTAAAATTTGTAATGCACATTTAACAAAGGACTGGGAAGCAAAATATCCTTGGCTAGCAATGATGTTATTTTTTTTTTTACTGCATCAAATAGAACCCCAAAAGGATACATGGCTCTTTGCATAATTTAAACTACAAACATAGTTCTAGTCTATTATTTCTTTTAGGAAATGTCTATATGAAATGTTGTAATACCTTTTTTTCTGTAGCTGTTTGGAAATGGAATTTTAGATTACTTGGAAAGAATTTTAGTTTTAGCCAGCTCCCTTAATGCTCTAGGTATTTGCTTATCAAAATGTTTTCCAAAGTGATAGATTAAATACTGGTAGTGAAGTGACGGGAAGAAAGAGAAGATTTCAGTTTTTAGGAAAAATTGCAATTTTCCATAAGCATAAGCAAGATGTCCTAGTGGAAAGATCACAAGTCTGGGAGTCAGTCAGGGGACTCGAGTTCTCAATCAAGCTCCATCACTTACCTGCCATGTGACCTTGGGGAAGTCACTTAACGGCCCTCAGTTTCCTCATCAAGTCATAGCGGTATTAGAAGTAATAATAGTATTTATCAGTATTAGTAGTATTTCTTAAAAATATCAGTGATATTCATTAAGCAGTAATATGTATTAATGCCTATTCTGGTTGGAGCTCTACAGTAAGCTCTGGGGAAGAATACATACAGTACATTAGATATTGTCCCTATTCCTCAGGGGTTTGCAATCTAAAAATAACAAAATAACAAGGGGAAGAGGGGATCAGTGACAGATATATATGGAAGATGAAACCAAACAGTAAGATAACATGAAGACAAAATGAGGATCAGTAGAATACTCCTATGGCTAGTGGACATAAATGTCAGGCTCAGAGTCCATATCTTAAAAATGGGCATTTAATGCTGTACTCCTTCTCCTTAAAGTAGGAGCCTCATGTGGGACACAGGGACTGAACCTGAAAATGTTATCTCGTATCTCCTGAGGGCTTTATACAATGCTTGGAATGTAGTAAGAGATTAACAAATGCTACAGATGTGGTATTATCATCATTATTATTGTCGGTATTATATTATTCTGCAGAGAATGGGACTCAAAGGCGGCAACCGGCTATTTCATGACCTTAAGCAAATTTCTCAAATTAACTAATTCATGAGATGGGTTTTCCAATGCTAACATAATTCATACTTTTGCATTTTGTACTAATATTTTTGGGTTAAAGTATAATTAGGAAAAATAGGTGTAGTTCTTAAATAATAATTTGGGGTAGTAAGGTGAGAGAGAGATGCAATTTATTTCCCTGAATTTGATTTCATAATTTATTCCATTTATACATCATCATCATCTTTTCATTTATTCAGCATCATCATTGGGTGGATGATTGCCTTTTGGAAGTATGGTGCTTAATCAGTCTCACTTTAATTTGCTCAAACTAGGAGATTTTGTCATTCAAATCAGAGTTGTTTTAGGACATGCTTGCAAATATGGAGACCTACTCAGTAATGGAAACAAGTCTTTCAAAAATAGGATGTGATGAACATTAAGGCAAGTCTTTGGCCATCCCAGCCTTCCCAGGAATTTTGGGAGGGAGCAGAAAAGAAATCAGAATAGCACTGCAAATAGCCCTGCAATTCCTAATAATCTCTTTCACTTATGGCTCCTCTATTCACCCTGAATTATGAGAACAATCAATCATCAGTATATAACTAGGAGGAGTCAGTTGAGGCATTAATGTACTTTATGTACTATCATGTACTTTAATGGCAGTTCTAAGAATGTTCTGTTTTTCAGATTTGTAGTTTGAAGGTTTTTCTTATATTAAAGCACCCTGAATTTATACAAATACTATCTACACATATGCCCATTTTCTCCTAAATAATACATAATAATTATAGTGATGACAGTGTGGTAATTGTTATGCATTTACTATGTGCCAACCACTCTACTAAGTGTTATATAGATACAAGATATTTAGATCTTGCATGGGGCTCACGGTTTAAGGAGGAGGGAGAACAGGTTTGAATCTCCCATTTTATGGATAAGGGAACTGAGGCACAAAGAAGTTAACTGACTTGCCCAAGGTCACACAGCTGGTAAGTGGCAGACCTGGGATTAGAACCCAGGTTTTCTAATTCCCAGGCCATTATTTCCTATCCTCATAGAATTGGATAAATCTCACTATGAATATTATTTTTAAATGTGTAGGTCAGATTGGGCCAGGTAGTATGCCCAAGGGAGTACTGAAATCCCCCATCTCCAGTAGCTACATAGAATTAGACCTATTAATGCCCTCAATCACTCTAATGGTCAATGACTCATCTCTTTCATTCAACCCACTTGTTTAATATACAACCAGTTTATGTTGGTTCCACCTTCACAACATTTCTAAAATCCACATTTTCCCTTTCCAAACTGCTAACATATTAAGCCAAACATTTACTATTCCCATCTTGATTGTTGCATCAGCCTCCTTGCTGACTTCCCTGTTTCCTGTTTCTCCCCGCTCCAGTCCATTCTTCACTCTGCTACCAGGATCATTTTTCTTCAAAACCACTCAGTCCATGTGGTTTCTCTCCTCAGGAAGCTCTAGTGACTGCCCATCCAATCATTTCATCAAACAGAAACTCCTTATCATAGATTTAAAGCACTCAATCACCTTTCCCCCTCCTACTTTACTACACTGATTTCCTACTACAACCCAGCCCACACACTTTTCTCCTCTAGTACTAACCTACTCACTGTACCCAGATTTCATTTGTCTTGCAGCTCACCTCTCACCCACATCCTGCCTCTGGCATGGAACGCCCTCCCTCTGCATAGCTGACAAAAAAATCATTGTCCCTACCTTCAAAACCTTATTAAAAGCAAATAGACTCCAAGAGATCTTTCCCATCTAAGTCTTCATTTCTTTGTCTCACACTCCCTTCTCTGTCAATCTTGTGCTCTTGTATTTGGATTTGCAGCCTTTAATCACACCTCCCTCAGCCCCACAGCACTAAAAGTCTGTATTCCCCTCCTCTAGACTGTAAGCTTATTCTGCATAGGAATCGGGACTACCAACTCTGTTACATTATATTGTCCCAAGTGCTCAGTACAGTACTTTCCACACAGTAAGCACTCAATAACTATGATTGATTGATTGACTGATTGACATAGTGAGTATGGTGCCACTGTTTAAATTATGAGTGCATCTCATTTTTCTTGTATTTAATGATCTGAAAAATGTGATTATAATTATAAGATTTTTTTGGCAAACTAGATAAGCAGGACTAGTCTTATGCTATGTAGCTTTCCATCCCTTTATGATCTAATTATTTTTTTCCAAGTTACAGCCTACATCATTTGCCTACATGATGTGCCTTAGAAGCTCCCAAGAAAATTGACTTGATGGATGCTCCTCTGGATGCAATTCAGCTTCCCAGAATTACTTTTTCCTCCTCATTGTTCTTCACTGTGGTGGAAGAACTGTGGAGTTCAAGTTGTAGGGAGGGAGAGTTTGTCTTTTTCAGTGTTGGTGAATTTGGTCCAGTTTTCCTCTGCTCCATGTCATTCTATCTCCCCATTGCCCTGATCTGGGAACATAACAAGGGCAAAGCTTCCACTGGTAGGTCTGTGCCCTTCTGGTGGTGATACTTAGTCCCAGGACTATTAAAAATCTGCCTTAAAGTTATTCTATCTATATGTCTAGAGTCAGTCCCTATGGACATCAGTCACTAAAGTCAGCCACTATGTAATTGAAAGGACCTCGCAGTTGTAAGGCCATTGTTTCAGTGCAGTGAACAGAGAAGTCCTATAAAAGTATGTGGCTTGATGTTTGTTCTTAGAAAAGTACTTAAATGAAGAAAACACACACAAACCTATCAACTTTCTTTGGGGAAGAAGAGATAGAAATCCTGTCTTGGGGGATAGGGGAGAAGGCAAATATCTTATTCAACAGAACAATGGTCCCTCGGTGATTATATTTGAATGTATTGAAATTAGAGCAGCAAGAATAGCAGTTGTAATATAGGAGCTGAGGAGCTCAAATAAGTCTAGAAGTAAAAGAGATTTAAGTGAGGGATGGGACATTGAAACTCTAAAATATGATCAGAAAGTGAATTTGAGACAGCAAGGCTGAGAAATGATCCTTACTCAGTTGTGCTAAATTGTATTCAAATCTTTAATCCAAATTGACTGGTATTTTAAGATAGAAAAATTTGGACATAGCCATCATTCGTGGTTCCTCAGCTATCTCTTATGATAATTCATGATTGTCTGGGACAGGGAGGAGAGGAGGCTAAATAACAGAAAAGGTCCTAGGTAGTGCCTATATTTAGAAAGGAAGAAGTAAGAGCCTTAAAATTACAATCCTATATAGTCACCACTTACTACATCAATAAATATCTAAACAGGAAAATTATACAAAAACCTCATTAGACAAGCAATTTAAAGGTCCCTGAAGAAAAAGGTAAACTAGGGAAAACATCATGGCTCATAATAAAAATCATGACAATGATAACAATGATTTGTTATTAAAAAAATCTAATAATGTGAGGATTATGGGAAAATATGTTATACAGTACTTTTTAGGGATGAACAAATACAAGATTAAATGATATACTCTTTGTTCAAAAAAGATGGCACACCTCCTTCTTCTTCCTCTGACAGTGTCTGTCTCTACTTGCTCATAGTTGTACTCTAGTGGAACTCTTAGTCATCCAAAAAAGGGCCTGGCCTAACCCAGCCCAAGCTGAGCCCCAAGACTGAAGATCCATACCTGGTCCTAAGGATCCATATCTGGTCTATTCTCAAGATGGTTATGATAGTTCTCCTAAGCCAACTCTAGGTTGGAGATGGGACACGTATATAAGAAACACTGCCCTTGCATAGTTGATCCAGAGGGTTGAATTTCTAGTGTGTGTTGATGTGAATTTTTTTAAAATTCCCCCTTATTTTCAAATATACTACTTCAATAGCGCTATCTATGTGAGTGTCTGTGACTGAAAAGATGGATGAAGGACCGTGGATGGATGGATGGATCCTGTCACACTTTGCTTAAGGACAAATCCTTGCTGCATTAACAGATTTGTTCCCTACAGCTTCTGTCCATCTTTTCAAATGTGTTTCTATCCTAATCTTTATTAAACTTTTGCTCAAGGAGAAGAATCCCTGATTTTAATATCTGTCTCCCCTTCTAAACTGTAAGCTCTTTGCAGACAGAGATAGTGTGGAACAACTCTTTTGCATTGTACCCTCCCAAGTGCTTCATGTAGTGCTCTGCACATAGTAAGCCCTTGATCAAATATCTTGATTGATTGATTGTTGCATCTTGGTCTGATCTATCCATTGCAGTTGTTTTCCAGAAACCCCTTGCTCTGTTACTAGTTTGAAGCTGTGCTCTGTTATGTCTTTATATCGTTTATTCTGTCCTTTTGGTTTGCAGTTCAGCATGTGTTTGCTTAGGTATCCTGACATTGTGCATTATTCTCATAATTTTCAACTTGGTGTGGAGTCTGATGCCACATTCTGTTGCCACACTCTGTTCTGGAGTCTGGAAAGCAGAGTTTGTACTGCCACTCTCAGATTCACAGTTATGTCCCAATCTCCATACTTTCTCTGAAACTCCCTCAGGCCAGAGAAGGCCTGAAACAGGGCTGCACAGGTTCACTGGAACTTATCCCCAACATCCTTAGTTTGGTCTGGGCAAGGATTTAGCTTTTTAAGTGCTAGGACCACAATATAGAGCTTAGAAGACATAATAATAATAATAATGTTGGTATTTGTTAAGCGCTTACTATGTGCCGAGCACTGTTCTAAGCGCTGGGGTAGACATAGCCAGAGCCCAGCTGATTGAACCATTACAGAATCTGGTGCTTCCCCAAATCTTGTACTTTCATATCCTTTCAGCAGTTCTAGCTACATAGAAGTTACTGTATGGGTGCATTGAGGGACAGGCAGTTTCAGAGGACTGTCCTTATTCCTCCCTTATCCTATATTTGCTCCAACCTGATCACTTTCTTGTTTGGGGGATGCATGCAACCTGAGGTTTCTATAATTCAGCAAGGAACTAGATGGCATCCTCCCCTGAGACCTCATGAACCCTTTGAATTATTATTATCATTTTTATTATCATTGTTTTCATTAATGTTGGTGTACTCACTAAGCACTTACAATCAACCAGTATTTATTGAGAACTTACTCTTGGCTGTGTACTCTACAAAAGTATTGGGAAAGTACAATTAAGTTAGTAGACATGATTCTCGCACTCAGTGAGCTCACTGTCTAGCAGGGGAGACAGATATTAAAATAAATAATCATTATAATTCAATAGATTATTATTATTCTATAATAATAGAAGCAACAGATAGCTTATAAACATACCCACAGAATAATTGAAATAAATATTATAATTCAATAGTAGATTATTATTATTCTATATAATTCTATTTCTTGGGTATGAAAGAACCCAAGTTCTTAGGTGAATGCTGAAGTGGCAGTTTGGAGGGAAAAAGAACGGGAAGATGAGTAATTAATCAGGGAGGACGGAGATGTGGTTTCAGAAGAGGCTTGTAAATAAGGAGAACAGTGTCAGGCAGAAGGAGAGAGGGAGGGAATTCTAGGTAGAAGGGAGAGGGTGAGCACAAGGTCAGTGGTGACATGCTGAGAATGAGGCACAATGAGAGGAACCAAGCACGTAAACTGGAGAGTGATAGAACAGAGAGGATAGGTAGATAGGAAGAACTGAGTGAGTATCTTAAAGATATTGCCTAGGAATGTCCACAGGACGGGGAGTGTCTGCTTCTCTCCCTATGGAAGCTCCAGATTTATTATATTGTACTCTCCCAAACATAGTAAGTGCTCATTAAATACAGGGGTTCCCCAACCAGAAAACTTTCTGGCATGAAGCAGATCTTTCTAAGAAATTGTGTGTCCCCTTTGACTTCTCTGGGATCATTCAAAATATCAGGAGTTTTGGGTTTTTTTTTAAATTTTATTTGTTGAGCACTATGTTCCAGGCACTGAACTAAGCATGGGGTAGATACAAGTTAATCAGGTTGGACACAGTCCATGTCCTACATGGGGCTTACAGTCATCACCCACATTTTATAGATGAGGTATCTGAGGCAAAGAGAAGTGAAGTGACTTGCCCAAGATCACACAGCAGACAAGCAGCAGAACCGGGATTAAAAATGTTGGTATTTGTTAAGCGCTTACTATGTGCAGAGCACTGTTCTAAGCGCTAGGGTATACAAGGTAATCAGGTTGATCCACATGAGGCTCACAATCTTCATTCCCATTTACAGATGAGGTAACTGAGGCACAGAGAAGTTAAGTGTCTTGCCCACAGCCACACAGCTGACAAGTGGCAGATCTGGGATTCGAACCCATGACCTCTGGCTCCAAAGCCCATGCTCTTTCCACTGAGCCACGCTGATTAGAACCCAAGTCCTTCTGACTCCGAGCCTGTGTTCTATCCACTAGGCAATGCTGCTTCAAGAGATACTTCAATCAATTGTGACTTTGTCTTAACAACACAAAGACTGGCTGCCATTTCCTCATATCACTTTGTGTAGAAAAAACACAACCACCCTTTGTATTGACAAGGACAATTTGACTCATGCTCAAGACTATTTGAATGCTCTTTGCCAGTACAGGAGCTGAATATGGTAATTATGCTCCAGAGGACTAATGTGCTTCCTGCGATATGCTATATTAAAAAAAAAAAGAAAAAAGACAGAATGAATGAGATCAATGGGACACCATTTTGGCCATCAAGCCACAAAAGATCCTCTGAAGGCACGCAGTAGCTTCAGTTCTGTACTTGGCATCTCTACTGAGACCATTATTAATGGGATTATTCCAAAGATAGTTTTCTAGTTATGCACACACCAGCATCAAAGCCTAATCCATAACTAATTCATGAAGTCCTATTTCGCACTCTTACTTTTAACACTTTGATGAGAGTAGTGATGATTTTGATTCAGTGGCGGATCTTAATGACTTGATGCTAATTTAGGGGCCTTTCAGTGAGACTCACTACACTCTCTTCATCTGGGAGTACAACCTTGGAATAGGTAAGGGTGCTCTGTCCACAACTATGCACAGAGAAGTTGAATTTCTCTTGCAATTTAGTGACTAATCTAAGTTATATCCTGAAGAAGATTTATGAGGACAATGTACTTTCTTCTAAAAAAAGTCTCCCAGGAATATTTCAGTTTTTTTATTATTATTATTGTCATTTCCAGGTCCTACTCACTATACTTAATTTCAGTGCAAAGAAAAGCATCTATACCTACATTTTTTGTTTTATTACAGAAGATGCAATAGAAGGGACGATAATGTCTTTTATGGTGGTTGAAATCGAAAAATTCATTTCTGCAATATTCCAGCTGTATATAGTTCAGAATATCACAGCAACCTTGAAGTTCACTTCTTGTTGGTACTATAGATACCAATTTCATTTCTTATTGTAAACAATAAGAGAGGTGAACTGAGGTTTATGAAGTTGCCACCTCATGATTTGTAAACATTGTATATTTTTACAGTTAGCCATGCATGGTGAAAAGAGATATCGTTTTACAGTTGTAAAGTTGCAAGCAAAAATAAGAGGTAATTGGGATCAAATCCAAAATGGCAGAAAATGGTTGATCCTTTGTTCTGGCTCCAGCCCCTAAGAAAATATGTCTCAAGAGATTACATAGAGCTCTGACAATGAAAGGGAAGTGGGTGGAGATCAAGATTCCACCTTCTTAACCTTCCTAGTTGAGGGCAAGGACTTCTAAAGGGACTGTAAACATTCTGGTTATGAACATCTGATGGTGTAATTAGTGTAATCACTTTAGCTTACATGACAGTTTGACTCAGTGGAAAGAGCATGGGCTTAGGAGTCAGAGGCCATGGATTCTAATCCTGGTTCTCCTGCCTGTCAGCTGTGTGACTTTGGGCAAGTCACAACTTCTCTGTGCCTCAGTTACCTCATCTGGAAAATGGGGATTAAGACTGTGAGCCCCACGTGGGACCTGATTACCCTGTATCTACCTCAGAACTTAGAACAGTGCTTTGCACATAGTAAGTGCTTAACAAATATCAACATTATTATTATTATTATTATTATGACAATGGCTAAACGTTTACTGTGGGAAAATGATTCAGATCATGAGGAAAAGGAAAATGAGTACATGAAATAAGTAAGAAACCTGGAGGTTTTAGCTCAGGGTTGGAATATCTAGAATGGGTTGGAAAACACAACATTATTCTTGAGAGTGGACCATATGAATTCCCACCATCAACTGGCAGCCAAATGCAAAGATACCAAATGACTTTGTGTTTTGCTTTTATGTACAAAGCTTGGGATCCACCTAACTCATCCTCGTTCTAAATGCCTGGAATGATATTGGAATTACATTGCTTGCATTTCCTAGCAGATTTCCAAAGGAAAAAGGAATCATGGCATAGTTGTTCAAGGACTCTTGTTGTATTAGCATATGGGAAGGTGTACAGAAGAGAAAACAATTTCTTCAGAGCTGTTCATGCAAGTTCTCGAAGCATTACTCAGGAGTCTGGCATGGGATTTGAAATTCAGGCTGGTGAAGAACAGCAAATTCACCTGCTGTTTATAGATGATTGCATTGTATTTGCCAAGAGCCCTGCAGAGTTGGAACAAAGACTGCAACAACTGGAAGAGAAATTGCACAAAATCGGTCTTGAAGTAAATATCTACAAGACCAAGAGAATGTCCAATGAGGAATATAAGTAGGGATTTCTCCAAGTGCAAGAAAAAAGCAGATCAGCAGCTGAGTGTCCCTGGGGCATTTGCTGAACAATAGAAATACCTGTGGGTGATGAATGTAACAGCAAACAGAAGGCAACTTGAGTAGCTAGGGCAGAGCATAAATCTTGGTACTGGATGCCCAATTAATGAGGAGAAAGAAAGAACTGTTCAACTCCATCATTTACCTTCCATGGCAGACAATGTTAAATGTAGGTCAAAAATATCAACAGAAGTAAATAAATTTTTAAATCAATCAATCATTCATATTGAGCACTTAATATGCACAGAGCACTGTATTAATTGTTTGGGAGAGTGAAATATAACAATATTGATATGTTTCCTGCCCACAGGGAGCTTACATCTAGAGGTGGAGACAGACATTAAAATAATAGTAATAATATCTGACTGGAAAGACAAATCACAATAGACTATAGAATGAATGGGCAGATTTTTAAAAAATATAAAATCATGTACTAAAGAACTATAGAAACTGATGAAGGGACAATAGTTTGCAAGCATGTGCAGATGGGACATATATATGGGAATCCTATTTTTACATATATATATGTATATATGCATACATATAAAAAATAGAGAATCCTATTTTTACTTTTATATTTACTTTTTAGCTAGGAAATCTGCTAAGAAATGCATAGGTATATATACAATTGTCCAATGTAAGAGATGTTTGTTGTATCATATGGGCTGGTTACCCACCCATAGTTCACTGCAGGGCACACGTTCAAAACAATGAGTGTATCACAGAATGAAGGCTTTAATGTTGATTCTAGTTTTTTTATGGTATTTTTTAAATGCTCACTATAAATCAGGTACTCTTTTAAGGACTGGGGTAGATATAATATAAGCAGGTTGGAAACATTCCTTGTCCCACATGGGGCTCACAGTCTTTAAAGAAGTATGGCTCAGTAGAAAGAGCCTGGGCTTAGGAGTCAGAGGTCGTGGGTTCTAATCTTGGCTTCTGCTGCTTGCCAGCTGTGTGACTTTGGGCAAGTCACTTAACTTCTCTGTGCCTCAGTTACCTCATCTGTAAAATGGGGATTAAAATTGTGAGTTCCACATGAGACAACCTGATCACCTGGTATCCCCCCAGCACTTAGAACAGTGCTTTGCACATAGTTTGTGCTAAACAAATACTACCATTATTATTATTATTATTATTTTGCAGATGAGGTAACTGAGGCACTGAGAAGTAAAGTGACTTTCCTAAGGTCACACAGCAGACAAGTGGCAGAGCTGTAATTAGAACCCAGATCTTTCTGACTCTAAGCCCAGTGTTCTCTCTACTACAACACACTGCTTCTCAAGATGAACAAAGCTGACAAATAGGACAAAGGTAAGTAGAGTGATATCGACATCAGGAGTTCTGACTCCGGGTATATAGTGTTGAGCAAAGACAGTCAGGCAAAAAATGGATTGAGACTTTATAAAATAATTGTTCAGACTACTTGTTCCATGCCCTATCATTCTTATCTTTGAACATTTGTTTCACAACTACTATGTTAAGAATTGTTTGGGTCCATTCATTCATTCATTCAATCGTATTTATTGAGCACTTACTGTGTGCAGAGCACTATACTAAGAACTTGGAATGTAAAATTTGGCAACAGACAGAGACAATCCCAGAGACAATACCCCAACAACAGACTCACAGTCTAAAAGAGGTAGACAGACAGCAACACAAAACAAGTCCATAAAATCTGAGGAAAAAAGCACTGATTTCTGGCTTTCTGCTTTTACATGCATACAATGTTATAGAAATAATATAAGCTCATAAATGACAAATTTGCAGTTGTTCATTTTGATCAATTAATCCATCAATGGTAATATTTAGTACCTTGTAACACAATCTTCCTCTCAAGGAATTTTAAATGCTTGTGCTTCCATGCTTGGGCTGGATTTGTACAGAACTTGCTGAGTTTAATGTCCCAGAGCATTTAGGAATTGTAGTATGGATTCTTCAGCATTCCTGGGTTCGTTAACCTACATGCTCCTTTTTCCTCATGCTCTTTCTTCAATAATAATGATAATACTAAAAATTATAGTATTTGTTAAGCACTTACTATGTGCCAAGCACTGTTCTAAGTGCTGGGGTAGATACAAGGTAATTAGATTGTGCTATGTGGGGTTCACAGTCTTAATCCCCATTTTACAGATGAGGTAACTGAGGCACAGAGAGGTTAGTGGCTTGGTGAGTACAAGTGGCAGAGCTGGGATTAGAACCCATTACCTATGCTCCCAGGCCCGTGCTCTTTCCACTAAGCCATGGTTTAATAGACACTGAGAGGCAAACGGAAGGCATTGAAGCTTGAGATAGTGTCCTTACATTCAGACTTTAAACCCAAATTTGGACAGTCTATGTGAAAAGACTCAAGGAATTGGGTGAGGTGACTATCAAGTGCATAAAGAATACAGACACAAATACACATATGATGCAGAAGGGAGAGGGAGTAAGGGAAATAAGGGCTTACTTGTGGAAGACCTCTTGGAGATCAATCAATCAGTGGTAATTATTGAGCTCTTACTGTGTGCAGAGCACTGTACTGAGCACTTAGGAGACTAGTGTTGGTAGACACTTTTCCTACCCAAAGCGAGCTTACAGTCCAGAGGGGGAGACATTCTAGAGGGCACATGTAATTTTACCGAGGATTTGAAGATATAGGGGAGGAAGGGGGAAAGATTTGAAGTAATATAAGTAATGTAACTATTTGTATGTATTAAGTACTTACACCATAGCTTTGTCCTAAATTCTAGTGTAAATTGAAGAGAATCAGATTGGGCACAGTCCCCATCCAACACAGGGCTCACAATCCTACTTGATCTCAGATTGTCACAGAATGTACTCTTGCAGGAACCCTAAAGTTTGTAGAACTTTCTATGTGTTGACATACAATAGCTCCCTTTTCCCCTCCATGGAGAGAAAGTAGCATGGCCTAGCAGAAAGAGCATAGGCCTGGAAGTCAGAAGAACCTGGATTCTAATCCTGGTTCCTCCACTTGTCTGCGGTGTGATCTTGGGCAAGTCACTCAACTTCCCTGGATATCAGTTACCTCATCTGGGACATAGACTTTGTCCAACCTGATTACTTGTCATTAATCCAATGTTTAGGATGGTGTAGAGAATACAGTAAGCACTTAACGATTTCCATTAAAAAAACCCAAAACCTCTGCCTCATTGGTAGCAAGAATTAAATGGATAGTAGTAGCACAATCAATGACACCTAGATTTTTGTATCCTTGAAACAAATACCACCACAAAACTCTTCTCTTTGTTCCCACTGCTTCCTATAAAAGAATTAGGTGGCAAGAAAATTCCTTAAATCACGCTCCTGTGCATTACTAATTTAGAAAAACAGGTATTTGCCGCAGCCCATGACAGGAAATTAGGAACATTTCCACATGTAATTTTGAAATGTGACAACTCATTTGATAATCATAATTAGGGTTACATTTGTGTCTGAAAACCAGAAAAAACCCCCAACATTTTGAAATACTCGAAGTTTTCTCTTTCCATAAACAGAGGACATGGCTTCAATACCTATAACTTAAAGTTATTCTGGGTTCAATCAGTATGCTAGCCATGTTGTATGAACTGTATCGCAGGTACCTCAGTACATCTGGAGAGTGCTAGTAGAAACCACAGCTGATGTTAGTAGAATCTGTATCTTAAATGTGGAGAGTCACTTGGCCTGTTTTAAAAGATCACATTATCTTTTAATATGCTCAGTCTGCTGATTATTTTAGTGACATTATGAAACTTCCGTACAGTAATCTGCCAGAGACACAGCATTTATTGGGAGTCCACTGTGTCAAGAGCAATGTGCTTTGTAGACAGAGCACTGCACAAGGGATAAGGGTGAGAGAGAAGATGGCCTAGCTCTAGGTGTTTTTAAGTGCATAATGATAACAAAAATTGACAATAAATGTTTACCATGTGCTGAGCACTGTAGTATATGGTAAGGTGATGAACTGGAACAGAATCATTTATCCATACAGGGCTCCAATCCAAATAGCAAGGAGAAAGTATTGCCCCTCCAATTATAAATAGGTGTATTGTCACAATATGACAATTTCAAACTTACATATCCCTGAGATTAAGAAGACGGAGGATGGATTTAGAATTTTATCTCATTAGTATCATTAATTCACTCAACTGTATTCATTGAGCTTTTACTGTGTGCAGAGCACTGTACTAAACACTTGGGAGAGTACAGTACAACAATAAACAGTCACTAGTTTTACTTCCACTTCTTAATTTATTAATTATACTATCCTTGTTACCTTTTTAGCTAAATTTTTACAGTGTTCCACTTGATAGTTTGTGTCTTCATTATTAAAGAAAAGAAAAGGTAATGAGTGGTGTGTCTTTTATATGCTACTACCTCTTCTCTATCCCTTGTTAACTTTGTTTCAGCATGTTTGTATATTTTGCATGGCCCAAATCACAGTTAAAATAATCTTCATAGGTGTCTAGATTCTCCAGTGTGATGCATAAATCATATTTCACATCAAAAGGACAAGTTTACCAACAATGAGTTCCTGGAATACAGCTACCTCACCAGTGTATAAGCAATCACAGTTTCAGTGGGCAGGGTAGGTGAGATGGAGGCAGACAGCAGGGCCCAAAAGCATCTGCTGTTGGGAAATAGGGGAACACACAATCTGAGAGGGCAGAATATGTGATGTGAAGACATGGTACAGCATAGTTTCAAACAAGGAGTCAGAGCTGCTGACTTTTAGCACTGCAGTAGATATACCAGCCTTGTGAGAAGAGTCAGTCAGTCAATCAGTCAATTGTATTCACTGAGCACTTACTGAGTGCAGAGCTCTGTACTAAGTGCTTGGGAGAGGACAATTTAACTATATAACAGAAACATTCCCTGCGCACCAAGAGCTTACAGTTTAGATGAGGCGTTGCTCTTTTTGATTAAAGACTTTGTAAAGACTGGGATACCAAAAAGTCAAGCACAAAATCAAAGACAGAAGCTGAATGGAAAAAAATAGCATAAAAGGAATGATCTCTTTACACATCAGTGTTTCAAAGTAAGCCAGAACTAGCCTGAACACACCAGTGTAGTCTAGTGGATAGAGCAGGGGCCAGGAGTCAGAAGGACACAGGTTCTAATTGTGGTTCTGCCACCTGCCCACTATGTGACCTCATACAAATCACTTAACTTCTCTGTGCTTTAGTTACCTCATCTATAAAATGACAATAAAGACTGTGAGTCCCATGTGGGACAAGTAGTGTGTCCATCCTTTTTACCTTATATCTACCCCAGTGCAAGAACAGTGCCTGGCACATAGGAGGTGCTTAACAAAAACCATATAAAAGGTCCTGGATAAGTATTCCATGAGGGCAAGGACTGTGGGGATGGTGGCAGTGGTTGTGGAGGATCATGTTGGACCACGCTGGAGAGGGACTCTAGCTCACAACCTTATGCTGCATTCTTGCTGCTAATGTCCCTTTGATGTCCATTGTCTCTCATTTTAATCATCCTCAAGGTGGCATACCTAATGTCTGCTTCAGTGCCCTCTCTAATGGTCTGCTTGGCCTTGGGCAGTAGCAGAGTTTTCCAGCATTGCAGTTATTTCATTTTATTATTTATTTATTCATTTTTACTTTTGTATTGTGGAAACAGGAAACAGGCAAAGTAACATGGCAAAATAACTCCCAGAAAACTATTCAGTTGAAGCATCATAAGCTGAAAATATTTTTCTCATAGGAAAATAAGATGAGGATTAGTTTCTAACCAAGGTAGGAAGCCCTATTTTTAACTAAATTACCCAGAATTGTGTACTCGATTAGAGCTGAGTAATTTAGCTATGTTCATGAATTTTTAGCAGGTCATAATGATTCTCTGACAGAGTTACCATTTTTTACTTCATGGGATGCAACACTAATCAATCAATGAATTGTGTTTTTGAGCACTTACTCTGCATAGAACAGTTTCCTAAATGCTTTGGAGAACACGGTAGAGTTATGGTAGGCATCATACTCTCCCTCAAGGAGTTTACACTCTAGCCAGAGAGACAGATGTTAAATTACAGATAGGGAAATGCAATAAAGTTTAAAGATAAGTGCTATAGGGACCGGAGAGGTGAATGCCACTGATCGGTGGGCAGGGAATGTGTCTATATTTCTATTGTACTCTCCCAAGCACTTTAGTACAGTGCTCTGCATATAGTAAGCACTCAATAAATACGACTTACTCGTAGAAGGACAGCCGGAAGGGCAGGAGATTTGGAGATGAGTGATTAATCAAGAAAAGTCTCCAGAAACAGATGTGATTGTGGAAAGGCTTTGAGATGGGGAGAGTGAAAAAGGAGGGAGTTTTTGGAAGGAGGAAATATTTAAACAACCGGTCAATGGCAAAAGAGGTTCCTAGGAGTCACAGGAGTAATGGAATGATCCACTTTTCGGTATGGTTCTACCTAGTGAGATGTAACCTTATCTCTTCCTTGTTGACCAGCTCCTCCTACTCCACACTTACACATGCTTTACATTTTCTATCCCCCCTTCCATTGCAGCTTTTAAATTGAAAAATGACTACTCCACTTCCCTGTGATGTCTGTGTCCTTCATCTCAGAGTGTCCATGTCCCTAGGGACTAGGGCACTAAGGGAGTTTGGAGTGCTAAAGACAAGTGGGTTGTAAGGCTGAAACGCTGAAACTTTAGAAAAATTCTAAGTACAGTTTATTGTTATTTCAAATGTCTCAAGCTGAAAACCCCTGTAAACAAAGGGGAAGGGACTGCCAGTCCCTTTTAGCCACAGTCATAGGCATCACCCTCGAACACAAAATCCAACCTTATATGAGTTCTGTCCGCTCTGCCATTTGTCTGCTGTGTGATCTGGGCAAATCACTTAATTTCTCCATGTGTTATCTGCAAAATGATTAAGACTATGAGCCCTGTGTAGGTTAGGGATTGTGTCTAAATGATTATCTTGTATATACTGCAGCACTTAGTACAGTGCCTGGCAAATAGAGATCACTTAACAAATACAACAATCATTATTATTATATAATATAAAGGCCTTTAGATGGTGTTTAGTCTAAAAATCTCTTCTCCCAAATTTACCAGTCTACACTAGAGCCTTTAGGGCTGAGCTTCAGGTTGTACAGTTTTGGTGATCCTTGTGTGTTGCAGCTCTGAGGCTGCACAGCTCTTTGATGCTGCACAGCTCCTTAATTAAAATGAGAAAAAAAGATTCTCTTCTCAAAAGGTGGGAGTGGCTATCTCCCACTATTCAGGCTGTCAGCACACTTGTTTGAAGTATGGAGGGGGAAGATCACTTTCACCATTTCTCTTATGATTATGTGATACTTTCATCCTGAAAGAAATCAGTTGATCTGCATGCCATTAATATGAATAGTACGGTCTCTGAACTGTTGACATGGTCTGAAGAGCAAACATTATTGCCAAACAACATTTGGGGTACCACCATTCACATCCATAGAGATTTTACCTAAGATCACAGGTTTATGAAATTTTTGAAAAACATGTCATTGTAAAAAACCAACCCAGGAAGGAATCGTGCAACTGGGAAAAGTACAGATGAGTCTATTTTTTTTTACAAATATTTAGGCTTATAGATTTTTTAACTTCTTTTTTCCCTTTTACTTCCTTAAAAAACTTCAGTTATTTCATTTTTATTTTTAGTAGAAAGGAAATGGAAGGAATTCCTCTAGAGCAGTGTGAAATGTGTGTCTCTAGGACTCCAGTCATTATGCCAGACAATGGGGAGAGATAATGAGGGGCTCAGCAAGAAGTAGCAGCAGTAGAAACAGCTGATAACTGTCTTGTTCAGTGATCCAAGAATTCGGAGCAGAGCAATAGTATTCTCTAATCCCTGCTCAGGTTGCTGCTGATCTTCATAATTCCAGAAGGACAGCGGAGTTTTGCTGTGTGCCTCTTTAAGCGTGGCTCAGTGGAAAGAGCATGGACTTGGGAGCCAGAGGTCATGGGTTCGTATCCCAGCTCTGCCACTTGTCAGCTGTATGACTGTGGGCAAGTCACTTAACTTCTCTGTGCCTCAGTTCCCTCATCTGTAAAATGGGGATTAAGACTGTGAGCCTCATGTGGGACAACCTGATTACCCTGTATCTATCCCAGGGCTTAGAACAGTGCTCTGCACATAGTAAGCGCTTAACAAATAGCAATATTATTATTATATGAATGGATGAGTATATTTTGGGAGACGATCTTGAACAAGTCACTTAACTGCTCTGTGTCTCAGTTTTCTCATTTGTAAAATGGGCAGGCAATACCTGTTATTCTACCCCATTAAACTGTGATCCTCATGTGGGATAGGGGTTGTAGCTGATCTAATTAAATTGCATTTTCTTCAGCATTTACTAGACTCCTTGCCATTGACTTTAAGGCACAAAATCGCCTTGCCCCTCCTACTCACCTTGCTACTCTCCTACTACAGCCCAGCCCATGGACTTCAGTCCTCTGATTCCAACCTTCTCATTGTACCTCCATCTCATCTATCTCACCCCCAACCTCTCGTCCATATCCTGCTTCTGGCCTGGAACATCATCCTTCTTCATATCCATATTGCTTCATATTTTCCCCTCTTTGAAATTCTTATTGAAGACATATCTCATCCAAGAGACCTTCCTTAAGCCCTCTTTTTCTTTTCTTCCACTCCTTCTTGCGTCACCCTGACTTGATCCCTTCATTCATCTCCCTCCCAGTTCCACAATACTTTTGTACATATCTGTAATGTCTTTATATAAATTAATGTCTCTCTCTTCCTCTACACTCTATGCATGTTATGGGCAGGGAAGGTGTCTTATTATATGGTACACTCCCAAACACCTAATACAGTGCTTGGGAATGCAGTAAGTGCTCAATAAAGTTGATGGATTGATTGACTGATTACTTGGCACAAAGTAAGCGGTTAAATACCAAAATTATCATTATTCATATAATATAAATATAAACTAATTCAATTTATTAAATTTAATTTAATCAATATGAATTAAATATAATAATACTCTTGTGAGAAGCAGCATGGCTTAGTGGAAAGAGCCAGAGTTTGGGAGTCAAAGGTCATGAGTTCTAATCCTGGCTCGGCCACTTGTCTGCTGTGTGACCTTGGGAAAGTCTCTTAACTTATCTGTGCTTCAGTTCCTTCATCTGAAAAATAGGGATTAAGGCTGGGAGCCCCATGTAGGACAACCTGATTACCTTGTAACCACCCCAGTGCTTAGAATTGTGTTTGGCACATAGTAAGTGCTTAACAAATACCATCATTATTATTATAACCCCTTCTCGACTGTAAGCTCAGTATGGGCAGAGAATGTGTTGCTAATTCTGTTTTATTGTACTCTCCCAAATGCTTAGTACAGTACTGTGCACATAATGAGCCCTCAATGAATACCATTGATTGACTGATGAAAAGATGTATGATGAGATGAAAACTTGAGACCATGGCATAATTTCTAGATATGTTGAAAACCCTATGCTAGAGGACTGATTTCTAACCCTAGCTCACACAGTGATTTTTCAGTTCCTAGTTCCTCAGTTTTTTTACCTTTAAAACTGTTCATTCATTCACTCAATTATACTTATTAAGCACTTACTGTGTGCAGGACACTGTACTAAGTTCTTGGGAAAGTCCAGTGCAACAATAAACAGTGACAGTTGCCTGCCCACAACAATTTCTGAAGATGAAACCAATTGTTGTAAAGGAAGAACACTGTTTTTTTTGAGCTAGGGAAGAGAGAGAAAGCTATTCATAGTCTCTGGGTATCTCTTCAAGAGAATCACTGTCATGTGGCTGAGGGGGAACGTTGCCAGCTCGGCTCACTAACAACATGGTTATGTTGCTAGGGAGGCAGAGAAAGTAGTCAAGGGCAATAGTCATTTTAACAGCTACATCACTTTCCTACCCCAAGAAGGTTCCCAGATCTTGTTGTATCCATGTCCTGGACAGTCATGCTATGCCAAATTCATGCCCTGGGACCTCTTCACCCATATAAGTGTTCACCTTAACTTTACAAAGTAGGAAAATTACACTAAAAAATATCACAAATACTGACCTTGTGTTATTGAATCCAGTTTTTCCCAGTACTTAAAGTGATTCATTTTTATGTTAGGTAATTAACAAGGCACATCAGTTAATAATTGCAGTATTTGTTAAGCGCTTACTATGTGCCAAACTCTGTACTAAATGTTGGGGTAGATACAAGATGTTTGGGTTGGACACAGTCCCTGCCCACATAGGGATACAATATTAATCCCCATTTTACAGATGAGGTAACTAATGTTCAGAGAAGTGAAATGACTTGCTCAGGGCCACACAGTAGACAGGTAGCAGAGCCAGGATTAGAACCCAAGTCCTTCTGAATTTCAGGCCCGTATTCCATCCAACAGGCCATACTGCCTCAGTTCTTTCAGTTCACTAGATTATACCATTTAGCAGCAGTAAATATACTAATGAAGTATTAACATCCAGTAAAACTGTTGCCATCTCACAGGTTATCAACTTAATCCAACATCTGGGAGGGAGATGAAGAGTGTGAAGGAAGGAGGAAATCCTATCACTTTATGGTCCCTGAGCCATTAGCACTCCCTCATAAAGAGAGTCTAAAGTCCTCAAGAAGAGTAGAGGTGAGTGGAGCAGCTAGCAATACATAATTGGACAACCTGATTATTAGGTCATTTATATCTCTGGGGGAATTGATGAAATCAAAATCCCTGTTCTCAGATAGTTTATGCAATGTTCAATGTTACCTATTTTGAAAAACCTGTTCTCTGAAGTTCTTAAAGCAAAGTTGAAAAGCACTGCAATCTTTTGTTCTGTGTGGAATAGTGTGTAATACTGGGTAACAGTTGTTTTTTTTTTAATTTGTTCATTTGTTTATTTATGGTACTTGTTAAGCACTTACTATCTGCCAGGCATTGTACTAAGTCCTGGGGTAGGTACAAGACAATCAAGTTGGACATTTTCAGAGTCCCATTTGGGATTTATAATCCAATTTAATTCCCATTTCATAGATGAGGTAGCATGCACAGAAGTTAAGTGACTTGCCCAAATACATACAGCAGATGAAAGGCGGAATGGGGATTAGAACCCAGGTCTTCTGACTCCTAAGCCCAAGGTCTTTCCACTAGGCCTTGGTTGGTTGTCATTCATTCATTCATTCATTCATTCATTCATCAATTGTATTTATTGAATACTTATTGTGTGCAGAGCACTGTACCAAGCACTTGGAATCTACAATTTAGAGAAGCTGCATGGCTCAGTGGAAAGAGTCCGGGCTTGTCAGCTGTGGGCAAGTCACTTAACTTCTCTGTGCCTCAGTTACCTCATTTGTAAAATGGGGATTAACTGTGAGCCTCAGGTGGGACAACCTGATTACCCTGTATCTACCCCAGCGCTTAGAACAGTGCTCTGCACATAGTAAGTGCTTAACAAATAACAACATGATTATTATTATTATTACAATTTGGAAACAGATACAGACAACGCTTGCTCAACAAAGAGCTCATAGTCTAAAAGGGAGTATCTATGGGATCTGATTTCAGGAGTTTATATGCATCTTCATTGCTTTATCTGGCCCAGTCCTTTGGAATCACTAGTCTTCATGCTCTGCCCCAGGATGACTCACTTACTACCTCTCCCAAACCTTAATTACTATCCCCAGAATTCACCTTCTGATAAGGAGTTGTTAATTTAGGTGAGTAAACTCAGAATTGTGTGGCATATTTTTACCCTATTATTCCATCACAATATAATCTTATGAAACAGCTAAAATGCTCACTTCTTTATCCTAACATTAGCCATAACCCCCCCCCCCCCGCCATATATATATATAAGTATATGTATGTATTACATATTACATGTATATTTACATGTATTACATGTATTAGGACATGTGTATATATATATATATATATATATATATATATTTATATGTCCTAATTGGCTACTTTACATTTTCTTATTTATATTTGTCCTCTAGGTATCTGTTATCAGACTAAGTCATTCTTTAGTCACCTTCTGCTGTGTTGCTCAGTCTTTCTTCATGTTAACCAGAAGATCAGTGATGAATAGCATCTTTGGAGTTTTTGTGTACCTACCCTAATAATTGGCAGAAGTTAAGATGTTACTCTAATTTAGATCTTTAGAATACTTCCTCTTTCTATGGATACATGGTTAAATTTAATGGTCCAAGAAAATTTAAGAAGTCAATAGAACTCAAATGTCTGAAAAATTGATTCTTTATAAAACTCTAATTTCCCAAAAGGAGTGAAACTCCCTCCCATTTTTCCAGTTCCAAAAAAAGTTAAACAAATCCTTGAAAGATATGACATACTTGAGATAGGACAAAGATGGCATTAGAAGACAGACCGCCTGTCATACAGCAATTAGAAATGAAGTGACTCTTGGAGTAGAGGCTTGAGGAAAATTGCAGCACAGAGAAGTGAAATGAAAATGGTGACATACACTGTGAATAGCAAATTCAACAGTGTATGAAAAACAATCTTTCCACGCAGATGATATTAGAACAGTTGTCATGTTTTAGGCTTACTGTTATGTGCTTACATAATAATAAAACTGCAGTATCAAGAACGTTATCTTCAAACCTTAAGGATAGTTACACACACACACACACACACACACGCACACACGCACAAATACAAACACATGAAAATATATGTGCTTTCCACAGTTTCACATTTCTCCTCCCTTAAAGATATCTCTACTTGGATGTCCTGCTGTCACCTCAAATTTAACTTATCCATAACAATAGTCCTAATCTTCCCACCCAAACCCTATTCTCCTCCTCATTTTCCCAGCACTGTAGACAGCACCACCTTGACATTATCCTTGATTCCTCTCTCTCATTCAACCCAAGTATTCATCTATCACTTAATCCTGTCAGCTCAACCTATCCAACGTCATTTAAGTCTGCCCTTTCCTCTTCATTCAAACTGGTATTAATCCAAGCATTTATCCTGTCCCGCCTCAATTACTCTATCAGCCTCCTTGCAGAGGCTGCCTCCCTGCCTCCCCTCTCTCCCCCCTCCAGTCCATACTTCACTCTGCCGCTCGAGTAATTTTTCTACAAAAACGTTCAATCCACGTTTCTGACTCCTCAAGAAACCCCAGCTCTTTCCCATCCAACCTACACATCAAAAAGAATCTTCTTACCGACGGTTTTAAAGCACTTAGTCTCTTTGTCCCTTCTTATTTCGCTTCATCCCTCTCCTACTTCAACCCAGCCCTCACATTTCGCTCCTCTAATGCCCCTCTAATGCCAACCTACTCACTGTACCTCAATCTCTTCTATCTCATCTCTGACCTCTTGCCCACACTCTGTCTCTTGACTGGAACACCCTTCTTTTTCATACCTGACAAATACTCTTCCCATCTTCAAAGCCTTATTCAAGACACATCTTCTGCAAGATAACTTCCCTAAGGCCTCATTTCCTCTTTTCCCACTACTTTCTGCATTACCTTGACTTAGTCCTTTTATTCACATCCCTCCTGGCCCCACCCCAGACACATCGCACTTATGTACATATCCATAATGGGTTTAGTCTCCCCCTTTAGACTATAAGCCTGTTGTAGCCAGAAAATATTTTTGTTATATTGTCATGTTGTACTCTCCCAAGTGCTTAGTACAGTGCTCTGCATACAGTAAGTATTGTTCCCATAATATCCCGACTGGATTATTGTGTTAGCCTCCTCTCTGATCTCCCTTCCTCCTGTCTCTCCCCACTGCAGTCTATTCTTCATTCTGCTGCCCAGATCATCTTCCTACAGAAATGCTCTGGGCATGTCACTCCCCTCCTCAAAAACCTCCAGTGGTTGCCTATCAATCTTTGCACAAAACAAAAACTCCTCACTCTTGGCTTCAAAGCTCTCCATCACCTTGCCCCCTACTACCTGACCTCCCTTCTGTCTTTCTACTGCCCACTCCATACACTCCACTCCTCTGCCGCTCACCTCCTCACGGTTCCCCATTCTCGCCTGTACCGCCGTCGACCTCTGGCCCACGTCCTACCACTGTCCTGGAATACTGTCCCTCCTCACAGCTGCCAAACTAACTCTCTTCCCCTCTTCAAAGCTCTACTGAGAGAACACCTCCTCCACAAGGCCTTCCCAGACTGAACCCCCCTTTACCTCTGCTTCTCCTCCCCTCCCTTTCCCCCCCCCACCCTCTGCTATTCCCTCTTCCCCTCCCCTCAGCACTGTGCATATTTGTATATATTATTTATTACCCTATTTATTTTGTTAATGAGATGTATATCCCCACGATTCTATTTATCTTGATGATGTTTTGTTCTGTTTTGCTTTGCTGTCTCCCACATTTAGACTGTGAGTGCGTTATTGGGCAGGGATTGTCTCTATCTGTTGCTGAATTGTACATTCCAAGCACTCAGTACAGTGCTTTGCACATGATAAATGCTCAATAAATATTATTGAATAAGTGCTCAGTAAATACAACTGATTGATCTATTGTTGGATATATACCTCTATAGATACATAAAGTACAGGCATAGAACTATATATGCACAACCAGATATCTGCACTAGTGATCTTACATTTAAAGGGAATATTGTTGGCAGTGGGAAAGAAGAACTCAGGTCTGGTTGATATTTTTCAAATATATCAAAGGCATCTTCAGGGGAGTGATACAGGATGAAAAACATCCCAGACCAGATTCAATTAATTTACCTTTCCATTTCTACTGATTATGATTCTGACTATATTTAAAACACTAATTAATGTGTTTTTTCCAATATAATTTGTTCACTTCTGATCTTGCTAGTTAATTCAGCTTTTGGACTATCTGACTTCCTATTGAAATTCTTATGGGGACCTACCTTCTTCCTTCTGTGACATGCAAGGCCCTTGGCGATCTCCTCCTCTCCTGGACCACCATGCTGCCTTCCTGGGATCGTGCACTGCATCTCTGCTGTGTCACTGAGGTACCTCCATACCTATTCTCCATACAACAACCTGGAAGGACAGAGGAAAGCATCTGCAGCCTGGTGCTGCTTCCGCAAAACCTAGGGAAGACTTTGGAGGCTGCTCATGTAGCAGTCACTGGGGCTATGGTTATGACTGTTGACTCTGACCATTAAGGAATCTGAAACTCTACTTCTCTAGCCAAAGTACCTAATGATCTTCATTTTTTTTTTTCATGTTGTCTAGCTGTTTTGTTTTATCTCTGTTTGCCAGTCCATTTGCCCTACCTTATATTTTACAGTTAGAGCCCCTGAAGTCCAGAGATGATGTCTAATTCCCTCCTCTGTATTATTTCCCAATATATAGTGTGCAGGCCTTTGTTAACAGTTAGTGCTTAATAAATACAATTACTTTGGTACTATAACTGCCACTACTTAAGGAGGAGCCTACTGGAAAGCATAGAGGGCCTGGAGTCAGAGGACCTGGATTCTAATCCAAGTTCTTTCATTCTCCTGTTGTGTAACCTTGGGCAAGTGACTTCCCATACCTCAGTTTTGTCATCTGTAAAATAGGGATTAAATACATGTTCTTCCTTGCCTTTAATCAATGAACAATCAATGACATTTTACCCTCCCCTTTAACGAGGCAGTCAATAATATTTGGGGATTGCTTGAGTGAGTATAATACAATAGAGTTGCTAGATCTGATCCCTCTTCACAAGAAGCTCACTATCTAGTAAGTATAATACAAAAACAATCGGCACCATTTAACAGATGAGGTAACTGAAGCACAGAGAAGTTAAGTGGCTTGGCCAAGGTCACAAGCAGACAAGTGGTGGAACCAAGATTAGAACCCATGTTGTCTGACTTCCAAGCCCATGTTCTTTCCAATTAGCTATGCTGCTTACCATAAAACTTATGCATATGTTGTTATATTATATATTATAAATTAATCATTTATATTAATGTCTGTCTCCCCCTCTGAACTGTAAACTCACTGTAGAGAGGGAATATGTCTGCTGATTCTTTTTGTATTATACTTCCCCAAACATTGAGTAGATTCCTCTCCACAAAGTAAGTGCTCAGTAAATACCATTAAAGGAAGGCTACTTGGATGAGGCATGAATTTGGTAGGGCTTTGAAAATGGAGAGAGTGGTGGTCTGTCAGATATGAAGGGGTACAGAATTCTAGCCAGTGAAGGCCTGGATCAACGGATCAGAGCCGAGAAAATAGGCAAGGTCCTTTGAGTAGGGTAGTGCTAGAAAGGCAGAGGGTGTGGGGTGGATTATGGTATATTAGGGAGGTAAGGAGTTTCTGTTTGAGGCAGAGATGAATGGGCAACAGTTAGAGGTTCTTGAGAATTAGGGAAACATACACAGAACCAAGATATTTGGTAAAAGACTAAGAATTTTTAGTGGGCGAGAACTGTGTCTGACTTGATTATCTTCTATCTACCCCAGGGTACAGCATATTGCTTGGCACATATTAAGTGCTTAAGCGATACCACAGTTATATTATTATTATCCTTATGCATTTGCTTAATGTATCTGAGTTTTGAATCGGGCAAAGTAATATATAAAGTAGGAACTGTGATAAAATTCCTGAAACAAATGGAAGAAAACATTTCTTTCATGCTAGGTTTTTGGAAGAAGGGTATTTTTGATCATTTTTATGTTATTTAAAGAATTCCTCTTCAGCAGCCTACTGCAAGAGGAAAAAGCCCAACATGAAGAGCCTAAATTAATGAAATGAAATTGCATATTTTAAAAATTTAAACTGATGCATTTTGACAGAATAAAATCATCTTTTTACCAAATGTAACCGAAGCAGCTTACAAATCTCCATGCCAACTTACATAATAGCATTCTGCTGTTCTTTTGCTTGAAATATAAAAATAGGATGGACAAAGCATAGTGAATATACGGAAGGGAACAATCACATATGGCCCCTCAAGGATAGCCTAGTGGGGATTTTCTATCTTTAATTTCTATGATTTTCAGAAGTGTTGGATGCACAAATGTCACTTGGTAAATGCAGTGAAAAACTAAGGGATCCCAAAGCCTTAAGGAAATTAAAGAAGAGAAATATGGAAGTTGGAGAAAAAAGGGCTTGCCACTGCTGTTTTATTTTCCTGCTTTCGGAGCTTCCTAAAGAGTGTGGACACCATGCCTGTCCACCAGTTCTTTGGGGAGGAAGAGACTTGTGGGTGCAAAATAATAAATAAATGTTAAATAAATGTAGTTAGCATATCTTGCAATTAAAGAACTTCAGGGCTCAACCAGTATGTTCTATCATAGTTCATTTGAAAGGCTTTTATTACTGGCAGCATTAAGAAAGGATTTAAGTTCCAAAACCCTCCTTATCATAGCACAGAAGACATGCTCTTCTGGAGTTTAATATTTGAAAAGGAAGAAAAGGGTACCACTATGTAATTGGAAAAAATAATATGGTTTCTAATTACCCGAAAGTAAGTGATGATAGCTGATAAAGTCATAGTAGAAACAGAAGTGAAATGGTGAAACAGCTACAGCTATTAAATTTGGATTCTGCTGTATACTGAATAAACAGGCCTCTGTGACCTTTACGGCCACTTCAGAATCCAGTAAAGTACCTAAGACTTGACACTGTCAGTTGGGCAGGTTTTTATCACTGAAATTGCTGTTTGCCACTAGTATACCAACTCTATATGCTTTTTTGAGCTATTTCTTTTTTTAAAAAAAAGAATTTAGAAATAGCAACCATTTTCCTGAGATATTTATTTTCAATGCCTATTTTAAACAGTTGCTAAGAGAAACAGGACATCCTGTCTGGCATTTCTCCACGGCTTTGGTGGTAACTGAGCTACATTAAGTAAGATTTTCATAGCATATGTGATTTCTTTTTAAAGGTATTGCAAATGCAACAGTAGGAGATACAATCACATAAGCTCTTCACTTTTAGGTAATGCCAAATGCTAAGTGAATGATTCAGAATATACATCTAGAGAGTTGAGAACTATCTAATTCTATCTTTCACACTCTCTTGCTTACAAACTATCTGAAAGCTGCACAGGTGAAGCGGTGATGCTGATGTTGGTGGTGTATCAAGAGTCTGAGGCAGACAGAAGATGGGTTACTGACAAGCAGGTCTTTTCTGAGTTGAATTAGCCAGATATTATCTGAGATAAATTACCTAGATTTTATCAAGTGAATAAAGGAGTAAAAAAATCATAAGCTAAGGAAACAAGCTCAGCCTTTATTGACCATCTAGTGACCTGATCTTAATAGCTCAGGTCTGGATGATTAAATTTTAATAATGACATAGGAGAACATCTTTTTAAATATCTCAAGAAAGAAAAAAAAATCAGGTATAGAAAATTCAAAGCAGAGTTCAAACTTCTGAGAAATTGTATTGAGACCTTTAGGAGACCTAGGAAACTTTCAAATCATAAGGAGGAAAATCCACAAAGAAGAGGGAGGAAAAATTCCAATTAAATTACCTCCATACAAGTAATTACTATAAATAATCTTTCTAGAGGTCATCCTAACTACTCAAGGGACAATAGAAATGTGAACTTGGAATGCCTGAAAAACTTGAGTTATTTGAGTTGGATTCTCAAGTATGTGCTACAGTAATAATAGACTTATTGGCAGGTGATGGCTGAAATTTGTGTACATTTCTCATTTCCTCTTTCTTCTAATGTCCTCCCACTTCTCTGATTTATGTATTATAGACATAAATCTCTCTGGACTCTGAGCCCCATTCTAGACTTTAAGCTTCTTGCGGACAGGGATAGTGTCTACAACTATCACTGTATGCTTAGTATAGTACTCTACACACAGTGAGCACTTAATAAATACCAGTGACCAATACCAATGAAGCTAAATATACCTTCAAATTACAATGAGAGGTGGGGAGGGTGAAAGCCAGGGAGGGACAGACAGAAGGGAAGGACCACAGCAGTCACTAACTGTAATCCATTTGTGGGTAGGCATCATGTCTACCATTCTGTGGTATTGTACTATTCCAAGCACTTAATACAGTTCCCTGTACAACAGAAGCACTCAATAAATACCTTTGAGCCATTGATTTAGAGACAGGGCTGGAATGGCCTTATTAGATGCTGTAAAAATCCCTAAGGGCTAGTGTTTGAGGGGAACAGTGTAGGATGCATCTGTTCAAAACTGACTCATGGAAGTTCCCTTAAAGCCACTATCCCACTGATTGGCTCCAGATGGGCCATTTGACAAGACATTTAATATCTACTATAGACAAATTGAAGGTCTAGAAAGATGAGTTGATTTGCAGTCTTTTCTTCTCTGTCTCTGTGAGACTTACCACAGGAGAGAGATCCAAATTCTCAAAGAGTTTCACAAGTTGAATGTACAAACCAGACTCAGCACCAACTGACACAACTAGATTATTAATAATGAGTTTCTGAAATCAGTGACTTCACCAACATTGTGATAATGTCCATTACAATCCAGTCTTTCTGGGCTTACACACTAGAAGAACAGACAGTGAAAGGAGGGATCCCAAATGTGTTGAGGGTCAGTGACTGAAAAGAGGCACATATGACCACGTTGTAAGGGGTGAAGGAGAAGGATCAGAGTAACTCAATTAAAGCAAGAAAAGTCACATAGAGAATCTGGCAGTGACCAGATCATTCAGGCAAAGTAGTAATTGCAAGAGGAGTTGCCTTCCCTGAGTAGAGAACTCAGGCACATCAAAATTCCCAAGAGGTTTCAAACAGTGACAGGCCCTCTGAGTCGTCAGTAAGAATCTATCTTTTGGAATGAATTTCCCAACATTCATTTTTATTTTCAGTCAGATTCAAATGCATGTTTAAGATCTCACTGTCAGTGGCATCATTTTTAAAACAAAGGGAATCTGTATATATACACACAAATCAATGTGCATATATAGGTTTATATATAATAGATTACTGAAAATGAGAAATCCTAACCTTACTCCCATCCAAGTCTTTTGTTTCTGATAAAAATTTAAGTTCACTATAAAAGAGAATGCTCAGGCCTCTTGCCTATAAATATCTCCAGCTAAGACATGACTAAGAAGCCACTGCTGCTTATTACTGAGCCAAGAAGTGAGCTTCACAGCCTAGCATCCACCTTTGTTATTTTACTAATTGCTTTTAACCTCCCTGGCTGTGAATTCCCGTTCCATTACCTTTGTTTGATTTATATTGTTAGCAGTAGTTCCTTTGCTCTATCTTTGATTGCTTGCTGTAATGCTATCTCTTGGAGTTTTCCATTGGAAATGAGATGTTGCATTTTAAGAAGATGCTCTAGCCAATAAAATTATTAATTGATATATATATGAATTATATATATATATATGTATATATATATATATATGGTTAACAGATTTAAATGTATTCCTAGTTGATTTGTGTGCAGGGTAATGAAGAAGCAGCGAAGAGATGCAACATGACTTAGTGGATAGAGCATGGGCCCAGGAGTCAGAAAATCTGGGTTCTAATCTTCCTCCATCACTTGCCTGCTGTGTGAACTTGGGCAAGTTACTTAATTCTCTTTACCACAGTTACCTAATCTGTAAAATGGGAATTTTACATATATGAGACAATGAGGCATATGAAGGATATGGACTGTGTTCAACTTTATTAGAATATTAATAATAACAATGGTATTTGTTAAGTACTTACTGTGTGCAAAGCACTGTTCTAAGCGCTAGGGGATATACAAGGTGATGAGGTTGTCCCATGAGGGGCTCACAGTCTTAATCCACATTTGGCAGATGAAGTAATTGGGGCACAGAGAAGTTAAGTGACTTGGCCAAAGTCACACAGCTGACAAGTGGCAGAGCCGGGATTAGAACTCATGATCTCTGACTCCCAAGCCCATGTTCTTTCCACTGAGCCACGCTGCTTGTATCTACCTCAGTATTTAGTACAGTGGCACATAGTAAGTGTTTAACAAATACCATTAAAATAATGATTGTGAGTTACTGCATATTATATTAGAACCTGAAATACAAATAATGGTGGACAAATCCATATTTATTATTCTTAAAGGATATTAGTGTTCTCTATTCCATAAGATCTATATAATAAAAATAATAATATTTGTTAAATGCTTATTATCTACTTAGGTACAACACATTCAAGCTACATACAATTCCTGTGCCACACGAGACTCACATTCTAAGTAGGAAGGAGGACAGTTATCGAATCTCCATATTAAAATGATGAAACTGAGACACAGGTAGCAGTTGACTAGCTTTCCCAAAGTCACACAGGAGGTAAGTAATAATAATAATAATGTTGTTATTTGTTAAGCGCTTACTATGTGCAGAGCACTGTTCTAAGCGTTGGGGGAGATACAGGATAATCAGGTCATCCCACGTGAGGCTCATAGTTAATCCCCATTTTACAGATGAGGTAACTGAGGCACAGAGAAGTTAAGTGACTTGCCCACAGTCACACAGCTGATAAGTGGCAGAGCTGGGAGTAGAACTCATGACCTCTGACTCCAAAGCCCAGGCTCTTTACACTGAGCCATGCTGCTTCCCCATGAGGATGTCAGGTCCTCTGACATCAAGACCTATGCTCTTTACACTGAGTCTCAGTGCTTCTCAAAATACAAACTCCAAAAAACACACACCGGGGTGGGAGGTGATTTATATCGGGCAGAATCCACAGGCTGTGGAAGTGGCTGGGTTATCTGACGAGCAATGCCTGACAAGGCCAGAAAGGAGCAAAGTTCCAATGTGGCTCCAATCGAGTGGATTCTTCTAGGCTTCCTGGGTGAGCAGATGGCTCCTCCACATGGTAACCCTGGGCTGGAACAAGAGGAACTAAGCAAGTCCATCTCTGGTACTTGGAGAGAATCAAGAAAGTGGCAGGAATGGTGTTCTATTCCTCCTCCTCCTCCTCCTCCTCCTCCTCCTCCTCCTCCTCCTCCTCCTCCTCCTCCTCTGCTGGCAGGGAGAGAGAGAGGAGAAGGACCTAACACCTTGGTTTTTGGATTGATTCTTTGTGGCTCGAAGAGCAAGGCAGGCTACCTGCCCCCAAAGCTATTGGAACCAAGATAATAATAATAATAATAATGATGATGGCACTTGTTAAGCACTTACTCTGTGAAAAGCACTGTTCTAAGTGCTGGGGATGATACAAGGTGATTAGGTTGTCCCACGTGGGGCTCACAGTCTTAATCCTCATTTTACAGATGAGGTAAGTGAGGCACAGAGAAGTTGTGTCTTGCCCCAAGTTACACTGCTGACAAATGGCTCAGTTGGGTTTTGAACCCATGATCTCTGACTCCCAAGCCTGTGCTCTTTCCACTGAGCCACGCTGTGCACACCCTTAGTGTTACAGGCATCTGGATGATTGTACATCAACACACCATGAGGAGAGTCTTTCTGTCTGACTCCACCACTCCATTGTAAACTCCTTGAGGGCATAGATTGTGTCTACCTACTCTATTACATTTTTTATGGTACTGTTTACAGAATTAGTACTCAATAAATAGCATTGATTCTTTGACTGATTTAATACCTAGGAAAATAAAAGAAAAAACAGAATCTGATCCAAATTTCAAAATACCCATAGATATGCAGACTTCAATATGCTCACAAATTATTTTCAGTTTTTCCACAAGCACCTTCTCATTACACATTTTAAATGGAGTGGGTTGAAAAATTAGGGAACATTATTGCCATAATGCATGCCTATCTGTTCAAAACATTATGGAATATGGGAAGAATTGGTTTTGTGTAATTCGCATGGATATCATAACTATTTTAGAAGGCATGGTTCCTTTTCTGGAATTTAGAGGTCTCCATCTGGATTTCAAAATAGCTTTCATTCCCAGATATTTTCTGGAAAATGTAGTTCCCTGGTAGCAGGGGCTATAAGAATATTTCTTATTACCCCTGTAGTCCTTCGACCTCAGTTCCACCTTCAGGGCTTTAACATTGTCGCTCCCAGGGGCTTTCAATCCTAACAAAAATTACCAGAAGATAATATTGGCCTTTATTATTATTTTAAAACACAATTTTTTTTAAGGGTAGCACTTTCTGACATTTTGGGGATTGAATCTTGTCTGCAGTAATGTGTAAAACTCAAAAAGTTATTCATTCCTAAATGTTTACAATAATTCCTCCTAATTAAATGCATTTGCTAAGCACTTACTATATGTCGAGCATTGTTCTTAGCACTAGGGCAGATACAAGTTGATCAGGTCAGACACAGTCCCTGCCCTATATGGACCTCACAGTCTAAGCAGGAGGGAGAACAGGTATTGCTTATTTTGCATCTGAAGAGATTAAGATACAGAGAAGTTAAGTAACTTGCCCAAGGTCACCCAGAAGGCAAAGTGGTGGTGCTGGGATTAGAACCCTAGTTTTCTGGATCCCCGGTGTGTGCTTTATCTATTAGGCCATGCTGCTTCCCTGCATTTAGCAATTCTTCCACCCTTATTTCCAGACTTATCTTGATTTTTCTAGAAACTCTTCAGTCTTATTTCCTCTTTATACGAGTGAGCAGCCAAATGTTAGAAATGAGAATCTTTCAACATGTTGAGGGAAAATTGCCATGACGCAATCATACAGAGCTGCATCCTTCAGCAAAATTTGATCATGATATATATATCTATATCTATATATCTAGATATAGATATATAGATATCGATATATGCATCGATATCTATATATATGTATCTCTGTATCTATACCTATATACCTATAGCATAGTATAGGTATAGTATAGTATACTATATACTATATATATATATAGTATAGTATATAGTATATACCTATAGGTATATACTATATATATAGTATATACCTATAGTATAGTATAGGTATAGTATAGTATATAGTATAGTGTATACATAGTTTATATATAGTATATATATATATAGCATATACCTATAGTATAGTATAGGTATAGTATATACCTATAGGTATATAGTATATATATATAGTATATACCTATAGTATAGTATAGGTATAGTATAGTATATAGTATAGTATATATATAGTATATATATAGTATATATATAGTATATACCTATAGTATAGTATAGGTATAGTATAGTATATATATATATAGGTATAGGTATATAGGTATAGATACAGAGATACACATATATAAATATCGATGCATATATCTATACTTATATCTATACCTATATATATATATATATATATATATATATATATATATATATATATATATATATATATATATATATATATATAGGTATATAGTATACTATACTATAGGTATATAGGTATAGATACAGAGATACATATATATAGATATCGATGCATATATCTATATCTATCTATCTATCTATCTATCTATCTATCTATCTATCTATCTATCTGTATATCTATACATATATATATATATGTGTGTGTGTGTGTGTGTCTCTGTATCTATACATATATATGTGTATTTATATATGTGTGTGTGTATATACATATCAAGAGATATTGATAGTTGGGCCTAGGGTGTTGCAGACCATGCTTTTTCTCTCATCTCTACGTCAAGAAAAGATATAATTTGCTAAAACTGTTCTCTCTAGTACCTCCTACTGGAGCTAATTTCACTTAAAAGATGGATTATCTTAAAATTGTAAACCAGAGTATAACTATGCCCTAGGGCCATCTTCTTCTTATTATATTTTCCTTCTGAAGAAGCTAGTGTTATTCCAGCAGTAGAGATTAGGAGTAGGTGGTGCCGAGTTAATTCATGCCCTGGTTCCCCTGGAGAACAAAATAAACGCTGCCTATTCTTCTTTAAGGCAAGAATAAGAAAATGAGTGGGAGGACCTATTTCTCAGTGACACTCACTTAAGACAAAAAGCCATAGCACTGTTAGCATCTTTTCTTCACAAGAAGTTCAGTTTTGACACTGATGACACAGGTGGAGCTTTGGGGACGATCCTGGAGGAACATCTCTTTACCTTGTGAATGCTAATTGGATGTTAATTGAATGAATTATGCCTGGCTCACACCAGTCATACTTTTAAGTAATCAGGTTGATGGGAATTAAAAACCATAACAGGGGATGCATCATTAAGACTTCAGCCATTCTGAATAGGGCTCACTGGAGGAGAAAATATGCCGTATCAACCTCATTGCTTTCTGGAAGTGTTTTGGTGTGAAAGGAAACT
The DNA here is from genome assembly GCF_004115215.2 of Ornithorhynchus anatinus. Taxonomy (NCBI): domain Eukaryota; kingdom Metazoa; phylum Chordata; class Mammalia; order Monotremata; family Ornithorhynchidae; genus Ornithorhynchus; species Ornithorhynchus anatinus. Next base: position 27,224,272 of record NC_041730.1, read on the forward strand.
CACAAATATTAAAGGAGAATGCTCATTTTATAAAGCCATTTTTTGCTTCAATGGGGGAAGGGTTAAGGCTAGAAGACTCTAATATCAGATTTGATTAAAATCAACACTTCTTATAGGTCTGAATGGCTTTCTGGGGATTCTGAAAAGACAGCCTCAGACACTTGCCTTCAGCTTCCGATTAAGGAAAGGGAGAAGACAAGAAACACAGTCAAAAGATTTCTGACCTTTTGTAGAGCTGTTGTCAAAACTGTTCCTGCTTTACACTTAGTTGATCAGAAATTGCAGCAGTGCTGAGTAAAATAGAGTAAAGTGACTCTGCTCTGCATGTAAAACAGGGCTCCAAGTGGCCCTCTCCCTTCAGTTCCCCGCCTCCCGCAGGCCTGCTGTATCCACGGTAACAACAATGCTGGTGTTCTGTTCAAGTCTGTTTTGAAAGCTGTCTTTACTTCAAAAGTTCACTCTACAGTACTATCCATATTCCTAGTCTTCATTGTATACTTGGTTCTATCAAATTCAGTTTATTCTCTACCTGAGGCTTCAACTTTAGAATCTAATCTAATCAGCAGTTTGGCTACCATGCACATTAATAAACAGATAAAGTCCTTTGATTTTAGTGATCTTTGGCATTGATAGGACACAGTGGTTTATATCAGAAAATTCTCTTACAAAATGTTTAAACGTATTCATTCATTCAATCATATTTATGTAGCGCTTACTGCTTGCAGATAGATTTGAATTTTTGACTTGATCAAGAAGAATGTGATAAGGTAACAGAATGCCTTTCCTTTTGTCCACCAACACACTTGAAGTATACCCAGACCCTTATTATTCAAGACCATTCAGACCAAAGTTGCAAGTTGCTTAGAGACTACTCAGATTTTCACTTTAAATTTCCTATTATATGAGATCCAACAATTTCCAGTGAATAGTCAAAGAAGGTGAACTATGACCCGTTTTATATTTACTTTTTTAAAAGAACAAAGACTGGTGGAATTTTGAACAATTTTAGATTGGGAATATTTGTGTTATTTTCAGGGCAAACACTTCACACCTTATGCTGTCTGAAAGACATCCTGCACAATGGCATCTTGACACTTGGAGTTGTATGGCACGTGCATGTAAGGAGTATTACTGCTGAATTCTCTAACCCACAGGCCTGAACCCTGACTCACGCATGGAACCGTTCTTTATGTTCACTTCTTTTATAGACCAAGCCTTGACATAGGCAGAGCCAGTGAATCTTCTTCCTGCATAGTGAAAACTGTATTGGTGCTTCCCAGTAAAGAATTTTATTATGACTATTCTGAAGAAGGGAGACTTTGGGGAGCTAGCACAAAGTCGTTTTCTCCCCGAACCACAGGAAAGGAATATTTTTAATGTTCTTTCAGAATTGAATGTGAGGAATGAATCAGCCTAGGTTGATTTAACAAACTGAACATACAGTCTCTTAATTTTTTTTTAATGGTATTTGTTAAGCACTTAGTACGTGCCAGTCACTGTTCTAAGTGCTGAGGTAGATACAGGCTAATCAAACTGGGCACAGTCCGTGTCCCATGTTGGGCTCACAGTCTTAATCTCCATTTTACAGATGAGGTAACTGAGGCACAGAGATGTGGAGTGACTTGCCCAAGGTCATACAGCAGGCATGTGGCAGAGCCAGGATTAGGGCCCAGGTCCTTCTGACTCCCAGGACCATGCTCTATCCATTAGATCACACAGCTTCTCCTCTTACTTAACGTGCAATCCTAAAAATTAATTTTAGATCAGAAAATGATCAACTCACATCTCATTTTTTTTTAGATGAGAATGTCCTGAATTGCAATGCAATTAGTAAAAAAAAGTGATAATAATTGTGATATTTGCTAAGCACTTACTATGTGTCAAGCACAGTAGTAAAATGCTGGGGTAGATACAAGATGATCGGGGACCACATGGGACTTAGACTCTAAGTAGGAGAGAGAACAGGTACTGCATCTCCATTTTGCAGATGAGGAAAAGGCAGCAATGAGAAATGAAGGGATTGACCCAAGGTCACACAGCAGAACCACAATTAGAACCCAGGTGCTCTGATTCCCAGGCCCATACTCTTTCTACTCAGCCATATTACTTCTCATTGTATTGCATATTTCGTTGTCCCAAATTAATACAAATGCAACATAAGACGAGGAGATGGAAAGTGAGCCAAGCATACTTTGTAAGCTCAGAGGGGGTTCTTGACGATGACCCTGTCACAGAATAGTCTTTGGAGTGGAACAAGTGTACAGAACAGAGGAGGAGAGTAATTCCTTAAAGCTATAAAGTGTAGGTACTTTAATGATACAAAAGCTAGAGAGGAAATTGCTAAATTACCTCTTTCAACAGTGACAGTTATTGAGCACTGGCCCAAGTCCTTGGGAGAGGATAATTTAACAGAGTTGGTAGAAACGTTTCCTGCCCACAACAAATGTACAGTCTTTGAATCCTTCATTCATGGAAATTTTCTGCACATTACAGATTCCTTCATTTGGTATTCTTCCTGCCCTATTATTTATTCTCCAGGCTTTCATGCTTGGCTAAACCCTTAAGTGGAAATTACCCATCTGATATTAGTAACCCTCAATGACTAGTTCATTTTTTTGTTAGAGTTTCAGTGTGAAGCTTTGATGGTACAGCAGTGAACTGGGTTCACCTTTAGGCATAGCTAGAAAAGTAAGTAGAACTTAGTTCCAAGGGGCAGGATGTGAAACAGAAGTGTGGGAAAGGGACCAAGGTAGAGGGGTTCTGACAATTAATAGATCTGTCAGGGTAGAATTTTTCAGCCAGTAGGGATGCAGTGGGCAAGACATTCAAGATGAAATGGAGAAGAGAAGAAAACCTACAGCACTGCATTAGACTTTCTAATAATAAAGTCAGTCTCTTAGGACAGCAGAGATGGAAATGAGGAAAGTGTGCATTTGTGATGCAGTCATTCTTGCTGTCAGCACCTTTACGGCTTTCCAGCAGGCCACAAAAGGCCAACCCACTGGAATATGAATCAGATATAGCCAAGGCCCCATGGAGTAAGTAAGAGCCATTAGACCTACCTGTTCGTATCCTAATAGCTTTTTCTACCTCAGTAACCTTTCACTGTAAACAAAAAGTCAAGATTTTTTTTCCTACCCTTGGTTATTATTCTGAGGGGCCTTGGGTAACTGTCATGGATTTAATAACTAAGTGCAAATGTGTGAAGTAGCCCCTTTTGAAATATTTTTTGTTTCCATCAGCTGGACTGTGGAGGTGCAAGATTGCTTTTTGGTTACTTAGGGAAGTCTATGTCCCTGGATCTGTGACCTCTGGGCATTTGGTATTCACTCCATCTTCAGTCCCATAGCATCTTGTCTGCTGTGTGACTTTGGGCAGGTCATTTCACTTCTTTACGTCTCAGTTACCTCATCTGTTAAATGGTAATTGAGATGGGGAGCACATGGGACAGGGACTATGTCCAACTCAATTTACTTGTATACACCCCAGTGCTTAGTACAGTGACTTTGCATATTGTACAAATTATAGAATATAAATTCTTTATTTACATTAATGTCTGTCTCCTCCTCTAGGATGCATGCTTATTGTGGACAGGAAATGTCACTACCAATTCTGGTGTATTGTACTCCACCAGGCATTTAGTACAGTGATATGCACATAGCATGTGCTCAATAAATAACATGGATGAGATAATGGACACTTAACAGGGAGAGTGTGAAAAAAGCCAAGGGCAGTAAAGACTGTGCTTTTTTATCTCAATTTACCAAGGAGAAATGTCACGCAGGTCAAGAGGGACCCAAGGGTTTCTTCAGATGAATAAAGATCATACTGATAGCTATCTGATATCTTCATAGCAACCCATTTTGGGCTAGTCCAACATATTTGGTGGATTTAACTTTATATCAAACTTTTTAAAACATGTAGGGAAATTTTTTAATATTCCTTTCTTATTTCCACATCTTTCCTAAGGCACTTTGTATACAGCGTGGTCTTATGGCTACTGGAAAATCAACATTCAGCACCACAAATTTTTATCTTCCAATCCTTTTAAATTCCCCAGGGTTCATGTCTTTCAACTCTATTGAACTATACTTTGCCAAGTGCTCCACACACAGTGCTCAATAAGTACCATTAATTGATTGATTCCCTCTAGGGTTAGTTTGGATCATCATGAATGTTCAAAGAAACAAGATTTAACTTTTTCCCTTGATTTTATCTCATGTCTCTATCTCATAGAACTACAGTGACCCATGACGGAGTTTACAGAGTGATGAGAGGTCTTTTTTTTAATTACAGAAAGCCCTATTTTTGTTTTTGTTACTCCAAATGTTGAGTGCTATATAAGAGTCAGGGACCTCTTCACATTTAATCATTCCTAACAACTCTGATTCCTAGAGAAGAATGGAGGAAAGTTTAAATTGATACATGCCCAGTGCCCTAAGGTCTTTAGACACATCAGTAGGAGCTAAACACAAAGCAATTCATTGCCAAAAAAAGACACTCAGTACCAAATAAAATTCCCAAGACAAGGATAGCATTAACCTTTAACTTCTAAATCAAGCTACTTATAAGTCTCCTTCAACTACCTTATATTAACATTAAACAACCTAACAATTTAAAATAAGCTTTAAAATAATATTCAAAAGACTATTTCAGAAACATAGAGAATCAAACTGGTTTCTGGACAACTATCCTGGCATTGAATGAATTGAGAGAAAATTAATTCAAATATAAGTAAAGTGTTTTAAAAGACAATAGTCTTTTACCTTAATCATCAATCAATTGTATTTTTGAGCATTTGCTGTGTGCAGAGTTTCATTATACTTTAACCTGGCACAGCTGCTGTTACAAAAAATGAATGTTACCTAAACAGCTTCAGCTTCAGCTTCATTGAGCTAATCTTGGACAGGGTAAAATTATATTCAGTATTTAGTGAGAATGTACTAGATACTAAGAGCTGCCAGAGATGGAAGATAATCGGGTCCCACATGGAACTCACAGTCCAAATAGGAGGAAGAATAGGTGTTAAATCTTCATTTTGAAGATGAGGGAACAGAGGCACAAAGAATTTAAGTGACTTGCCCAAGATCACACAGCAGGAAAATGGTAGAGTCAGGATTAGAACCCATGTTCTGTGATCCCAAACCTGTGCTCTTTCTACTGGACCATAATGTTTGGCAACAAAATTCTATGTTTATATAATATGGAGATTTCTTTCATGTGAATTTTTTTGACTAATTCTAGTTAATGAAGATTATTGTTACAAACTAATGTTGATGATTTTCTGTTTTTCCTGTCAACGAGTGGGTCAGACCAAAAGGATTGGCATCTATTGATCAATTAAAGGTATTTATTTAATGCTTAACTTGTGCAGGTCACTGTAGCATCTATTGATCAATCCAAGGTATTTATTTAGTGCTTAACTTGTGCAGGTCACTGTACTGAGCACTTGAAAGAGTACAGTAAAAACATAATTAACATCAAATTATGCCCAGTATGTACTGATCCAAAGTGAAAGACACCGACCAGGCTGTCCCACTTTTGAAAGAGTTAGGGTTCTTCACTTTCATGAACACAGACAAGGAAACACACACACACACACACACACACACACACACACATGCACACATTGATTAAAATAAGAATATTTTAGGGAATTTTTGTGGTTTAAAATCTTACTGAATTTGCTTTACCTTTTTTGAAGACATGGACCCAGTTCAAAGAAGAAACTCATTAGTCAAGATTCAATCACAGTTTTATAGAAATGTGAGCAGTAGTATTAACTTCAAAAATAAAAGATAGCTATTCATCTCTATATATCTGCAAAAATCTCTATTATATTTTTGAACAGGGATGCATGCTGTCAGGATTGTGAAAATCATTTAGATTTTAAAGTTTTATTTTTAAAATCATTCAAATTGGGGTAACAATGCAATAGGTTAAAGATCAACTTAAATGACAATCTGTTGCACTTTTTTTCTGAAGATAATCTTTATCAATTTAAATAAATAATGAAAATGCAATGTATATATGTAACATATGTGTATACATTTTGTATATATCGGTAATTCATTTATTTTTAATTTATTTATCTAACTATATTCATGTCTTTCCCTCTGTAGACTGGGAGCTCATTGTGCCCAGGAATGTGTCTGTTCCTTGTTATACTATATTCTCCCAAGTGCTTAGTACAGTGCTTTGCACAAAGTGCTCAGTAAATATGAATGAATGAATGAATGAATGGCATTATGGTGGCCATGACATTTTTTATTTTGAAAAACGTGCATAGTGTGATTTATTTTACTTTTTTTTCAGATCATTGCCTGTATGATATTTAACCAAATCTTACGTTGTACTTTGGATAAATAAAGATTAAGTTAAAATAGAGACTGGCATTGAAATAACTGGGGGATGTCTATCTTTAAGGAATTAGAAACTTTAGGAAAGAGGGCAGATTTTAGGAAGTATCTTTCTTTTTTTTTTTTGGAGAGCTTTAATTCCTTTAGCTACAGAGTTCAATAAATGACATAGGTCATGGTTAATCAATCATATAGTAAATTTGAATCATATACACACAATTTAATTGACTGTCAATTGTGGTATTTGTTAAGCACTTTCTATGTACTAAACAATGAACTAAAAGTTAGAGTAGATGTACAATAATCAGAAACCTGCCTTATAAATGTACAGTCACTGAGCCCAATTTCCATAAGGCTTAAGGGTAGGTACTTTGAGTACTAACGCTGGGGACATTGTATAAAGTAATAACTCTATTAGAAGACTGAGATACAATTGTTAGACTGATGCACAGATTGTACAAATAAAGTGTGCATAATGCACCTATCTGCCAATTATCTAAAAGTTTCAGTGGGTTTTTCAAAGTTTCTTACTTCCAGGAAGTTACTCTAGGTCCTGGGAGAATTTGTGTCATTAGTCAAATCATCCAACAGCTAATATGTTCCTTGGCAAAGTTTTCAAAATTGTCTTTTATATGTCTTTAATATGTAATTTTTCATTGATCAAAGGAGAAAAAAAGTAAAAAACTGAAAGAATACCCACATTAGACCCCCCAAAAGAAAATTACTGAAATTGTTTTGTTTAATTGATTACTCCCAAATTCCAGTGAAAAATAATTTGTATAATTAAAAATTCATTTTGCCTTATCTAGCAGAGAACGGTAATGGTATCCAGTAGTCATAAGAAAGGATAGTGTCAATGGAAGTGACAATAGAATATAATCATCCCCTTTATAAAGTTTTCCTTGGGATAGCACTGTTGAATGTTATGCTGATATTTTCAATTAAACCTCTCCTTTACTCTCCTCAAAATTTGATGCGTTTTGATTCAGTTGAAAATCAATATTCAGCATAAGTATTGCTTTAACCCAAGTCTAGTAGACCAAGGTGCCTTTCCCCGTCAGATAAGATATAAACATTAACACACTGAAAATTTTAAAAAAATTAAATATATTATTGGCTTGTATTTACATTACTACTTAATAATAATCAGGTTTTTAGCTCATTTAAAAATATATTGGTATTTTCTTTTGACTTTTTTTTTTGATTTTTGGAACCTTTTAATGAACTTGATATTATTTCCTGTGGCTAACTACATACTTCATGTAACAGTCATTCACTTTACTTCTCTTTTCATGGAGCAACCAAAAGCATTAACTGAGTCATTGCAGTATGGAAATAGGTTAAATAGACTTATTTTTGCAAGTGTAGCCTCGCCCTTAATCTCAGACTAATGTAAATTTTTATACATATATGCATGTATAGACACTGGTATTTTTAGGGGCACTACAATTTAATTTCAAATAGAAGTCAATAATGTGCCATAAATTCCCTTAAAAGTAGGTCAATCAGTAGAAGTGATGAACTCCATGAATTAGACTGGGCTGATTATTTCAAGAAATGAATTACTTGAGTAAGAAGAATTGTAATCTCTACGTCAATATTTTGGATACAAATATTTCTCTAAAGATGGTGGATGGCCAAGAAGAAAGCATTGGCAAAGTCAGAAAACTCAAGTACATTTACCTGTATCTTAAAATAAAGTTGCCTCTTTAGTTTCTAGGGGATTTTTTTTGCTGGTTTTTATTAGAATAAAGAATAAAAATGTTGATGAAAAACTGAAAAAAAATAACTCCTCAAGGTCCCCAGAAACATTCAACAGCAAGGATTGGCCTCATACAATGAATTGAATAAAAAACAAACAACAACAACAACAAAAAAGCACCCCACCACCAGAAAAATAAGCTTACAACCACCATAAACCTTATTTCAATTCCTAAATTATCTCCGCTACAAGTACAGATGCACAATGAAAAAGGGCTCTAAAAATGCCCATGCAATTAGACTAATTTTTCTCAGATGTCCATAATGGACTTCTAAAAGGAAAGTTAAGTGTACAGATATTAGATTCCCAATCATTAATATAGATATCAAGGAGAGAAAACAATCACATCATTTCTTCAAGTGTCTATCAGAGACAGTTTACTGGGCTGGGTCTAACCTAGTAATGGCATGCCTTATATTCTTACATAACTGAAAATTATGAGACATATTTTCCCCTTGAGTGTGGGAGAAAGCAAGGTAACAACTGCACAAATTGTCAAAGTAGAGGATCATAGTCCATGAAAATAACAACATGTCCGTACAATCCCTTCATATAATACCCAAAATTAACCCCATTGACATGAAGCGCCAACCCATGGTTGGGTTGATGAGTGGACTGAGAATGGGTCTTCTGGCATAAATTTTAGCTCACACGCAGTTTCTGTCTGGTGAAACCTTTTAACATCCCACTTGCATGTTCTTCTGGGGACAGAAGATCACCAATCTCTTCACCTTTAAAGCATTGTTGAAATCACATCTCCTCCAAGAGGCCACCCCTGAGTATGTTGCTGGACTTGGATCAGTGGACTTGGATCTGTGAACTTTGGACTTTTGATATTTGCCACACCCCTAACCACACAACACTTATGTACATATCTTTATAATGATATATAAATTATTCCTTTATATTCTAGTATTTTTTCTCCTGTAGAGGATAAACTTGTTTATAGGTATACGCCATGGACACTATAAACTATGTTTATAGTTTTGCCATGGACACATTTCGCCCAGGATACCCCACCTCCATCTGTAATCATTCTGGTAGTGTACCCATAGAGTTTTCTTGGTTATAATACATAATTGGTTTACCATTGCCTACTTCCACACAGTAAACCTGAGTCTCCACCTTGACTTTCTCCCATGCTGCTGCTGTCCAACACAGATGAGTTTTGACTTGTAGCAGATTGTCTTCTACTCACTAGCCACTGTCCAAGCTAGGAATGAAATGGATATGTCTCTGCTTGACTCTTCCTCCCTAGTTGAGTCTTGTAGAGTCCTGGAAACTCTCCAGGGGCAACTCTGAGAGGTGAAGGCATAGACTAGATCCACTAATTCTGTTGCATTGTACAGAATGCCCAAAATCTTAACACAGTGCTCTACACATAGTAAGTGCTCAATAAATACCATTGATTGATTGATTGATAGGGCTTGAAATTCTAAAATTCTTACCAGGCCTGGTAAAAGGTGAATGAGGGCATTCAAATCCAATGTGGTTCTAGCACAACTCCCTTTTTGGGGATATCTCAAAAAAGGGACTGTTCTGGACCTGTCTTTCCAGAGATACAGGAAATTTTGAGCAGTTCCTCAGGAGCACTCCAATCACAAAGGGAGACCAACACTTGAAGCCTCTGTTTGAACTAGCTTCTCAATTTTGGCTTCATCTGATTGAATGAGTGAGAAAGTACAGAAGTCTATTGGCTTCCTAGGGAGTCTGCCAATGAGAATAGGCTGCATCGATCACATAATCCTGCTTTAATCACTGGATTAGGGAGGAAGGGGGGTTATATATCTGTTCCTACTAGGTCTGTAACTGGATGCCAGAACTCAACATGTAGAGAACATTTATTCCAGAGATTGATACAAATTTACAGTGGTTTCTATAAAGCCCAGTTTTTCATTTTGCTGCCAAAATGTGCAGCTCTTTGTAGCTCTTCGGTTGAAATGTCTTCACAGAATAAGGCAGGAACAGAATTGATACCTTTGTATGGAATAAGGATGTTTATATAATTTTTCAGTATAATAATTTTTGACCTTGATCAGAAGAGGTCCAAGCTAATGCTGTGTTAACCTAAAGTTGGAAGGGTATCTCATATAGATAAATCCCCTCCAAGAGATTCGTTTGTACTTTTTCTCACCTAAAAACCTCCCAACTGCCACTTCAGCACTACCAAACCACCTTAGCACTCATAATCCCCAAAGCACTTACCTACATGTCTGTAATTCAGTTCGGGGATTGTCCCCAGATAGATTGTAAACTGACAGAGTTGTTGGATCATTAAGCAGTGTAGCCTAGTGGGAAGAGTATGCACCGGGGAAATAGCATGGCATAGTGGATAGAGCACAGGCCAGAGAGTCAGAAGATCATGAATCCTAATTGTGACTCTGTACCTTTGCTGCGTGACCTTGGGAAAATCACTTCACTTCTCTGGGCTTCAGTTACCCCCTCTGCAAAATGGGAATTGAGACTGTGAGCCCCACATGGGACAAGGACTGTGTCCAGCTCGATTTGCTTGCATCTACCCCAGCACTTAGGCAAGTGTCTGACATATAGTAAACTATTAACAAATACCAGATTTATCATTATTATTATTAGTAGTATTACCCGAAAGAGGATTGGGTTCTAATGTGGACTTTGATACTTGCCTGCTTTTGTAATCTTGGGCAAGTCACAAAAATTCTCTGTGCCTCAGTTTCCTTATCTGTAAAACAGGGATTCAACACTTGTTTTCCCTTTCACTCAGATTAAGATCTTCATGTAAGACAGGATCTGTGTCCTACTTATTTTGTAACTTGGACCAGTAATTAATACAGTCCTCAGAACATTGTGAGCACTTAACAAATAACACAATTTTTATTATTAATTCTGCTGTACCTCTTCAAATAGTACCATAAACAGTAGGCATTCCACAAATGTGACTGATCGATTGATATTCTGGAACCACATACCCAGATACTTTAATAATACCATGTCCACCTTATTAAGAGAGAGCATTTCGAGTATATGCTGTACCTAATTCTGCTTTCCTCCTCACTAGGGGCCTCAGGACATCCCTGGAGTCTGAACAAATTGGCAGCTAGAGCTGTCAGGGGAACAGAGATGTCACCATCCTCATGCAGAACTGTTATAATTGTGGACTCCCAGGTCTCTCAGGAAGAATGATAGAGTCTTCTGTCAAGAACAAGGAATGAGCTTCAGTTGTGAGGCTTGATTATATTGCTAGAGATCTGTGCAGAACCTCTCGAACTCTCTTACCCCGTCATCTGTGTCCCCACTGTGCCACTAAGGCAATGAGCAAACAGGCAATAAGTGCACACAAACTATTTTTTTTTTTTATGTGAGATCCCACTTAAAGCCAAAATGACTAAACCACAGTGTTGTGCTAAGGTGCCATGATCCAGCTGATGGTTTAGCATGGTACCTGCTTTGGCCAAGTAGTTATTTATAAGGATTCCTCTTAGTCTCACCCACCTCATGGAACATGTAGGTGGTTTTTGGGTAAAATGGCTTCACTTTTGATACATAACCTCAGAACTGCAGCTGGAACGCAGGTCTACTTTTATCCAAAGTAGTGCTCTACCAAGTTGACTGATAGCAGGGCTTTAGGAAGAACACACCACAGCACAATCCAGTTTCATAATAGACCGATATACCTGACCCCAGCCTGATTTACTTCTCTGACCTTCCTATTTCAGGATCATATCTTCTGACAGTAAGTTCTGTTCACATGTTTGAATGTGAAGAAAAAAACTGTGCATAGTTGACAGTCAATTTTAATTTGTGTGCCTCAGAAAGTATCCTTTATCGCTCCAATGAATTTGTCCTAGCAGTGTCTGTTTTTGGATCTGTCTCTTTGTCCTCCTATTTCCCAGACTTCTCCTTAAAGAGGGTAATTTTTCTAATTGTCAATCTGGACTGTGTAGTGCAATTGTCTGAAAACAGTCCATTTCTGTCCCCCCTAAACTGTAAGCTAATTATGGACCAGAATGTATCTGCAAATTCTGCTGTTTGTACTCTCCCATGTGCTTAGTATAGTGTTCTGTGCACATAGTAAGTGCTCAATAAATACCACTTATTGATTGATTTTTACCATTTTTAAATAGTTCTTCCCACGTTGCTTTTTGATGCTACCTTTAAGATCACTATAATAAGAGGCTAGCGGATATTCTATAATTATCTATTAATTTTGCATGTCAATCCCAGTGAGGCTGAGCTGCAATGCTGCTGACTGACTGAGTTCCAAGACCTCATGGCTGGCAATTCCTAACTTGCTCTGAATGCTTGAGTATGGCTGGCAGGATGCTATTTGATCTTTAAGATGACACTGATGGAACTTTTCAAAAAGCTTGATGTGCCTTCAGAGAGGCTTTTTCAGACTAGGAGGCCTTTCCAAACTAAGCCCCCCTTTTCTTCTGCTCTCCCTCCCCTCCCCATAGCCCCAATTCGCACTCTTTGCTCTTCCCCTGCTCCCCACCCCACAGCAGTTGTGTATATGTATACATATTTATAATTCTATTTATATTAATGATGTGGAAAATCTTTAATTCTATTTATTTATATTGATGCTATTGATGCCTGTTTATTTGTTTTGATGTCTGTGTCCCCCCTTCTAGACTGTGAGTCTGTTGTGGGCAGGGATTGTCTCTGATTGTTGCTGAATTGGTCTTTCCAAGCATTTAGTACAGTGCTCTTCACACAGTAAGTGCTCAATTCATTCACTTATTCAATAGTATTTATTGAGCGCTTACTATGTGCAGATAACTGTACTAAGCGCTGGGAATGTACCATAAATACGATTGAATGAATGAATGAGTAAAGGATGTTAGATGGTTTAAAACTGTGGCTTGATATAAAGCTTGGTAACACAGTTACAACACACTCTGCTAATCTCTCGAAAAACTATGCTGTGCTTCTTGGCTGGGCTAATGAAACATTTAATCAGCAAGCCTTCTTTTCTTTTCTCCCACTCTTTTCTCCAGCTCCTTTTCCTGCTTCCTTTATTCATTCCCCCTCCCAGTCCCACAGCATGGTATTTGTAATTTTACATATATTAAAATCTGTTTCTCCCTCTAAACTGTAAGCTCACTGTGGGCAGAGAATGTGTCTATTATTTTGTTAGATTATACTCTCCCCAGTGCTTAGTATAGCACTTTGCACATAATAAATATCTAATACGATTGACTGACTATTGGTATTTCTTGAGTGCTCACTGTGTTTAGAGGACTGTACTAAGCACTTGGGAGAGTAGAATATAACACAACTGATAGACTCAGCATTGCTAAGAGTTGATTGATTATTAAGTGTCATTTCAAAATGAATGAATGAATAATCCATTTATCATAGAATTGAGTACTATCAAGTTAGCAGATCTGGTTTGAGCTTTCTGTCAGCCATAAATATCTGTCAATCAATGGTATTTATTGATGACTTACTATGTGGAGAGCACTCTACATAGTATGAACTCAGTAAATACCACTGATTTATTGATTCCATTTAATAGTTAGTAAACACATTCTCTGCCCTCAAGAAGATTGTGAGAGTGCTTTTCCTTCAGGATGCTGTAAAAACCTTACTTTTCTTCAGGCTTTTATCAATCCAAAGCATCAGTTTACTTAAATAAGTGCACAATTATCCATCTGTCTTCTTGAATATGTGCTGTCAGAAGCTGTCATCACCATATAGCATCATCACCATAGAGCATGGTATGGATTAACCTTTTAAGGATTTTTCATGATATTTATAGTCTGCTGAGTTGGAAGAACTTTCTAATGAATTGAAAGTGCACACAGACCACAGAAGAAGTGAACAGTTGAGTAAGTTTAACTCAGGTAGATGGAGATCTATTTTATATATTTAGATTTCTCTCAAGTGAGAGGTTGCAAAGTAGTAATTGTACTGTACATGAAAGAATGGAAATACTTTTCTGGTATGCGGGATTGGGATTGATAAATGATTACATTTACATTATGATTTCTTTTGAAAACATCTTGGATAATGCATATAAAAGTCATCCTCATTTAATAATTGCTCGTACTTTTTCCTGAGCAACTTGTACAATGTTTATAAAGGGAAAGAAGGGAACCTCACGCTGGGTACTCACCATTTCTTCCTAAATCATTTCTGGCAGGAAAAATAGAACCATTCCATCTGTTTCTCCATGGGATTTTCAGAAGATTCTGGTGTGCAATTCATATTTTCATTGACACTTTACCACTAGGTAGGGTAAGGAATGATTATATATAATGCTAGCATTTTTGCATCTAGGGAATAGCTTGATGCTTTCTGAAAGAAGAGGGCAGTGACACAGTATTGGGCTTTTTGGAGATCTTACAGTGGAATTTTCTCAATGATAAAGTAGTTATATACCCCTTTATGGCCTTTGAGATATGAAGATCCTATAATGGTATTCTCTGTCATGACTTTTACTTTGGCCTTTGCTAGTCAGTACATTCTATGTCAAATCCTTTATTATGCTTTTTCTTCCCAGAATACTTGTCTGCTTCAACATATTGTTCAGAAACGGGAGTGAAAAACTAAATAGAGTTGTAGGAATTTAACATATACTTTTACTTTTCTCAAAATGGTAAATGAGTGTCACTTAAACTCTCAGCATTGCACTGTACCAGATTCGAGCTAATTGCATTGATAAAAATAAAGTCAGGGTCAGCGGTTTCTTCCAAATATCTTTGTTAAGCTAAATGTGAAGACCCCAGGTAGAGGTTATTTGTAGAGGTCCAAATTGATCATTCAATAAATGTTGAATTAAAATAATTATCTCAGCAATGATAAAGTATGATTGTGGTTACATATGAGCACAAAATATAAATCACATTCCTTTCTTAATCTTAACTATAATAAAGTCATTCCAGAGTCTTACCTGATATTTTGTAATCTGGCTTTGGCAAAACATGGGTATATACTAATAGATTTGAATCAGTAAATACTGTGCTAGATCCCAGTGAAATGCATTGATAGTTTAATGATTAGATTTGTTGGTCTGAAACCATATTAGTAAAAGTGTATATAGGTGTTTTAAATTTTTTTGTTTACAACGCACAGCCCTGGCTCTTTCAAATCACTTCTAAGTTTGTGATAAAGTTTCCAGTCAGAGTTCATTTTTCTTTTTCTACTCATAAACTCAAATAGGAATTGTGTCTATTTTGTATTAACTTATTGTAGTTCAACTTGCCAGTGGAAATCTAAATAGAATTCTATGATAATAACGATATGGATTTATATATGTCTTATTCCTTCATATAAAGAAGAAGACAACTTAATCTAAGAAGTATTTGAGTTTAAATCTACACTAGCAGACTTAAGAGATAATGAGGCCAACCATCTGGATAGAATCAAATCCAGAAGGAGTCCATGGATTTTAATAATAATGGTGGAATTTGTAAATCCCTTACTGTGGACCAAGCAAGTTCTGGGACAGATACAAGACAAGCAGGTCAGACACAATCCCTGTCCCATATGGATGCTCACGGTATATGAGCCAGAGGAAGAACAGGTAATGACCCCCTATTTTATAAGTGAGGAAACAGCAACAGAGAAGATAAGTAATTTGTAGTAGTTAAGTAATAGGGTGGAGAGCTGGAATTAGAACCCATGATCTCTGATTCCCAGAGGCATGCCATTCCTCTAAGCCATGCTGCTCTGCCCTGTGCTGCATCTCTGCCCACCTTCTCATTTTTTCACCACATGTCCTGGAGGGACTATAACTAACAGCCACGAGATAACGCAAGTGGAGCTGTCTGCACTAGCCACTAGCTATAGAGTTCTGTCACAAAGATTCTTGGTCCTGAAGCCTTCACGATTAGACCAAGGCTTATCTACAATACAAAGAAGAGACTCTACAGAGACAGAGAGACCAACTGTCATCTAGTAACTGTGCCATCCCTTTCTTTGTTTACTGTGTTTATGTTGTCTTAATGTTTTGTTTCACCTTACTTGCCTGTCACCAGTCCCCACTCCCTTTTTAATTTTTAGACTGTGAGCATCATGAGGGCCAGGAACCCATGTCTAATTCTCATTTGTGTAGTCTTTCCTAATGCTTGGTACTGAACTCTGCACACAGTAGGCTCTTATATGCTACGGCTAATAATTCTATTACTACTACTATCCCACTTTCATTGCTGCATCAGTCACTTGTCTCCAGTCTCTCGTGGCTACTTGGATTATTTTTCTATAATATCTTTAGTCAATGTCTACCCACTTCTCAAAAAACTCCAGTGGCTACTCATCCTCTTACAGATCAAACAGAATTGCCTAACGGTAAGCTTCAAGGCACTCAATTTCTCTCCTCAATCCTTCCTTACCTCTTAGATTTCCTACTATAATCCCACTTGCACACCTTGTTCCTCCATCCATAAATTATTCAATCAAACGTTTCTGAGCACTATGTGCAGACTACTGTTCTAAGCCTTTGGGAGTATTCATTCAAGCATTCATTCAGTCGTATTTTATTGAGCGCTTACTGTGTGCAGAGCACTGTACTAAGCACTTGGAAAGTACAATCTGGCAACAGAGACAAAAGATAATCCCTACCCAACAATGGGCTCACAGTCTAGAAGAGGAGATGATATAACATATTATATATCATATAACAAAGTTGATAGACACTTTCCCTGCCCACAGTGAGCTTACAGTCTAGAGGCAGAGACAGACATTAATATAAATAAAAAATAGATATGTACATAAGTGCTTAGAGCCTAGGAAGGGGTGACTAAAAGATGCAAACTCAAGTGCTGGGTGACACAGAAGGGAGTGGAGAAGAGGAAATGAGGGCTTAGTTGGAGAAGGCATCTTGGAGGAGATGTTCTTTAATAACACCTTGAAGGTTGGGAGAGTGATTATCTGTCAGATATGAAGAGGGAGGGCATTCCAGGCCAGAGGGAGGATATGCATAAGGGGGTAAGTAGAGAAATAAATCAGACTGAGGTAAAAGTGAGTAGGTTGACATTGGCAGACCGAAGTGTATGGGCTGGGTTGTATGTAGTAGGAAATTTAGAAAAGTGGTAAGAAGTTTCTGTTTGATGAAGAAGTAATTGGGCAACCCATCCACCACTGGAAGCTCTTGAGGAGTGTGGAAACATGGACTGAATGGTTTTGTAGAAAAATAATCTGGGCAGCAGAATAAAGTATAGATATGGACTGGATGGGGGAAAAGACAGGAGGCAGGGAAGTCACCAAGGAGGCTGCTGCAGTATAATAATAATGGTGGTATTTGTTAAGCACTTACTATCTGCAAAGCACTGTTCTAAGCCCTGCGAGGGGGATGCAAGATGATCGGGTTGTCCCATGTGGGTCTCACAGTTTTAATTCCCATTTTACAGATGAGGTAACTGAGGCACTGAGAAGTTAAGTGACTTGCCCAAAGTCTTACAGCTGGCCAGCGGCGGAGCCAGGATTAGAACACATGACCTCTGACTCCCAAACTGGGGAAAGGATAAGTGTTTGGATTAACGTAGGAAAGGAAAAGATTTTGTGAAGGTTGAACCAACAGAACCTGGTGACAAAATGAATATGTGGGTTGAATGAGAGACATGAGTCAAGGACAACATCAAAGTTAGGAGCTTGTGAGACACCATGTAATTCATCTCACCCCCGACCCTTTCCCAAGTCCTCCCTCTGGTCAGGAGCTCACTCATTCATTGTCATACATATTGATCACTTACTGTGTGCTGAGCACTGTATTAAGCACTTGGGAGAGCACATTACAACAATAAACAGAGGCCTTAGCTGTCCACAATAAGCTTACAGTCTGGGGGGAGCTTGCATATCTGACAGACCACTTCTATCTTCACCTTCAAAGCCCTCCTAAAATCAAAACTCCTCCAAGAGGCCTTTCTTAACTAAGTCCTACTATCCCCTATTCACCCTTCCTTCTGCAACAGCCATGCACTTCGATTCATTTCCATTCCTCATGTTACTGACCCCACTTGCAGTTCCACAGCATTTATGTACACAGATCTGTCTCCCACTCTAGACTGTAAGCTCCTTGATGACAGGAAAAGTTTCTGTCAGGTTTGCTGTAGTGTTGTCTCCCAAGTACTTATTATAGTGCCGGCCCACAGTAAGCATTCAATAAATATCATTGATTGATCAATACTATTAGTCTAGCTCCATCATTTACTCAGGAAAAGGCATAAACCATTTGGGGCACCTGCCGCCACTAGATAATAGAGTAAATTATACTGTTTTTTTCCTGAATTACCAGCCTTTTATCCAAATCACTTTGATGATATAATTCTAGCCTCAGACTTGGCAAGTGTTTTTTAGGAGGTTGACAACAGGCTTAAAATCTGACTAAGGTAAACACATTAAATTTACACAACGTCAAGGTGAGCCTTTAACTTTTAATTACTTTGGTACAAACAAAGCTGCTATGGCAGCAGTGAATGAAGATTCTTCATGAATAAAGGTCCTGATTCCAAGAGAAGCTTGTAGAAGAAGGTTCGAAGCCTATGTGGATGGATACAGGAGCCATTTTCATCAGTGATTTCTTGTCTCACCACTTACTGTCTGACTTTGTATGTACTTCCACTTCAGGATATGGACAATGTTGCCTGCCAATTTGGACTTAACACAGGTTTCTCTGGTGCAGTCTGTGGTAGTATTTTTGGGTGAAAGGTCAATTTGGAAAACATGGGGCAACAACAGCAAAAGTATACAGCATGAGCCTGGGAATCTGAAGGACCTGAATTCCATCCCCCTCTCTGGCATTTGTCTGCTGTGTGACCTTGAGCATATCATTACACTTCTATGGGCCTCAGCTACCTCATCTGTAAAATAGGGATAGAGATACCGCGAGCCCTTTGTGGGACAGGGACTATCTCCAGTGCTTAGTACATTACCTGGCATCTAGGAAATGCTTAACAAATGCTTCTCCGGAAGGAAGTTAAATCCTAAGAGTGTTGATTTGCTAGATTCTTCTGTGACACGATTCAGTCGCCTTCTCCCTGGTGGAACTAATAGGATACCAATTAGTGACATCTGCTTGTTTTACTACTGGTGCCACAAAAATTTATTAAATGTTTAGATGGTGTGAATCACTATTCTAAACAATGGGGCAAATGCATCAACATTGATTAAGATACAACCACTAGCCCACAAGGGTCTCACAACACTGAAGTGGGAGGACATACCTAGATAGAGTAGTTAATAGATACAATACTTCAAAATTCAAAGCTTCTTTGGTATTTATTAAGCACTTACTTTGTGCCAGGCACTGTACTAAGCTCTGGGGTAGAGGCAAGCTTACCGGAATGGATGCAGTCCATGTCCCACATGGGCCTCACAGTCTTAATCACCATTTTACAGATATATAGAGGTATAGAGACACTTAGTGACTTGCCCAGTGTCACACAGCAGATACGGGTCAGAGCCTGGATTAGAACCTAGCTCCTCTTCACTGACTCCCAGGCCCATGCTCTAATCATGAAAGTGCATTGCTTCAGAGAAAGTGTAAGTTCAGCAAGTCTGTAGTGTCAAGTGAGAAGCAGCATGGTCTAGTGGATAGACCAAGGGCCTGGGAGTCAGAAATACTTAATAATAAAAATAATAATAATGATAATATTAATAGTATTTGTTATTCATTCAATCAATCACTCAATCGTATTTATTGAGCACTTACTGTGTGCAGAGCACTGTACTAAGTACTTGGAAAGTACAATTCAGCAACAGATAGTGACAATCCCTACCCAACAATGGGCTCACAGTCTAGAAGGAGGAGACAGACAACAAAACAAAACAAGTAGACAGGCATCAATACCATCAAAATAAATGAATAGAATTCTAGATATATACACATCATTAATAAAATAGAGTAATATGTACAAATATACACAAGTGCTGCTGGAGGGGAAGGCGTTAGAGCAGAGGGAGGGAGTAGGGGCGATGGGGAGGGGAAGAGGAGCAGAGGAAAAGGGGGCTCAGTCTGGGAAGGCCTCCTGGAGGAGGTGAGCTCTCATTAGGGTTTTGAAGGGGAGAAGAAAGTTAGTTGGCAGATATGAGGAGGGAGGCATTCCAGGTAAGAGGTAGGACATGGGTCAGTGGTTGATGGCAGGACAGGCGAGAATGAGGCACAGTGCGGAGGTTAGTGACAAAGGAGCGGAGTTTGTGGGTTGGGCTGTAGACAGAGAGAAGGGAGGTGAGGTAGAAGGGGGCTAGGTGATGGAGAGCTTCGAATCCAAGAGTGAGAGTTTTTGCTTCATGTGAAGGTTGTTATACACTTACACACATCAGTGGTAAGAGCTGGGGCTTGGGAGTCAGAGGTTGTGGGTTCTAATTCGGGTTCTGCCTCTTATCAGCTGTGTGACTTTGGCCAAGTCACTTAACTTCTTTGCGCCTTAGTTACTTCATCTGTAAAATGGGGATTAAAACTGTGAGCCCCACGTGGGACATCCTGATTACCTTGTACCTTCCCCAGAGCTTAGAACAGTGCTTTGCACAAAGTAAGTTCTTAACAAATACCACCATTATTATCATTATTATTAAATCATGACCTTCTGATTTCTAATCCCAGCTCTGCCCTTTGTCTGCTATGTGACTTTGGGCAAGTCACTTTGCCTCTCTGTGCCTCAAGTTACCTCGTCTGTGAAAAGGGGGTTAAGACAGTGAAATGGACTATGTCCACCCTGGTTTGTGTGTATCTACCCCAGTGTTTAGCACAATGCCTGGCACATAGTAAGTGCTTATCAAATACTATTATTATTACTATTATTAATAAAGTTTAATGGTTCAAAACAATTAAAATGGTGGAAATGGGGAGAATGCCAGAACTTGGGTTTCGTCCCATTCCAGGAACTCCTCTCTGTTCACAGATATCTGTTCCTGGTCAATATAAATAGAGGGAGGTTGGGCTTCTGGAACATTTTCTTGGAGCTGATGTTTCCTGATCCTGGCTTGGGGTAGAAGCCTTTAAAGGTAGCCTTTAACCTTTCCCTGTGGGTCTTAGAGTCTTCTAGATATGGGCTTTATTATACATATTGTAGACTCTTGAAGGGGCAGGGTTTCTTCCTTACAAAAGTGAGTAAGAAGAATTTGATATTAAGGTCTTATTATTCCTTATACCTGAACCCTTCAATCCAATATCAGGATCTTGTCGTTTTGTGTTTCTGACCTGGTACAGTGTTCTTATCTATCTTCTTTTAGGTTAAGGGTTGGGGCATCCTCTTCATAGAAGTGGGTGGGAGTGAGTGGGGAAATAGAGCATTTTCTAAGTCTCTCTTTCTATAGAAGCTCTGGTTGATGTGAGACCTTAAACTTCATTCTTGTACCCTGATGTGCATGGGCCTAGGGTTCCTTCTCATGGTAATGGATAGTATTCCCCCTTATGGGAAGCAGCTTGACCTAGTGGAAAAAGCACAGTACTTGGAGTCACAAGATCTGGATTCTAATCTCAGGTCCATCATCTGCCTCCTCTCTGATCATGGGAAAATCACTTAAATTGTCCACACCTCAGTTTCATCATCTGAAAAATGGGAATTGAACATGACTATGGATATGAATGTGCTCTCCCTCTCCTTTAGTCTGTGATACTCATGTGGGACAGGGATTTAATCTGATCTGATAATAGTATATCTACCATAGTGCCTAAAAAATACTGAGAAGCAATGAGACCTAGTAGAAAAAGCTTGGGCCTGGCAATCGGAAAACATGGGTTCTAAATCCCAGCTCTGCTAAGTGCCTTCTATGTGACCTTGGGCTAATTGTTTAACTCTGTGCTCCAGTTTCATCATCAGTAAATTGCGAATTAAAGATATGGTCTCCATCTCCTTTAGACTGTGACCCTCAAATGAGACAAAGATTGTATCTGTATTGTATTTATTCATTTAGTAGTATTTATTGAACGCTTACTATATGCAGAGCACTGTACTAAGAGCTTGGAATGTACAATTCGGCAACAGATAGAGACAATCCCTGCTCAATGACGGGCTCACAGTCTACCTCAGTCCTCAGAAAAATGCTTATCAACTAAGAAATACCATTATTATCATTATTATTATTATCACCTGGTCATCTGGGGGATTCAGAGTCATATGGTGTAAATTCTAGTCAATTTAAGCCAATATTATAAAAGTCTGTTCTTACTTTTAACCATACTATCTCATCATACTCTGTGAGTATTCCCAGGATACGGGTTTGATACTAAGACTTAGGCCATTGTTTTACCCTGGCATTTACTATCATGGGATGTCAGTGAATGCACTGAAGTTAGTGAATTACTGAAATACTGAAAATGATGGAAATTTAAACCAAGCCTCTCCAAGGTGAAAAACTATTGGTACAAGTGCAATTCCAGCAAATCCTGAGTGTCCTAAAATGCTTTAACCTTGGTAAAATTTGCATACTCTAAAAATATAAAATATATAACTGCTTTGAAATTATTACCATGGAAACTTTGTATCTGGCTACAATTTTTTTTCCCAAAGCAATTCTGTATCATTGGATCCTTGATAATATGTTATTATTTGATATCTGTTAAACCCATATGCACTTTAGTATCTAATTTACTTAAATTATGTCTGACAAAAGAGAAAACTTTTAGTACAATGAACAAATCTATTAATTACTTTAAGGAGTGGGAAACCACTGTGCTTGTCATCAACATTATAACTTCAAAATAATGACATCAAGTAACTAGGTGTGAGCATGTTCCACATTTGGACATGTATACTTTTTCATTTATTCATTCTAATGGGGTCATATGTGAAACAAGGAAAAGAGAAATCATGTTTATCATATCTTTTATCCTATTAAAACAAAGCATAGAGAATGAAAAAGTAAAAACATTAAGTCTGACAGTGTGTAAGAAAAAGCAAGTTGCTGTAGCAACGAAGTGTCATAAGTGGTACTTTACTCATTAAACTATTCGAGGAGACTTGAAAGGGAAGGAAAAAAAGTCCTCTAAATTTAGGAGAGTCACTCAGGAGACTGCATGTTTTTCAAACAACAGTTGACACTGCTGAAATTTAAAGAAACTAATTTAGTCTGAAAGCTAGGAATATCAAATTTACTTGGGAAATGAAAATATAAGTAAAACTTCCTTAGAAATTGCATTTCCTTTCCTTTCCCTGGCAAGAAAGCTTAGTAAAAGCACAGGAAAATTTCAAAGATCTAGCTAATATAGCTCAGTTTGTTTTAAGAGCCTCTAGGGCCTCGTACGTTTAATGGGCCATATCCGAAGTGAGTCATGTCAACCATTTGGTCTGTTGACGATCGAGGCTCCCACCAAATATGGCTCATGAGTCTCGGTCCTGTCACTTTCAGTGTTCTGGGAGACACTTTTAGAGACCCAGGTGTTCGGCCCACGGCCGACCTCACACTCTGTAGCTGAAGCATTGAGTCGGTTATAGTGCAGCATGTGAAGCTACCGATTATGAGTCAATGCTGTAAATACCTTAACTACTCTACAGTGTATTGGCCATAAAAAGACTGAATAGCCAAATGGCAGCTCTAATGTCAGGAGTCCCTATCACACCCTGCAAATTTCCAAGCCCTGGCCTCAGTGGAACATAAAGTTGTGGTTGTAACTTTTCTTCTGTTTCTATAATAGGTTTAAGGTCAATCACACCAAAAAAAAGCAAAACGTCTTGAAGATCATTTTAGTAGAAAGCAGTGGTAACTTTTATAGACCTACTGAGGGCAACACATTGTACCTGGGATATATAGCAGCAGCACACGTGAGTCAGTCCACGAGAAGCTTAAAATCTACCGTGGAAACAAACATACTGAATATTAACAAATAGTGAAATCAGTTGGAAGAACAAGGGTCAGACAAGGACTAGACTGGGTTTGCTAAAAGGAAATACCAGAATAAGCTAGTGTACTATATCTACATATAAAGAGATCTTATTGCTACATTGTACTTTCCCAAACACTTAGTACAGTGCTCTGCACACAGTATGCACTTAATAAATACACTTGAATGAATGAATGAATGAACATTAAGTATAAAAATAAGTGCTGGAGTTAAATACAGTTATAATAATGGTGCTTAAGCGCTTACTATATGCCTAGCGCTCTTCTAAGCACTAGGGTGGATAGAAGTTAAGCATTTTGGAAACAGTCCCTGTCTCATATGGGGCTCACAGTCTAAGTAGGAGGGAGTAGGATTTAATTCCCATTTTGCAGATGAAGAAACTGAAGCACAGGGAAGTTAAGTGACTTGCTCAAGGTCAGACAGCAGTTCAGTAGCCAAGCAGTGTTTAGAACCCAGATCCTCTGGCTCCCAAATGATCTTTCCACTAGGCTACACTGCTCTCCAATTATATCAGGGGTCTATATGGTAAGCTCATCCTCTAGACTGTAAACACATTGTATGCAGTGAATGTAATAATAATAATGAATAGTAATAATTATGGTATTTGTTAAGTGCTTAGTATATACCAATCACTGTTCTAAGGGCTGGGGTAGATACAAGGTAATCAGGTTGTCCCACGTGGGGCTCACAGTCTTAATCCCCATTTTACAGATGAGGTAATTGAGGCACAGAGAGGTTAAGTGACTTGCCCAAGGTCAAATAGCAAAAAAGTGGTGGAAGCAGGATTAGAACCCACATACTCTGACTCGCAAACCCATGCTCTTTCCACTAAGCCACACTGCTAGCCAATGAACTCAGAATAGCAGGTGGTGCTCAGATGTGGTAAGAATATGACTTAAGTCATTTTCGGCCTCTCAGAGGAAAGCTTTTAGCAACCTGTGCAAAATGTTCATTGAGCAATTGCATGTCTTGAAGAGTATTATTTATTAGTTGAAAGAGCACAGGCCTGGGACTCAGGGTTCCTGAGTTCTAATCCCAAATCTGCCAATAACTTGCAGTGAACCTTGGACAAGTCTCTTAACTTCTCTGTGCCTGTTTCCTCAGCTATACAATGGAGATTAAATCCTATTCCCTCCTATTTAGACTGTGAGCCCTATGTTGGACAGGTGTTGTGTCCACTATGATAAACCTGTATCTACCTCACCATTTAAAATGGTGCTGGACACATGGTAGGCACTTATCTAATGCTATGTAAAAAAAAAAGGGTACAAATAAAAGTACACAGATAAGCCTTTCTATCTTCATCTTCACACAAAGTTGCTATAAAATTCAAGTCCTCTGCCTAGGTGATACTGCATAAAGACTCCTTCTTCCATGTCTTTGAAACATGAAAGAAGGAATAGCATGCTGTAGTGGCTAGAGCATGGGCCTGGGAGTCAGAAGTTCATGGGTTTTAATCCTGACCCCACCACTTGTCTGCTGTGTGACTTTGGGTGAGTCACTTCACTTCTGTGGACCTCAGTTGCCTCATCTGTAAAATTGGGATTGAGACTGGGAGCTCCCAGTGAGACAGGGACTCTGACCAACAAAATTTGCTTGGGTCCTCCCAGTGCTTAGTACAGTGTCTGGCACATAGTGAGTGCTTAACAAATGTCATCATTATTATTATGAAAACACGTTGAAAGGCTTGGGTGTGAAAACACAGCCTTATTTGACTTCATTTATGATGGTGAAGCGTGTTGAAAAGCAACCTGGATCCAGAACTCAGACTGCCAAGCAAAAATCAAGCAGCTTCTTGGCATGAACCAACTTTTCCAGACAGCTAAACCTATGAAGCACAGCACACTGACCATGGCAATTAAATGAGTCGAAAGCCTCTGTGAGTTTGATGAAGATCATGTTCTGGTCCAAATATTACCCTACGCATTTCTCCTGCAGCTGTCTAGCAGCAAAGACCAAGCCAGTTATACTACATTCAGGTTGAAAGTGGCATTAATTTCAAGGTGTACTATTTTCCACCATTGGTGAGTTACGTGGTTCAATCTTCTGGCAAGAAGCTTCCCAGGAAGCCAAGAGAAACACCCTCCCCGACCCATATGGTTATGACAAGGGACCTGCCCACATCCTGACCCTGGTCTGGAATTCCCTTCTCTTCACACCCAACAGACAATTACTCTCCATACTTCAAAACCTTACTGAAGGTACATCTCTCCTTCAAGAGCGCTTCTTGACTAAGCCCTTATTTCTTCTTCCCCGACTCCCTTCTGCATCGCCCGGGTTTGCTCCTTTTATTCATCCCTCCCTCAGCCCCACAGCACTTTTGTCCATATCCATAATTTATTTATATTAATACATGTTTTTCCCTCTAGACTGTGAGTTTGTTATGGGCAGAGAATGGTTCTATCGATTCTGTTGTATTATACTCTCCTAAGAGCTCAGTACAGTACTATGCATACAGAGTAAGCACTCAATAAATATGATTGATTGACCAAATTGCTCTTCCTCAGAAAGACAACGTGCGTATTACTGAACTCTGCTGGGAGTGGAGAGTTTCTTCCCACTTCTAGATCAGAAGAATGGTAAGTGAGCTTGTGTCCGCTATGTAGGGGTCCACAGATATGGCAGTTGGACCAGTATCTTTACTGCCTGAAGTTAGGTTTGTAGCCTTCAATGCCTCTGTCAAGCTTGGTGCCAGTTTGAGATGGTTAACTATAGGAAATTGAAGATCTAGATTTCTTGGAGTGGTACCTAAGACCACTGATGAGAATGGAGATTTTATTGATGTGCTCATCCCACATTTTCTGAACTTCATGATCAGTCAGTGAGCAGTTGTTACATGTTGACCTTTAGGACAGGATTCACACCACTGTCCTTTGGGCCATAGAATGCATGATGCTTGTCATAAAAAATATTCTCTCTCATTGCAGTTTTCCTACTACCTGCAGCAATCCATCACTTCTCTCATATTGGTAGTAGTCAGACTTGTACCAAGAACTATTTTAGTCTGAAGTCATAAAAATCATATTTGCTTGAGAAATGAGAATAAGTAATACAAAATTGGAGTAGATTTGCATTTTCTGCCCCTAACCTGTCAGGAAAGCCAAGTAAAATATAGAAAAGAGAATTTTGAGATCTAGCCAAAGAGCTCAGTTTGTGCAAGAGCCTCTAGGCCCCATAAATTGAATGTGCCATATCTTAAATGAGGCTTGTTACCCATATGCTTTACTAAACTGTTGACTTAAACCTGAGCCATGCTAGATGCTATTTTCAGTGACTTTTGAATGACCAATATGCGATGACCATGAAATGCCCAAAGGATTCTAATTTTCTACTGACATATCAACTCTAGTGGCTCTGTCACTGCAGGTATCTTCAGTGCATCCTCATGTTAAGCTGGAGGAGATGCAGACTTATATAAAAAGGGCAATTTTGTGCTTTACAAAGGAAACCTTTAAACCACAGCCTTCTCAAACTTCATCAACTCAAAGTGGCAGAAGTAAATGAGCAATTTCCATTTCTTTCTAAACTCTTTGGGCCAATTTTGTCTTGGTTTCTCTTATAATGTCTATTCCCTATTTGCCTCATTACATGCTACCTTAGCCTGCTGAACTAGAAAAGTATTTCTGCTTTGTTTGAATATTTAATCCTGATGCATACCAGAGGTCCTTTGTGGAGCTGGTGTTTTTTAAAACCAATAACTCATCCACCAGATGGATGAAGCACCCAGAGATAAAAAGCATTGGCTTTGCTTTGTAGGAATTATATGAATTTATATCCTGGAATAAAATGCCCAACTGCTCATTGTTAAGATGTTTGGAGCAATTCTCATTTGTCATAACTAAATTTTTAAAGCATATTTCTGAAATCTATTCTCTAAGCAGAGTCTTTAAACAGAATGAACTCTTGTTGTAATAACTAATTTGAAATCCTCCACCAGGATGTGCATATATGTGATGATTGTACACTTGATGGATTTTTGTATTCCAACATTGGTAATTTATATCTCCTGAGTTAACAGACATTTAAAGCCTAAACATCTTCCGATTTTGTAACAATAATAAGTTGCTTAAACATATTTTAATGGCTAAGAGGAATTATAAACATAAGGAAAGAGGACTATTAACTATGAAACCATTGAAGCACTTAGAGTGATATGTAAATGACCAACATTCTCTTGCTTTGTGTTACGTTTCTTTTCAAGAAATAGAAGTGCAGTGTGAGCTACTGAGACACACCACAGTTTGTGTTTGCAGGGTCCCAAAACAGTGGTTAAACATGTTTAATTTAACATAGAGTTCTTTTTATCTCAATCCAATGTCTAGCAAAATGATAGTGCTATTTGAGAAAATAACTTGGAAAAAAGCACCTTTGAATTACATTTTTGCAATGTTATTATAATGATAATGTGCTCATTAAATCTGCCATAGCCTTCCAACTATTACCTCCAGACATGTGTACTAAGTCATTCAAAATACTTATGTTCATATGTATTTACCTAGTGCATTGGGTTCACACCCTTTCCTCCTAACCTTTAACATAACTTCTCCATTAAACTGAAGGTCCCTAAGGGCAGAGTCACAGCTTTGTATGCAATAGACATTTAATAAATCAATCAATAAGTAATATTCATTGAGCACTTACTGATGGTCGAGTGCTATTTCATTCACTTGGGAGAATTCCACAGAAGCAAGATACCTGCTCCCTGCTCTCTAAGAGCTCACAATGTAAAAGTAATTATACTGAACAATTGTTGCTCTGCAATCCTTTGTACTGTTTGAAGTAAGCTTTTGAAACAAGGATTCCCGAGAAGCCACAATCACTTTATAACCAACTGATAATCAAGAATATTTGTGTGTTTACTAGACTCCTGGTCTATGATCAATAGAATTAGTAGACAAACACTCCAGGAGTTAACCTTTTAAAGGGGAGACAGATTACAAAACACATTGTAGATAGAAAGTAGAATATATAATTATGCATGAGTTAGCTCTTAAGTAACTGGGGAAATGACATAAATACAGAAGAGCTCCAGAAGACTGTAAGCACAGGAGAGTTAAATTGGTGCAGAATTGCTGATGTGGTTGTGGGGGGAATGTTAATTGGGGAGATTAGAAATTAGAAGGTTTCCAGGATGAGAGTTGATTCCAGAAAGTCTTTGAAGATATAGAGAGCTGTGATCCCTCGGATTTGAAGGACAGAATTCTATTTATGGCAAAGTAAATAAAGAAATTTGTGGTGGGAGAGATGAGAATGTCGCACAAAGGGTAGCTAAAGTGGAAGAGAAAAAAATACAAGCTGGAGTGCAGTGGGAGAAGAGAGAGGAGCTGTCTGACTGAAATCTGTGGTCAGTACTTTATTCTTGAAGAGTGGAGGGACATTAACAGAAGAGTGTTTTAGAAAAAATGATTCAGGTAGTAAAGTGAATTTAGGATGGAAGAGGAGGGAGACTGGAGACATGGAGACTAGTTAGGTGGCTGATTCATTAGTCAAGATGGGGGAAAAACGGGGAAGCAGTGTGGCTCAGTGGAAAGAGCCTGGGCTTCGGAGGCAGAGGTCATGGGTTTGACTCCCCACTCTGCCACTTGTCAGCTGTGTGACTGTGGGCAAGTCACTTAACTTCTCTGTGCCTCAGTTACCTTATCTGTAAAATGGGGATTAACTGTGAGCCTCACGTGAGACAACCTGATTGCTCTGTGTCTTCCTCAGTGCTTAGAACAGTGATCTGCACCTACTAAGCTCTTAACAAATACCAAAAAAAAAAAAAAAAGACTGGACCAGTTTGGTGATTGTTTGGATGGAGAGGACAGGAGAAATCCAAGAACCAGAAAGGATTTAGCGATAGACTGAATATGGGGATCCAAAAAGGGATAAGGATAAGGCCAACGTTGAAGACTTTAAAGGTCAGGAGGCTAGTGGTGTTCTCCACTGTGATGGGAAAGCTAGGTGGAGGAGATGATTTAGGAAGGAAAATGAAGCATTGTGGTTTGGATATGTTGAGTTTGAGAATCAATAACCAACCAATCAACTCAATCAATTATTGAAGGCTTACTGTGTGAGCAGCACTGTACAAAGGACAGAGTTGGTAGGCATGTTCCCTGCCCACACTGAGCTTATAGTCTAGAGAAACAGTAGAATATCTATGTGGAGATATTACTGGATCTAATGGATCTATTGGAATCTTGCTGTTAAGAAAGGCTTGTAGACAATGTTATTGAAACTTCTCAAAAGGCTGGTGGGCTCGTCTCAGAGAAGGGAGGGTATCACTACCATTTTATGGAACTTCAATTTAGTATAAAGCTTGTTGACCCACTGATTCCAATTTTTTTTCAATTTCTCAAAGCATAGCATGCCTTTCTAATTATTTATTTCTTCTGTGAACTGCCTGAAGTGAACTATTTAGAAAATGGGATTTGGTATCAGCTTTATGTTCTCTGTTACCTATGAAAATCTTGGAAAGATCATGAGCCTGGGAGTAAGAGGAACTGGGTTCTAATCTGTACCAGCTACATGACCTTGGGCTAGTCACTTCACTTCTCTGTGCCTGAGTTATCTCTATTGTGAAATGGGGATTCAACCCTACTCTCTCCTACTTAAACTGTGAGCCTCATATGGGACAGGGACTGTGCCCAACCTGACTAACTTGTATCTACCCCAGTGCTTAGAGGAGTGCTTGGCACATAGTAAGTGCTTAACAAGTATAATCAATCAATAAATAAAGGCTCCTAGGTATAGGCTTCCTAGACATAGGTTGGTTCATAACCTGAGGTTTCTTCAAGTTGACTGTCATTCCACAACACTGAATTGACTCTGAGGAGCATATTCTAGTCATATCCAGCACTACTTGAGTGTTGTTTCAAAGACTTTTGATAAACCCTATAGTCTGTTAGGTTAGTAAAGGTTCTAGAAGAATCAGAATATTGACAACTATGAGACTAAAAGTAATATCACAAATAACTTGAACTCTGCCTTTTTAAAAAAAAAGATGTGGGAATCTGACATTTATAACTGTAGTACTACTAGATGACTTATACTTGCAGATTTTCTAATGTAAATACTTCTGTGGATCACTGAACCTATTTCTTTTGAATGAATTATAAATGCATGGAGACAGTCCCATTCAGTATTTGGCTGACTGTTTCATTGTAATTCTTCCAAATGCAGTTAAGGAAAAGGAAAAACTTCCGTGAGTGGCTTTTATAGAAAACCTACAACAGGATGTTCTTGTCTTATAAATGATTTAGTGCCAAGAAATACAACTGTATCCTGGTGGCATTAAATTAAAAGTTTTAGGCTAACTGGTATTGTTTCACTTCAACTCACATATTTGTAAGACATCACCCCCAAAGTTTATAAATCCATTTAACCACTCCCCTCCACAAAAAATGGTATTTTTGAAAATAAGGTTAAATTCTGTGATCTGGAACCACAGAAGAGATTCAGGATCTCAGTTGAGTTACTGAAATCTTTTCCAGGATAACTAAGGTCAACTGAGCTTTCTATATCTTAGTTTCTTTAACTGTGAAGAATGGATAAGAATGGATACTTTTACCAACTTAGAAAAGTAAGATGGAGAATCTTGGTTATGGGTCCAAAATGTGCAAATGGATATATAATAGTGATGACTCATCAATTAATCAATAAATCAATCAATTGAATTTATTGAGCACTTACTGTATGCAGAGCTTGGGAGAGTATAGTATAAAAGAGTTGGCAAATTCATTACCTGTTCACAGTCCAGAGTGGGAGACAGGCATTAATATAAATAAGGAATAGATATATACATAGAGAAGCAGCGTGGCTTAGTGGAAAGAGCCCAGGCTTGGGAGTCAGAGGTCATGGGTTCTAATCCCAACTCCTCCACTTGTCAGCTGTGTGACTTTGGGTAAGTCACTTAACTTTTTTGTGCCTCAGTTACCTCATCTATAAAATGGGGAAAAAGACTGTGAGCCGCAAGTAGGACAACCTGATAACCTTGTATCTATCCCATCACATAGAACAGTGCTTGGCACATAGTAAGTGCTTAACAAATGCCATCATTATTTATATACATAAGTGCTGTGGGGATGAGGATGGGGTTAATAAAGTATGCAGATCCAAGTGCAAGGATGACACAGAAGGGAATGGGAGAAAAGGAACTGAGGGCTTAGTCAGCGAAGGCCTCTTGGAGGAGGTGTGATTTCAATAAGGCTTTGAAGGTGGGGAGAGAGATTGTTTATGAAATGAAGGGGGATGGAGTTCCAAGCCAGAAAAATAACAAGGGCAAAAGGACAGTGGTGAGATAGACAAGATCAAAATACAATAAGCAGGCTGGCATTAGAGGAGTGAAGTGTGGCACTGGGTTGCAGAAAGAAATCAGAGAGTTAAGTAGAAGGGTGAAAGGTGATTTAGAGCTTTAAAGCCAAAGGTAAGGAGCTTCTCTCCTCTCAATACTCCACCAGTCTCAGCTACTGACATGAGAGTCAAGCAGAGACATACACATTCTATTCCTAGCTTGGGCAGAGGTATCGAGTGTAAGGCAATCTGCTGCAAGTCAAAACTCACCTGTGCTAGGCAGCAGCGGCATGGGAGAGAGTCAGGGGAGGAGACTCAAGTTTACAGCATGTTAGAAGACCATGGTAAATTACTTCCATATTTTTATCAGGAAAACTCTATGGATATACCACCAGAACAATTGCAAATGGAGGTGGGGCGTTCTGGGAGAGACATGCCCATGGCGTCTCTATGGGTCAGAGAAGACTCGACAGCATAAAACGAGATGAGACAAGGAGCTTCTGTTTAATAGATACATAGGTGGATAGACAGCCACTGGAGGCTCCTGAGGCATGATGAAACAGGGGCTGAATCAATGGAAATAACAATCCATCTTTTAAAGTGACCAAAAACAGAGAGTTTCTATTCTCTGGAGTGAATGGTGCTTGCAGAAATATCACTTATAGTTATTATTGAGTGAAAAAATCAATCAGTGGTATTTATTGAAGCACTTACTATATGCTTAGTACTGTACTAAGCATTTAGGACAGTACAATACAACAGAGCTGGTAAACATGTTCCCTGCCCACAGTGAGTTTACAGTCCAGAGGGAGGAGAAAAAGTTAAAAAACTGAAAAAGCTAAGTCCTTTTCTATCTGAGGGAACTGAGAACAGTTCTAAGGAATAGTTATAAAGACACTGAGGTCTAAACAAAGCATATTCTCAAAAGACAGTATGACAAGCACAATAAAGGATTTTGAAATCAAATAGTATCTGAAGGGTCGATCTCAGCATAAGGTAATGTGAAACAGTAGAAGACTAAATTCAATAATTTGTATATAATAGAAAAGAAATCTCTATGCATTTAGATTACTTTCTTAACATAGCTAAAGCACGAGATTTGAAGTTATGAAAAACATCTAAAATTTGGGAAATATTTAAAATAAAACATTTTATTATACTTCCACTGAAAACAAATAAAGCAGCTATAGTAAAGTGTAATGCCATTTAGATTCATTCTATACTGGTATCATTCTATACTGCAGCCCAGATGCAAGTAGAATAGTTACAGTAAGATCACATTTGGCTATTTCTCCTTTGACACCTCATCTCCCAAGCTCATGCATTTTATCTCTTCACCTGATGCTTTGAGTTTACATTTATGATCCCCTCTGGAATTAGAAAAGCTTCATTGACTTATCTCTATCAGGGATACTTCATAGTTCAGAACTTATGGTGTCTTACTTTCCCTTAGAAGTTAACAAGAATCCTTTTCTATGAGAAAAAAATGTAATTTGAATAACTTTGATAAAGTTCTCATACTCCAAAAGACAGGAAGAGGGATAAGATGGACCCATGTTGGTGGGGTCTAAAGTGGTTGCTGTGGGTTTCTTCATATTTGGCCTGTGGAAGAGAAGTAGTAGTAGTAGTAATAATAATAATAATAATGTTATTTGTTAAGTGCCTACTATGTGCCAGGCAAAAGCGCTTAGTACAGTGCTCTGCACATAGTAAGTGCTCAGTAAATACCATTGAATGAATGAATGTACTGAGCTCTGGGATAGATATGGAACAAGTAGGTTGGACACAATCCTTGTCCCACATGGGGCTCTCAGTCTAAATAAAAAGGACAACAAGTATTTAATCCTCCTTTAATCATACTCCTTCCCTGAGGAGAAGGATAATATTATGGGGAGGATTAAGTCTTCTTTGATAAAGAAAGAAGTCAATTCCTTTGGTGAACAGAAATGGCATACAGACATTTTACTCATGGGATTTCCTTACCAATAACCTTTCATATCCATTTTTCCAAAAACATCAAGGGCAGACAATTTCTTAAATGAAGAAAAACTATTTCAATTTTCATAATGATTGGCATTTCAGATGTTGAGTTGATAATCTGGATCTTGGTTTGAAGAAGGAATGTTACCCAGGTTTCAGATTGACAGAAAATGTCTTGGGAATTACTCCAATATTTTGAAAAACAAAGATATTTTCAGTAATATAGAAGACTACAAAGCTTATTAGTTAATTTACAGTCTCCCAGTATTTTTAGTAGAAGTGTCAAGTTTGAAAAGAGGGCAAAACTGGTCTACCCACTTTCTGCAGAGCTGGTCTGTGCAGAAATATGCCATGGAAGGTTGAAATTGTTGTTGCCCAAACTAGACTACGAAGTCTGGAGACTGTGCATTGTCAAGTCTGCCAGTCAAGCTCCTTTTGCCAGGTCTTATCCATTTACTGTTTTGTTTTTTTTTTAATTGAAAATGAATTCTGCATTTTGCGATCCCTAGTTCTGCACTATACCAACAGCCAAGGATAGGAAATCTGCAACATATTGTTTGTATTTTCACCATATGTTGGAGTCATTAGCTAATGATCTTCCATTCTGCTGAGTGTTTGCACTGAAGGTGTATATACATTTTTTATATTTAAAGTGGTGTGACTCAGACTAATTAGGAATGCTATTTTTATAAAGATCTTACTGAAACCGTTATTTTAATATCTGACTTGATGAATTTATTTTCATGACAGTTCTACATTAGAGCAGAAATTACTCTGCTGAAATTGGAATTTAGTGAATTCCCTCAGGATGTAGCCTCGTCCTGTCCTTTGTGACCTTGGCCATTCCATTTCCCATTTCCACATTCCCATTCCCATTTCCATAGGCTTCCTCCACACATTTCATGTCAAGCCCACTGTCCCTACACCTATCTCAGTTCTGTATCTATTTTTGTAATAGCATTTCTGTGGCTCCAAAGGAATGGATTGCACTGCTGCTTCCACCACTGTTCCAGTTCTTTTAGCACCCAGTTATACCTCGGGGTGCTACAAAGTCAGGGGGCTGAGGGTGGGCTGAAGAGGCCAGAGGGAAAGCAGGTGGAAGGAGAGGTGATGGAGGAGAAGGGCTTTGGAAAGGTGGAGTTCAGCAAAAGAGATTGAAGGGCTTTAGTTCCCTGCTCCCTTCCTCCTTTTTACAGCACCACTGTTTCTTCTTCCCACTTCTGCCCTACACGACCCTGATCCCAGCTCCCAGAATGAGCAGATGCAGAAGGCAAGTGGGGTAATTTGGACCCAGAATTGTGGGGTCTTAAGTGACTACCATGGGTTCCTTCATATTTGGCCTATGGAAGGGAAGTAGTGGAAGTAATGAAAGTATTATTTTTAATACTCAGTTACCTCTGGCCCACATCCTACCACCGTCCTGGAATGCCCTTCCTCTTCACCTCTGCCAAACTAACTCTCTTCTCCTCTTCAAGGCCCTACTGAGAGCTTACCTCCTCCAAGAGGCCTTCCCAGATTGAGCTTCCCCTTTTCCCTCTGCTCCCTCCCCCTTTTCCCCTACACCTCCCCTCAGCTAAGCCCCCTTTCCCTCTGCTCCTCCCCCATTCCTTCCCCTCCCCTCAGCATTGTGCTCATTTGTATATATTTTTATTACCCTATTTATTTTGTTAATGAGGTGTACATCCCCTTGATCCTATTTATCGTGATTATGTTGTCTTGTTTTTGTCCGTTGGTCTCCCCTGATTAAACTGTTAGCTTGTCATTGGGCAGGGATTGTCTCTATCTGTTTCCGAATTGCACATTTCAAGTGCTTAGTACAGTGCTCTGCACAGAATGGAGATGGGGAAAAAGAATGGGTAAAGGAATAGCTTTATGAAGCTCAATGGCAAAGTTCTAAGTAGCTCAAATATGAAGTTACTAATGGCAACTTTTGGATTTTGTTCTTGCATCCCAGCTAGTTTTCCAATATGTAAGAATACATTAAATCAAACCAGTTGCACATGACTGACTATCAACATTTGTTTGTTTTAGCATTTGAGTATTTTCAAGGATTTCAGATTTAAAAACAGTAGTTAATTTTATTAGTATAACTAGTTATACATAGGTTATGCTTCGGATTATTGCCTTAAGAGGTTAGCATTTTCATCTATGTCATCTGAAAATGGGATATGGGTATTTTTTGTGGGGGTGGCAGGGCTGGTTAGAGATTGGCTTAAGTAGGAATCTGCCAAAATAAATTAAAGTTTTGGGAGACATAAAGATGTCACAGGCAGCAATATATCATCTTCAGAGCCAATCAAAAATTCAAAAATCACCAGTAACAGGATCCTGGGACATGTGAGGAAAGAGAATGATAAATGAACTGAATAAGTGAGACATCCAAGCAGCAAGGACAATGGAAAAACCTTTTAAGGATCTGGCAAAATAAAACTTCAGAGAATGCTGCCTCCCAACTGAAAACTGGGAGCCATTTGGTATAAGCCAACATGGCATGTTGCAATTGAAAAAGGAGCATGAAAACTGGGAGCCATTCGGTATAAGCCAACATGGCATGTTGCAATTGAAACAGGAGCAGGATATTTTGAGCAAAACGTCTAAAGGGTAAAATGTTAAGAAGGCAAAAGTGAAATCAGAGCACAAACTGCAATATTTTTAATGGTATTTTGTTAAGCACTTACTATATGGCAGGTGCTGTACTAAATGCTAGGGTAGATACAAGCTAATCAGGCTGGATGTAGTCCATGTCCCATGTGGGGCTCACAGTCCTAATCCCATTTTACAGATGAGTGAACTGAGACACAGAGAAGTTAAGTGACTTGTCCAGAGTCACAAAACAGTACAGTGGCAGAGCCAGAATTAGAACCGAGGTCCTTCTGACTCCCAGACGTGGGCCTTATCCACTCACACATGACAGCACAAACAGGGGACAGCCTTTATGGGTTCACTTTTTGGATAGGTCTGCGGACATCTGTAATGGGCTGGTGGCTAGTGCAGGACACAGGGGTTGGGAGGAATTTTCCCTTTAAATTCTCAGTCAGAAGAATCACCTGGATGGATTACCTTAGAGAGAGCATGGACACCAAGGCATATTCCAAATATCATTCTGAATACCATTATTATTATTATATTCCAATAGTGCTCATATTTGGGCTCCCAATCCAGCCTATCACCATGCTGCTTCATCAGTAAATTGTGCTGCCCTTTCTATATTATCCTGGTGACTCACTTCTGATCTGCTTTATTTCAGAGGTCAGGAAAGGCACAACACACACACTCCATATGTTACAACTTTGGGAAGGCTGTAATGGTAGCCACAGTAGTTACTGTGACTACAGTTGTGTCTGTGGTACTCTGAGCCAAAAGGAACAGAAACACTGTCCCTTTAGCCACAGTACCCTATTGTTTAGTTTTTATTTGTCATCAAGTTTTTATTAATTCATCTTTCCTTAGATATCTATTGCCATTTATCTCTCCCCTGAGGGCTAGGACCATGTCTAAATCTTACCAAATTATTTATTATTAATAATAATAGTAAAAATAACAGTACTTGTTAAGCCTTGTGCCGAACACTGGCCTAAGCACTGGGATAGATACAAGTTAATCAGGTTGGACACAGTCCCCATTCCACATGGAGCTCACTCTCTTAATCCCCATTTTACAGATGAGATAACTGAGGCACAGAGAAGTTAAGTGACTTGCCCAAGGTCACACAGCAGACAAGTGGCAGAGCCTGGATTAGAACCCAGATCCACCTGACTTCCAGGTTAGAGCTCTATCCACTAAGCCACACTGCTTCTTATAATGAAGCTATGCTTACTATGTCCCAGGTACTGTTCTAAACGATGAGGTAGATACAAGTTAATCAGGTTGAACATAGTACCACAATACCACAGATGAGGAACTGAGTCACAGTGAAGTCAAGTGAGATGCCCAAGGTTACACTGCTATGTGGCAGAGCCAGGATTACAACCCAGGTAACTCTCAGGGTTAGGAATCAATCAGTCCATAAATTTTACTTACTGAGTGCTTACCTTATGCAGAGCACTGCACAAAATACTTAGAAGAATACAATATAACAGAATTGGTAGATGCAGTCCCTGCCTACAGTGAGCTTACAGCGTAGAGGGGGAACATATTAATATAAATATATTAAATTATGGATAGATACATAAGTGCTCTGGGGCTGAGAGAAGGGTGAGTACAGGGTGCAAATCCTAGTGGACAGGTGACGCAGAATGTGTGGAAGAGGAGGAAATAAGGGTTTACTCTGGGAAGGCCAGTTGGAGATGTGCTTTTGATAAAGTAACATATAGTAGGTACTTAAATACTATTAAATACATAATAGTAGCCCTTCAAAAAGCCCCCAACTGTTGACTTCATTTACAATGTCCTTATGGTAGCAATCTACCTGCATCTATAAATGATGCAGGAAAGAGTGTAAAACACAAATTGGCCTTCTTCAACTTCACATGTCTGGACAGAATTTCACCAGCAAAAACACAGAAGATAATAATTATGTATGCTTATCCAAAAATATTATGTATTTCTTTAAGAGACTGCAAGCTCCATTATTATATTGTCAATTGTGTTCATTCATTCATTAAATCATATTTATTGAGCACTTACTATGTACAAAGCCATGTGTTAAGGACTTGGAAAAGTACAATATGACATTAAACAAACACATTCCTTGCCCACATTGAGCTTACAGTCTTGAGAGCAGATTTCAAATGAATACTATTGAATAGATCAATCCATCAATCATGTGTATTGAGAGCTTACTATAGCAGAGCACTGAATTAAGTGCTTAGGAGAATGCAATTTAACAGAATAGGTAATCTGCCCACAAGGCAGAGAATGAATAAATGAATGAATGATACTGCTGAGCTCTGAACTAAGCACTAAAATGTCTGCTTATCTACTCTAGACAAAACCAAGAATCAGAATTAAGTAATCTTACTTCTATAGGAGGAAAGTCATTGTTTTCCCTTCCTTATACAGCCTCATTTCCTCCAAGACTAGACCGCTTCTAAGTAGAGCTGAGAAATCTCTAAATTGGGTCTAGCTTTTTTACCCTATTTTTGATGTGTATTCATATTTATAATGTTACTAACTATAATAGAAATGAAAATATACCTTCTCATCCTTAATCCATTAAAATGAAAGATTAAAATCCACTTTAAAATGTACTTGGATTCCTTATATTGCCCACTGATTGGCTTTGTAATGCAGAGAATCAGAGTCTGAGTTGGAATGGGTCCTGGCTTGTATTAATGGAGAGAAATAACTCTTTCTAGAGAATTTGGGGCATTCTAGTGTATGCCCAAATGCCCTTCATAAATCACTGCTTTATCTATTCTTTAAAATCATTTGAAAGACCTCTGCTTCTTATTCCACTAGGTGCCTCAGTATCTTCACCATAATTCTGAATGTTTGCTCAATTGCTCATCCTCTCCACTGGTTTGTGCCTAACGGAAAATGTAAGCCATCTGTATGCTTTCACTGATGGGGACTTTTCTGCTGCATATGATTGGCTTCTGTAGGTACCAGGGCACCAATTCTAATTTCTAATGGAGGTTGGCTTCCATAATTAAAGAACCTGCCTGATGGTGACTGACAAGGTGGCTGTTAGCAATTTGGCACTTTCACTTCTGAGTTTAACAGGAAACATGATTTACACACTCTGACCTGCCAAGGTTGTTTCAACCTACAATTATATCTTGGAGGTGAAAGCAAAGTGGCATCAGAATTTGTCAGCTCTCTGTCGAGTGTGTTCGTTCAGCTTGTATTTTACAGAGAAAGGCATAGAGTATTCAGGAATGACAAGAAATGATTTCTGAAGGGCTTGCAAAGTAATTAAACCATTTAAGAAATTGTCATAGAGATTTTTTGAGCTTCTCACAGTGGTCTCGTTCAGCCATGATCAGCTTAATGAGTGTTGGCTAACGTGTCACTGGACACCCTGCATACCTCTGCAATTATTCCTCTATGTCATTACTACAAAACTATGGAAATTTCCTGTTAAAGGACTATTTTACTTTATTTATAAACTTTTGGGGATGTGTTTCAACTGGAATTATCAGGAAGGCCTTATTCCTATAAATTAAAGGACCAAGAAACTTCACCTACAACCATCTCTGGGTGGATGAACCACTTATATGTAAGATTTCACAAGTAATGTTCTGCAAAGAGACTGAACATTATTCAGTGGTTTCAGTGGCAGGATAGTGTTTTTAAAATCTTTTCCTTTTGTAGGCTATAGTGGTACCTGGGTATTCCTACCAAAAAAACCCTTTTTTTTTGCTTTTACAATTCCATATAATGCATGTCAAGTAAATCCTTACTAAATATCATTACTACTTACTTCAACCAAGTTTATCAATATATATAAATATGGTATTTATTCTGTGCTTACCTTATGCAGAGCACTGTACTCAGAGCCTGTTAGAAGACAATATAACAGAGTTGTTAAGTGCATTCCCTTTCAAAAAGAAGTTCACAGTCTAGAGGATGTTCAAAAATTCTAAGGAGCCAGCTGATGATGCTATTCAAATGCAAATACAGAGTTTGAGACTAAACTTTGGCTCTTACTTCCTTTCAAATCAATTTATCATAAGGGAGAGCTTCATTAGCTGTGGTTTAAATGATGCGCTTCAACTGGCAAGCATGAGAGTGGATTCCTTATTGCTGCTAATTGTACCTTTAGCAAAGCTGATACTTTTTTAAAAATTGTCAGTCAGCCGAGGTGACCTTTTGAGCTAACGTGAACAGATGGGTTTTCATTGAAAATTCTCTCATTCTTCTAAAGAAACAGGACTTTCTATTCTTCAGGCATTTCATCAATCTGGTAATCCAGAGGATGACAGTAAATGTTCTCAAGAACTTTAGGATGAGGTGGACAGAATCACTTTTCAGACTGTACCCAATAAAGGACAGGGATTATGTCTAATATGATTATTTTGAGTCAATACCAGTGCTCAATTGAGTGTGCTGAATAGTAAATGCTTAACGTACAACACAATTATTAATCACATCATGAACCACCAAACAGTGATGTCCCAAGGTCCAGAAGGGAAAGTAGGTCTTCACCAAGAAGAAATAATAGTCAAAGCAATTTTATGAAATAAATAACCCTTTTAGAAAACTAAACTACTTTCAGATGAACTGTGCTTAACAGAAAAACATGGTGATTCTGCCATCCCTGAATCATATCTCAGTACTAGTATCAGCCATATTTGATCTCAACTATAATATAAGACTCAATCCCCAATGTAGGAGTCTGATCACACTCTGTTCAGGCTGGGTGTGAGCTGTCAGTTCTGTGGGAACCAAATAGTGGTCAGGCTGACAAAAGAAAATAGCAGTATTATCGGATAAAAGATGAGGTTACAAGAGCAGAGTGAAGGAAGACCCTCCTCTTTTTGGGCCCAGTAGAGCACGTTGCCATCAATATGATGCAAATGGAAGAACTGAGCTGAATTAATGCTAGAATGAAGAAGGGAACAATGTATGAGGACTCCATAACAACATTCTCCAAGCCCCTTCAATGGGCAAATCATCAGATAGAGAAGTGGCATGGCTTAGTGGGAAGAGCCCAGGCTTGGGAGTCAGAGGTCGTGGGTTCTAATTCTACCTCTGCCACCTGTCTGCTGTGTACTTTGGGCAAGCCACTTAACTTCTCTGTGCCTCGGTTACCTCATCTGTAAAATCGGAATTAAGACTGTGAACCCCACATGGAACAACCTGATTACCTTGTATCTACCCAAGTGCTTAGAACAGTGCTTAACAAATACCATCATAATCATCACTGGATAGTTTACACGTGATTGTGGGAAACTTACTTTCCAGACCTTCTGCTTAAACACACAGAATAAATCTCTTAACACATAACTCATAGGGGAAAAAATAATCTGTGGTACCTGGGCAAAATGAGATGATTAAGCAAGGGGTGGGGGTGTTGGGGGGTGTCTATGGAAGTAAAAAAAGATGTATTCAGAGATGGTTCTGCAGTCATGAAGAATTTATAAGGGGGAAGCAGTGTGGCCTAGAAAGACCATGGAACTGGGAGTCAGGACCTGGAATCTAATTCTGCCACTTCTCTCTGACCTTAGGTAAATCACTTAACTTCTCTGTGCTTCAGTTCTCTGATCTTCAAAATGGGTACTCAGTAGCTGTTCTTCCTCTTACTTAGACTGTGATCCCCATGTGGGACCTGATTATCTTGTATCCCCAGCATTTAGTACAGTGTATAGCATATAGTAAGTGCTTAATAAATACCACTAGTGGTATTTATTATATAAATATCAGTGGATGTGGGGGTAGCTGAAAAGATCAATACACGACCAGTCCCCATCCATGTATGTTGAAATATTGGCTGCCTTGCCCCATTTGCTACTCTCTTTACCCTGTGTTGTTTTTTGTTACTTCCAGCTAATGTCACAGTTTGCTGGGAAGCCTCTGATGGAATCTACCCCCTTTCTGAATTCCATAAGCCCACCAGGCTGAGTTGTCTTCTGCTGTTGCCTCCGAACTATCCTCTGCTTTGCCAGTGATTTTGAGTTTTAGTTATTTGTAGCCCCTAAACTCACTCTAGGGTACTTCTTTGGTTATGCTGCTGTGGTTTATTTTCTCCACCCTGTTCTGATAGAAGTGGGTGAGACGTGATGCATT
Source organism: Ornithorhynchus anatinus (assembly GCF_004115215.2). Classification (NCBI taxonomy): domain Eukaryota; kingdom Metazoa; phylum Chordata; class Mammalia; order Monotremata; family Ornithorhynchidae; genus Ornithorhynchus; species Ornithorhynchus anatinus. Next base: position 27,267,077 of record NC_041730.1, read on the forward strand.
TGTTTTGAACCTGATTTTCTATGTTCCGAGGCCTCAGTATTCCTGTTTTGCCATTTAATATTACATATTGCACATAGGTGGTGTATTGATTATTGTAATGCTGGGTAAGGAAAGAGGCTTAGGAGGGGAATTCTGCCCCAGATGGTGCAACATCTGTGATTAATGTAGTCCTGGGTTGTGGATGACAAGGTTTGCTGCTTGTGAAGAGTCTGGTCCAACTGGGCAAATACTTTAAAAAAATCATTTAAAAAAGACTGGGGAGGAAAAGAGAAACCTCAAGAAGACCACAGTAATTACAGGGTGCATGAAATCAGGGGAAAAGGGGAAAAATTTTAAAGTAAATGATTTGGGGAGAAGGTTTGAAAGGGAGAAAGGAGCTGGAGAGCCTTTAGGATTGCCTGGTAGGGTCACCAGAAACTGACTCACCAGGAAAGAACCCAGTTTTGGAAGTCAGGAGGTCTGGGTTCTAATCCTGGCTTTACCATTTGTCTGAATGGATGATCTTAGAGTAGTGACTTAGTTTCTCTGTGCCCCAATTTCTCATCTGCAAAATGGGGTTAAATTGCTGTTCTCCCTCCATCTTAGACTGCGAGACCAAATTGTGTCCAATGTGCTTACAATGTCTACCCAATCAATGCTTAATACTGTTCTTGGCAAAGAAGTGCTTATAAAATATTAAGAACATTGTCATTAAATAATTATTATGACTATTGTTAACTAATTAAAACTTTCATATTTCCAGTGAAGCTAAATTTAGCTTATACTATCTAGGAAATTACATTATTTATCAGTAATTGATCAAGGAGACAACTCTGGATAACACTGGCAAAAATTGGGGATATGACCTTCTTATCTGACCTTCTTTTACAAGCAATTCCTTTTCATAGCATTGCTCCTATTAGAAAGTTGATTCTAACTTGTACTTCTACTTTTCAAAGTTTTTATGAATTATAGTTTTCAGTCTGAACCCACAGTGCTTATGTGTATATCTGTAATTTATTACCTCTAGACTGTAAGGTCATTGAGGGCAGGGTATAGGTATATTTACTATTACATTATACTCTCCCAAGCACTTAGCACAGTGCTTTGCACACAGTAAGCACTCCATAAATATAAACTAAATAAATGAGCAAACTGTGTCCTAGGCCTGGCGACTGTTTGTACTGTTTCTATCATCTTCATTCCATAGAAACCAGACATTTCTCAGACTCTCTTCTGCTGAGTCCTTCAAGCTGAGAGATGCAATCATGCGTTTTCACTTGTTTACTGAAATATAATGGCCAAGAGATGTTTCAAGCTTGATTTGTGAAGAATTTTCTTTGAAGACAATGCTCACTCTTAATTGTTAGTCCCTAAAAGGTATGGAGGATCAGTTTACTGGAATTATGCAAAAACTAATGTGAAAATCAGCAAAAACTTTAAAAATGAACATGGACCAAAAAAGTCCTCATAAATAGATTCCAGTTTGACCATTCTTGGTTATTGCTATTATCCTAAGCAATTAATAGATAATTGCTATTATCCCAAGGATAAAAATTTAACTGATATGAGACCTAACCTATTACAAAGATTCTTTTCAATAAATATTTAGGAATTTATGTCCTGTCCAGAAAAACTCACTGTACTGAAGTAACCTAAACTTCAAGTGAAGGTATATTCTTCATGCCTTTTAAATTAAATAAAAACATATAAATGGTTTTGTATGATGCACTGTAATCCAAGATTTTTCTGGTAGTAACACTAAGCAAATGGGCAGTTTGAAAATGTGATGAAATATGCACAGTAATGTTTTTCTGTGATTAAAATCTCAAATCCGATCATTTATTTCACAGTTTATACTTATGAATTCATTGCTTGTCACTTTTCTCATAATTCAAAATTATATTCAAACTACATGTTCAGATGTTCTTTCATTAGTATTACTGGTAAACACTTTATTTTTAGAGTTATTTTATTTTGAAGTTCCTGATCACCTAATTTACTAGATCTCATTAATTCAGATCAGAAATATCTTTTTAATCATTCCTTAAACAAGATAGCTTCTTTCATGATAGACAGGATTGGTTAACAACATAAGAACCCGAACTGTACCTTTTCCTATTTCTGGTGAAGATAAACTTGTAGACCATTTATTTCAAATGCATATTCTGGTTCCTTTTCTAGGCCGTTGGAGTTGTGGTTGATTTGGGTTTGCAAGCAATAATATAAAAGGTTATATTTTCTCAATGTTCATAGGCTATTCAGAGCAAGATGATTTAGACATTCTATTAGAAATTTCTTTATGAAAGCTCAATCCACAATTTTATTGGGGTCACAATAAATGGGAAAAAACCCAATAAATACTCTATTATGGACTACAGGAACCGATTTAAGTCTCCATAACTCTTGAAATTTCCAAATTGTCCATTTCTTTAGAATTAACTCAGCATGTCTCTTCATTTTCAAAAACCTTCAGTGGTTTTCCATTCCTCTCCATATTAAACATAAATTCATGTCCATTGGCTTTAATAGGCACACCATCAGCTCAATCTGCTTTACCTACCCATTCACTTCTCTTATGACACTCCAGCTCATTTTCTCTATTTCTTCTAACCTCACCTTCTCATTGTGTCTCATTCTTGACTTGTCCAGTAATTTTTGACTCTGGCTCTTGGCTTACTGGGTAGAGCACAGGCCTGGGAGTCAAAAGGACCTTGCTCTGCCACTTGTCTGCTGTGTGACCTTGAGTAAGTCACTTTACTTCTCTGTGCCTCAATTACCTCATCTGTAAAATGGGGATTAAGACTGTGAGCCCCATGTGGGACAGGGACTGTGTCCAGCCTGATTAGCTTTTATCTTCCCCAGGGTTTAAAAGAGTGCTTAACACATGGTAAGCACTTAACAGATAACATCAACATTTTATATGAATATCCCTCTACCTTCAATCCACCAGACCCCACCCTCCTCATCGTCACAGCCTTTCTGAAATCCCATCTCCTGCAGGGAGATTTCTTGGGTTAATTTGTTTTCATCCCAGTTTACATTCTTCTGATTATCATCTCAGCTTTTTTTCACCACTTAAACCTTTGCACTTAGCATCCTGTTGGTATGAATTTACTTGCATACTCTGATATTTAAGCACTTTTATACTATCAATAAATTACTCTGTGTCTGCTCTCTGTAAACTAGACTGTAAACTCCTCGCAGAAGTTTAGCTAGTGACTTTGTGACAGGAATTGTGTCTTTTCCATCTATTGGACTCTTCCAAGCATTAGTACAGTACCCTGCCAATATTGTAACCTCAATTAAGTATTAAGAATTGATTTGAAAATAACTTAGTAAACAAAAATTACTTATTGGATTAAATGTGGATAATTGGCTACTATTTTAGTTTAACATTTGCATTTTTTCCTGTATTTCTGATAACATATTAGTATTAAAGGAAAAGATACGGTTTCTCATGATTTAGAGCTTCATTTCAGGTAGTTTTCATAAGAAAATAAATTTATTTCTACATGAATAAAGTACACCCAAATTAGCTTCATATAATGACAGCTACTTCACCTTGCACATGGAACTGATTAATTCATTTAGAGTGGACAAGAACTGGACTCAAACATTCTTACTGGAGATAGTTTTTGTTGAAAAGGAGCTACAGTCAAAATCCTAAAATCCTGAGATTTATTTTCTGGAACTGGGAATGAAGAATTTGGACTATCTGTACATACGTATGTGGCAGTCTGGTAACAAAGCAAAAATTAACACCTCACACAAACATTTGAAAGAAATAGATGAAAGAATAAAGGGTTTTCTATTTAAGAATTTATCTTTAACAAGTTGATTGTCTTTTAAAATAAAGGGAGGTGAAAATCCAGGGAGATTTGATTGTCCCAGAATAATGTGGTATAATTTAAAGAGTATGTATCAAACCTTGTGAGGTTTTTCTTATATTACAAAATTGAGTATATCTCCTTCAAATGAAAAGAATGTCAAAGTCCATAAAGTTGCCATTAGAAAAGGAATTTGACTGACATCTATAAAATCTATTTCCTTGTGATAGCAAAATATATTACCCTGAGAAATAAGATGGCAGCTGCCTTCAATTCGGTGGACCACCCGCTTCTCCAGGAAACACTATCTAACCTTAAACTTAGCTTCACTGTCACTGTCCTCTACTCTTTCAATGAGTGGTTTTCCTCCTATATCTCTGGCCACCTATTTTCAGCCTTTCATTCATTCAGTTGTATTTATTAAGTGCTTACTTTGTGCAGAGCACTGTACTAAGTGCTTGGGAAAGTACAGTACAGCAATAAAGAGTGACAATCCCTGCCCGCAACGAGCTCACAGTCTTGGGGGTCAGGGACAGACATCAATACATATAAACAGACATCATTATAAATAAAATTAAAGATATATACATACATGTTATGGGGCGGGGAGATGAGGGAGGAGCAAAAGGAGTGAGTCAGGGTGATGTAGAAGGGAGTGGGAGATGAGGAAAAGTGGGGCTTAGACTGGAAAGGCCTCTTGGAAGAGATGTGACTTCATTAAGGCTTTGAAGGTGAGGGAGAGTAATTATCTGGTGGATGTGAGGAGGAAGGCCAGAGGCAGGATGTGGGCCAGGGATTGGTGGTGAAACAGGTGAGCTCGAAGTACTGTGAGAAGGCACAGTGAGAGCTCAAGTCTTTCTTGGGCTCCTCCTCTGCTCCCTCTCCATTTACATCCACTCCCTAGGCTTCATTTGCTCTAATGGCTTCAACTACTATCTCTATGAATATGATTCCCAAATCTATAGCTCCTGTACTTATCCCTCTCCTTTGCAGTCTCATAATTGGATATTCCTCAAACCTAAACATCTCAAACTTAACATACGCAAAACAGAATCCTGCATCTTCTTACATAAACTCTGTCCTCCCCTGTCTTTCCCTGTCTTAAGCCCATAACCTTGGCACTATCCTTGACTTATCTGTCTTATTCAATTCTCATATTGAATCTATCACTATCTATCACTAAATCCTGTCAGTTCTTTTCATTCATTCAATAGTATTTATTGAGCGCTTACTATGTGCAGAGCACTGTACTAAGCGCTTGGAATGAACAAGTCGGCAACAGATAGACAGTCCCTGCCATTAGATGGGCTTACAGTCTAATCAGGGGAGACAGACAGACAAGAACAATGGCAATAAATAGAGTCGAGGGGAAGAACATCTCGTAAAAACAATGGCAACTAAATAGAATCAAGGCGATGTACATTTCATTAACAAAATAAATAGGGTAATGGAAATATATACAGTTGAGCGGACGAGTACAGTGCTGAGGGGATGGGAAGGGAGAGGGGGAGGAGCAGAGGGAAAGGGGGAAAAGAGGGTTTAGCTGCGGAGAGGTGAGGGGGGGTGGTAGAGGGAGTAGAGGGAGAAGAGGAGCTCAGTCTGGGAAGGCCTCTTGGAGGAGGTGAGTTTTAAGTAGGGTTTTGAAGAGGGGAAGAGAATCAGTTTGGCGGAGGTGAGGAGGGAGGGCGTTCCAGGACCGCGGGAGGACGTGACCCAGGGGTCGACGGCGGGATAGGCGAGACCGAGGGATGGTGAGGAGGTGGGCGGCAGAGGAGCGGAGCGTGCGGGGTGGGTGGTAGAAAGAGAGAAGGGAGGAGAGGTAGGAAGGGGCAAGGTGATGGAGAGCCTTGAAGCCTAGAGTGAGGAGTTTTTGTTTGGCGCGGAGGTCGACAGGCAACTACTGGAGTTGTTTAAGAAGGGGAGTGACATGCCCAGATCGTTTCTGCAGGAAGATGAGCCGGGCAGTGGAGTGAAGAATAGACCGGAGCGGGGCGAGAGAGGAGGAAGGGAGGTCAGAGAGAAGGCTGACACAGTAGTCTAGCCGGGATATAACGAGAGCCCGTAACAGTAAGGTAGCCGTTTGGGTGGAGAGGAAAGGGCGGATCTTGGCGATATTGTAGAGGTGAAACCGGCAGGTCTTGGTAACGGATAGGATGTGTGGGGTGAATGAGAGGGACGAGTCAAGGATGACACCGAGATTGCGGGCCTGAGAGACGGGAAGGATGGTCGTGCCATCCACGGTGATAGAGAAGTCTGGGAGAGGACCGGGTTTGGGAGGGAAGATGAGGAGCTCAGTCTTACTCACATCATTCACATTCACATCATTAAAATCTACCCTTCCCTCTCCTCCCAAACTGTTATTACGCTGTTTCCAGCACTTACCATATCCCACCTAGAATACTGCATCAGCTTTCTCGCTGTCCTCCCTGCCTCCTATCTCTCCTCATGGAAGTCCTTACTTCACTATAACTGACTAGCACTTTTTTCCATACAAAAAAAATCAGTTCATGTCACCCCTCTCCTCAAAAACCTCCAAACGTTGTCCATTTACTTCCACATCAAAATTAGCTTTAAAGCACTCAATCAGTTCCTCCACTCTTATCTTACTTTGCTGAATTCCTATTATAACCCAGCATACATGCAGATTTTCTGCCTTTATAATAATAATCATGATGATATTTATTAAGCTCTTACTATGGGTCAAGCACTGTTCTAAGCACTGCATTTTATAGTTGCAGTAACTGAGGCACAGAGGAGTTAAATGACTAGCCCAAAGTCACATAACTGACAAGTGGCAGAGCCGGGATTAGAACCCACGACCTCTGACTCCCAAGCCCGGCCTCTTTCCACTTAGCCACGCTGCTTCTCTTTAGCACAGGATATTGTATTTTTCTAACTCCAAGCCAATAAAACTTAAATGTGTCTGTTGAATTTGCTTTTTGACTGGTGACCTTAAGGTGGAAGCTCAGAGAAGTGGCAAGAAGCCATTTGTAGAGGGAAATATGAGAAGAGAGAAGAGCCTAACCCTAGCTGTGGGCAGGGAATGTGTTTATTATTGTATTGTATTCTCTCACCCCCTTAGCACAGTGCTCTGCACACAGTAAGCACTCAATAAATATGATTGACTGACAAGCTGTGAATTTGCTGTAATAGTAGCAGTACTATTTATTAAATACTTACTATATGCAAAACTCTATAGTAGGTGAGAATTAAACATGGTCCTAGCATCATCTTGCTACAGAAATGTTCAGGACATGTCATTTCCATCCTCAAAAATCTCCAGTGATAATCTATCCACCTCCATATCAAACAAAAACTCATCACCATTGGTTTTATAGCACTCTGTTACCTTGCCCCCTCCTACCTCATTTTGCTTCTCTCCTTCTATTACAGCCCACAAACTTCACTCCTCTGGTACTAAACCCTCTCATGGTGACTTGATCTCTCCTGTCATGTCACCCACCTCTGGTCCACATCCTGCCTCTGGTCTTAAATGCTCTCCCTCCTCAAATCCACCAATTACTCTCCCCCCTTCAAAGCCCCTCCTCAAATCCACCAATTACTCTCTCCCCCTTCAAAGCTTATTGAAGACACATCTCCTCCAAGAGACCTTTTCAGACTAAGCTTTACTTTTCCTCTTCTCCCACTCTCTTCTGCTTCACCCTGACTTGTTCCCTTTGCTCTTCTTCACCCTCCCAACCCGATGACACTTATGTATATATCTGTAACTTTATATTGATGTCTGTTTATTTGTATTGATGTCTGTCTCCCCACCTCTAGTCTGTGACCTTGTTGTGGGCAAGGATTGTCATTGTATTGCACTTTCCCAAGGGCTTAGTTCAGTGCTCTGCACATAGTAAGTGCTTCATAAAAACGATTGAATGAATGAATGAATCTTTACAACAAACAGTTCCAGAATGGGGTTTCCACAGAGGGAGAAGGTTAGGAGAAGCTGAAAGGAAAGCTAGATCAGGCTGGGCTCTGGCATTCCATAGGTTTGCCCTGGAGATAGAGGAGATTCTGAGAGGCAGCCTTTTCAGAAGCAATTGCCTGATTTCCCCAAGCCTATGGAATTCAGGAGTCTGTTTTCGAACTAGAACATTCTCCTGAGGCACTGCCCTACTCTCCAGCCCTCTCTTCTTCCTTCATCATTACTGCTGACCCCTCTTAGGCCACAAAAAAGTTGGGGCTTGGGATGTCCTGGGGCAGACAGTAGAAGGACCAGTGAAGAAATGTGTATTGGAGAGGCCAGAATGCAAAAGCTGCACCCTTAGCTGTCACCATCAGAGACCTACCACAAGTAAATTGCACAGGGGCTGAATCCAAGACCGATGTACACTCTCGTAGAACTGGCAGAGGGGAAGGATAAAAATGACTTCTTGGCTGTTTGGGGACCCACTCTTGCTGTCATCTCCATCAGGCACAGGAAGGACGTAATCATAGGACATAGTAGAGTGCAGAAGTGGTGACAGGAGAAACACTGAACATATTGGGAGTGGAGGGGAATTCGGAATGCCATGAGCAAAAAGGAATACTTTTTTTGTTACAAGTATGACATTATGTTGCATTAGATATTGTAAGCCTGTAATGAGGTATAAATTTGAAGGCATAAAAAGTGCAATTCATCAAAGCTCAGATGATCTTAATTCAAGAACTTTCTGGACCCTGACAGTCTTTTATTTATTTCTTTTAACTAACTTATAGCAAGATTGAAACCAAATAATTATTTTGCAAAGAAGAGGTTCGGCTGCTATAAAGCTGGTAAATAGTGAAAGTTAGGATGATTATCTAGGTACCAAATTTGTCCCAAAGAATCACTAATATAGGCCTGGATGTGTTGTAGGGAGTCATTTTCAGTGGTGTTTGGGTGATCAGGAAATTACTTTATATTCAGAAGGTTTAAATTCCTGCCTAATGTAAACCTAATATACTTTTATCAAGTACATTATTACTTAATTAGTTGTTCTTATTCTCTATTGAACTTGCAATTGAACCAATATAACAAGAAGCAGCATAAAATTCCTGGAAAATGATAGCATACTCAAGGTGTTGTATAACATCACTGGAGAGTCATCTTGACATAGGATACCACTAACTAGTGGCTTTACAAAGACATCATTCCTCTTCTCAAATCTACTACAGCTCAGTTTTGATATTAGTAGAGAAAAAATGGTGAGAAGGGAGAAGAGGGCAGGTTGGGGGATTTTGTAGGGAGTAGTAGGCAAGCGGTTCTTCTGCTTTCAGGAAGGTTTTCATAAGCCCTCTGGGTGGGATCTGGTCCCAGCAACCCACCTGGAGTCCCCAGTTTACCCCTAGTTATTCCGGTCCTGGGTCCAACTACACACCTCTTCCAACGAGGAAAAAAAGCCAATAGTTTTTTCACAGAGATTAGCAGGTAAACAGGAGAAAATTTGCAAGAGAAAACAGTATTTTCTGTTTTCTCTGCCACACGGTCTCAGTTTGCTATTGGACTTCAAAAAGTACTGAAACTCCTTGAGGCTTGTAAAAGGAGGAAAAACAACATTTTTCATGGAAAGAGTGCAGGACTAGCAGGTAATCAGGAGGACTGTAAAACAGAGTGCCTGCTTTCTCTTTTCTCAGAGTTTCTGTTTTTGCTATACAAAGCTCTCCAAGACTCCCAAAAAGCAGCCACTTCCAAACTGCTCCAATCCCTGAACTGGTTTGGGGTACTTAACAGACAGATTTTTCCCATCAATCAGAATGAGGTAATAACTTGTCCACAAATTAGATCCTGACTTTGGGAACCAATTCCAGGAGGGTAGAGAAAAGGGAAGGCAAGATAGTAAACAAATATATTAATAGGAAGAATCCAAACAACAGGATTTGTATAAGATTTTCACTTGTCATGGGAATCAGACATTTGCAAACCACAAGCCTAACACATACCTGGACAAAGAGTAAGGGAAGATAGAAACTGTCTTCCAGTGCTGAATGTAGCTTTATTGAGAATGAATGAAATTTAGCTATTCAAACAGCTACTGTATGGTGAACTGAAATAGGGCAACCATAAACATGAATCAACCAATAATAATAATAATAATAATAATGGTATCTGTTAAATTCTTACTATGTGCCAAGCACTTTTCTAAGCACTGGGGGGGATACAAGGTAATCAGCTTGTCCCATGGGTGGCTCACAGTCTTAATCCCCATTTTACAGATGAGGTAACTGAAGCACAGAGAAGTTAAGCCATGTGCCCAAGGTCACAAAGCTGACAAGTGGCAGAGGAGGGATTAGAACCCATGACCTCTTACTCCCAAGCCCAGGCTATTTTCACTGAGCCATGCTGCTTCTCAATAAATGCTTACTGTATGCAGGCTACTGTATGTAGTATTTGGGAGAGTACAATACAACAAACCTGAAAGCCAAGTTCCTGCCCACAAAGAGCATACAGTGTAGAATAGGAGCAAACATTAAAATGTTATGCATATGTATATAAAGATCTGGGAGATGAGGGTGGTGTGACTCTAAAATACTTAAAAAGCACAGATCTAAGTGCAGAGGTGACCAAGAAGGGAGAAGGAGTAGGGAAAATGAGGGCTTGGTCCTGAAAGTTCTCTAGGAGGAGATGGGATTTTAATAAGGCTTTGAAGGTTTGGAGAGGGGTAGTCTGTGTCATATTAAGACTGGGGAGAAAGTTTCAGGAGAGAGGGAGGACATAGGGCAAGGGGTCAAAGGTGAGAGAAAGTAGATTGAGGTGCAGTGAGTAAATTGCTGTTAGAGGAGTGAAATGTGCAAACTAGACTGTAGTTGTAAATCAGCTCGATAATATAGGAAGAATTGAGCTAATGAATGCTTTCTGGTAAAGAGTTTTTCTTTGATGTGAAAGTGGATAGGAAACCACTGAATCTTTTTGAGTGGGAATATGTGGACTGAATATAATTTTAGAAAAATGATCCAGGCACACAGAATAAAGTATAAACTGCAGTGGGAAAAGGCAGGGAGGTTGATACAGTAGTTAAGGGCAAGACTTAGTGCTTAGGTCAGCATAGTAATAGTTTGGATGAAGTGGAAAGGTTGGATTTAATGAAGTTGGGAAGGTAGAATTAGGTGACATTGAGTATATGGGTTGAATGGGAAAGATACTGCCAAGGTTATGGTGGGCTTGTGAGACAGGAGGATAATCGTGTTGTCTACAATGATGGGAAATACAGGGAGAGGACAGAGTTTGGGTGGCAAGATGAGGAGTTCTATTTTGGACATTTTTAGTATGAGGTATTGATGGGACATCCAAGTAAAGAGGGATCTATGAAAATCACTTTTTAAAAACTGTAGTGAGGTTTACTTCATAAAATGCTGCGTAAGAACCGAATGCTCAGAGATAATTGTGGCAGGCAGACTAACCTGACATGCTGGAATTAAAAATTGTGACTGAGTAATATAATGCAGAAGCATTCAGAGACTCATTAGTTTGAAACAAGACCCAAAATAGTGCCACACACAGCACACAACTAGCATGTCAGATCAACAGTTGTGAATGAATATCGTTCAACTTGGATGGTTGGTCATGCATGTGCCTTAATACATATGTGCTTGTTAGTGGTGTTATTTTTGAATATGGAGAAACATATATTTTTGAGGACAAAATTGAAATGCTCCAGGGAGTTAGGCTTATGTGTGAAAGGACAATATAACTATTATGAAGGCAAGATTTCCTCGTTTCAAATCAAGCAGAGAAATAGGACATACAGCTATCCCCCATTATAATTTTTTCCTTTCAGTGCTGTTTTGTAATAGCACTACTGACTTAATGACACTATATCTTACTGCATTCATCACTGAGTTACCATTGTAAAGGTTACTTTGGTTTTACCATCTTCCTTACCTCTCTTTCCCAACCTTTAAACTATTTTCCCTGACTTAATAGCATGATTATGGCCCAAATCAATTTAACATGAGATAATGGCATACCTATTCAGTTTAGAGTCAGCTGGTGACTTTGGTGAGAAGTCACTTAACTTCTCTGTGCCTCAGTTACCTCATCTGTAAAATAGGCTTTAAAACTGTGAGCCCCTCGTGGGACAACCTGATCACTTAATATCCTCTCCAGTGTTTACAACAATGCTTTGCACATAGTAAGCGCTTAACAAATGCCATCATCATTATTATTATTATTATTAGAGGATGAACACAGGATGATTTTTTTCCAGAACAGGATGCAAGGCAGCAATTTGAAAAATGTTTTTCATTTTGTATATTTAAAAATCTAAAATGCACATTATTTCATTATTTTTACGAATTACATTGTATTAGAAGCAAAAGACAAGTTTGGGTTCACTTGAAAGAATTCAGGGCTACTTTGTTGCATATCATTAAAGTAGGGATAGATGAATTGACACCCTAACCAAGTTAAGTATGGACCTAAAAATTCCACCCAGCATTCCATGAAGAAAGCTATACAACATCCAGTGGCCATAACTGAGCAGCACTGGCAAGCAGGAAAGAAAAACAATGGGATTTAACAGTTCCCACAAACAAGATAATTGAAGGAAGATGATCACAAGATAATGATCTACAACTCCTGAGAGATTTTAAAACTAATTAAATGACTCTCCTTAGAAAAACCCAACCTAATATGCTAGCCATATGGATTCAAGTCTGAGCTGCTTGAGAGATTCCTGTAAGCCTAGGATTAAGCTGAAGTGATTCACGAATGAGTCTCATAAACCACTGGGTGCACACTAACCCTTCTTTTTATTCCAGATGTAGTTTGAAGAGAAAGAAATAATTTACCATATGTGGTGAATTAAGGTGGAATTTCTCAAGATAGGAGAAGAACTTTCTAGCTTCTACACAGCAATCAGTATATATAAAAAAAAACCAGACTCTTTCCTTCCCTCCCTTCCAAAATTCAGTTCCACCTCCAGCAGGGTGCTTTTCATCCTATTGGTCCAAATCCCAAATCCTCCCAGGACTAGTCCAAACATCCTGAAGGATATGGTGGAGAGAAGCCTGACCCCTGAGGCTTGGCTAATATTGTGTGACTATACTTACTGTATATTTTAAACACTGTTTTTATAAATATTATTTCTGATATTTTTTTTGGATCCTGGAAGACATGAATACACTTCACACTATTTCCTAAGGGAAGTTAAACTTTGTATAGCCCTCTTTTGCTTAGCACTCCATTTTTATGAATCCAATTAATAATGTCACCTGACATTCAATCAGAATAATTTAGGCTAAAAAACAAATATTTTCTGAATGACCCAGGCATTTTTTTTTGAGGGGGGAAAAGAAGTCAAGATTTGTTGAACCTTTTCATTCAGTACTTACATAATATATTCTGTTACATGTCTGAGGTTTGGGTTTAATATCTGTGAAGCAAAAGGGAAAAGTAAAAAGAAGCAAATCTATCCTTTCTCTATAAGGCTGAATAGTCAGGTGCATTGTAGAAAATCTAAAATTGCCTAAATGAGTGGAAAAGAAAGCATACAAGAGCAGTTTTATGAATTAAGGGGATAACAGCAAGGAAACACAGCAGGCCTCAATAGCGTAAAGTAACACATGATACTAAGTGACTTAACACTTTTAATGTTGTTAATTTTAATGATAACACTTGTGGAGTATAAAAGCTGAACAGCAAACCAAGGAAGAAACAAAATTTACAACCAAACTATAACAATTATTACCTTAAATTCTGTCAGCAAGAGACAAGTTAATCTATAAAACTGACTTTCCATTAGGGAACTGAAGGAAAATCAAAGAAATCCATGTTTTCATTCTTTGATAAATTCTACTTCATTAACTGGTTCAACAGCTGTATATATGGTTACATTTCAAACTCTTTTAAAAGGATCATATATTTGAAATGTAAAAGATTTGAATTAATTTTGATTAGCATTTAAATTATTTTTTACCAAAGGAAGTAAAGAATTAGAATAACTACCTGGATAATTCAGGCAATCGAGTCCACAACACTTTATGGTATAAAAGTGTGTAGAGCATGTGTAGAACTGGAATAGCGTGGATAATATAACTACATTATACATTAGCCATTTCAATTAATAATGCAGATCTGTCCTATGTAGTTTTGTGTAGGTTCCACAATACGTTGGTGGATTTTGTAGAACAGCACATTAATCAGGTGAAATCCAACAAGATGTATCAGTTCATGATCAGTCGTCTTCACATTTTAAATATAAAAATTCCTGATTTTACAATCAAGAGGTAGCTCTAGGGAAGAGAGAGTTTCCTTTATTGTGGTTGGCCTCTCCACTGACAGTGACACTGCTATGGATATGGAGTTTGTCATATCCAGAGTCCTGAAATAATTAGGACCTTTGCTGCTGATGCTCTTGTGTTTTAATTTTATGAAGATGCATAATACTCTGCTTGTCTGTAAAAATAGTTGTGAAATCACAGTAAATGAGGTTAGGGAATGTGTTGTGGTATTTAACTGCTTGAATAATGACTGAATTATTTAACCTTATTACTATATTCTTCTTCCTTTGCCCTATTCACTTCTGCTTTAATTAAAAACTTAGTTGTGCCTGATTCATATGATAACAGAATCAGGCAGGAAGGATAAATAATCTGGAGTATTTTTCTTGTAGCAATGACACAAGATAATAAACATTTCCTTTACAGCTGCAGGATCTCTGGTAGAATCATCAAATAATCAGTTACTGCAAATTACTAAATAAGGAAGTGTATTAAGAATAAACTGCATATTTAAGATTTCTAGTGATACATATAAATCTGTAAAGGTATACATAAGTGAACCATTACAAACATCAAATTTGAACCAAAAAAGATTATGTGTGTGCATATATATATACACGCACATGATTTGGAACTCATTCATGTAGCTGAAATACAGGACTGATAATTTACTGTACTGTTTTAATGATGGCATTTTAAGTGCTTACTATGTTCATTCAAACATAGTTACTGAGCACTTACTGTGTGCAGAGTACTGTACTAAGTGCTTGGGAGAGAATAATACAGCAAGCACTGTGCCAATTCTGGGACATTTGTATATTTTCCTTTATAATACCCAGAATCACCTTTAGAAAGTAATGTTTTAGTTCCAGCTAATCCAGTTTTCTGGAGCATTATTCCTTAACATTGTCAGATCCTATTACTCAATGATTAAAACACTTGACTGTTATGTTCTCAGAGATATTTAGTTCTGTGACTATGATCTGGACCTGGGATCCCTACCTACATCATGCAATGCATAAGGGGAGCAGGAGAGAGAATGCAAATGGTTCAAATCCACACAATCATCGCTACCTCAAAATCAACTTAAGTACGTGACCTGTTGGGGATAAACATTCTTCAGGCAACACACAGTGCATAAGGGAAGCAGGAAAGAGAATGTAGATGATTCAACTCACACAATAGTCTTTACCTCAAAAAACAACTAAAAGTACATGACCTGCTTGGGATTGACATTCCTTTTCTGTCTTTAAATATCCTATCAGTAGTATCATCTACAAACTGAACAAATCAAATAGAGAAGCAGTGTGGCTCAGTGGAAAGAACCCGAGCTTGGGAGTCAGAGGTCATGGGTTCGAATCCCAGCTCTGACACTTGTCAGCTGTGTGACTCTGGGCAAGTCACTTAACTTCTCTGTGCCTCAGTTACCTCATCTGTAAAATGGGGATTAAGACTGTGAGCCTCACATGGGACAACTTGATTACCCTGTATCTACCCCAGCGCTTAGAACAGTGCTCTGCACATAGTAAGCACTTAACAAACAAATACCAACATTAAATCTATTATATATCAGTTTCACTGAAAACACTATGTATTTCAGCATTTGTACTTAGATAGCAACTAAGAGGAAAGAAATTAACAATGAAATCATATTTTAAGACCTTTTGGGGAGTAAGAAGATATTACCTTTCTCCCTTAAATACAGGCCTTGGCTCGCTGTGACAGAACTATTTATCTTAAAGGTGATGACATGCTGGAATGATAAAGAGGAAACAATGAAATCTTTATAACTGTAATTCAGTAAATATTAAGTACTAAAAAGGTGCAAATAATTAATAAATGGTTGGATAATATTTATGTTGGGGTAAAGTGAATGAACATATATATATATATTCTGAAATTATTTTGATTCAAAGTGAGTATAACTAATCTTATAAAGTAAAAGAAAGTAAATTTAGGGTTGAACGTTTGAAGTGATAATGTTGATGTGGATTAAGCTGTGGATTATTTACCCATGAGCAAAGTAGCACAATTGCTCAAGGCATCTTTAAAGAACCTGGGGCAAAGGACTATAAAACATTCTATAAAGAGCAATTCAGTGTTGCTGTTTCATTTTTTTCTCCATTTTTAATTTTGATGAGTCAAGGTTGTAGTTTTCTGCCAAATATCCTTGAGAAGTTCAATACACATAAAATAATAATGAAATGGGGATTAAAGATGACATCCTTCTTATCCAGTTGAAAAATTCAAGTTTATTCTTTTCCCAGCAGCATACCATGAAACCATAAAATTTTAATCATTCAATAGAAAATAGAAAGATTTATACTCTTTGTTGCTATTGGGATGTGCATAAGATGCTTGATCATGTAAGAGGCTATTATTTAGTTCAAAGTCACTGCTACACAATAAGAGTTTGCAGGTATGCAGTCAATTTATGGTGGGATCATGTATTAAATTGCAGAATGCTTGTACAAAGCCTGAGTGGCCTTTTTACCTGCATAAAATACACAAATTCTGACAAACCACTCTCCAGGCCTTCACAAATTGAAGATTTCTTATTTTCCTGTTCCATAGCATGCATATGAGAAAGGTGGAAAGGATGCATGTGAAAACTCAACTCCAGCTCCAAACTTTCATGTGCAAGGTGTCCCCAGGAAGATTTCTCTCTTCCTCCAATTCAAGTATTTAGCAAAACAAAGCTCTTTACTGGTCAATTTATATTTTAAGTCATGCCTAAATATTTATTTTTATTAATAACATAGAGAAGATACCTGGACTCAGAAAATATTTCTTTGCAATTGTCTAAAGGGATAAAGAATCACTTTTGCAGGATACCATAGGGAAAATTATATGCTAGTGAATCCTAAATATTTTGCAATTTTCTATAATGGTATGACATGCCGTAGTAACAAATATCACTGAAGAAGAGAACAGATGTAAGAAAAGCTCATAGTGCTGGCTTTAAAGTTGTGTGCCTATCTCCCCCATTAGTTGGTAAGCTCCTTGTAAGCCCTGATCTTGAGGTATTCATTTGTTGTACTATCTTTAAGAGACAGCAACATGGTCTAGTGGAAAGAGTATGGGCCTGGGATTGAGAGGACCTGTGTTCTAATATCTGCTGTGTGACTTTGGGGAATGTCATTAAACTTCTCTGTGCCTCAGTTCTCTCATCTATGTAATGGAGATTCAATGCATATTCCCCCTCCTAGGGAGATTGTGAGCCTTATGTGGGACCTTATTATCTTGGGACCTTATTATCTTGCATCTACCCCAGTGCTTAGTACAAAGCTTGGGACAAAGATAACACAACAAATAGTATTATTACCATTATTATTAGAGCATGTGGTGTGCCTCAATCAATCAAGCAATGGTATTTACTGAGTGCTCACTTTCTGCAGAAGATTGAATTGAGTGTTGGAATAGCTTGATATAGTTTGTAGACTCTAATCCTACCCTCAAGGAGCTTACAGTCTAATATCTAGCCACAATATTTACTTGTCTTTGTAAGAAAAGAACTGCATTCATCACAAGACTCTCTGGAACCTCTGATATAAAAAACACATTCTGCTAGATTTGATCATTTGCTAATTGACACTTGCCTTCTCCATAGAGTACGGGGAAAAGAACTGGACAGCAATCTGCTGCTCATTTTCTATGCTAGAAACCAATGTAGCTTTGTAGGACTATATTTAAGGGCACCCTAGACATTTCATCTTCAATTGGATGACACGACATGCTCTTAAAATAATATTCTGTCTACATAAGAAGGAACATGGATTTAAAGTAAATTTTAATTTCTCAAGTTCGTCATTCATTCATATTTATTGAGCCCTTACTGTGTGCAGATCACTGTAGTAAGCGCTTGGGAAATACAAGTTGATGGGGTAGGCAGAAAATTTTGGAGCTTAAACATTGAAACAAAATGTATCTGTGTTAGATATTTTACATTAAAAACTGTATGTTTCTGATTTGGGTGCAAGTGAAACCAAAAATCTAAGAGCAATACTGCATAAATCTGCACTTTCTTCTGAATTCCTATGGATTCTGCTTGATAAACACAAGTATGCATCACTGCCATTGTCTATTAATTACCTAAAGATTTTTTCAAAAGTGTTTAGAAAACAATAGAAGCATTGTTGACCACTTTGAAAATGGACATATGCCTTTCAGTGGGAATGTCAAAGAAAAATGAGGAGACAGAACTCTGGGGGAGAAGATAAAGGAGGGGGTGGGATCTTTATCTTATGTATTCCAAATGAAAAGACAACATACTAAAAATCAGAATAACAAGTCTGGTTTTTAGAGAATGGACAGCTCATTTTTCAGAGTGAAGGATCTGATATATATGGTGAATGAATCTTTCAGGAACTGAATTAAAGCTGACCTTCAGGACTTTCAAAGTTCAGCCATCAGTCTCTATCACAGCAGATATTGAAACAACAATTTCAATAAACTTTTAGGTTCACATTCTGTGTTTATCATTATCAAAAATAGATACTGTTCCACATGGTGTCATGGGAATTCCATAGTCATCATCCACAAGTGAAAACAAAGAAATAGAATGGAGTCCAAATGTTTTTGACTTTCCATTTAGACATACAAATTAGTTTGGCAAAATTCTGTTCAGTTGTTGATAGGGGCATTTGATTGAGTAAAGATTAAATTTGGTCTAAATTTATGAATGAGATGTAAGTAATATTCCCAAACTGACTTGCGCTTTAAATGATATTGTTTGAAATTTTACTTGTCGGTTTCCAGCTATGGAGAATTTTAGATGGAAAGATACATAGTTCAGTGTGAGAGGCTTTTTTTCAAAAAAAATATTGGAATCAGTCATCGTCAGAGAATCAAAGGCTAAGGACTTTGAGGAAAGAAAGAAAATAAAAGGAGTTGTTTTGATTTTAGGTGTTATTATTCACATTTTTGGTGTTTAAGACAGAATATAACTTCCTTATGATGGACAGTGTGAGTTGCCATCTCATCAACACATACAGAAAATTAAGGAGACACAAGTGAAAATTCAAAGATTAGACAAAGTAGTAAGTTTGCAAGAATATGTAGAAATAAGCTTGATAATTTTGCAAAATGTTAGCTCATTCTTAGTGTCAGTTTAATGAATATGATACCATTCAAGAATGACCAAATTTGGACAATTACTGTTCAGGACATTTTAAGGCATCAAAAAAAGAAGAAGGCTGAAGGAGGTATCAGAAAAGAATAAAGGGAATTATAAATTATAGATGTTTATACCCAGTAAGTTTTCCATAAGTACTTTAATGATAATAAGAATGATGGAATGTGGAGGAGGATAAGAAATCGGAGAGCTAGTTGAGCAAAGAGCCGAACAAAATTGACTACTTGACCTGTAAAAGCCAACTGAGATGTCTAAGTACTTATGGCATTAGGGAAGCACTTACTGTTACAACACACTATACTAACCGCTTGGGAAAATGCAACAGAAGCAAAGATCTCTTCCCTGTCCACCAGGAGTTTATAATCTAAAATCAAAGGAAGGAGTTAGATTTTGGAAAGCTCCTCATTCAACCAAATGGTGTAGCTTAAAGACTCAAGAAGTGTTAGACCAACTCTTTCTGACACCACAACATCATTTTTATCCCCATAAAAATAATTATAATAAAAATAATGATAATATTTATGGACTTGTCAAGGGCTTACTATATACCAGGCACTGAAATAATAATAATGATAATAATAGTAATAATAATAATGATGGCATTTGTTAAGCACTTACTATGTGCCAAGCACTGTTCTAAACGCTGGGGTAGATACAAGGTAATCGGGTTATCCCAAGTGGGCTCACAGTCTTAATCGCCATTTTACAGATGAGGTAACTGAGGCACAGAGAAGTTAAGTATCTTGCCCAAAGTCACACAGCTGACAAGTGGTGGAGACGGAATTAGAACTCATGACCTATGACTCCCAAGGTCATGCTTTTTTCACTAAGCCATACTGCTTCTCTAAGTTCTGGGTTGAATATAAGCCAATCAAGTTGGACATAGTCCCTGTCCCACTTCAACAGTCTTAATCACCATCTGACAGATGAGGTAATTTGAGGTACAGAGAAGTTGTGACTTGTCCATGGTCACACAGCAAAGTCTCTGAGTCAGAATTAGAACTCAGCTCCTTCTAACTACCAGGCCCATGCTCTATCCATGAGGCAAGCTGCTTCTCAAATTCCGGGACAGCAGGTACACCTGTTGGGAAAAAGCTGGTCATTTTGTGTGCTGAATTTTCCATTTATGCTTGCCACTTCCTTCCTATCTGAACTATTTCCATTTCATCTGAACAAAAAGGAATAGAAAACACATTTGCCATCTATGGCTTCCTGCCACCACACCAGAACTTGACAACAAAGCAAAATGGGCACATTATATGCAGCCCAGGTATCCCATTAGCTCTCTGGAACCTGCTTCTATAGAGGCAGAGAGTTCTTGTCCTGCCTTTGGCACTCCTCGAATACATCTTGTGCCAATATATTTATTTTAATTGAATTGAATTGTGTGCTGATCAGGACCGTGGTGGCCTTGAATCAAAACACCATATGTCCACCTTAAGCATAATAGCCCTGAAATTTTCTGAAGAGCCCATATCTTTGAGTACTCTCTAATGGGGCAGATGCTTAGATTTGGCATTAAAGTGCAGTATTGATATAATGAGCATTTATATAGTGAGCTTGACATGAGGAATATTAAGTCGTGTATGTATAGTATTTCACACATTTGGGAGATAATAACAAATTGCTTGTTATTATATGGCCCATTCTTTCAAATACAGTATAGTAATTTTTCATTGCTCCAACTTCATAGGATTACCAACGCATCACACACACACACACACACACACACACACACACACACACTCTCTCACTCATACAACTCACACATATGTATATATGCATAACTGTTATAACTGTGTCTATGTAATACCACATACTTCCCTAGAGAAGAATTTACCAGATGATTCCCGAGTACCTTAAAGAAATCAACACATCTCTAAAAAATGTTCGATCTACTTGGAGGAAACTTGTCCTCTGATCATGAGTTAGCATTACTGCCATGAACACATAGAAAATCAAACTGAGAGAAGGACATTTAGCAAGCATCATGATCCTTAAACTCCAAGAAAAATAGAAACACAAGAGAGAGAGGCAAATTGCCACTGTGAAACAATTCATAATAGTAATAATAATAATGTTGGTATTTGGTAAGTGCTTACTACATGCAAAGCACTGTTCTAAGTGCTGGGGTAGATACAGGGTAATCAGGTTGCCCCACATGAAGCTCACAGTCTTAATCCCCATTTTACAGATGAGGGAACTGAGGCACAGAAAAGTTAAGTAACTTGCTCAAAGTCACACAGCTGACAAGTGTCAGAGCCAGGATTCAAACCCATGATCTCTGACTCTCAAGCCCATGCTCTTTCCTCTGAGCCACGCTGCTTAAAGCATACATCACTTCCTTTCCAGTCTACTTTTCAGTCTCAGCCCACTAGATCATAAACTCCTTGAGGGTAGTATCATGTCAGTAACTCTACTGCACTCTCCCAAGTGCTTAGTGCAGTGCTCTGCATACAGAAAGCACTGAGTAAATGCCACTGACTGATTGATTGATTGTTCTAACTGACTTGACATTGAGAAATCAGTATTTATTTATTGGAAATATTTCTAACAATTTTCATCTGATTGTCTAATTAGTCATAAATGCATGTGATTAAAGCTGAAAATCATTGGCCAACCTTTCCAAGCATACCTTCCTCATACGATCAGGAATGCTGCTGCACTTCATTTGTATACATATTTTTATACTCCACTACTTCTATCATTAATTAATCTTTTTTTGCATATAAACTATAAGCTCCTTGTGGGCAGGATCATGTCTCCCAACATTATTGTACTTCACTTTCCTGAGCACTTAGAGTGCTCTGCACATAGAAAGTCCTCAATAAATAACATTGATTAATTAATTGATTGATCCCTTGTAGCATTCAGTGTATGCACTGATAGTTGTACTTTACCCCTGAAAGTAGCAGAAATGACCTTCTGATATTTTTAGAAAGCAGGAAGTTTTTTGAGGATAAAGAAAGAAATATCTGAAACCCATTTAGAAAAAAAAATAATTTAGTGTGTTTTAATCTTTCAACTATTAATTTCAGTTCTAATTGCGTTTATTTAATTGTGATTTCAGGAAACAGTTGGGTACCTGGAAATATAACTCCAACTTCTGCAAACTTGTAAATGCTTGTTGGAATAGGCAAAGTCACTGTTCCAGGTTGTTTATTCAATGAAGCTCAGAAATAAGAACGAGAAACTTTCCCCCAAATGAAAAAGAGTTTATTGCCAACTGGGATCATGATACACATACCCATTGGCTAAAGTATGTTTGACTTGATTACGCTCATCTCTGGGTACCATATTTGAAGAGCTTGATTTACGACATTCTCATTAGCAGTATTCTCTAGTTTCTTCAGATTGTATTTGATATTTTGGAAGAATGCCAATCTGCTGATGCTGTAATAATCATAGTAGCAGTCAGAATGAGAGAGACAGAAAAACTGTTTTTGAACAGTCAAAATCAGTATCAAACCCTGTCCTTAGTCCCATCATCCCTCCACATTCATCTGCTCCCAGCCATGAGCAGAGGTGGAACAGAGAGAAGGTAGAGTAGTGATTTGGGAGGATTTCTATTGGCAGAAGGGGACAGAGAGATCAAAAAGAGGAGAACGTCAGCTCACTGAATGTCTTACCTCCCTCTTTCCCAGCTTCACCCTCTTGTCTCTAGGCTAGTCACTAATGTTATTTAAACCACTTACACAAAACAAAATGTGGTGACATTCTGAGGAAGCTCATCTGGTCAACTTGGAGGACTTCACCAATGAGAAGTCATTATATTGCCCAGTCTTTCAAGGGTCATAGGTCATAATGATGGTAATTCTTCAAGAAATCATCTGACCCAGTAAATATTAACAATAGCTTTTTCATCTAGTGATGTCAGGATATGTTCTTTCTTACTGTTGAAGTTGATGATAGTATCTTTAACTTATGCAGTTATAAGGTTTTCTTTGAATAATAATAATAATAATCATTATATTTGTTAAGTGCTTACTACATGCAGAGCACTGTACTAAGCAATGGGTTGGATGTAAGGTAATTGCGTTGGTCACAGTACCTGTCCCATATGGGGCTCACAGTCTTAATCCGCACTTTAAAGATGAGGTAACGAGGCACAGACAAGTGAGTGACTTGCCCAAGGTCACACAGCAGTCAAGTGGTGGAGCTGGGATTAGAACCCATGACCTTCTGACACCCAGGCCCATGCTCTATTCACTAGACCATGCTGCTTGTTCAATAAAGATGCAGTATACCTCCTAGCAAGAAGACACACAACATGTCATGGAAACTTTCCCAAAATCATCTATATTTCTACCAGTTCATCCATCACAATATGTTTCTAAGTCTCTCTCCACATTCTGGCCTTACTTTATAATAATAGTAATAATGATGTTGCTATTTTCTAAGTGCTTACTATGTGCCAAGCACTGTTCTAAGAGCTGGGGGGGGTGGTGATACAAGGCAATCAGGTTGTCCCACATAGGGCTCATAGTCTTCAACCCCATTTTACAGATGAGGTAGCTGAGGCACAGAGAAGTTACCTGGCTTGTCCAAGGTCACACAGCTGACAAGTGGTGGAGACGGGATTAGAACCCATGAGCTCTGACCAAGCCCGGGATCTTTCCACTAAGCCACACTGCTTCTGCTTCTTTATCTATTTTATCTATCTGCTCTCTTCATCTGCTATTCCTTTTCTGCTTATCTTCATTCTTTCCAAGTCAGCCTCCTAGCTGTTCCTCTCTCTTGACTCTCTTGCCTCCATCCCTTCACTCACTTTGTTTTCCTAGTGTGGAACTTCATCCCTCACCACACTGTTCTCCCCACATTCAAATTGCTCCCAAAATCCCACATCTGTCAAAAAGCTTCACCCAATTAATTCCCAACAATTTTAGCCACATAATCCTTTCACCAATTCAAATGCTTATAAACTTGTTCTCACCCTCTGTAATACTCATGTCCCCTCTCAGGATTGCACCTGGAGAGTTTCCAGTACTCTGTCAGTCTTGGCTTTGGGAAAGAACGTCAAGCAGAGGCACTACTACCTTGGACAGTGGCTAGCAAGTGGAAGGCAATCTGCTACAAGTCAAAACTCACCTTAAATGGGCAGCAGCAGCATGGAAGAGATTTGAGGGTGGAGGCTCAATTTTACAGTGTGGAGGAAGGCAATGGTCAATTACTTCTTTATTTTTACCAAGAAAACTCAACTCTTTGGATATGCTACCAGAACGATTCCAGATGGAGGTGGGGTTTTCTGGGAGAGATGTGCCCATGGAGTCACTATGGGTCGGAGACAACTCTACAGCATAAGACAAGACAATTGCTCATGTGTATTCATATGACTGCTCCTATATATATGTAGGCTCAATAAATTTACCTTGACCACTCTCTTTTTTAAAAGTTTTCTGTTTGCCCCGTGTTGGAGTGCTGCTCCAAGTCAGTAAATATGATTCAATGAATGAATGAGGTTAGCATCGATATAGACAAATCAAAATACAGTTAGAATGGTATCTGCTGGGCTGTAGTAGGAAAGCATAGAGGTAAGGTAGGTGGGGGCAAGGTGATTGAGTGCTTTGAAATCTATGGTAAGGAGTTTCTGTTTGATGCAGAGGTGGATGGGAAACCTCTGAAGGTTCTTAAGGAGTAGGGAAACATGTACTGAACAGTTTTATAGAAAAATGATCCAGCAGCAAGATGAAATATGCTGGACTGGGGAGAGAGAGAAAGCAGGGAGGTCAGCAAGGAGACTGATGAAGTAATCAAGGTAGGATAAGAATAAGTGCTTGAATTAATGTGATAGCAGTTTTAATGGAGAGGAAAGGATGGATTTTAGTGATGCTCTGAAGGTTAATCTGAAAAGATTTGTAACAGATAATTTTTTAATGGTATTTGTTAAGTAATAATAATAATGATGGTATTTGTTAAGCACTTACCATGTGCCAAGCACTGTTCTAAGTGCTAGGGTAGATACAAGGTAATCAGGTCCCACATGGGGCTCACAGTTTTAGTCCCCATTTTGCAGATGAGGTAACTGAGGCACAGAGAAGTTAAGTGACTTGCCCGAAGTCACACAGCCGATAAGTGGCAGAGCCGGGATTAGAACCTCTGTGACTCCCAAGCCCGTGCTCTGTCCACTAAGCCACCCTGCTTCCCAAAATGTTGGCATTTGCTAAGCGCTTACTATATGCAGAGCACTGTTCTAAGCACTGGGGTAGATACAGGGTAATCAGATTGTCCCACGTGAGGCTCGCAGTCTTAATCCCCATTTTACAGATGAGGGAATTGAGGCACAGAAAAGTGAAGTGACTTGTCCACAGTCACACAGCTGACAAGTGCAGAGCTGGCATTCAAACCCATGACCTCTGACTCCCAAGCCCGTGCTCTTTCCACTGAGCCACACTGCTTCTCAGTACTTAGTATGTGCCAGACACTGTACTTAGCACTGGGGTAGATATAAAATAATCTAATCAGATTGGACACAGTCCCTGTCCCAAATAGAGATCACAGTCTTAATCCCCATTTTACAGATGAAATAACAGAAGCACAGAGTAGTTAAGAATAATACAAAGCTTTTGGGCTTGTGAAACAGGGAAGATAATGGAGTTGTCTACAATGATGGTAAAATCAGGGAGCGGACAGGGTTTTGATGAGAAGATGAGGAGTTCTGTTTTATACATGTTTAATTTCAAGTGTTGGTGGTATATACAAGTAGAAATGTCCTAAAGGCAGGAGCAAATGTGAGGCTGCAGAGAATGTGAGTTCGTTGTGGGTAAGGAATGTGTCTGTTGTACTGTACTCTCCCAAGAACTTAGTAAAGTGCTTTACACACAGTAAGGGCTCAATAAATATGATTGACTGAATGAATGAAAGAGATCAGGGCTAGAGATGTAGATTTAGGAATTGTCCGCATGAAGATGGTAGTTGAAGCCACAGGAGTGAATGAGTTCTGCAGGGGAATGAGAATACATGGAGAACAGAAAGGCACCCAGAAGCATGACTTGAGGGACTTCCATATTTATGAAGAGGGAAGCAGAGGAGTCTTCAAAGGAAACTGAGATTGAGCATCCAAAGAGATAGGAGGAGAGGTAGGAGAAGACCACATCAGTGAAGGCAATGTGGGAGAATGTTTTCAGGACAAGGTGTGGTCATTAGTGTCAAAGTTATCTGAGAGTTGGAGGAGGATTAGGATGGAGTAAAGGCCATAGAATTTGGCAAGAAGGAGACTATCTGTGACCTTTTAAAGGGAGATTTCTGTGGATTTAAGGAGGAGGAAGTCAGATTGGAAAGGGGTCAAAGAGACACTTGGAGGAGAGGAACTTGAGGTGATAGGTGTAGACAACTAACTCAAAGAGTTTGAAAAGGAGTGGTCGGAAGGAGATGGGACAATAACTGGAGAGAACTATGGGGTCAGGGGACTTTATTTTTTAGACTAGGGGAATACATGGGCATGCTTTAAGGCAGTGGGGAAGAAGCTATTGAAGAGTGAACAAATGAAGGTGACAGTCAGGGAGGACAAAGGGAGGGGCAAGCACTTTGATAAGGTTTGTGATTGGGGGCAAGCACTTTGATAAGGTTTGTGACTGAGGGCAAGCACTTTGATAAGGTTTGTGACTGGATAAGGTCAAGGGTACAGGTGAAGAGGGTGGATTTTGAGAGGGGGCAGGAGTCTCCTTTTGAGGTACTGCTGTGAAAGATAGGAGAGTTGAAGAAGAAGCAGGAGGAGGGAAGGGATGGAGAAGAGCAGAGGAGATTTTAGAGAGGTGGTTTCAAATTTCTCACTGAAGTAGAAGGCCAGGTCATTAAGGAAAAGATATGGGGGGAATGAGAGGAGGGAGGAGTTTAAGGAGGGAGTTAAACCTCTGAAACAACTGGAGAGAGCCTAGGCTTGGGAGTCAGAGGTCATAGGTTCTAATCCCAGCTCTGCCACTTGTCATCTGTGTGGTTTTGGGCAAGTCACTTAACTTCTCTGTGCCCAGTCAACTCATCTCTAAAATGTGGAATAATAATAACAATAATGGTATTTGTTAAGTGCTTGCTACATGCAAAGCACTGTTCTAAGTGCTGGGGGGATACAAGACTTTACAGTTGAGGGAAATGAGGCCCAGAGAAGTTAAGTGACTTGCCCAAAGTCACACAGCTGACAAGCAGCAGAGCGGGGATTAGAACCCATGACCTCTGATTCCCAAGCCCATGCTCTTTCCACTGAGCCATGCTGCTTCTCCAAAACTGTGAGCTCCATGTGGGGCAACCTATTTACCTTGTATCTACCCCAGCACTTAGAACAGTGCTTGGCACATAATAAGCACTTAAATGCCATTATTATTATTATTAATGGTCATTGGAGTCAATAAGGATGGAGAAATAATGTTGCCAGGCAGACAAGAAGGCAGAGAATGCAAGCAAGGATGAAAGTTAAGTGGATGAGGTTGGCGTGATATCTAGATTTTTTTCCAGCTGTGCACTGGGGCTTGGGTGCAGGAATAAAGGAAGTGATCCAGAGCTGAAGGTTAAGTCAATTCAATTCATTCGTATTTATTGAGAACTGTGTGAAAACCTTGTATTGAGCGTTTGGGACAGTACGATACAACAACAGACACATTCCCTGCCTATAATGATCTCACAGACTAGAGGGATTATTCATTCAGTAGTATTTATTGTGCGCTTACTATGTGCAGAGCACTGTACTAAGCGCTTGGAATGTATAAATCGGCAACAGATATAGACAGTCCCTGCCCACAAGATAACTGAAGGGCTAGGGAGTAAGTGTGTGTAGTTCAGTAGAGAAGGTGGTGTTGAGGGAAACTGTAAGATCATTAAGGGCAGGGAATGTGCCTATTTATTTTTATATTGCATTCTCCCAAGTGCTTAATACAGTGGTCTGCACACATTAACTGCTCAGTAAATATGATTGAATGAACTGAACGAATGAGAGTATGAGTGTAGTCAAATTTGGTGAACTAAAACAACCTTATCCTAGTGTCTTAGCTCACAAATCAGGTAATACCAGTTTCGAACCTGTACTCTTTTAAAAAAAAAACAAAAACCACTAGTTGATTTTTTTGCTGTGATGTTCTGTTTGAAGAGTCAGTCTAATTTTTTATAAGCTATAATCCACAGATAGTTTAAAAAAATACTCATTTGCTTTTATAATATGAATTGCAGTCAGTAAAATAGCATTAGATTATAGAAGAATGAAGCATGAGCCACAGAAACATTTATTCCTCTTGACTTTTTTTTCTGTCCACTGTGGCTTTGTATTTAAAAAAAAAATCTATTATGTGATTTGAAAAGAATTAGAAAGGGAATTTGTTTTCTGTTCTTTTATTTTAATTAAAAATTGTACCCATTAGAGACACTGGACTGGCATATCCAGTAATTTCACCATCTAAACCTTCAGTAGTTAACCAGAAATTAGAACATTCAGAACAAGGTACATTTTCAATTATTTCAGCTTCCATCACATCTTTGGGGATCCACAGTTTTGTTTGCTTTGTTCCACTTTACCATCTGATGTGAAGTTGTCAGGAAATGAAAGAAATATCCTATCAGTTTTGGATCATGCCTTCCCTGATGGAAATTCTTCTCTTCTTTTCTTTGAAAATAAGGCCTACATCATTTTCTCCTGTTGGCAAAATCTTCACAAATAAATAGTGTAATTCCTCATCTTGTTCTGGGTAACAAACAATATATGTACCCATCGTAATGGATTTGTTTATACACTGCTATGATGTCAAAACTCCACATTTTGGGAGGTCATTGATGTTCATATGCTTTTCAACTCAGTGACTGTTTCTAAATAAGGTAAAAATAATGTGTTTTTTCCCCCGAGATTTCTGAATCCTGATATTTCTTAAAGGCATAAACATATCCTAATCATTTTTTTCAATCCAAAGGGGATTGGCAGATGTAAAAAATGTTCTAATTGATGACTATATTCAGATTAGCTTAAAACTTGATTTTTTGAGCTTATAAAAAGCATAAACCTTTTTAGGCTTATGAGAGTCCCTTGGCTAGTTGAGGAATTTTCTGGACAGACAGCGGCTTCCAGGGAGCTCCTGGGTCTCTGTATGGAGTGTCTCACACCTAATGCTAACTTGCCTGGGCTCTGGGGATTTCCAATGGTCCCCAGGATGGAAGTGGAGTGATGGCAAGGAATGGAAACCCAAAACGCACTCTTTCAAACAGAATGTTGACATGTGGTGTTTAGAAAAGCTGTTGATACCTGGTGTTGAGGAAAGCTCTGGGATAGGAGAGGAGTGTGGCTTCAAAAACATTCCTGTGTCTGGGACATGCTTCCCTTAGTACCACAAATAAGATTTGTATTGTGAAGGTCACCAGTCTAAAAATATTCCTTGTTCCCCAACAGAATGGTCATTGTTCAGTGCTTAGTACAGTTTACTGCAGCCACTATAATTGATTGGTTGATTTTGAAAGTTCTTGTGCAGTGTAAATGCATGGTTTCATGGGAAACTGAAGGTATCTTTTGAATTGAGATCAGGTTAGCTGTCAGTTTCAGATTAAACCCTTGAATTGTCAGTCTATCAATAGCATTTACTGAGCACTTCTCAGTTCAGTGCTCTCTACTAACTACATCTTCCAACTGCTGTGGGGAGATTGAAAATGCAGTTAGAAAATGTACTGACTCTTTACAATAGGAGCTCTCTCTACCTGAAAGATTCATGTACAGCTTTTTGTGATCCTAGGAAATTTCACTGCTTTCTTCACAGGCCAGATTTAGGCTGGCATATTGTTTGAATAGTTCCATCCCAAAATTCCCATGGTTCAAAATTATTTAATTGGATTTTTTTGTCCTAGTCATATCATTTAGGCCAAGCTCTATTTGTATTTTGTCCTGAGTTACCTATAAAATTTTCCAGTGTAGTCATGACTTCTGAGTCATTGCTTTTCTAAGCTATCCCTCAGTAAGTTTTTCAGAAATTAAAATGGGTCAGGAGAAAGAGCAATAGAAGAGTAAGTAGGTTCTGATGTTAATTTTAGCAAATTAAGTCTTGTTTTTTCAGCATTAAAATAAATGTTAGATATGGGCTTTTCTTTTGTCTTCCTTTGCCTACATTTTTCAAAAAATTGGTTTTTCAGAAAGAATGTCTATTATACTGTGTCAGTGAATGTGATGACATGAATAATAAACTTCTGGGGAGTACGTAATTATTACTTTCACAATTTTCACAATTTTCTCATTAATCAGTTATAACAAATGAATGAATAATAACAAATTAGCAGCCACATCTATTAAATTGTTTATTACTCTTTATTGCAGAGTAACTTGTTACACCCAGATTAAAGATGAAAACGTGAATATATTAAAATTATCAGAATTTTCCACACAGAACAGGACTCTAGCTAATCTTCCCCTTTATAAAGTGTGCTCTCCTTGTCTCCCTGACAGATGGTTCCAGAACAGAAAGATAAACCTAGTGTATGATAATTAAGCAGCATGGCACAGTAGAGAGAGCACGGGCCTGGGAGTCAGGAGGTCATGGGTTCTAATCCTGGATCCGCCACTTGTCTGCTGTGTGACTTTGACCAAGTCACTTTACTTCTCTGGGCCTCAGTTCCCTCATCTGTAAAATGGGGATTGAGACTGTCAGGCCCACATCGGACAGGGACTGTGTCCAACCCAATTTGCTTATGTCTACCCCAGTGCTTAGTACAATGCCTGGCACATAGTAAGTGCTTAACAAATACCATTATTATTATTATTATTATTCAAAATCATAACTGGAAAATTCCAGTCTGAACATGGTGGAGAATAAGGTAAGGGAGAGGAGAGAACTTGAGGTTTGGAAGTTCCTTTACTCCTTTTTGCTGCTTTCCTTCTTTTCTCTGGGCATCTTCTTGCTTGCATTCTCCAGTTTCCAATCTAATAAGCAGTTGCATAATAATAATAATAATGTTGGTATTTGTTAATTGCTTTCTATGTGCAGAGCACTGTTCTAAGTGCTGGGGTAGATTTACAGGGTAATTAGGTTATCCCATGTGAGGCTCACAGTCTTAATCCCCATTTTACAGATGAGGTAAATGAGGCACAGAGAAGTTAATTGACTTGCCCACAATCACACAGTTGACAAATGGCAGAATCTGGATGCATAGAAGAGTGGTGTACCAAAGGAGAAGTTCTTGTAGAGAAAAATTTTTTCAAGGATGAGAGACAAGGAAGGAAAAGAGAAAAGAGTGTCAGTCACTGCTAACACTGACTGTGGCAATACAAAAGGGGACAGCCTTTTTGTGAGCCCAGTATGTTCAGGACTGTGTCCCCCATAGGTGAATTACACCATCAGTGGTGTTTTCTTCAAACAGAAAAGACAACTATATCTAAATAAAGAGACTTCCATGAGTCACTTGAAACTATAATGATCTACTGTGATGGCCTACCTGGCAGTGGCTTTTGCAAGAAGGGTGCCACTCTTCAAGCGGAGGTTTGGGAAAATCACAACACTAAGGAGAAAAAAACAAAAACCGAAACTGGGACAGCAGAAAAGCCATGTTTCTCAGTGGTTAGAGCGTGGCCTGGGAGTCAAACGGACCTGGATTCTAATTCTGGCTCTTCCAACTTTCTGCTGTGTGACTTTGAATCACAGAGATGTTAAGTACCTTGCCCAGTTACCTCATCAGTAGAATGGGGATTATGGTTGTAAGCCCCATGTGGGAGGGGACTTACTACCTGACTAATATTTTTTTAATTATTATTTAACTGCTCACTAAGTGCCAGGCAGTGCACTAAGTAATTGGAATAGATACAAGGTTGGATTGAGTCCATGCTCCATATGGGGCTCATGGTCTTAATCCCCATTTATAGACAAGGTAATTGAGGCACAGTGAAGTGAGTGACTTACCCAAGGTCACACTGATGACAAGTGTGATGAGAAAGACAATTAGGGTCTTTCTGACTCTCAGGCCAGTGCTGCAGCCTGTATCTTCCCCTGCACTCAATCTAGTTCCTCGTACATTGTAAGAGCTTAGCAAATACCATTAAAAAAATAATAATAAAAAAAAAGCATCCATATGGCAAAGAACAATCTGTTGATCTGCACAATTTAGAAGAAACTGTATACGCACCTGTGTTTACAGTCAGACCAACAGAAATGTGAACAGTTCACTATCATAAACATCATCTATGAATGCAAAGGATAATCATAGATAATTTTGCAACATTATCTTGAAAGGCTTGGAAGTATTCAGTTATTCAATAAAAGTATAAAAAATCAACTCCAGCTTTCTTCATGCAAAAGGTCTCAGGGCTAAACTAGAGAAAATAATTCAGGCTTCTGTTCCTGGAATTCTCTGCTAATTCAGGAAATGAGAAGAAATAGATATTTTTCACTTTTTCATCTTCCTCTCATCTGAAAATTATTTTTGAGTCTGTCCATTTCCCTCCACTGGATTATAAATTCCATATCTATTAATTATCTTGTACTCTTTCAAGAATTTAGTGAAATAAAAATAAAAACAAAAAGAATCACAGTGCACCAAACATCATGATAAGTTCTGGGTAAATACAAGACAAGCAGATTGGACAAAATACCCATCCCACATGGGGCTCTTAGTCTATGAGATGGGAAGAACAGGAATTTTATCCCCAATATATAGAAAAGGAAACTGAAACATGGAGAAGTTAAGTGACTTGCTAAGGTCACACCTTAATTACTCATAAATATTTTTGATTTAACTTACATAGTAAAGAGATTTAAATCTTGTGACTAAGGTCAGTAAGTCATTCGTAGCTACTGAGCACTGACTGTGTGCAGAGCACACAGTTCCTAAGTATTAGGAACAATAAACAGACATATTCCTTGCCTGCAAGGTGAATGGTGATCTGTACTAAGATGGGGAAATATGCTTCGAAAACTGAAATAGTTAAAAGAGCTTCCATGACAAATAAGTTCGTGCAAGTTTTATCATTTATAGACCTACTTCTGCACTTAAGTTAATCTTTAAAAATGAAACTTGCAAGAAGATAGTGCAAATTGGCTCATGAAGACCTTAAAAACAATTCCAAAGTGAAATGACAATGGCTGCTTTTATATGGGTTGAAGGATCACATACTGATTTGGGACCTTAGGAGCTCATTTTTTTTCCTCAGGATTCCTGCTCCAGGGGTAACGAAGATCCCATACCCTGCAGTAGAGGAAAGGAAGTATACTGCTCGTTGTGGGCAGGGAATGTGTCTACCAACTCTTATATCTTTATATTCTCCCAACCACTTAGTATACAATGCTCTGCATACCATAAATGCTCATTAGATATGATTGATTGGAAGTGGGAAGTGAAGCATGTCTACCCACTTTCTGCTGTAACCTTGATGATTCATTAATGAAGTGGCCCAAATTTAAAAATTGCAAAAGCTTCCAAAAGCTTGATCGGAATAAATTGTTGTTCTGTGTAAGTAGAGATTCTCTCTCTCTCTCTCTCTCTCTGTATTTCTCTCACTCTCTCCCTCACCTCCTTGTTCACATGCTCTCTTAAATTCCCCATATTTTAACTCTTTGTTTTACTTCTATGCTCACCAGTCATCTGCACTTAGATTACAATATTGTCCTCTACACAAGAAGTTTATAAGTTAGATATGAATAAGAACTGTATGACTGTGAAGGTCCTTGAACACTGAAATGAATTATCAGAATATTGCAGCAATCTATTTCATTGTACTCTGCCAAGTGCTTAGTATAGTGTTCTGAACAAAGTATTCAATAAAGAACAGTGTTCTCCACACAGAAAATGCTTGTATATAGTTGAATAAATATGACAATGAAAAAATGCCACTGATGGATTAGGGATGTTTTACAGGGAGATGTATATAAGAGATTTATAAGACTCCTTCCAGCCCAAACTTCCCTCACTATAGATAGAATCATTCAAAATTATTTATTTGGCTTCTACTGTCTTCTACTGTCTATCCTAAGTGTTTTAGTATCTACAGTGGCCTGTCAAATTGACTCAACTCAAACATTGTATCTAGAATTGCACATTTCAAAATGCTACCTTTCCCATCTCATTTATCAGAGATGAATTTTTCTTTCTACTATCTTCAACTCCTCTTCTGGACTCATTTGGTGCCAAATAACGCAGGGCAATTGAAAGCTCATTTATGTTAACACTTCAAAATGAATTCAACAGCAGGTCACTCTTTTTTTTTTTCTTGGTGGAAACTATCACTTGTGACCCACTTGAAAACATCTAATTAGAGAAGCAGCATGGTTTAGTGGAAAGAGCCCGGGCTTGGGAGTCAGAAGTCATGGGTTTGAATTCCAGACCTGCCACTTGTCAGCTGTGTGAATGTGGGCAAGTCACTTCACTCTCTGTGCCTCAGTTACCTCATCTGTAAAATAGGGATTAACTGTGTGCCTCACGTGAGACAACCTGATTACCCGGCATCTACCCAAGCACTTAGAACAGTGCTCTGCACATAGTAAGTGCTTAACAAATACCAACATTATTATTATTATTAATTAAGATTTATAAAAATGGATTTCCATTCATGGCAGTAATTTTGATAGTAATATTACTTATATATGCATATTCACTTATTCATTCAATCATATCTAATAAGCACTTACTGTGTGCAGAGCACTGTACTAAGCCTTTGGAAAACACAATTCAGCAACAAAGAGAGACAATCCCTGCCCACAGTGGGTAAACATATACATTTATACATGCACCCAGGTTCATGTAAGGATCTCAGAAACATATTTAGTTATGTAACTAATCCAGTTCTTAAATATCTAAGAAAGGTAAATCAGCAGCATAACTTTCAATAGGTGAGAGGATTGATTCTTGTAGAAATGAATCACAACTACATGGCAAAAAACTGGACTTCATAAGTCAAGGAGGAAGGCATAACCATAGGCATATCTTATGACTGATCATGAGTTTAAGCTATGTATTGCCCTGACTTTGGTTTAGTTGGCAGTTCCCTGAAAACATTAAAATCTAGTTATGTTGGGTATGATTCATGAAGATACAATATAGAAAAAGGGAAATAACCCCTGCATCAGTGTTCTGGTTACTCAATACCTGGCCCTAGAAGCTGGTGAAGTAAAGTAAACTCCCGATCAAAATATGTTGTCTAATGTCTTCAATTAAATCAAATAACCTCGAGTGTCACTTTGCCACAGAAGACTGTGATTTTCACTCTGGAAAGGTCTCCTATTTTGGTTTTCCTGGGTTGGCATGTATTATTCATGAAGTTCATTTCATTGGAGCACATAGTGTATCATTCACAAAAGCTTCTACTGTCCACATTTCAAAAGATTGATTGTTGGCAGGAGCTTAAGTCCAAATATTTGTGCAGGTTGACATGAATTTTTCTTGCCCATAGTGCTCAGCCTAGTCATGATTGATACTAATTTAATAATTGACTGAGGTAATGCCAGTATACAAATCACACTTAAGGATTTATCATCAGGTTCTTGTTCCCAAAAAATGGAATACAAACCATCTCCTGACTTTTCTCTTAGAGGTTCATGAACTGAGCAAAGGTCAAAGAAGTTCCCGTAGAGCAATGGAGACAGATATACCTGAGTTACTTCATCCAAAATTATTTGAAAGAACATGAGTGCTGTCTCCATTTTCAGCAGGAAGAAAAGAAAATTAGTTACGTGGCTTTACCAAAAGTAAATGGGAACCTACGAGTTGGAAGAACTGTGGACTATTTCCTTCACAAAACTATTCACTCCTAGGTTTTGTTTTGCCGATACCACTGTCTGCCTTCCTGAACCCCAGAGGTGTGTTGCATTTTGAATGAAACTCTGGACCGTCCTGTGGGAAGCAGCTGCAGCAGAGTGGTGACGGGATAGAGCTCTCAACAGCATAGCTCTGTGGCCCAAAGGAAGTCCTGTGAATGTTTCGATTTCGATTCAGACCTCTGCCAAATTGACCATATCATGCAGGTTCCCAAATCAGATTGATTAGATACTCTTGGAAAGTGCACCCTTATGTCACCATGTGCTTGAATTTAATATGTTATCCTCTAATTGTAGCAAATACACTAGGAATATTTTATATAGGAAAAATTAGGATTTTTTCCTTTAAAGAGTTTCTATTTATATCTATCTTTATGATGAGAAATAAGGGGAGGAATGATAAGGTTGTTCCTCCCAGGCTCAAATCAACCAGCATATGCAGGATGAAACATTCACAAGACTTCCTTTGGGCCACAGAGCTATGCTGTTGAGAGCTCTATCCTGTCACCACTCTGCTGCAGCTGCTTCCCAAAGGACGGTCCAGAGTTTCATTCAAAATGCAACACACTTCTGGGGTTCAGGAAGGCAGACAGTGGTATTGGCAAAACAAAACCCAGGAGTGAATAGTTTTGTGAAGGAAATAGTCCACAGTTCTTCCAACTCATAGGGTAGCACTATCCAAGACCCAAAGGCTGGGCTAGGTGTGCTGCCTTTCCTGCCTTCCTCTAATAGATCCAGGGAAGCATCAGAAATAGGCTGCACCTGTCTCTGAGTGGTTAGAGAGTTATTTGAGCATGATAATCATGCTATGCTATCATGATATCCCCAATCCTATAAAACAAACCCTTCTTTGATGCCATGTCTCCCCCCAGTTATTTTCCCATCTCCTTCCTCTTATTTCCCTCCAAACTCCTTGAGCAAATTTTTTACACTCACTGCCTCCACTTACTACTACTAATAATAATAACAATAATAATAATAATTACGGGTTTTGTTAAGCACTTATTATGTGTCAGGCATTGTTCTAAGCCCTGGGGTAGTTGCAAGATAATCGGGTTGGACACAGTGCCTATCCCACACAGGGTTCACAGTCTTTATCCCCATTTTACAGATGAAGGAACTGAGGCCCAGAGAAGTGAAGTGATTTGTCACACAGTAGGCAAGAGGTGGATCAGGGATTTGAACCCATGACCTTCTGACTCCCAGGCCCATGCTCTAACCACTAAACCATGCTGCTTCCATACCTTCCTTCCCTTTCATAGCTTCAACTAACCTCTGTATGTGGATGATTCCCAAATCTACCTTTCCATCCCTGACCTCTCTCCTTTTTTGCAGTCTCACATTCTTCCTGCCTTCAGGATGTATTTACTTGAATTTCCCAATGACACATCAAACTAAATCTGTCCAAAACATCTTCCTTTCAAACTCCATCCTCCCTACATCTTTCCCATCACTGTATATAACACCATTATAATATAAATAATAACTGTGCTATTTGTTAAGTGCTATGTGCCAGACACTGACCAAGGGCTGGGGTAGATATAAATCAATCAGGCTAGATGCAGCCCTTGTCCTACATTAATCCCCATTTTACAGATAAATAACTGAGGCACAGAGCAGTTAAGCGGCTTGCCCAAGGTCCCAGAGCAAGCAGATGGTGGACCTGGGGTAGGAACCCAGGTCCTTTTGACTCCCAGGACTGTGATCTATCCATTAGGCCACATTTTTGCATTTATTAAATGCTTACTATGTGCCAGATACTTTTCTAAGCGTTGGGGTAGATACAAGGTTATCAGGATGTACACAGTCTATGTCCCATATGGGCCTCACAGTCTTAATCCCCATTTAACAGATGAAGCAACTGAGGCATAGAGAAATTAAGTGATTTGCTCAAGGTCACACACCCAAGTGGTGAAGGTAGGACTAGAACCCAGGTCCTTCTGACTCCCATGTCCATGCTCTATCCACTAGGCCACACTGTTTCTTATTATCTGCCCTGTTTCACAAGCCCATAATATTGGCATTATCCTCAACTCATCTCTTTCATTCAACCCACATATTCAATCTGTCATCAAATCCTGTCAATTTTACCTTCACAACATATCTAAAATCTACCCTTTTTTTCTCCATCCAAACTACTACTGCACTGATATAAACTGTTATATCCAGGCTAAATATTAAGCACTTTCTTGAGCACTAAGGTAGATACTAGTTAATCAAGCTGGATACAGACCAAGACTCATAGCGGCTCACAGTCAAGTAGGAGGGAGAAGGTATTAAATCCCCATTTTTTGCAGTTGAGGAAACTGAGGCACAAATATATTAAGTGAATTGCCCAAAGTCACATAACAGGCAAATAGCTTAGTCAGGATTAGAACCCAGGTCCTCTAACTTCAAGGTTCATGTTTTATCCACTAGGGTATACTGCTTCTTGCCTAATGTTTTTCCCACTCTAATCCTTACTTCACTGCTCTGATCACTTTTCTGAAAAATTAATCAATCAATCATATTTGTTGAGTGCTCAGTCCATGTCTTCCCACTCCTTAAGAATCTCCAGTGATTTGCCCTCCTTACCACTGGCTTTAAGGCACTCAATCTGCTTGCCTCTTCATACCTTAGCTTATTGACTTCTTACTGCCACCCAGCCCACACACTTTGCTCTTCTAATACCAACCTACTTACTGTACCTTGATTTTGGCTATCTTGCCACTGACCCCTGGCCCACCAATTCCTTCCTCTGTCCTGGAACTTCCTCCTCATTCATGTAAGATAGACTACCACTCTCCCCACCTTCAAAACAATTTTATAATTGCATCTCTTTCAAGAGGACTAGGTGACTAAGCCCTAGTCCTTCTCCTTTCTGTGTCACCTCTGTACCTGGATTTGTGTCTTTTAAGCACTTGATATTCACCCCTTCCCCACCCAGCACCACAGCATTTATGTATATATCCATAATTTATTTTGATGTCTCTCTCATCCTCTAAAGTATAAGCTCCTTATGGGCAGGAAGTGTCTCTACCAACTTTTTTTTTGAATGGTATTTGTTAAGTGCTTACTTTGTGCCAGGCACGGTACTAAGCACCAGGGAAGATACCAGATAATCAGGTTAGACACAGACCCTATCCCATGTAGGGCTCACAGATTTAATCTCCATTTTAAGAGACTTGCCCAAGGTCACACAGAACATGTGTGGTAGGGCTAGTAATAGAAACTAAGCCTGTGCTCTTTCCACACTAGCCATGTGGTTTCTCTGCTGTACTATCCTAAGAACTTAGAACATTGCTCTACACAAAGTGATCAGTCAATACCATGTAAACACCATGTTAAACTCTCATCCTCTGATGCAATGAACTACTGTCAGAAAGTTGCAACCTCATATCTTACATCAACATCCAGCTAGTTTGGTACATTACTGAGTTCAATGTAAAGGGTTGAAAAATACAAGTAAGATAAAATTTTGCATGACTATCATTAGATAAAACACAAATAGATATATAGGGAACCTCAGAACATTAATTTTATCCCTGAACTTCACAGTGGTGGGTCCAGTTTGATCACCAGTTACCCACTGGGCTATATTTTCCATATTATTAACAATTTACCCTAACAAGACCATAAATAAATAACCTTACTGCTGAAATGCACATACTGGTTTGGAAAAAAATGAAAGAAACAAAGACCTGCATTAAACACCTAAGGAAGCTGAGTCAAAATGTGCATTGATTTTTGTCTAAGGAAAAAACATTATACTTAACTCCTTACCCCCTAAAGTCTTAGGTGCTCACCCCATCAACAACCCCACAGCATTTGTGTACATATCTTCATACTTGGTTAATTTATCTCCACCTAATTTAGGTAGATTATAAACTCTTTGAGGGCAAGCGATCTCTCCCTTAGTCCCAGACTAAGACCCATTTTTCCTCATCTTTCACTCCCTTCTGTGTCACCCTGACTTGCTCCCTTTGCTCTTCCCCCCTCTCCCTGCTCCACAACACATTTATCTAAAATTTTATTTATTTATATTGATGTCTATTTGTATTAATGTCTGTCTCCCCCCTCCTCCCCAACCCTACTAGACTGTGAGCTCTTTGTGGGCAGGGATTTTACTGTACTTCCTAAGTGCTTAGTACAGTGCTCTGCACGCAGTAAGTACTTAATAAATATGATTGATTGAAAGAATAAATGAATGATTATGTCTACTAGCTTTATTATGTTCTTTCAAGTGTTTAGTGCAGTCCCTGATCCAGAATAAATGCTTAATTTTGATTAGAAAGATATGAAAAGATTAATCTACTTGTACAACTGGGAAGCTCTTTCAGAGAAAGTAGCATTGCGGTGCTGATACATTTGTATATTTATCTGATGATGGCAAACACTACAGTTTTCATAAGATTATTGATGAATTAAACTATTTCCATGTCAGATTCTGTCAAGTCCTGATTTCACTTCTCCCCAGCATATCTCTGTTGGATAATGTACCACATTCACCTAGAAGGAATTTTCATTCTAAAATACTAAAAGAGTTTTTGAAATTGCCCCATTTTCATTAGGCTCAACCTTAAAATGAAAATAGCAAGAATTTGGAGAGAAGAAGCTCATTGCAGACTGTCCAATCTGGGGCAGCTGTTATCAAAGGATTGTTCTGTTACTAAAGAAAGAACTTTTGACATATTAAACCGGGATGAAGTGTTTCCACATTCTAAAACAAATCACCCCGAACCTACATAGCACTTTTCTTTGAAATATTCACATTTTACTTTTTCATAAATTTTTAGTATTTAGAGTTTTGGAATAAACTCATTAAGCAGACAGAGATATGAATTAAATGACAACTAAAGTAACAGTGTAAACAAAACTAGGATTTGAATCAAGGTCTGACTCCAAATAAGTGTCCCAACTCAAAAAAAGTGAAATATAAATATTCTTTAGAGTTCACATTCTAAATTTCCAAGGTGAGTTCAGTAAGCCTTTCATGAAGAACAGAAAGAAATGAGGATAAACAAAATGTAGGCTAGGTTGAATGCATTCTAGCAGAAATATATTTGGCCCATAAACTGCGCTCTGAAAAGATGGGATAAAATAACTTGAAATGTAAGATAAGTTAAAAAGCAAGTGATTACTAAAAACTCCGCACACTGTAAGGGT
This sequence comes from Ornithorhynchus anatinus, assembly GCF_004115215.2. Taxonomy (NCBI): domain Eukaryota; kingdom Metazoa; phylum Chordata; class Mammalia; order Monotremata; family Ornithorhynchidae; genus Ornithorhynchus; species Ornithorhynchus anatinus. The sequence goes on from NC_041730.1 coordinate 27,308,041, forward strand.
TCAATAAACTTGACTGATTGAGTGATTGATTCTCATATCTCTAGGCAAAGCTGAAAAAGTTCTGCTATTTAAAACCTCTCTCTAAAAAAAAAAAATGACCATTTTGAGGAAATCCAAGGAAATCTTACAGTGGAGACTACAAAGTGATATAGTTTTCATCAATTATTCTGAAATTTCATTTGTGTATAACACTCTACCATTGATACTTATGTGTTTATAAATATAGTCTGTGAGAGTGCCATTGCAATGCAATTCAAATGTTTGAATATGCTGAATTCTCAACTATTCCAGAGAACAAGTAAAAACAAATTTGGGGGATTCCTAAAACAGAGCTGGAAATATGAACAAAATGCCATTATTGCACACACCACTAATGTATCCCATGTTTGCTTCTTACGACCCATGAAAATATTATACAAACAAGTTTAATAAGTTTTAATTTATATATGGTTCAATTTTGGGTATGTTTAAGGTTTTATGTATAGTCCTTAACACAGGAAGCTTAAGGTGGCAATTGGATACCAGAAATCCCTGCCTGTGCATCAGGGATTTATGGCCAAATAAAATCCAGTAGTGAAAGAGTGGGGGAGGGATCTAGACAGTCAGCAAGGCACCCTCCATCAGGTACTTCTCACCAGTCCTGCTCCTTCCCTACTGCAAACACTCCCTACTCTGTCTCCCGTCTCCCTCCTCTTTCCCAGCTAAAGCATGCTGTAACTCCCTTTCTTTTCTTCCTTTTCTCTTAATTCCTTTTTTTAAAATGATATTTGTTAAACACTTACCATGCATCAGGCACTATGCTAAACACTGGGTAGATAAGAGCTATTCAAGTTGGATGCAGAGTAAGTTTCACATGGACTCGTAGTCTTATTTTCCATTTTACAGATGAGGAAACTGGGGCACAGAGAAGTTAAGTGATTTGCCCAAGGTCACAGAGCAGAAAAGTGGCAGAGCTGAGATTAGGACCCAGGTCCTTTTGACTCCCAGTGCTGTGCTCTATGCACTAGGCCATGTTGCTTTCTTCTTCAACAGAACCTCTTGGTAGATATATGTCTATAAGGGATCATCAGATATCTGTTATTATAGAAGTTGACTAGCTAAGATTTATTGCGTTATACACAAGTAACTCCATTATTACAAAAGCTATTTAAAAAGCTGGCTTCCATAATAGGTCCTACTGAAAAACAATTTGCTTCTTTTCTTTCCATTACTGGCATTTCACTAGCTGAAAAGGCTAGTGGCTGAAATGGTACTGAATTGTTTTTCACTTCGGTCTGGCCTAATTTAAATGAGCTTTTGCATGGTGAAAGATGCATGTGTGGATCATGATGCACAGTCTGACAAACAGAATTAGGAGGGGGAAAAAACTCTTGGTAATGTACTGGGATGTTATAATACAAATCACCAAAGAGATTGATAAAACAGAAGCAGCAAAAATCATGAAGAATCTCTCTCCTCGTGAATCCATGTGGCTTTACTACTATAGGAGATAATCACCATGGTAAAAGCTTTGGAGACAGAATAAGGATAGAGTAAGTCTTGGAAGATAAATTAAGAAAGTAAAATCCCATTATTATGGGTAATGCTATTCAGATTACTATGTCAGGAGGGCTGAATAAATTAAAGGAGATCTTCCATCTTACTAAGACTTAGCCAGCCAAATATTTAAAATAATGATTTGCAAAACATCACCAATGTTGCTGAGGCTTTGGGCTTACTTTTTTTTAATGTTCTCACTCAAATCAATATGACTTTTTTTTCCAGTTTCCCTGCATAACTGACAAGAGTGAAAAGAAGACTATGTCCTGCACTTTACACTTTTCTTTGCAGGTTTTGAAAAAGGGAGCATTTATCGGTACCTGCTTGGATGCAGCAGAGATGATATTGCATTAGGTAAAATTGCTACCATAATGTATGGAACATTAAAAAAATTTTAAAAACCTAGGTCAAAATGAAGGAGGCTAAATGTATAAAAGGGAATAAAACAGGCTTGTTTTGTGGATTAGTCTGCCTTTGACATTAATCTCTTCCTATACATACTTTCAGCATATACCCAATTTAAGAAAAATAAAGATCATAATTCTCATCTCACATGGGTAAGGTGCTAGGAAACATGTCCTTTAAAATGTGCACTACATACCATATAAAGCCCACAGGTTTATTGGATTTACTGGGATTTTCAGCAATCAGAAATGGAATTGTTTTTTCTCCAGGAAAGGTATTAGACATCCAGAGAAGCAAAGACAGAGCTTTGGATAGTTAACAGGACCTTCAGAAAATAGTTTAAGATGGCTGGATGGCCTATTTTAGTGGGAAAGGCAGTCTTTTGCAGCTTCTGTTGAATCACCCACAAAGCTGAGGGCAGGGTCCTCACTTTTGGCTGGGGAGGTGGGAGGTAACCCAGTAACCATGGTGTGTCTTTACAGCAGGTAAGACGAGTGGAGGGGAAACAAACTAGACTCTTGTTCCTTCTCTTCTTCTTTCGTGGCAAAGACAACTGCTGCTCAATTAGCCCTTCTTAGGAATCTTAGGTGAGGCTGGAAATAAGTCAGTCTGACAACACCAAAACACCCCGGAGGTTGAGACCGTAAGCTCTTTTGTGAGCAGGGAACAGATTTACCTATTAACTCTTTTATTATCTATTCTGCTAAGTGTTTAGTACAGTGCTTTGCACACCTTAGCTGCTCAATCAATACCACTGATTAATTAAGCTCTTTCCTCGGGCAGAGCACTGTATTAAGAAAACAAATTCTCCTGGAATGTGTTGGCAACATTTTTCACCACTACTTCTGCCTCTTGGCCTGAATGGCAATGTTGAAGGCACTGATGGCTACCAGTGTAACTATCTGTCCACAGCAGAACTAGGCTTTCTAGATTAATGCTTAGAGTTCTGTCTGCAGGAAGTCAATTATTGGACAGGAGTCATCACCACTTAACCGTAGGAATGGAAGCACAGTCAGAGAAAGACAGCAGTGGTTGGTGACTAAATGAGTCATTGCAACCTTTTCTTTCTCTCCCCTTCCTCCCCAGAACTTTTTTCTAGATATGCACAAACTTTCTCAGCATCCCTCCTTGGAGTCCCTATACCCATCCTATATTAGGTTCCTGAGAATTTGGTCACTCTACATACAAATACATTTTTTTCATTTTAAAAACTAAGCATAGATCTTTCCAGCACTGATCAAGAAACGGAACCACCATTTTGCTCCACTGTTACCTTGTTCCCTTCTGACTCCAAGACACTAGTTTCATTCATTTATTCATTCAATCATATTTATTGAGCATTTAGTGTATGCAGAACACTATACTAAGTGCTTGGGAAAGTACAATACAAGAATAAGCAGTCACATTCCCTTGCCCACAGTGATGGGATTGTTATGGCTATATACCCTACCCAGAAAGCTATGGAGCCAAAGCCATAAACTTCAGCCAGTTGGTGCCAAACCCACTTTTGATTTTAGGTAATAGTTTTTTTTTAATACATCTTTCAGATTTCAGGAAATGACATCTCTCGGTGTCCTATTTTCTCTTTTCTTTTCCCACTCTTCGTTTTACCAGAAGCTTCTAGATATAAATAACACATAAAGGCAAAGCATTCACATCTTTTTTTTTTCTATAATCTGTGGAATTTGTGATTATTCCAGAAACATTTCACAACTATCTTCATGTCCCAAGCACACAAGAATCATTTTCCTGTCTCAGTCACCTGTCATTTTGCTGCCACATTCTTTGACAGGATAAAAAGAAATGAAAATGCAACCAAATTTCATGAAATAAATTTCCTTGTGGCTTGAAATGGCATGATCAGGCTGGAAACCCTCTAGTGATGACCTTGAAAAGAGGCAACTAATTCATATAAAGCTTACCCGAAATTGACTTGATCTTCTTTTAAGAACCATGGGACCATGCTAGCAAGGGTGAATCATTAGAGAAGCAGCACGGTGTAGTGGACAGAGCACAGGCCTTGAAGTCAGAAGGACCTGGGTTTAATCCCGGCTCTGCCACTTGTTTGCTGGGTGACCTTGGAAAAGTAATCTAACTTCTCTGTGTCTCAGTTACCTCATTGTAAAATGGGGATTAATACTGGGAATCCCATGTGGGACATGGATTGTGTCCAACCTTGTATCTATCCCAGCGCTTAGTATACTCTCTGGTACATAGTAAGCATTTAACAAATACCATAAAAAAAAGACTGATTTGATTTCCCATGGTGATATGAAATTAACAAATAATCAAAAACCCCCATTTCTACCAAAAGTTCCTAATTCCTTCCTGCAGATCTTTAAAAAGAGAGACACTACGAGATGGGAGTTGCCATGACAGAAAAGACTGGATTGAGAGTGAAGAGTGAGTACTCCAGAAGTCCCTGTAGACTGTACTTTTGCTGTGGACAGGGAATATGCCTGCCAACTCTGGTGTATTGTACTCTCCCGTCTTCGAATAGTGTTTTGCACATAGTAATTGCTCAATAAATACCACTGATTGGTTGATCGAGGCAGACAAAAAGGAGCTTGGAAAACGAAGGTAGAAGAGCCTCTTCTAGACCTGCTTCGTGAATACATAGAGGTTTAGTCCTTCTAATGCTATTGCTCCTGGTTTCTTTGAGCCACCTCTCTCTTTCTCACTGGCTCTTCTGCCATGCCTTGGAACAAGGGACGGCAATAGATGTCGAGTGGTCAGAACTCAAGTGCATTTCTCCATCTATGAATTTCTAGACTATTTACCGTTCTGCCCAAATACTGAAACGCAAGCACCATGTTGCATTACTAATGTCAGGTAAAAAAATCTTCTCTTTATCCTATATTTGACTGCATTGGGTTCAGAAAGAAAGGAATCAAGTCACAGCAACAGAGCATAAGGTGTTCATTATTGCAATACTAATACCAATAAGTGCTTGTACAGTGTGCTGCACACTCTAAGCACTCAAATATAACTGAATGAACAGAGTCTGTTGCTCTAAAAGTGAGCTTAACCTCATCACTGAAAGGTGGGAGAGTTAGTTATAGTCCCTGGTGGGCATGATGTTCCCTCACAACAAGATCAAATCGTTGCTTGTGCTCTTGATCGGATGATCCAATGGGTCCAAATAAACTGTATCTGCAGTTTTCGTAACTGACGATACTTGAGGGTGTGGCTGAAGAATGACTAAGGAAAACAAGCTAGATTAAATACAAAATGGAGTCTGAAAAAAATGGAGCAAGGCTGGTTAAGAATTGGTTTCCATCGCTGGAGCACATACCTACTGAAGTGCAAAGTCATCAACATTCAAATTGCAATGACTGTCTCATGGACTTCTGATGATGCTCTTCTGTTCATTTGGAAGAGTCTTCCAGAAAACAAGGTCATTCCAACTTGACTTTCCAGGGTCCTCATTATTGAGTAGCATGAACAGTTTCAATATTCATAAACTTTTTATAACTCCTGCTTTGCCTCCCCTTATCGATGGGGAAAAGTGATGGATCAAACAGAATCCCATTAACTTGATCTGACGAAACCAGCTATACGCATACAATGAAACTTTAAGATCTTGAAGTTCAGTACTGATCTTCTTTGTTCGCTAATTTCCAGAAACCTGATCTGCTTTTGTCAAAGCACTTTTGTAAGATCATTGAAATATAATTTGGAAATCTTGTTCTTCCCGGAACCTCACACACTGAAAAGATAGGATCTAAATTTCCACATCATGTTTCTGGGAGTTAAGGTAGAAGGACATAGAAAAAGAGTTAGATAAGTGAGATGCCATTATAGTTACCCTATTCAGCTTTCTCATTAACATTGCCATCATCAAGTCGCTTCATCTTTGCACTAAAATGAGGGCTATAAAACATCATCAAGCATTACTTGATTATTTCCGGGGTGCATTCCACCTTTCTTCAACTTTAGATTTGAAGTTAGCCTGATGTCCTTTTAAGCTCTTCTGTTGCACTGTGCTCTCTCAAGTATTTAGTATAGTGCTCTGCACACAGTAAGTACTCAATAAATACCATTGATTGACTGATTAATTGAACCTCCTCCTATGTCTTAGTGCACTTCAAGGTGGTTTTTATGGTATCATTTTTTTCCTTTCCAGAAAAGCATTTCTAACATTGTCAATTCAGGATGGTCATTGAAGGATCAAAGGAGTGGCTTCATTTCAGGAACTGACTGATTGAGTTCTCATATGTGGATGTGTGTTTTGAGATGTTCTGATGTGAAGAGTAGGTACTGTAGAGGAATTTCAACAAAACTGCTCTTACAAAGGAAGGTGGAATTCTTTTTCCTCTACCATCATCAACCTATTTTTATAAAAAAGGACTCAGAACACAGTAAACTATTTGGCACAGATTAAATTAATGGCCTCATGAGAATCAGCTACTAAATGAATCTATTGCTACAGCAGAAGGCCAGGATATATTTTTTTTGAGGTTAAAGTGTTTTCACTGAGTCCCTCTCACAAGTCTAGATCTCACCTACATTCAGTCTTAAAAATGAAGTGGCAACTAGGTAACTTTTTTTTTCCATTTGTCACAAAACATAGGAGAATAGGGATCCATCTGTTACCACCATGTAAATGGGCCAAAAGTACTAAAGGGAAAAAAAAGGCTGGCATCTCTGGTTACATCATTTGGACCAGGGCTTTGCCAGGCTCTTGCCCCAGAGTCTCTGCCCACTGTGGAGAAGTAAAATCTGCCAAGCTCTTTGCATATCCCGCTAGTATTCTGCAGAACAACAGTGAACAGCTGCAAAGAGCAGGGGTGGTAAACTAGGTTGTGTGAAAGATATGGGCTTATGTCAGAGTCATTAAGACTTGCTGATAAATGGGCTGCAAATTAATTGGGGGTTATACTAATTAATTTGAGTTGCTATAGTCCTCAGCCTGACTGTTACTCTTGATAGGGCAGAGTGATCCTTTAAAATCACTCTTTATGACAAAAAAATGGTTCATGAGTTTCTTAAAGCAAAATAATACCAAATGGCCCTGCCGGTGCCTAGTGACAGTCAGACTGATCAAACAATGGTATTTACTGAGTATTTCCTGTATGGAGACCACTGTTCTAAGGGCTTGTGGGAGAGTATAATACAAGAGAGTTGGTAAGCATATTCCTTTCTCACAAGGAGATTTTTACAAAGGCATATATTTGCTGATTTGTGGAATGCCATCCAAGAAAATAATGGATGCTTCACTTGAAGTACTGCCCTAGTGACTGGGCAAAGGAAAATAGATATTATAGCTTAGACTGGCTGTTGGGCTCTGCCAAATGACAGCTGGGAGGGGTAGATTTCATGTTGTTCCTGAAACCCCTCTTATAACCATCCTGTTTTGGTTGGAAAAAGTAACCCAGAATTGAACCTACTGGCTTTTTTATGTCTTCTCCTTGGAGAACTGGATGCCTAGATCATTGTTTTGATAAACTAATTAAAAGAGAAAAGGGGAAGGATGTGACAAAGGGTAGATGAGAAAAAGATGTTTGGGAAGAGTCTAGACACTTTCACCAAACTATCAGGTAGAAAATAATTATTTCCCTAATTAGTTGTGATTAGCCTTCCCAGAACACTGGCTTCCCTTGATGACATGTATTAAGCTGTTTTCATGTCTGCTAACACCCTAAAATGTATGGAATCTCCAAACTAAGCATCATTTGAGTAGAGGTTCAAACTAGAAAGGTTGCTTTGCAAATGTAGCTTAAAAAAAGTTAACATATATTTTGAGGCAGCAAAACCACAGCACTCCATTATTTAGAAAACAAAAAGAAAAATGAATACCTTTGGTATTATGTCATGCAAAACTCATCTCTGAAAAAAAGGAAAGTGACAGAATACACATTTTGTTAATGATAACAAATGAATAAAATGTTACTTAACTATTAGGACTTAACTCAGCTTTTCAGGGTAAAATTAAATGAAGTGGATGACTCTTATTTATCGTCATTAATAAGAAAAGTCAATTTTTCAAGTACACTTTATGCATAAAATATTCCCTCTGGGCAATCTTAATCTTTGACCCATATAGATACTGAGCATATCTTTGTATTACATATATAAAAATATTTATATAAATAAATGATCATAAAAGCATTAAATTATAGTTTTTTACCACAGTACTTGGTATGTGTGGTCCAGCTCTCAATAGAACCAATGGTATTTTCTTTTGCTTTCTTGCGAAGGGCAAAGTAATTTTTCTTTCTGGAGTGTCTCTTCTCTGTCCTTTCTTTGCTTCCTATAGTTTGTTACTGGCCACCAGCCATCAAACACAAATTGACTCATTACTCACAACTCGGGAGGTGTTGAAGACTTTCCAAAAGGGTTACTCACTGACCTCTTCATTCCCTAATCAAAGGCAACTGAATGAAATTTTCCTAGGAGACGTTATCGCCTAAATTTTCCAAAATATCACCCAGAGACTTGAATAATTAACCTCAACATTTTTCAAGAATTGGTCTGTATTTTTAACATTCTGACTGCTATTTAAACTGTTCAAACCCGCTTTCCGACCCTACTAAAATGTAAGAGAATGAAGTCTGAAAGATGATCAAATGAACAAAATGCATTTTATAGTTAATGGTAGTGATCTTCCAGAATACATCCCCTAAACAAGGACATTTTCACTCTAGCAATTCTAGGCTTACAGTAAAATCCTGTGAGATTCACTCCATAAATCTCTTCTCTTCTCTCTTATAAAATTCTGTGTTTAGCAGTCTCTTTGGTATCAGTGGGAGGCCATAGAATAGAATCAATGTAGAACAGTGAGATGTGCATTAGGGAAGAAGATTTTTCAGTCTGATAAAGAGCAAATGTCATATCTCAGAAGGTCAGAGTTGGAATCCAGTTGCAATCGGGATCTAAAGCCTTATGTGCTTACCTGAAACTTATTTCATCTATCTAAAAGCCCTCAGACCAATAAAGTTGGTCTGGAAATTTATAGAAAACAATAATAAAAACCTCTCAGCTTCTCGACACTTTTTGTTTTTATCCTGAAAGTGTCTTGAAATGTTCCTTGATCCTACTTTTCAGTATATCCACTTCTGGTACTGAAATAAACTGAAATTCTAAAATTAGCCTTAGTTCAGAATCTTAAGTAATGATTCTTCAAGTTTCCATTCAGCTATTATCTTTAGCAAAAAATTGTGTTCATAGACATTTAGTTCTTCCTGTACATATTCCCATTAGTTTTCATTTCTGGTCAGATTTTTTTCCTACATATAAAAAATTGTGCTTTTAGTTATATGCATTAAACCTGTTCTGTTCAAGCAGCGTGACATAGTGGGTAGAGCACAGGCCTGGGAGTCAGAAGGTCATGAGTGCTAATTCAAGTTCCACTGTTTGTCAGTTGTGTGACCTTGGGCAAGACACTTCATTTCTCTGGGCCTCAGCTTCCTCATCTGTAAAATGGGGATTAAGAATTTGAGCCCTCTGTGGGACAGGGACTGTCAATCTGATTTATACGCATCCACCCTAGAGTTTAGTACAATATCTGGCACATATTAAGTGATTAACAAATACCATTATTATTATTGTTAGTTGTAGTAGGAAGAGTATTGAATTTTGAAAGTAGGTCCCACCAGATGCATAATTTAATCCTGAGTGAAAAAATGGTCAAACTTAATAAACATACATAAATCTAAATGTCTATGTTCTTCAGAATGGGAGATGATGATGGTGATGGTTAGATTTTATATACCTGGATAGAAAGCCTTCCACACTGTACACTCAAAAAACTATCACTATTCCTTTTCTGGATCTTTGCCCATTGTGATGAACTGTGTTTTCCAAAATAGGTTTTTTTAGACACCAGAGTCTGATAAGACTGTTACCTTTTCAGCAACAAAGTGACCATGGAAGTTTGGTTTCTGCTGATTGCCTGTGTAGTCACAGATCTCATGCATAAGAAGAAATTTCTTGCTACCAAAGAGACTTTTTATGCATCTGACCTGATTGTCTTGTATCTGCCCCAAAGCTTAGTACAGTGCCTGGCACATAGTAAGCATGTAAAAAATACCATTATCATTACTATTATATAAATATCATTAATGAATAAGCCCTAAATCCACTTAAGACTATAAACTGCAGGGTCAAATGCTACTTACAGAAAGAATCTGAAGGAAAAGCTATCAGAATTTTGTAACTTTATTGCTCTGTAATAGCTTTTCAAAGTTCAGTTTAAATTTCCAATACCCTGGACTACTATGTATGGTCTTGTTTAGTCATATAGTATCAGGTCTTTAGATATAGTTTATATAGCTCTGATGAGTATTTAAACTATAGGTTTTATTATCTATCTAGTCAAACATTTAAATCAATACCCTAATAGAAGTTAAATGGTTAATAGGCATTTAAATTACAATCAGGACAAAAATTAGTTCATTATATACTTCAATTGCTTACTGGCTTAATGCCTCATTATCATGTTACAGAGAGCATCACTAAAGAATTGAGAAACGTTCACTTCTGAAGCCATCTTCCTATGCAAAACACTAGCTACACCCTTTCTTCAGCTTTCTCTTAAGTGAAGTTTCCTCTCCAGTAAAGATTTCATATTGTCTACCATTATTTGTTAAGCATGAAGGAAGATATGGAACATATACATGTGAGTACATTTTAAATATAAATTGATATATTATTGGGAATGTTAATGATACATCATAAATATTTGAAATCCATCAAATGAATTAAAAACTATGAAATCATTCTAATTCAGGCAATTTAATTACAGTCAGTACACTGCATTTCATTTCATTACATTCTACACAGTAGGTGCTCAGTATATAACGAAGCTGATGATGATTATTACAGTACTACTAAAATTATGTTTTCCTAATAGAAAATCAAATAGGCAAATCCTATCGGAACATAAGCTACTACAGAGTATGATTCAAATTAGGAACTTGATAAATGTGTTACCTTAGTCTTCAGGAGGAGTAACTTGCTAAATGGTGTCTTGGTGGCCTCACAGACTTAATTCTGGTTTTACAAGTGCTTAAGGTCCAGACAGAATAGCTTATTCACCACATTCTGTGGGGCCTATACAGAGGAACTGTGTTGAGACTCCACAAATACATAGTGGTACCTCTCCCATTGCTCTTTCCTCAGACTTCACATTTGCTGTCAAGAGCAGATTTAATAAATAGAAAAACATATTTCATTCATTCTATGATACTCCTGCCTACCTAAGAAGCCAGTCGAGATTCCCCTCCCTCAATACTACCCCCACCAGGTGAGAGTCAGAGAAGTTGCTGCAACTTTGTAGAACTTTTGCAACATTGGGAATGTTGTATCAGTTTGACCTTTGGATTCTGGACTGATCTGTCTAGTAAAAAAGTTGAAAATGGCCTCTGCCCATAAACATGTAACAGAAACAGCATGGACTAGTGAAGAGCATGGATACCTGGCAGTCAGAGGACCTGCATTCTATCCCGAATCTGCCAACTCCTTGTGATATGACCTCAGACAAGTCACTTGACTTCTTTGTGCTTCAGTTTCATCAGCTGTAAAATAGGGATTAAATACTCAGGTTCCCTCCTACTTAGTCTGAGACACTTTGCAGGACAGGAACTGTGTCCGATATAATTAACTACCCCAGCACTTAAAGTAGTGTTTGACTTATATTCCGCACTTAATGAATAGTATAAAAAAATTGATGGCATTATTTCTTCATGCTGTTCTGATGTTTTAATCTTTCCTTGTGTGCCCTATGCCTTGTTTCCATTGCTCTTTCATTCTTTCCATACATTCTTTCCAAAGTATAAGTTCCTTGAGAGCAGGGATCATGTCTACTGACAACATTTCATTGTAATCTTCCAAACACTTTGTACAGTGCTTTGCATACTGTAAGCACTCAATAAATACCATTAATTGATTGATTGATTGATAGTCCAGTTTTGTGCCCATTTTAGGTACTCAGTAACTATTGAATACAATCATGAATGGAAAGTTTTGCAAGAAACACATGCAGACGTGGATCAACATAATTTACAGAGTCAGTACCCACAGTTTGGTTCTTATTAAGTATTTATTAAGAGCTCACTCTGTGCAAAAAGAACTATGTACTAAGGACTGAAAAAGAAATACACAGTTAAAGAAGAGACACATTCCCTGGACCCTAAGGGGTTCAGAGTCTAAGAATCTGGGAGGATAGGGGGTTGGTGACAGACACTTAAGGAAAGATGAATAAAATGCAAAAGGAAAAGACAACTACAAACATGAAAAAAGCAGCAGGATTTCAAGTTTCTCATGACAGACCAACAAGCATAGAAGTCACAACTGTAGTAATAAAATTACATTTCAAACTTCTAAACCTTAGACTTTTAACTAATACAGTCCTACTTAAGTGGGGCTTTACTACATATACTAGGTGGTTTACACTTTGAGGTCCAAGATAGCATCTATTACCTCTTTATGTATCTAAGTGTTGCAAAGATCAGCATTGACAATTTTGCTTTTCTACAACTATCAGAAGAACCCCACCTGGACTCTTATCTTGTTGTGGGAATTCAGAGGGCCAAGAAAGGTAAACTACCCAACCCACTCAGCAGTTTCCCAGTCTTCTTAATAGAAATTGTGTCTCTTCAATCTCTGAAGTTTCACATTGTGACAGGCAAATGAGGGTCAAAATGGAAAAATTAGGGATGGGTTGTTTGCTGGAGAAGAGTTGGGATACTTGTGTGGGAGAGGACCCAGAGGTTTATCATCTCTGAATCTGTTCAAGTTATTCAGCAACCAATACTCCCTTACCTGAATTGGGACTACTACCCATGCCTGCACACATAAGCCTTGTGGGAACAAAAGTGGGTTTGGCCTAGACCAAAGAAGAAGCCAGGAAATGTATAAGATTACCTTTCAGTATCATTTTGTGATTTTTACCTTTTAAATACTGTTTCCTATAATTAATAATCCACTATGACTTGGTCATCCAAGTGGAAGAAGAGTAGCAGTAACAACTACAAAGTCCTTGGCCTTTAATGAATATTGAAGCCATATGACCTAGTGGAAAGAGCAGAGGCCTTGAGTCAGTGGATTCTAATCTGGGCTCTGCCACTTGCTTGCTGTGTGACCTTGGGCCTCAGTTGCCTCACCTGGAAAATAGGGATTAAGACTGTGAGTCCCATGTGGGATATGGCCTGTGTCCAACCTGATCAGAGAAGCAGTATGGCTGAGTGGAAAGAGCCTGGGCTTGGGAGTTGAGGTTTCTAATACAGGCTCCATCATTTATCAGCTATGTGACTCTAGGCAAGTCACTTCACTTCCCTGTGCCTCAGTTCCCTCATCTGTAAAATGGGGATTAAAAAACTGTGAGCCCCACGTGGGACAACCTGATCACCATGTATCCCCCCAGCGCTTAGAACAGTGCTTTGCACATAGTAAGCACTTAACAAATACCACCATTATCATTATTATCATTATTATCTGCTTGTATCTACCCAGACTCTTAGTACAGTGCCTGACACATAATAAATTCTGAACAAATACCAAAGAAATAAAACAGTCCTCCGCTGCTTCTATAACATTCCCAAGGAAACCGAATAAAAACAGGAAACGAAGTGTCAAAAATATCTGAATGACATTTCCTAAAATAAGAGTTGCATTTTCTCAAATTTTAGTCCATTTCTTTCTATTACATGTGCTTAAAAGGATTAGAAGTGATCTCTAAGTTCTTTGGTGTAGATATGAATTTATATCCCAACCTTTGACATGTCCCTGACATATATATATACAGAAAGTGGGAGAAAATGAAGAGAACCTTGACAAGAGCATTTTATGCAGAGAAACGTTATCCTGTGTCTTTAAGCAATTCACTATAGTTTGCATACTGTAAGCACTCAATAAATACCATTAATTGATTGATTGATTGATAGTCCAGTTTTGTGCCCATTTTAGGTACTCAGTAACTATTGAATACAATCATGAATGGAAAGTTTTGCAAGAAACACATGCAGACGTGGATCAACATAATTTACAGAGTCAGTACCCACAGTTTGGTTCTTATTAAGTACTTATTAAGAGCTCACTCTGTGCAAAAAGAACTATGTACTAAGGACTGAAAAAGAAATACACAGTTAAAGAAGAGACACATTCCCTGGACCCTAAGGGGTTCAGAGTCTAAGAATCTGGGAGGAGAGGGGGTTGGTGACAGACACTTAAGGAAAGGTGAATAAAATGCAAAAGGAAAAGACAACTACAAACATGAAAAAAGTAGCAGGATTTCAAGTTTCTCATGACAGACCAACAAGCATAGAAGTCACAACTGTAGTAATAAAATTACATTTCAAACTTCTAAACCTTAGACTTTTAACTAATACAGTCCTACTTAAGTGGGGCTTTACTACATATACTAGGTGGTTTACACTTTGAAACTATATAGTTTCAAGATGAACTACTTGTTCCATTTTTTCTGTTTTGTAGTGGAAACCTTTAGTTTGGAATTCATGATTTTCTTAGTTATTACCAGAATTATTTATAGTTACAGTAAATATATATACATATATATATATATACATATATACATATATATATATATATATATGCATATATATTAACTACACATATTTTTATGAAAAGCCCCAACACGGGCTGTGTGCACCCACTCATTCAATTCCCTCATCAGTAAAACATGGGGATTAACAAGTGCGAGCCCCAGGAGGGACAGAGACTATGTCCAACCTGATTAACTTTTATCTACCCCAGCTGAACCTCCCTTTTCCTCTGCTCCTTCTCCCCTCCCCATCACCTCTACTTCTTTCCTCCACCCCACAGCACTTGTGTATATATGTACATATTGCCATTGTTCTTGTCTGTCCGTCTCCCCCGATTAGACTGTAAGCCCATCAAACGGCAGGGACTGTCTCTATCTTTTGCCGACTTGTTCATTCCAAGCGCTTAGTACAGTGCTCTGCACATAGTAAGCGCTCAATAAATACTATTGAATGAATGAATGAATATTCATTATTCTAATTAATCTATTAATGATGTGTATATATCTATAATTCAATTTATTTATTTTGATGCTATTGATGCCTGTCTACTTGCTTAGTTTTGTTGTCTGTCTCCCCCCTTCTAGACTGCGAGCCAATTGTTGGGTAGGGATTGTCCATCTGTTGCTGAATTGTACTTTCCAAGTACTTAGTAAAGTGCTCTGCACACAGTAAGCGCTCAATAAATGCTATTGAATGAATGAACTAAATATAGATATAATAACTGTAAATAATGATAATAATGATGACATTTAACTATATATAATATATATTTTTCCTTCCATATATATTAAATATGTATATATATTTCAACCATCCACTGTCCAAAGGCATTTAGAAGGCTTTGAACTATCATTCCATTTGGTGTGCTCTTCTAAGATTTGGGCATACAATTAAAAACATTCTTATACATTCTTTTGATTCATTGCTTAGAGTAAATATTGAAGTTTTCTAAGTGAATATCTTATCAGCGATGCAATGGCAAACTCTAGGACATGTTAAAAAAAGAGCAAAATATCTAACAAAGCACCATGCATGTGAAAATCACTTTTATATGTTGTAATAGAAATAGAAGAGAAGAGAAATTGAAATGTTGTAATAGTGTCATTCCGTCATTCTTTTGTCCTTTAGTCCAATTCTTCCCTCTGTGGTGAGTGATGGGGGATCTCGTTCTCATCATCTGTATGCATTCTTGGGTGTGTGCTTCTAAAGTTCAATTATTCTCAACATACAGATGCTCCTGTATGAGTGATTCAAGGGCTTTTGATTATACTCTCAATCTGATGAGTTCAATGAGTTTTCAGAAGATTGCAGAATCATATTCTGACACCAACTTCAAGATTCCTTATTGGATTTTGTGAGCATGACTGCATAGAATATAGCCCTGCTTTACTTGATTGGTAATGGGGAATGAACCAAATAATCTTCCTTCAATTCTGATGCACCCAGCCATATCATCAAAATCTGCCATATATATATATCTTGGTTGTACCCAAGATCTGCATAGTGCTACCTCATCAAAGATATCAGTGTCTGACAGCAAGACCTGAAGATGTGGACCACTATGTGGAGTGACAAGTGTTTGACAGATGTGGTCACCTGATATGTTCCATACTTTAGATCTCAATAAAGCCAGTGCATCACAAAATGTCCACCAAATCACCTGAACACTTGAAATATGGGATTGTGAATATACTTGCAAGAAACTTTACAATTAAAGTAACCCCATTAGAACATAAGAAGCCCCACTGCATCTACCAGCATGACCAGTGATTAGGTTACTCTATGATATTCTATGGCAGCCTTTAAGACTCTAGGTATTTCCAGAAGAATATTCCAGGAATGGCTTTATGGTAACTACTTAAAATATCAAAAGAGTTAAGTGACATGAAACTAGCAATTTATCAACAGTACCTTTTCCAATTTTCAAAAAAACTCTGTTAAACGTTGTTGCTATCTGTTAAGTGCTCCCCATGATCTGATTAGTGGGAAAATCATCCCATTAAGTCCCTGGTACCAGTGATGTAATCCCCACTGGTTATGACTGGAGGAGGGTAGGTAATAATAACCAGTAATCCCCACTGGTTATGATTGGAGGAGGTTGGGTAATAATAACTATCATAGTTGTTAAGCGCTTACTATGTGCCAAGCACTGTGCTCATCACTGGGGTGGTTATAAGTTAATCAGGTGGTACAGTTCCTGTCCACATGGAGCTCACAGTCTTATTCCCATTTTATGGATGAAGTAACTGAGTCACAGAGAAGTTAAATGACTTGCCCAAAGTCTCACAGAAAAAATGTGGTGCAGATGGGATAAGATCCCAGCTCTTCCTGACTCGTAGGCCCATGGTTTATCCACTAGCCACGCTGCTTGTCAACCACTTTGTCTTGCTTCTTAGAGCAGCATGCACTCTATTTCCCAGGACTCCTGACCACCAGTCCCTTGCAAAAATTGAAATTGTGAGAGGCAGGTAGCTGGGGAAAGCAGAGCATTTGTATGTAACTGGAAGGATTTCTTGTTTTTATGGCATTTGTTAAGCACTTACTCCGTTCCAGGCTGTGTCATTCATTCATTCATTCATTCATTCATTCATTCGTATTTACTGAGCACATACTGTGTGCATTGGGAGAGTACAATATAATAATGGGCAGGTTTCTTGCTCCCAAAAAGCTCACAATCTAGAGGGGAGACAGACATGATATAATCAATAAATATATAAATAAATTACATATATATATACATATGTGCTATGGGGATAAGAGAGACAATAAATGAAGGGAGCAAATCAGGGCGATGCAGAAGGGAGTGTGAGAAGAAGAGAGGAGGACTTAGGGAAGACTTCTTGGAGGAGATATGCCTTCAGTAAGGCTTTAAAGTGGGGGAGAGCAATTATCTGTCTGTTATAAGGAGGGAGGGCATTCCAGGCCGGAGGAGCAATGTGAGGGAGAGGTCAGCAGAGAGATAGGTGAGATAGAGGTATAATGAGAAGTTTAGCATTAGAGGAATGAAGTGTGTGGGCTGGGTTGTAGCAGGACAGTAGCAAGTTGAAATAAGAAGGGACGAAGTGATAAAGTGCTTTAAAGTTAATGGTGAGGAGTTTTTGTTTGATGAGGAGGTGGATGGGCAACCACTGGAGTTTCTTGAGGAGTGGGGAAATATGGTCTAACTGTTTTTGAAGGGAAATGATTCAGGCAGCAGAATGTCGTATGGACTGGAGTGGGGAGAGAAAGGAGGCAGGGAGGTCAGCAAAGAGGCTGATAAAATAATCAAGGAAGGTTAGGATAAGTGCTTGCATTAATGTGCTAGCAGTTTGGACAGAGATGAAGGGGTGGATTTTGGCGACGTTATGAAGATAGAACTGACAGGAGTTAGTGATGGCTTTAATATGTGGATTTAATGAGAAAGAGAAGTCAAGGTTAATGCCAAGGTTATGGGATTGTGAGACAGGAAATATGATGGTGCCATCGACAATGATGGGAAAATGAGTGGGAGGACAGGGTTTGGGTGGAAAGATAAGAAGTTCATTTTTAGCTATATTAAGTTTGAGGTGATGGAAGGAAATCCATGCAAAGATGTCTTGAAGGCAGGAGGAAATGCAAGACTGCATCGAGGAGAGAGATCAGGGGTGGAGATTAGATTTGTGTTTTAGCATAGGTGATATTTGAAGGTGTGTGAGTGAATGAGTTTTCCAAAGGAGTGGGTTGTAGATGGAGAAAAGAAGGGAAAACTGAACTGAACCTTAATAATAATAATAATGTTGGTATTTGTTAAGCGCTTACTATGTGCCGAGCACTGTTCTAAGTGCTGGGGTAGACACAGGGGAATCAGGTTGTCCCACGTGGGGCTCACAGTCTTAATCCCTATTTTACAGATGAGGTAACTGAGGCACTGAGAAGTTAAGTGACTTGCCCAAAGTCACACAGCTGACAAGTGGCCGAGCTGGGATTTGAACCCATGACCTCTGACTCCAAAGCCCGTGCTCTTTCCAGTGAGCCACGCTGCTTGTGGGACACCCATAGTTAGGGGATTGGAGACAGAGGAAGAGCCCATGAAAGATACTGAGAATGAGTGGCCAGAGGCATAGGAGGAGAACCAGGAAAGGACAGTGACAGTGAAGCCAAGGTTGAATAATATTTCTAGGAGAAGGGAATGGCCGACAGTGTCAAAAGCATCTGAGAGGTCAAAGAGAATTAGGATGGAGTAGAGGCCATTGGATTTGACAAGAAGGAGATCACTGGTGACCTTTGAGAGGGTGGTTTCTGTGGGGTGAAGGGAGTCAAGGAAGGAATTGGTGGAGAGGAACTTGAGGCAGCAGATGTAGACATCTTGCTAAGGATTCTGGAGATGACTGGTAGAAGGGAGATGGGATGATGACTGGAGGGAGCTGTGGGGTAGAGGGGCTTTTTTTTAGGATGGGGAGATATGGGCATGTTGAAAAACAGTGGGAAAGAAGCCACTGGACAATGAACAGTGGCAGATGGCAATTAGGGAGAGAGGAAGAGAGGGGAAAAGACTTTGAAGAGGTGCGAAGGAATGAGATTCGATGCATTAATTCATTCATTTAATAGTATTTATTAAGCTCCTACTGTATGCAGAACACTGTATTAAGCACTTGGGAAAGCAAAATACAACAATAAACAGTGACATTCCCTGCCCACAGTGAGCTCACAGTCTAGACGGGGGGGAGACTGACATCAATACAAATAAAATTATAGATATATACATAAGTGCTGTGGTGCTGGGCAGGGGTGAGAAGGGGAGCAAAGGGAGCAAGTCACGCCAACACAGAAGGGAGTGGGAGATGAGGAATAGTGGGGCTTAGACTGGGAAAACCTCTTGGAGGAGATGTGCCTTCAATAAAACTTTGAAGTTGGGGAGGGTATTTGTCTATCAGATTTGAGGAGGGCAGGCATTCCAGGCCAAAGGCAGGATGTGGGCCAGGGGTTGGCATTGAGATAGGTGATATAGAAGCACAGTGAGAAGGTTAGCACTAGAGGTGTGAAGTATGTGTGCTGGGTTGTAGAAGGAGACAAGTGAGGTGATGTAGGAGGGGGCAAGATGATGGAGTGTTTTAAAGCTAATGGGGAGGAGTTTTCATTTGATATGGAGGTGGATGGGCAACCACTGGAGTTTTTTGAGGGGGGGGGGTGACATTCATTCATTCATTCAATCATAGTTATTGAGGTCTTACTATGTGCAGAGCACTGTATTAAGTGCTTGGAAAGTACAACTCAGCAATAGACAATCCCTGCCCACACCGGGCCATGTGCTGAAAGTTTTGTAGAAATATGATCCAGGCAGTGGAGTGAAGTGTGGACTGGAGTAGGGAAAGACAGGAAGTTGAGAGGTCAGTAAGGAGGCTGATGCAGTAATCTAGGCAGGATAGGAAGAGTAATTGTATTAACATGGTAGCAGTTTGGATGGAGAGGAAAAGGTGGATTTTACAGATGTTGTGAAGGTGGGACTGACAGGATTTGGTGACGGATTGAATACGTGGGTTGAATGAGAGAGAGGAGTCCAGGATAAGGCCAAGGTCAAGGATGTGTGAGATGGGAAGGATGGTGGTGACATCTACAGTAATGGGAAAGTCAGGGTGCACAGGTGGTTAGGGTGAATTCTGAGAGAAGGCTGGAGATTTCCTTTAGAGATACTGCTGGTAGAGATGGGAGAATTGAAGAAGGGGCAGGAGAAGGATGAGCCTGGAAGGGGAAGGGGAGATTTTTGGGAGATCATGTCTGACAGTGTCAATTTTGTTCATGAAGTAGGTGACCATGTCACTTTGGGCAAGGATGGAGGAGGCGGAGGAGCAGGGAGCCTGAGGAGGGAGTTAAACCTCTGGAAAAACTGGTGAGGGCAATGGCCACGGGAGTCAATAAAGGTGGAGAAATAGTTCTGCCAGGCAGAGAAGAAGGCAGAGTTAAATGCAACAATAAACTTGAAATGTCTGAGCCAAGTCATGCTTGCTGTCCTTTTTTTGTCACTGTGCTGCAGTGGTGAGTGTCCAGCACAGCTTTCTAGGAGTCTAGGAAAACCTAGGACAGCACAGGGCTTCCACATTCCTCTTCTTCCTTCCAGGAGCACCCTTGTGCCCTCTAGGCAGGGAATGAGTTTGTTTATTGTTGAATTGTACTTTCCCCATGGCTCAGTGGCAAGAGCCCGGGCTTGGGAGTCAGAAGTTTCTAATCCTGGCTCTGCCGCTTCTCAGCTGTGTGACCTAAGGGAAGTCACTTCACTTCTCTGGGCATCAGTTACCTCATCTGTAAAATGGGATGAAGACTGTGAGCCTTACATGGGACAATCTGATTACCTTGTATCTACCCCAGCGCTTAGAACAGTGCTCGGCACATAGTAAGCGTTTAACAAATACCAACATTATTATTATTATCATTATTAATATAGTGCTGTGGACACAGTAAGCACTCAATAAATATGACTAAATGAATGTATGCAGCCCAGAACAAAGCCCTGGCTCTTTTCTCAGCCCCATGGAGGTTCACAGCGATGCAGTTCCGGAACCTAGAGAAGCTTCCCTTCTCACGAGGTCCCCCTTAGGAGGTTCTTTAAGAGAGAAGACAAACTGGATAACCTGGGAGCTTTTCCCCTCCTTCCTGGATGAAAATACATTTCCCAGAAAATGCATGGTGCATTTGAACCCCTAATATCCACCCATGACTGGGCTGCAGCTTCCAGCTGGGGACAGGAGCAGAAGAAAACTCAGGCTCCCAGCACCAGGAATATTGAGGGTAAATGGGTTGTCTCTGGGCATCATTCCTGAGATGGAGAGAATCACACCTTCTCTGCTACCATGTCTTCTTAGAGAAGAAGCATGGCTCAGTGGAAAGAGCCCGGGCTTGGGAGTCAGCAGTCATGGGTTCGAATCCCAGCTCTGCCACTTCTCAGCTGTGTGACTGTGGGCAAGTCATTCACTTCTCTGGGCCTCAGTTACCTCATCTGTAAAATGGGGATTAAGTCTGTGAGCCTCACGTGGGACAACCTGATGACCTTGTATCTCCCCCAGCGCTTAGAACAGTGTAAGCACTTAACAAATACCAACGTCATTATTATTATTATTATTTTCTAGCAATGCTGAAACCAAGCCTTAGTAGACTTAGAACAGAGAACATGCTTTGTAAATCTGCCTCAAAAACTTCAGTCTTGGGGAAATCATCAAACAGGAGGATCTCCATCAAAAGACCTGGTCTTGCTTCCTGGAGCCTTTGCAGTTGCTTTTCCCAGTTGTCTGCTCTCAATTATAAGGATGATGATGATGGGATTTAAAGAATTTCATATGTGCTAAGTACTGTAGCAAGTGCTGAGATAGATAAAAAATCCAATAGATCTTTTGGCATAGCTGAAATTTGGCAGAGCTGAAATTAGTAACCGGGCCCTTTGACTTCCAAACTTGTGCTCTTTCCACTTGGATACTCTGCCATATTTATATCCAGGCTTATCAGACAAAGGAAGAACTCAGAACAGCTGTAGGTTTCACCTTTTTCTAGTATGGGTAATGTATTGAGCTTATATCCAGGAAGGGAAAAATTGAAAATTGAACTTTTTGTTCAATAACAAATCATGTACTGTGTCAAAATATTTCTCTGTGCTCTTTTTGCTGTACAAATTCTTCTAGAAGATAAACACTAAAAGAGCTAAACATATTTCCTGCAATATAAAATTGGGTATTTTTGGTTCTTTAGTTTCACTACCTAAACGATTTTATACTGACCTATCAAGCATTAGACAGAAACCTGGAGAATTAGTTCTTGTTTCCATTTTTAGGGTGATGAAATTGTTTTTCCATACTTGTTTTGGTACTTGTACCTCATTTTGGTAACAGACTTGTAGAAAAATAAACTCTAAATTTCAATTTTAAAGCATGTTCTTTAATGATGACTTCTTATTGATTTGTTTGAAAACTCACCTGGAATACACTAGCATACATAGCAATTGTTTGCAAGTAAGGAATAAATGTATATAGTTTGTACTGTGATATGTTTCCATCTCCTTTCTTTTTTGCAACATATTCATTTTTTTGCATTTAAATAATTCTTTATATATTTTTATAGTTATAGTTTTATATAGTTCTTTATACACTTTTACAATAATAATAATAGTGACTTTGTTAAGCACTTACTATGTGTCAAGCACTGGAGAAAATACACTACAATCAGATTGGAGATAGTCCGTTTACATGAGATGCAGAATCCAAGGGGGATGGAAGGGCAAATATTTACTCTCTATTTTACAACTGAGGAAAGTGAGGGCCAGAGAAGTAAAGTGACTTGCCCCAAGACACACAGTAGATAAGTGATGGATGTAAGATTACAGCCCAAGACTCCTGATTCCCAATCCTGTGCTCTCCAGTTGTGAGTTTGTGTTTGATGCAGAGACTGGAAGAGAATGGAGAGTTATGAAGAGAGGAGAAAAGTAGGCTGTGATTTACCTCAAGACTATAAACTCATTGTGGGCAGGGAACATGTCCAATGACACTATTATATTGTACTTTCCAAGTGTTTTGTATGATTCTTTGCTATATATAATGATCGACTGATTGACTGATATGAGAAAGTGTGAGAGTAGTTGTGAGAGATGCTGAAAAGCAAACCTAGTGGAAAGATCACAGAACTGGCAGTCGGGAAAACTGAGTTGTAATCCCAAAATTGTCACTTACCTGCTATGTGACCTTGGGGAATTAATTTAACTTCTCTGGGCCTCATTTTCCTTGACTGAAAGTGGAAATTCAGTGCCTATTCTCCCTCTCTCTTGGATTGTGACCTCCAATTGGGACAGGGACTCTGCTGACTTGATTATCTTGCCCCTAACCGGGCATTTAGTACAGTGCTTGGCTCATAAGCTATTAACAATTACTATTATTATTATTTTCTTATTATTCTTCTGCCTACTTCAATAGTAGAAGCTGGGAGTGTACTTCCTGTCTCCATAGGATTTGTGTGGTGTGCTGAGGCTCTTTAGTTACAGTCACAGTAACGGATGCCTTTCCTTACAGTGTCTTTAAGGATGTATTGTAATGCTTAGGTTGCTGAGGGTCTACATCCCATGCTTGTTTCTTAACAAACTTGTAGGACACAAGATAAATGTCATTTATTCATTTATTCTGTATTGTTTTTGAAGTTCCTGCTATGTTCAGAACACTACCCTAGGCATTTGGGAACTAATGATCGAGTCCCTCATAGAAAACAATGCACAAGCCTCAGCCTTGTCATTTTCAGTGCTTTGTAAAGTATGTATACCCTTCAGGTCTGTCTGCTGAACTAAAATATGTACAAGTGTTTAGATCATGGATGAATAAGGGAGGCCTCATCTTCATTTAATGAAGGGAAGATAGTATCATTATTCATCAAATTATATTTTGCATTTTCATTGATTATAGACTACAACTGTTTAGTTTATCAATCTTTTGGGATCTGATGCCTTTATTTCATGATTCAACATCACTACCAACATGATTGGCCAAATATCCCATCAATCAATCAAACAATGGTATTTATTGTGTGCAGAACACTATACTAAACTCTTGGGAAAGTATAGTACAGTTAGGAGTTGGTAGACAGAATCCCTGCCCACAAGGAGCTCACAGTCTAGAGGGGGAAAGAAAGGCATTAAAACAAATTTCAGATAGGAGAAATGACAGACTGCAAGGCTATGAACATAAACTATGGAGTTGGGAATGGGCTGACTAGAGATACAAGTGTATAGGGAACACAGAAGAGAAGGTGGATAGGAGAAATAAGGGTTTAGTCAGGGAAGGTGTCTTGGAGAAGATGTGATTTTAGGAGTGAAGGAGTTGGAAGCCACATTGCAGGAGATCAAGAAAAGAGATGGAAGAGAGGAAGTGGAGACAAGAACTGTAGACAACAGTCTTGAGGAGTTTGAAGAGGAATGGTAGGAAGGAGATGGGGTGATAACTGGAAGGAGCCATGGCATGACAATTACAAAACACCTGTGACCTTGATCTTATAGATCTCTCCAAATCTTTGTATCCTTTTTTTCCCTTCATTGCAATGTGCCCTGATGCACTGAGATGGGTCACAAAGAATTTCTGGTTTTAGGGACAGTCATAAGGTCTTCTACAGTTGACTGTTCATGCTTCTAGGAGGATTTGAAAGTCTGTAGTAAGTTTGTAAAGAAACTCAGGGATGTGTTCAAATTCTTATTTACATAAGCAATTCCAGAATGCTTCATAGAATGATAAACTGAAAGTCCTTCACTAGGGCCATGGATCTTACATAAAAATGGCCATGCTATCATCCCATTTTAAAAACAACTAAAGGAAATTGTGAATAAACAGTCCTGTGGTTTGTTTTAAATGAAAACAGTACTAGAATATTAGAATTCTGATGGCTGCATAATATATTTTAAATTTGGGTGGTGAAATAAATGTTAAAAAAGTCTATTCCAAGCAAATCAGGAAAGTCGAGTGAATTGGAGGCTATAAGGCAGAATAGTTTTGTGTGAATGTACCATTCAACCGGGGTGAGGAAATCTTACTCATGGAAAATGCATTGAAGAATTTGCATTCCATAGAGTAGTTGCAGGAAACCTGGAGGCTCAGGGGGGAAAAAAAGGAAATGTCATTTGTAAAGTGTACAAAATAAATGAAGATGTCAAACAGAAACAGTATAGAAAAAAGAGGTATCTTCTGCAAGTTAGATTACATTTCCTTTTTGTTGTGTTTAAACTCCTTTTTTGAGCTTTTCATTTTATTCTAATTGTCATCTTAAAAAACAACTCTAATGAAATTGCTGAAAGCTTTCAAAAATATATCGAGAAAGGCAAGGTGCTAAAACCATCCATTATTACAAGACTGTGAACTGTAAACATCAGACAGGGCACTCATCACTGCAGAGGCAAATTGAATGCTGAAGGAGGTTTGCTTTATTGTCTCTGATTTAAAATTGATTGAAATGCATACACAAATGGAAAAGCTGTCAAAAGCAGCCAGTGGTAAGTTGATAGCTCATCTTCTCATTCTGATCCAAGGTTTTAAGCAATTTTTTTGGGGTAGGATTGAGGAAGAAAGGGTTTGTACCCCTAAAGTGGGAATCCTCCTGAGATAGGGACAGTTTCTGTTATCATTGCCTTTTGTGCATTTTGATCATGATTGACAAGCACAACATATATGCCTGAATTTAATATACCAGTGTTTGTTTGTGCAGTTGTTTTTTTTCACAGAAAGCAAAATCCTCAAATCTAAAAAGTATTTGAATGCCATTAGAAAATAGGTTGGAAATGGATTATTCCAAGAAAACTGGAGGGGGAGAGAGGAAGAGGTAGTGAGGGAAATAGAGACAAAGAGAGGAGGGTCAAGGGGGGGGATAATGAGAGGAAAGGAGAGATAGAGAGAACATGGAGCAGGGAGGGAGGAGGAACCATAGAAAGGTATAAGGGAAAACATGAAGAAGAGAGAAAGGGAAGAAGGAGAGAAGGAAAGTAATCATTCATTCATTCACTCATTATTAAGTGCTTACCGCTTGCAGAGAACTGCACTAAGTGTTTGGGAAAGAACAGTACAAGATAGGGGAGTGGGAAGGAGGGGGGGGAAGGAAGAAAGAAATGAGAGAAGCAGTGAAAAAGAGTGGAAATATATGTATATAAAAATAGAGAGAGGAAAGGAAAGGCAAACAATGAAGTGAGCTAATGAATTTTTCCTTCCCTGGAAATGAGGCAAGAAGAAAACATACAAGATGACGATGATGATGCAAGGTTAAACTTCACCAAAAACAACTTTTTGGTGAAAAAATTAGAAACCGTAACAAAAGGTTATTAGGTAATATGCTTCTCTGGCAAACTTGCAAGGTAAGTTACATTCTCACTGGACTGATATGGCTAATGGGGTTTAGTACCCCTATCCTTTACCATAGAACCTTCTATGTTCTCTTAAAATCCATAAGCCATGAGAAACCTAGAGGCAAGGCAACAATCTCATTCTTTTAATGGTATTTGCCAAGCACTTACTATGTGCTAGGTACTGTACTAAATGCTGGGGTAGATAAAAGTTAAACAAGTTGGATACAGTCCCTGTCTCACATGGAGCTCAAACTCTTAATCTCCATTTTACAGATGAGGGAACTGAAGTACAGAGAAGTTGTGTTACTTATTCAAGATTACATAGAATACAGGTGGTAGAGCTGGGATTAGAATCCAAGTCCTATGGATCCCAGAGCCATGCACGTTGCTTCTGTAACAAGACTTTGGACAGAGGCCCTTTTGAACCAACCACTGAATTGAATTGTCAATTGTCACCTCCTGGAATTCTAGGGTTTTTGTCATGAGTCAGACTAGTGCATCTCATATCTTCAGTCTGCAGATACCAAGAAATTAAAGGAGCCCAGAAGTTGAGTTCTACATTGTGTTCGTCAATAGCTATACTGGTCCATTCGAGTTCTTCTAGTTGGACGTGTGGGACAGAGGGTTTATACATATATTATCCGGAATGAGCTGAAGTGGGCAAGTAAGACGGAAAGACAGAATAAATGCTCAAAGATCTAAACATAGTGGAAATAGTGGAAATGCTAGGAAACAGAGTAGCCTGATGTAAAAAGCACAGGCCTAGGGGTCAGATGACCTGGCTTAAAAATGTTAATCCATGTTAACATGTTAAAAATATTCATTTTTTCCCACTATCTTCAGTATGTGTGTTTACAATTCCAGGACACTATACTACAGCCTTGTCATCATCCAATTATCATTTTCATTCACCTCACAGCTTGGTTGCAATGAGCACCGCCTCATTTTTTTAAAAAAATACTTTTTAAGGATTTACTAGGCATTATACTAAGCACTGGAGAAGATACAGGTTAATCATGTCCCATACGGGACTCACAGTCTTAATTCCCCTTTCACAGATGAGGTAGCTAAGGCACAGAGAAGTAAAGCCACTTGCCCAAGGTCACACAGCAGTCAAAGGTGGAGTCAAATTAGAACAAAGGTCCTTATAACTTGCAGGCCCATGCTCTATCAACTAGGCCACGCTGCTTCAGTGTTGGTGAGCAAAATACATTCCAGCACCATTTTGGGCAATTTTTGCTGAAATTTAATGTTGAATATGACCCACAGGCTACACTCCCTCTTCTACTAAATCTGAATTCTTCCCTTCTACTCAACTGCCTTTGACACTGCAGACGACCCCTTCTCCTGGAAAAATTATCCCACCTAACGTCTTTGATTTTCTACTATAACCCAGCTCGGACACTTCACTTCTTTAATGGTGAACTACTAATTAGGCCCTGAGTAGTACACCAACATTTTGCTCACATCTTGCCCCTGGGCTGGAACTCCATTTCTTTCACATCTTTAGTCACTGTCCCCACCGAAAGCCTTATTAAAATGACATTTCCTTCAAGCTGCCTCCCTTACTAAGACCTCATTCCTCTTCTCCCACTCTCTCTGTGTCACCCTTGCACTTGGATTAGCACCCTTCATTCACCCCACACGCAGCCCCACAGCACTAATGTACGTATCCACAATTTATTTGTTTATATTAATGACTTTCCCTCAAGGGGGTAAACTCCTTGACATCAGGGAAAGTGTCCATCAATCCTTTTATACTGTTCTCTCCCAAGTGCTTTTTGAAGTGCTCTGTACACAATAAACACTCAATAACAATTATTGATTGACTATACTGGTAAAAGTCCTTGAGAAGCTGGGTGTGCATTCTCACAGCATTTCATCACAGTCATTTCCAGTCAGCTAATATTATGACAAAAATTGTAAGAGTTGAACATGATAGCACAGGTGTGGTGACAGGAAAATGGCAGAGAAGGAAGAGGCACCAACCAATTATCTCTTGCTAACACCTCTCTTCCTCCACTACCTCCCCTATGATAAAACTTGCATATTGGGGAGGTCAGAACAGCATTGGTCAGGCTGTTTGCCTAGGTCCTTGCAGGTCTAGGGATTGTGTTGATATCTACCATTTAGGGGAAGGAGAAAGCAGTAGTTGAAATAACACTGCTTACTGAGCATCTACTGAGGATAATGGCTATACTAATTGATTGGAAATGTAAAACAGAAACTCCATCAGGACGTATTCCCTTTCTCTAGGAATGTTGAATTCATTCTGTATAGTTGTCCTTCATATATGAAGATACAAAAAACAGTGAAATTCACTTCTGAGTTAATGTGGCTGAAAAATGTCCATGCAGGAGACAAATTATTATAAAGAAAAAAAGGCTGTCCCCTGTTTCACTGTTATGTTTGTTTGCAGTGCTAGGCATTTTTTTCTCTTTTCTCTCCTTCTTCCTTGTTCCATTTGAAGCTTTTGCTCAAAAAGAGCAAATTCTATCTTTCAAACAGTGAGCTATACTGGTCTAGGCACAGATATTGCTTCTCAGTTTTCAACTGAAATGCAGCATTGTCTAAGGTTTTGATTTACTGTATCCTTTAAATGCTTCCTTTGACATCCTTGCTTGCAGTTTCCCAATTTCAGTCCTTCAAACTACACCTCTTGGGGAATCCTGCTGATGCTTATTCTCCTCACATGTTCCACCCAGAGCAGCTGGTGAACAAAGCTTTGATACTCAGAGAATGAGTATGTTCCAGGACTTCATTCTGCATAATCTTGTGTTTACATTTGATATGGAGTATGGCCCATAAATGGCACTGGTGGAATTGCTTAAGGAGCCAAATATGTTGCCTATGTGTGGTTTAGGATTCAGGTGTAGAGAAGATTGGACAACACTGCAGCTCTGTAGATCTTTCGTTTGATCTGGAGTCTGCTATCATGATGACACAACACTATGTTTGACAGTGTTCCTGAAAATGTGTTGGGTTTTGTCATTATCATTGGTTTTTATTGAGCACTTACAATGGGCAGAACACAGTAGTAAGTGCTTGGGAGAATAGAATACAAAAGAATTGGCAAACATGTTACCTGTCCACAACTCTAGACAGAGTTTCTACATCCTTATCTATTATTGTGTTTTTGGTCATTGGGCTGCCTAAGTATCAGAACTCCGTGACAGCTTTTACCTGTTTTGTCAGTTGGAAATTTTGGTTGTGCATAAAGTTTCCCTGGTACAGGGTGATATATCACCTTAGTTTTCTTTAGATTTATCATTACCCTGCAATCCTTGGTTGATTTGGTGAAGTAGTTTGCAATGACCTAATAATAATAATAACTATGATATTCGTTAAACACTTCCTATGTGCCAAACACTGTTCCTAGTGCTGGGGTAGATATCAATTAAGGGTGGGCACAGTCCCTGTCCCACATAAGGCTCACAGTCTTAATCCTCCATTTTACAGATGAGGTAACTGTAGAGCAATAACACTCTACATTTTTCCCCTTTTTACAGATGAAGTAGCTGAGATGAGGTAACTGAGTAAAGTGATTTGCCCAAGGTCACACAACAGACAAGTGCAGGAGTCAGGATTTGAACCCATGACCTTCTGATTCCCGGGCCCATTCCACTACACCATGCTGTTTCTATGCCTCACCCGTATTCTCAGGTGTGGACCTCTAGGGCACAGTTACTTTCATATGGTAATTCCTACATGACTGTTTCTCAAATTTGGATGATGTTTTATAGCCATAAATGCACCCATAGCCTGCCACCCATGCCACAGGGCATGCTGTTGGCTTCCAGGAGACATAAATAAGAGAGTGCGGATGGCTCAGTGCAACACTACTAATGAAAAAAATGATTCAAGCACAACTCCTACTGATGGAGGAATGCCTCACATTTGCAATGAGTAGCTGGTCAAAATAAAATTTAAGAAGCTAATTGTGAAAGGACGTCACAACATACAGTGTCTTCAAAAATTTAGGAATCATAGCCATATTCCCAGTATGCATTAAAAATAATGCCATAAATATCATCTTTGAATAAGAGACACAATTTGAGAAATTATTGCAAATCTACACTTAAATATGACTAAAGCTTCATTTCATCAGATGAGAACAAACCATATTGATTTTAAAATTAATTGGATATCAAAAAACTTTGGCTATACATGATATAAAAATTAATATCCTCAGGATCAACCTCCTAAATATAAAAGATTCAACCATACATTTTTCTGAGCTGTGGATTTAAGTAATCATAGGTCTATGAATAAAACCTTCATGAAGATTTTCCTCCTATTTTGCACATACACAGTGTTATTCTTTCCTTTCTAATCTATTTAGGCATGACATTATTTATTCTATTCACCATCTCCATAATAGCCATTTTTTTCTAATACAAGTAACATTTGCAAAAGTATATTATAGTGAATTGATTCTGAACCCTTAATCTATGGGTATTTAATACATTTATTTTCCACTTCAGTATTTTATTCATATATTTTTTTCCTCAAGGCATTCATAAAAAAATAAATATGAGTTAATTTCAAGATTGGCAGGCTCAATTACCCAATAAGCTATTTAATTTTTTTTTTAGTTGATCGCTATTTCAAAAGAATTAAGTCATTGTTGGCTGTAGACCTACCTCAACTGCGCAATTCTCTTGTTCTTTGTTAACATCCATTATGGAAATTAAACATTAGGAAGGACAGGAATAGAAACCAAAGAGATCTATCTATTCATTAGAATGTTCATCTTTTTGAGTATTCTCTCCAGGTGTGAATATTTATATGGCCAATGCTATAAAGTACGAAGTTATTTCCTTTAGCTAGACCTGTAAAGCACTCATATGCCTTTTAGCATATCAATGGGCAGCAATGATGTGGGTTATAAAATTGGAATTAACAGGGCCTATTCAGCTGCAGGATTTCATCCATCTGTAGCTTTAAGGAGGTCATGTTTTTCCTACCATTTGCTCCTATCCACTGAGAGTTTTTTAGGCAGCTTATTTGATATCAAGCCATCAGGGCATGGATCC
The DNA here is from genome assembly GCF_004115215.2 of Ornithorhynchus anatinus. NCBI lineage: Eukaryota > Metazoa > Chordata > Mammalia > Monotremata > Ornithorhynchidae > Ornithorhynchus > Ornithorhynchus anatinus. The sequence goes on from NC_041730.1 coordinate 27,339,327, forward strand.
ATACCAACTCCTAGGGTTTTTATTGGAAACATGAAAAGCTGATGGTTCTATAGGCCTCGAATGTAAGAAATATCAGAATGTAGACTCAAGAGGGCTGGGGAACAGCTTCCATTTGTTTAAATTCTTTTCTTGAATATTTCTAAATATGAAGTTTGGAGTTTTGAAGTCCCGACCTACTTTGGATAACATAGCTGTTGATCAAAACTTTGCCTCCTTGAGTGGAAGCCCCAAAATTAGTTTCACTAATAACACTTTACATTTATGAATTGTTGGCACAATTTCACCATTCAAATTTAACTGAAGAAATAAAAACCACCAACCCTGTTCTAAGTGAGGGTGCTATTGAGATTTAAAGGGAAACATTTTCTGAATTTAAAATGAATTATTTAATCAATCATGTTTATCAAATGCTTACTGTGTGCATAGCACTGTACTAAGTGCTTGGGAGAGTACAATATTATAGTTGGTAGACATTTTCCCTGCCCACAATGATCTTACAGTCTAGATGAAGAGACAGATGATATGAATAAAGAAATTATGGGTACATACATAAATGCTGTGGAGCTGAGGGGTGAATAAAGGGTGTAAGTCCAATTGCTAGGGTGTGCAGAAGGGAGAGGGGGAAGACTAAATGAGGGCTTCACCAGGAAAGGCCTCTTGGAGGAGAAGGGTCTTCAGTAATGCTGTGAAGTAGGGAGTGTGATAGCTTTTCAGATATGAAAAGGGAGGGCATACCCAGACAGAGGTAGTATGTTGGCAAGAGGTTAGTGGCGAGATAGATTGGATCGAGGAACAGTGAGTAAATTGTCATTAGAGGATGGAAATATGCAGGCTAAAATGCACTTTAAATACCAATACTAATAATACTAACAACCATAAAAATAATAGCATGTCTTCAGAGTTTACTCTGTGCTAAGCACTGTATTAAGCACTATAGCAGACAAAAGTTAATTTGGTGAGACACAGTCCTTGTTCCTCATGGGGATCACAGTCTAAAAGTGACAGAGAATCACTATTTCATCTCTATTTAACAGGTGACTAAACTAAGACCAGAAAAGTTAAATAACTTGTCCAACATTCCACAACAGGCTGTGGTGGAGCCAGGATTTGAAACAAGTTTCCCTGATTCCTGGAGCTGTACTCTTTCCAGTAGGCCTTGGAGATATCTGAAAATCTATGTCTTGATTTTTTTGTGTGGAATTATCATTAATGATAAGTTTGAGCTGTATTGAAACTCTTTAGCAAAGAGTTTTGAACCAAATGCACCAAATTGAAAATATAGAACTATTGTTTAAAGCCTTAAATTACTCTGAAATCTCCTGTTACTTCACATGTTAAACTGTTTTTGACACAGCTCTAGATTCATATTAGACTTCAAGAAAGAGTGTATTCAAATACACTCTACTCATTTGGATATTTCACTTGAAAAGTTTTTCAAGATTTTGGTAGGGGAAGATGATGAAAAGATAGGTAATGGAAGTGAATTGTATGGGAGCTGATTGAAAACTAGATTTGAAGCACAGAATAGTGATATAGTTTCACAACCTTCTCTATTAACCCATACACATCTTATTCCAAATCATTTTCTTGATCCCCTTCCATATTACTAAATGTAGAATCCCTAGGCCCACTTCTGTAAACATTGCTGCAGTGAAAACAGCATTAAAAATAAAGTTTTCCAAGCACAGAAGGAAGCAGGTGATTTACATCAAACAAATGTGGCTTGTTAAGCTGTTCAAGACTGAGTACAGTCATTACAGCCACAATGTACAAGTCGAGTTCTTGAAACCTCCAACATAAATTTAAAAATCATATAGGGTCAATCATTGTTTCAGTATTAAAAAGGGATTAGGGATGGCTTGAAAAAATCGAAGCAGTATATTAAGGCAGTTTTTACTCCAAGGTTTCTGCCTTTACAGTTCTAACAGCGTCTTGTGAGCAGAGATCATGTCTTCTATCTAAAACTGCTCTCTCCAAGAATACTAATGACACATTTCTTGCCAAATGTAATGGATTCTATTGTGTCCTTCTCCTCCTTGACCTCTAAGTTGCCTTTTACACTGTGAACTATCTCCTTCTTTGGAAACATCATCTGGTTTTGGTGTCTCTGTCTTGTTCTTTCCAGGTTTTCCTCCTACCACCTCTGTTTCCTTGTCTGGCTCTTCCTCTGCCTTCTACTCCCTAGGTCTGGATGCCCTCAAGGGTCATTTCTTGAGGGTTCCCTTCTTTTTCCATTTCTATTCATATAAAGTCACTTCCTTGAGAAGTTTATTCACTCTCATGTCTGCCTTTGTTAACTCCACATGGATGACTCTCAAAAATCTACTGCACTAGCCTCAACCTCTCCCCTTCTCTGCAATCTTGTATCTCTTCCTGCTTTCAGGACATCTCTATATGGCTGTCCCACAGGCATCTCAAGCTCAATGGACCCAAAGCTGAATTCATCATCTTCCCTCACAGATCCTCTCCTCCTAACTTTCCCATCATTGTTGACAATACAATCCTTTTTGTCTCTCAAGTGCATGACTTTGGCATTTTCCATTACTCAAACAATCAATCTGTGAGTGGTATTTATTGAACTCTTACTGTGTCTAGACCATTGTATTTAAAATACAATAGATTTGGTAAATATGATCCCTTCTCAGAAGGAATTTAGTCTAAGGAGGGAATCAGTAAAATAAATTAGAGGGAGGGGTAATGGGAGAGTGTAACAGTATGTATATAAGTGTTGTGGAACTGTAGATGGAGTGACTATCAAGTATTCATGACTACAGATCCAAGTGCCTAGGCAACACAGAGGGAAGGACAGGTACGAAAAGTGAAGTTTAGCAAGGAAAGGTCTTCTGGAGTAGATGCGATTTTAGGACTTTTAAGGAAGGCAGAACGTTGGTCTATTGAATAGTAAGGTAGAAGGAGTTCCAGACCAGAGGGAGGACTTGGGCAAGGGGTGGGTGGCAGAATGGATAAGATTGAGACACAGAGATGAAGTTGATAAGGGAAGGGTAAAGTGTACAGGTTGGTTTGTAGTAGGAGATCAGCTAGGTAGGTAGGGAAGTAGAGAGCTGATTGAGTGGCTTTAAAAACTATCACAAGAAGTTTCTGTCTGTTGTAGAGGTGGATGGGTAATCATTGGACTGAATTTTTTTTCAGAATAAATGATCTGGGTAGCAGAGTGAAGTTTGGACTTGGACTGGAGAGGGAAGAGACAGGAGGAAGGGTGATCAGTAAGTAGGTTGAGGCAGTATCCAAGAAGGGGAATGATGATTGTGTCTACTAATTCTGTTGTATTGTTCTCTCTAAATGCTCTGCATATAGTAAGCACTCAATAAATACCATTGATGAATAGATAAGTGTCTAGATAAGCATAGTGGCATATTGGATGGAGAGAAATCTAGAGATGCTGTGAAAATAGAACTAAAGGGATTTATGACAGATTGCATATGTGCCTCAATCCTGTCTCTCCCATTGCTGGTCTCTTTGTCACTCACCTCCTTCTGCCTACCTTCTCTTTCACATCCAGCAAGCCATTCTGAAATCATATCTCCTCCAGGAATCCTTCTTTGATTAATCTTTTATCTCCCTACCCTGTTTCCCTTACTACTGCCACTTCAGCATTTCAGCATCACTAAAGCACTAAAGTACTACACACACACACAATCCCAGCTCCACCACTTACCAGCTGTGTGACTTTGGGCAAGTCACTTCTCTGTACCTCAGTTCCCTCACCTGTGTAATGGAGATTAAGTTTATGAGCCCCATGTGGGACAACCTGATTTCCTTGTATCTACCCCAGCACTAAGAATAGTGTTTGGCACATAGTAAGCGCTTAACAATACCATCATTGTATATATAAATATATATATAATATATATATATAGGAAGGAGTCAGGATAAATTCCAAAGTTATGATCTTTTGAGACAGGATGGTTGTGTTGTCTACAGTAACAGGAAAGTCAGGGGGAAAGTAAGATTTGGATGGCTGGGACATACTGAGTTTGAGTAGGACACCCAAATAGAGATGCCTTGAAGACAGGAGGAAATGTGAGACTTTAGAGGAAAGAGGTTAGGATTAGAGGGATAGGTTTGGGAATCATCTGAATAGAGATGGTACTTAAGCCATGGGAGCTAATGAATTCTACAAAGGTGTGGGTGTAGTTGGAGGAAAGGAGGGGTCTCAGAATTAAGCTTGAGGGAGCGACAAGGTTAGAGTATTGGAGGAAGAGGAGAGCCTGTGAAAGGGACTGAGAAGGACTAGTCAGAAAGATAGGCAGAGGAAAAATTTAAGAGGATTAGGATGGAGTAGAGGGCTTTGTATTTGGCAAGAAGGCGGTCATTGGTGACCCTAGAGAAGGTTGTTTCAAAGAGTAAATGGGGCAGGAGCCAGATTGTAGGCCGTAAAGGAGAGAATTGGAAAAGTGGAGGCAGCAGGTATAAAATCTTACTCAGGAGTTCAGAAAGGAATGGCAGGAGGGACATGGAACAATAACTGGATGGTGCTGTGTGGTTAAGGATAGGTTTTTTCTGAGGTAGAAGGTACTTGGGTATCTTTGAAAGCAGTGAGAAAGAAGCCATTTCAACACCACATAATCAGTCATTCAGTCAGATATTAAATCAAGTCAGATATCCAAACTGCCACCATGCCACTCAAATACTGCATCAACCACCTAGTCGACCTCCTCGCCTCCAGTCTTTTCCCATCTAGTCCTGGTTCTACTGCTCAGATTATTTTTCTAAAACACCGTTCATCCTCTCCACATCACAGAAACCCCGAACTTTAACTTTCATGCATGATGATCAGCTCTCTCCCACCTACTTATCCTCATTTCTCTCCCTGTATGCCCCAGCTTGCATGTTTCCCTCCTCTTTTGAGACTTATATCCTGTATGAGAATTTGAATTTATTTTGTTTATTTGTCTTTGTTGTGTTTTAATGTTTCATCACTCCTGATGTAACTGTCTTCAATCCCTTCTCTCCTCTTAAACTCTTAGATTGTGAGCCCCTTAGGGCACAGGGACTGTGTCTCTAATTCACTCTCTATGTACTTTCCCAAAACTTAGTACTGTGTTAAGTGCTTAATAAGTGCTATTACGACTTCTGACTGTAAGCTCATTTGGGACAGGAGATGTGTCCTGCTGTATTATCCTCTCCCAAGCACTTAGTACAGTGTTCTGCACACAGTAATCACTCAATAAGTAGTTAATTGAACATTACTACTCAAGCCAATCTAATCACTGTACCTCAATCCTGCCTCTCCCAGTGCTGATCTCTTGGTCACTCACCTCCTTCTGCCTACCTTCTCTTTCACATCCAGCAGGCCACTGCTCTCCTAAGCATCCAGGCCATTCTGAAATCCCATCTCCTCTAGGAATCCTTCCTTGATTAATCTCTATGTCCATACTCTGTTTCCCTCACTACTGCCACTTCAGCATTTCAGCATCGCTAAAGCACTAAAGTACAATATATTAGAGTTTATAGATGTGATCCCTGCCCACAAGAAGCTTACAGTTCACAGGAGGCATTCAATTAATGCTATTGAATAGAAGAAGTCTGCTTTCTATTTCCGTATCGGAGACATTATATCAGCCATTCTCATTTTATAGGGAATTAATCTTTAATGATCTAAAGTTCACTGTTTCAATTAAACGTATGTTGATAGTAATCTTTAAATCCTTAATTAGTTCCCTGTATCACGCTAATGAACTGATACAGTGTTTCTGTCACAAATGCATTTCATAATGACTAATTCAAGGCCGTTTTAAGGTATTATGCTCTCCAGATCTTCCATTATGTTCTAACCAAATCACTTAATGAAGACATCTGCAACAGAAATGATTGTACCTACTGAATGTCTATCTGCTTGAAGGAAAATATAAAGAAGTTAATCATTAAAAATAAAGTTCTAGGCTTTTGGGAGGTACTAATTCAGTGCAGAAACTTTAGAGTGAGTACATTCTATCTGTCTGCATATAAGGATCAAACAGTTTGGCAATTATTAACCATTTCCCTTTAGATCTTTTGCAAATTAATTCTACCTTGCTCACAAATCTGACAGTCCGGCAGAAGTGTTTCTAATGGATGAATGTCTATTCTTTCAGTCTTATGCAAATTTGAGCCTTGCAATTTGTATGCTTGTATCATGAGCATATACATTGGATATAAATTAGTTGCTTTTAAGATAAACATTTTTTCAGAGCTGAAGGATTTCAGATATTCACGTCCTGATTATTGCATGTGTATACCAAACCTCTGCTTCTCCACTTTCTCGAGATTTCCTTTTGTTTTTTGACCATTTAAAACTGGTAAAATTTCCATCCCAAGATGAGGAATGAGGAGCGAAGATAATGAGAGGTGCAATTTAAATCCATCAATTTTGCTAACAATCGCTATGGAACTGCTATTCCGGGGGGAAATCTCCCAGAAAAATACTTGAGAAGCATTCTGACCTTACCAAAATCTGTACCTCAAAGAAAGACATGACCCCACTCCGTGTTACAGTAGCAAATGGTGATCAGTATGACAGAATAAATGTTACTAATCGCTAGTGAATAGCACTGCAAAGGACTCACTTCTGGGAGGTTCATCTGTTGATGTTTTCCCATTGTCTTTCTTTGCAATTTATGTTTTTCACTTGCCTTTATAAAATGGAGGGGTAGGAGATAGGTACTGTCATCCATTAGATGGGTTATTAAAATTGATGTTACATTAATTTTAATTAGGAGCTGCTAAGGTATTAAGGTGACCCCATGTTGTTTCTATAAAATGGGGATTAAATACCTTTTCACTCTCCTACTTAGCCTATGAGTCCCATGTAAGAAGAGACTCAAGACAATCTAATCACTGTACCTCAATCCTGCCTCTCCCAGTGCTGATCTCTTGGTCACTCACCTCCTTCTGCCTACCTTCTCTTTCAAATCTGTGTCTGATATAACCTAGCACTTAATACAGAGTTTGGCACAAATAAAGGGCTTAACAAATACCAGAGTTTCCAATCAATGGCATTTACTGAACAATTACTCTGGACAGAGTCCCATACTAACTAATATCTTGGGTGAATAAAACTGCTTGAGGGCATGGGCTGTGACAAAAAATGTCTATAGTATAGTAGTCTTTTCAGCTCCTGGCCAGTAACCTAATTTTATTTTGGTGAGGAGAGCCCAGATTTCAGAATTAAATTAATATATTCTTTCTGTTTTAAAATTCTTTGCCAAGTCACTAAAAATCTGATTTTGAGATGGAAAAGGCACTCATATTAGTAATGGCTAATTGTGATTGGCAATTGTGGTGCCATTGTCTAAATATATGCTTGCATCAACAAGCTTCCCACTGTTTAATTTCTATTCCAGTAGAAGAATACCCTGCTTTGCTTTTCCTACAGGCAAAATCCACGGAGGGCTGTTTCCACAATCCTGCCTTCAGGCTCAGCAGCAGCAAAGCTGGAATTTCCTGCTGATAACTCATGGTGTTCCCAAAAATTTGCACAATGATTGCTACATTGCTATAAAGTTACATAAACAGATCATACCAATCAGTACTGAAGTTCAGCTGCCTCTGGGCTGAACCATGGCAGCTGTTTAATAGCTTGGCATCACTCTACCCCATGACTCTAATCAGGATGTAAAGGACACCTGATTCCCCCAGTCTACATTCAGTAGTGGCCAAATAAACAGAAATTTAGATAGAATCAATAAAGAAGGAAACATTTCATTTTTAAAAAGTTCTGATAAAAAAGAATAATGAAAAGAGCAAAACAAATACAAAATGAACTAAAGGCTAAGGATGGGATATATGATGAGAGCAAAAAGAGAGTAAAATGATATAAACATTGAATAGTAAACAGAATTATGAAGACTGGTAAATAATGAAAACATAAAAAAATCAGAAAGTTATTTAAACTGAACATATAAAAAAATAAAAGCCAGGGCTTATTTGTTCCCTGGGCATATCAGGAATATTCTTCCAAAAAATTCCATCCAGTACAGTAATTTTCATATTTATGAGGGGGAAATATTTGTAACATTTCTCCAATTTCTGGAGGCAACCATAAAACACTAACACTCATGCATTTGAACCTAGTGAGTACAAAATGGCTAATTTTGGCCACTTCATGTTCTCCATCCTGGACAAAACTGTTAACTAGAAATAGCAGTTTAAAAATGAATTATTCAGCATTTAACTCTGCCCTACTTTAGCATCAGTAGAGTTGTCATTCAGTTCGATGACAATGCTGCTGCTGATGAGATCATATTCAGGAGCCTGAGTGTTAATGGAGAGAGATTCATTTGCACATCTTTCCTGAGGAAGTATAATTGAGTATCTTACCTGGGCTCTGCAATTCAGGGCTAGAATGATAAGAGGGGAAAGGATACAATAATAACAATAATTATGGTATTTGTTCAGGATTTACTATGTGCAAAGCACTTGGATAGATAATAATAATAATAATGTTGCTATTTGTTAAGCGCTTACTATGTGCAGAGCACTGTTCTAAGCGCTGGGGTGGATACAGGGGAGTCAGGTTGTTCCACGTGGGGCTCACAGTCTTAATCCCCATTTTACAGATGAGGGAACTGAGGCACAGAGAAGTTAAGTGATTTGCCCACAGTCACACAGCTGACAAGTGGCAGAGCTGGGATTCGAACTCATGAGCCCTGACTCCAAAGCCCATGCTCTTTCCACTGAGCCACGCTGCTCAAGATGGCTATCGAGAAGCAGCATGGCCTAATGCATAGAGCACAGTCCTGCAAGTCAGAATGACTTTGGTTCTAATCCCGATTTCACCACTTGTAACCTTGGGAAAGTCAATTCACTTCTCTGTGCCTCAGTTACTTCATCTGCAAAATGAGGATTAAGACTGTGAGCCCCATTTGGGACATAGACTGTGTCCAACCTGATTACCTTGGAACTACCCCAGAGGTTAATACAGTGCCTGGCACAAGTAAGTGTGTGACGAATAACATTAAAAAAAAAAAGATAAGGAGATTGGACACATTCTAAATGGGGAAAAGCAGTTATTTAATTCCCATTGTGCAGCTGAGGAAACAGACACAGGGAAGTTATGTGACTTGTCCAAAAGTCACATGGCAGATGACTGGCAGTCAGGATTAGAACCCAGGTCCCCTAACTCTCAGACCTATACTCTTTCCATTACTGCTTCTGCAGTACAAATGGTACAGTTGTTTGCTATATAGCTACATAGAACATAGCCGGAGAATAGCGTTAGCAATTAGCAACAGTAGATCTCAGAAGACAGGTGTATTGTTACCAGCTACTTTTATAATTGATTATATATATACATATATATATGTATTTCCAGGCAGATTTGAAAGTCCTGATTCCTACAATAGTCTGATTGTGAAACATCCCTACTTGGATACTGTTTCAATGAGGAAAAAAGCATTTTTCCAATTCTAGGTGTATCGCATTTTTCCAATTCTAGGTGTATCCCATCTCTGTGTACCTTCTTTCGTTGGACCATCAGGTTTCTCCCAGTATTGTGATATCAGCTTGACATCTGGCCAGACCATGGGCTACACAAATCATACCACCCTTTCTGGATGGTGCCGATTTTCGCTGTCACCCAGAACCCTAATCAGAAGAGGTTTGATAAGGAAGTTCCATTGTAGATAGTGAAAGAGTGAGGTAGAAAACGTTAAAACCCTAAAATAGATAAATCTCCACTTCCTGAACTACACACTATACTAACCATGTATCAAGGCACAGGGACACTCTGGTCCCTTTGAAGCTCTTTATTCTGGGTCAAACCACTGGGAAAATACATGAAAAGAGAAATAACTTACCCTGCTTACTGCCAATCTGTTGCCTGGGTCCAGTTTGCACATTATTGTTGACTGGGACTCTTATTATTGATTTACAAAGGTATTACCACTTATAAGTGTTTCAATAATGGGAATGCTTATTGTAGACAGAAAATGGGTAAAAAGAAAAATATTAAATTAAAATATGCTAAAATAGGAAGCCTGGAGCACGATGGTTTCCAGTAAGCTCCACTTTCCTGGGCTGAGCTAGTGGAAGGTATATTGAGTTTGAAGGAAAACAAACATAAAGAGATAGGGAGAGAGAGAAGTAGCTTATCCTGCTTGCATGCTTCCTGCTGCTTTGACCCTGAGTTTGGGATCAGAGAAGACTTCTCTTCTCTAGTATAACCGGACCCACTTAATCCCATATTATCTCCATTACATCATCATCATCAATAGTATTTATTGAGCATCTACTGTATGATGCTCACTGCTCTAAGCAAGATACAATTCCTGCCCTAAAAGATCTCACAACCTAATGAGGAAACAGACAATTACAAAATTGTTTTCAAGAAGTGGAAAAACAGAAGCAAAGCAGGTATTCACAGAGTATAGAAAGAAGAATTCATGAATGTTTATTTGCAGTAGAGCACATGAATCACTAATTAGATGCTACAGATAGTTTTTTATATAAATAGTATTCTCTCACTCACCATATATGTATAGATATATATGCTTATACGTTTATATGTATACATATATATGGTTTCAAGCAACGTAAGGGAATGCATACACCATGATACAATTATGATGTGCTCTTCAAAACTGACTGCATTGTGGGGCCCATTTTCCCTTAGACTTAATGTACTTGAGTGCTGTTCCAGAATTAACCCTAAAATGATGGCTGATTGTATACTTAGATTAAAATTATACTATAAATCTACCCTGTTGTCCCTTCCCGATCCTGAAGGACTCTCCTGTATCTCTGTGCTACAAACCTCTCCTCAGTTTCCCTACTCCCCAGTAAGTAGAGAAGCAGCGTGGCTCACTGGAATGAGCACGGGCTTTGGAGTCAAAGGTCATGGGTTCAAAACCCGGCCCGGCCACTTGTCAGCTGTGTGACTTTGGGCAAATCACTTAACTTCTCTGTGCCTCAGTTCCCTCATCTGGAAAATGGGGATTAAGACTGGGAGCCCCACGTGGGGCAACCTGATTCCCCTGTGTCTACCCCAGCGCTTAGAACAGTGCTCGGCACATAGTAAGTGCTTAACAAATACCAACATTATTATTATTAAGTGGTTTATTAATCATATAAAATCATGGAGTGGAAGATAATTACAACAGTTGTCTCCCTAGAAATCATAGGCTTTGAGTTCTATATTCAAACAACTAGATTACACATTACAAATATAATCAGGAATAACTCTTTCCTTGTAGTTTTTCCCAAGACAATTTTCCTTCACTATGTCATGAAGGAATGGATTTACAGCTCTCCAGTGTTTCTCTAGATTGCTTAGAGGTGAAGGCCACACCTTAACCTCCCTGTAATCAATCTCCTATTACTGATGAGTCTAATCTAGGCAATGTCCACCTTTCAAAACATAATCGAAATGTATCCTGAAGTATTACCATAGTAACCCCTAGATATCAACTTTTAATACATTCGTGGATTGCAGATTCTCTCTTTCTTACACTCACACACATATCCCCTTATTTTCTACCAATCATAAAGTACCGAGCAACTCTGAGCAAAAATGTGGGCAGTCTTCTATGCTTTTAGAAAAAAGATACCTGTTTTCATTTTTAAAAAATCAAATGTACTTTGAATTCTCTTGGATATTTAAATTATTAAAAAAAATTACAGATGACGTTTCATCTACAATACAGTACTCTCTCTTCTCTTAAGTTTGTAATTTATGACCATATTTTTCAACTAGAAAAGCCTAGTGAATTCTCAGCTCATATAGGAAGGTGGATCTTTTCTCTCAGACAGCTGAGGTTGACGTACATACATGGATCTAAACACCCTGAAAGAGTTACACCCTTCTGCTTAACAAAGATCTGCTGCTGCATCAATTTGCTTGGATATTTTTCACTCCAAAACATTCTATAGCTCTGACTTTCCAGCTGACAGCTAGCTCCAGCAATAATTGCCTGTGGGTTTTTGATGCTTTTCAAGCCACTTAAATTTAGTAGTTTGCAAGTTAAACACATTTTAAATTTATTATTTTTAATTCCTAAAACCTTTTTTTTGTTGTTGTTCCTTGTCTTTGGTTGAATTGGCTCTTCTAATGAAAGTCTCTTTAACAAGTACATTATATGTCAAGTAGTATCAACATTCCATTTTGTAGTAGCTGTATATACAACTCAAATATCTTTGGTAGGGGCTGTCCTAAATTCTTACTCAAATGAAGAGCAATTTTCTTCCCTTCACACTAGTGTTCAAATCATGAGATTTGGCACTATCTGTTGAAAATCTTGTGCTTAGTCATTGCCCCATGTTTGATGTGATAGAGATACATTTGAGAAAATTGGGATGACACAGAATTTGGAATCAGTCACTAAAGCCCTGAAGAGAGAACAAGAGGATTAATTTGAAGCATGGACAGTTTGTTTATGGTTAAGGTAGATTGTTAAAAGCTACAGTGACTACTAAGACAGCTACTTATAGAATGATTGTTTAAGACAATAGAGGACAATCTTTCCTGGAAGACACAGGAAGAAATAGAGGAATTCCCTTATATATAATTCTATGACACTATTACAAATGTGCAATTAAAAGTAACAATTAGCTTAAAAAGATTAAGAAACAGCATTTAGTTAGTCTTCTTTTAATGATCTCAAAGAACTTCACAAACATCTAATAGCGAATGTTTGTACCTTTAAGGAAAATTTGGGAAAAATTTTCAATCTAGTAGAAGAATCACATAAAAAACCCAAAACCTTTCCTTTTTCAGTAAGGGACTTCAAAATAGTTTTTAAAAATGCCCAAGTGATGATTGGTAATTGAAGATATCTCTTACATTTTCATATGTTTGAATTATCTACCATGAATTAACATCTAAATTTGACACCAGGGAATTTGGTGGAAAAAATGCTCTGAGTTTATTTAATAGGATAATCACTAAATCCTATTATTTCTGGCTATTGTTTACCAAAGTGTCTATAGCTATTTCCTACTGAACTCATTGAATATTATAAACCAGTCCTGCATAGCTAAAGCATAGTAGAGGAGTGAACATTTAATTGATGTGTTTGGAAAGTGGAGGCAGTGAAGACAAATGATTCAGGACCCAAATTGATTTAAAAATTCATTTTACCCAATCTGAAAGTGAATTTTTCTCTGTGTGAAAATTTTTAAATTTTCTTTAAGGAAAGTGGCTTTAGAAGCTGAACCACTTAAACCCCCTATTTACACTGCTCAAATCCACTAGATAGCATATTATCTCTCTTTCACTTTGGCCTTGTCATCAAGTATCAAGCATATTCAATAAATGTTGCTATAGTGAAGAAGTGAAGATATATCAATACCTACTTATTGAAATGCTCAGAGCTATACTGTGATTAAACACTTGGTTCTATTGATTCTTGAGAAACCCCTCAAGAGAAGTTGTGGAAGCTCAATCACTCATCGTATTTAAAACTATTCTAATAAAAATTCCATAGGGTGAACAGTTAAGAGAAAGAAGTTCCATCCTTGTAGTTGAATGGGATGGATGGCTTGTTGGTTCTTTTCCATCTCTAGTTTATCTGATGTATGATATATGAATACTTTGAAATTAAATTTAAAAAAAAACTATTGTTTGCCAACCTGTCAGGACCTAAGGGATTTTTTTATATGGAGGGATATATTCATGCTTTTCATTTAATGTTCATGGATGACACATGAGAAATGAACAATTAAACAAAAGTCAATTTGTTTTTCCAAAGGTACTTAGTGTTTTCCATCATTTCAGTGTAGATTCTGCTGTCTAAAGAAATGTTGCTCCCCTAAGCCTAATCTCTTTCTCCTTCTGAATTCTTCAATGTTGAAATGATCTTTTGTTGATAATACTGCAGTCCACTGCAATAAAAAAACTCTCTCACAAATATAGCATAGTGACATCACAGATGGATGCTATGGAAGTGATGACTTTGCACAGAGATCTCAATTACACTGACCAAACTATTAAATGTAGATAGGCTGATTCTATCTATGACTCTAGGAAGGATCGGCTCTGCTTTATCCAAGGGGGCATGGTATATAGGTGAAGTGTTTTGGAGTGATTTTTCAGTCCTATTTCAAAACAGGGAACAGTTGGGGATGGACAGAGTCATGGAATTCCCAGCTCTGATGTATCTGCTGTAGAGCTCTTTCACTCCTTATACCCTTCACCCAAAGGAGATTTGAGATTCCTGGGAAAATCTCCTAATATCCTTGTGCGTCTGAATTGCATTGGTGCAACCATCTGTAGAATTGAAGGAAAATGAATCCATAGCTCTAAGGCCACCCCCACACTGTTTAGGTGGCGTGGGTATTTTCTACTGAGGAAGCTAATCCTCACAAGGAGAACACTGTAATGAGAACTGAATCAGACATGGAAACTTCTCCTTGCTTCATGTAGAGTTTACCTTCTAAATTCATGAAATTGATAACATTTTAAAAGCTTGCTACTTATGATCACCATAAATAGGGACTTCCTGAGGGCACATAAGTGAGCGCACACGAGTAGATAATTTAAATATAGAGGGTGGATGTTAGCTCTGGGCTTGGGAATTAATATTCATTCAATAATATTTATTGAGCGCTTACTATGTGCAGAGCACTGTACTAAGCGCTTGGGATGAACAAGTCGGCAACAGATAGAGACAGTCCCTGCCGTTTGACGGGCTTACAGTCTAATCGGGGGAGACGGACAGATAAGAACAATGGCAATAAACAGCGTCAAGGGGATTTCTTTATTTTTCTAAAGTTTCTCTTATGTGGACATGAGTTCCTCTGATCCCCAACTGCTCAAAAGAGGGAGGAATAACAATAATAATAATAATAATAATTATGGTATTTGTTAAGTGCTTACTATGTGCTAAGCACTGTTCTAAGCACTGGGGTAGATACAAGGTAATCAGGTTGTCCCATGTGGGGTTCACAATCTTAATCCCCATTTAACAGAAGAGTTAACTGAGGCAAAGGGAATTTAAGTGGCTTGCCCAAGATCACACAGCAGACAAGTGGCTGAGGCTGGATTAGAACCCACATCCTCTGACTCCCAAGCCCGTGATCTTTCCACCAAGCAACGTTGTATCAACCTATCAGAAGACTAAAGAATAAAATACTTCCTGTCGTTGAAGTGAAGGAAAAAGGAAAGTGGAGATTGGTTTGCATATTGTTTCATTTATAGAAAAACAGAAGTTGGATACCTTATTTATATATTTATTTATATATTTATGCATATTTTTACCTGTCTCCCTCTCTAGACTGTTAGCTCGTTGTGAGCAGGGAATGTGTTGGTTAATGTTATATTGTTCTCTCCCAAGTTCTTAGTAGAATGCTTTGCAATCAGTAGGAGCTCAATAAATACCATTGAATGAATTAATTGTGAAGCCTAATTTGTGACAATGTGGTTTCATGTCCACTTGAAAATAAGTGAAATATTATCCAATATTATCTCTAGACTGTAAGCTCTTTGTGGGCAGTGAACTTGTCTAGCAACTCTGTTATACTGTACTTCCCAAAGCACTTAGTACAGTTCTCTGTACAGTGTTCAGTAAATACCATTGATTGATTGATCAGAGCTCAACCTTCCCCACTTCAGTCTCTGGACAAAAGAAAACTTGAGACACATTTACAAATGAAAGAATATGATCAATAAGATCTTCATCACATCATAATAATAACGGTATTTGTTAAGCACTTAATATGTGCCAAGCACTGTTCTAAGTGCTAGGATAGATATAGGGTTATCAGGTTGTCCCATGTGGGGTCACAGTTACAATCCCCATTTACAGATGAGGTAACAGGACCAGAGAAGTGAAGTGACTTGTCTGAGTTCACATAGCAGACAAATGGCAGAGCCAGGATTATAACCCATGACCTACAGACTCCCAGGCCCATGTTCTATACACTAGGCCACACTGATTCTCCATGTAAGGGATTTTTTTCTCTTGGAACCCAAACACTTTATGAAATAATTTCTTCAAACAGAGGAGACTAGTAATGGGAGAGAGCAAACGGGCATTGTTGTTGACCTTGTTATAGAGCATAACAAGATCTTCATCACATCATAATAATAATGGTATTTGTTAAGCACTTAATATGTGCCAAGCACTGTTCTAAGTGCTAGGATAGATATAGGGTTATCAGGTTGTCCCATGTGGGGTCACAGTTACAATCCCCATTTACAGATGAGGTAACAGGACCAGAGAAGTGAAGTGACTTGTCTGAGTTCACATAGCAGTCAAATGGCAGAGCCAGGATTATAACCCATGACCTACAGACTCCCAGGCCCATGTTCTATACACTAGGCCACACTGATTCTCCATGTAAGGGATTTTTTTCTCTTGGAACCCAAACACTTTATGAAATAATTTCTTCAAACAGAGACTAGTAATGGGAGAGAGCAAACGGGCATTGTTGTTGACCTTGTTATAGAGCAAAGAAATTAAGTTAAACAGTCCATCGACCTTTTTCAGGATCACAAAGTCAAGGATAGACTACAAATCCCTCATGACCCTGTCCAGTACTGAACTCCAGTTGGATTTTGTGAGCCTATCCCTCCAGAACTTTAAGAAAGGTAAGGTATACAACAGTGTCTTGTACAGTTTAGGGAGATAGGGGACTTCCTTGCAACCACGATTCTACAAGTCTAACATTGTCCTTTTGCCTATACTTATAAAAAAGTAAATAGAATATGAAATAAAATATAGGTTATTTTTATATAATTAGGATAAAATAAGGGACAAGTGGGAAAAAGAGGAAGGGAGCAGAGATGTGCCAGGTCTAGGAGAAAGTGAGTTGATGGAACTTTATATTTTTTAATTAGTTATAGGTTCATTCCCTTCAAATGTGAATTTGTACTCAAGGCTTAATGATTACTTACCCTATTCACAGCTGCCTATCCCACACACAGTTTTCCTATAGAAATACTTCAATTAATACATCCTTTCAGCTAGTCAGCCTGAATGATTTCAGGTCATGTAACATACTTGAAAAACATTAATTAATCTTGAAAATTGTCAAGAATTAATTTATGGGTGGTTGAATTTTGACATGGAATATAAATAGGGGACAGAGCCAAAGTGACCTCACTGGAATTTGGCAAATGATGCAGGAAAATTAGCTGCAATGGATGAGTATTACATAAACGTGGGAGTATGAGGGAAAAAATCAAATGTAAACTATTATTTGGGCATTTAGTGATGTCAGTACTACTACTAATTATAATTATGGTATTTCTTTAGCACTTACTATGTGCCAAGCACTGTTCTTGCTTGATACAAGCACTGATACAAGGTAATCAGGTTGTCCCACATGAAGCTCACAGTCTTAATCTCCATTTTACAGATGAGGTAACTGAAGTACAGAGAAGTTAAGTGGCTTGCTCAAGGTCACACAGCAGGTAAGTGGCAGAGCTGGAATTAGAACCCATGTCCTCTTACTCCCAAGCCCGGGCTCTTTCTGCTAAGCCACGCTGCTTCTCATTGAAGTCGATACAGATCCTTCTCATTGTACCTCACTTCTCACTAACCTTCTCATTGTACCACTAACCTTCTCACTGGACCTCGATCTCATCTATCTCACTGCTGACCTCTCACCCACATCCTACCTCCGGCCTGGAGCGCTCTCCCTCCTTAAATCAGACAGAAAATTGCTCTCCCCAACTTCGAAGCCTTATTGAAGGCACATCTCCCCCAGGAAGCCTTCCCTGATTGAGCCCTTCTCTCCTCTTCTCCCACTCCCTTCTGCGCCACTCGTATTTGCTCCTTCCTTCATCCAACCTCTCTTTTCCACAGCATATATATATATATATATATATATATATATATATATATCTGTAATTTATTTATTTATTTATCTATTCATTTATATTTAAGTCTCTCTTCCCCTTGAGCCTGTGAGCTCGTTGTGGGTGGGGAATGTGTCTGTTGTATTGTACTCTTCCATGTGGTTAGATACACTGCTAGGCAAACAGTAAGCATTCAATAAATACAACTGAATGAATGAATTAATCCTTGAAAAAAGACTGAAAAGCTGAAAATCACACGAAATAGTATTAAATAATACATATCCCTTTATCATTTTAAGACTTGCATTACCAACAAGGTACATTCTATCTTTATATGAGGAAATCACATGTGGAGAGTATAGCTTGTGAGCCCTCTGTGGGATGGGGACTGTGTCTTTCTGATTATCCCAATGCTTAGCACTGGGCTTTGACACAGAGTAGGTGCTCAATAAATACCTACCCTGAGTCTTATCATCCCTACTGCTAATCATCCCTACTGCTAACTCTAACACTTAGGAATTTATTTATACCCTTCTTAATTCTCTTGTACAGATGTCTGCTTAATTCACTATTTTTAGACCAAAGTTGTAAATCTTTTCATTGTTTTCTCTCCCATTTTGGGAAAGGAATAAATCACTTCATTATACTGTACCTCCCAAGAGCCTGGTACAGTGCAGCACACCATGTGAACACTCAGTAAAGGATACTATAATAAATATCATTATTAATATTCAAGTACTACATAGAAAATGTGCTTTTAACCTATTAACCTACTTGAGGAACAGTACTGGTTTTGCTATTCACTTTTACAGGAGGCAATTTTAAATTTTTACCAACTATTAGAAATCCAATATTTTATTTCACATTAAAATTATGTAAATTGCATACTTGCAGGAGGTACTAGTGAACCCATTTTGTGCTTTTGCTGGCTCTCACAGTCCTTTCTATCTCTTGAACTTTATCTGTTAAAGTAATCTTTCCTAAAAGACAGATCAGAGTCCAAGAATTCTGTAGGGAGATAGTAAAATCAAGCTATTCAAGAGACATTTGGATATCAAATGATCAATCAATCAGTGGCATATATTGAGCACTTACTGGATGTGGAGCACTGAACTAAGAGCTTGGTAGATGTAATCCCTTGCCCCAGGGACCTTACAGTCTATAAGGGGAGAAAGAAAGTAAGTTTGTTTATAGGTAGGACAAATAGTAAAGTATAAGAATATTTAATGCATACTGAAGCTGGGGTATCGAAATGTTTAAGTACATAATGGATATTTGTCTGTGAGTTTAGCTGTATTTTTTTTACACTTTTCTAAACGGTAAGGAAAAAGAGGTGTCATGGGTTTTTTTGTTCGTTTTGTGTGTGTGTGTGTGTTTCTGAAAATTAAATTAGGCAATACCAATTTTGTATAACATGGTATTGATGTGTTTAGTGCTTACTGAATTTGTCAAGTGTCTCCTATATGTCAAGCACTAATCTCTGGGGTAGATACAAATTAATCAGGTAAGACACACATTTTTCCTAAACCTCCAGTTTAACCAGAACTCCATGCCCTAAGATGTTTCACAAGGCATCTCCAATTCTCAGAAGCATCCCCTTGGTAGTTTGTTCAGTGGCCTTTAATTCATAAAATTTGCTCACCCTGCTAGGGGTCATCTAACTCTAAGAAGATAGGAATTAAGTTGAAACTATCCATCTGATCAAGGCAAGGGTCCCCGGGAGAAGGGTTGCAAATGGACAACCTTTCCTTTGCCTAGTGAGAAATTTAAATTTCTAGATACCTCAATGCTCAGGTGGGGAATTGGAAATTGAGGAGGCAGATGGGAGTACTTAATTCTGCTACCCAGATTATTTTTCTAAAAAATAATCCTAGTCCATGGCTACCAACTTTATCACAGTGTACTGTTCCAAGTACTTATCACAATATTCTGCCCACAGTAAGTGCTCAAATAGTAACTGATTGATTGATTGCAGAGTAATTACATTATAAACACCTCAAGGATAGAGAACCTTATCTCTGTTACTCTTAATAACATGTTTTCAAGAACCATAATGCAGGGGAAATCTAACTCAAGGCACTGCACCAGTAG
Organism: Ornithorhynchus anatinus; assembly: GCF_004115215.2. Taxonomy (NCBI): domain Eukaryota; kingdom Metazoa; phylum Chordata; class Mammalia; order Monotremata; family Ornithorhynchidae; genus Ornithorhynchus; species Ornithorhynchus anatinus. The sequence goes on from NC_041730.1 coordinate 27,359,155, forward strand.
GTGCTCAATAAATATTGATGAATAAATGAAAAAGAAAGGGGCCTCAGATTTTCTTCTGTGTATCAATGTTTCGCTTACTTGTTTTTACATCTAGGTAGATGCTTTCTTTACCCATTAATATTTCCATATTCTTCTCTTATTTGTTGTACCTATATGCTGTCTTCCTAGATAATATGTCAGACTAACTGCAACTGTACTTATCTGACAGGAAGATGCCTAGGCAGCTCAGTAGAGCATCGAAGTGGGTATAGCCATTCTCCTGCCACAAGATATTGCAATTAGAGTGTGCAAACTGTAGTATCCATTTCTATTCTATACTCCACACTACCCTCTGGCCATAAATAAGCTGGAGGGGACTAATACCCATTGAGAGATCATCTTCTGGATTTTAATGAGGTGTTTTCCCCTGAGACGGGAGTCCACCTTCTATTCTATCCCAACTAATCCTTCTCAAAACTTCAGTTTCAGTGTTCGAAAACCACCATGACACTTCTTTCTTCCTTTTTTGTTCTCACCTAAGAGTTTAGCCAAATGTAATTTCATGACAATCTACCCACCTCCAATAATGACTGCAGTTTTGAAAATGAACAACAGTCCCTGGTCTCTCAAATATAGATCAAATATTTAGAGGCAGGAAATAAGTTAAACGGAACTAAAAAATCTAGTGTGCTAACCTGACAGGCATTTAAACCATTTGATCAATTCTCAGTCTTTAAAAATACATTCAATGGCTGTACATGTCAATTTACTGTAGCAGAATTAGATGTCACTGCATATTGCTAATTCCATTTAAATAGACTCTTCTTTCAATGCCTGACCATTCTAGAAGAAAACACTTATAATAAGATATGTTTCATTGGATTTTGAGCTCAAGGCCTCTTCACTAATTTAAATAACTTCTTTATTTTCTCTTATGTGAGTCCAACTGAGCCATCTAAGGCTCCAGAGGAGTATTATTTTGTAGAAGGAAGTAAGATTTCTCTAGCTCTACACCAGGCATAAGCAGTTGTATGCCTACTTCAAGAGGGGAATAGGTGTTCCTGTGGCTCCACTAGGTGCCATCACTAGCTCTGCTCCTTCCCAATGTGGAAGCAGCGCGGACTAGTGTATAGAGCATGGGCATGGGAGTCAGAAGGACCTGGGTTCTAAACCAGGCTCCTCCACCTGTCTGCTGTGTGACCTTGGGCAAGTAACCTCTCTTCTCTGTGCCTCAGTTACGTCATCTGTGAAATGGGGATTGAGACTGCAAACTCTGTATGGGACAAGGATTTGTGTACAACCTAATTAGGTTGAATCTACCCCAGGTGCTCAGTACAGTGCTTGGCAAATAGTAAGCACTTACACATACCACAGGTATTCTTTATAAACTGCTTTGAGATGGTGTCTGAGGAGAGTGTCAGAGTGTCACAATTATGATAAAATCTCCACCCCCCCTCCATTGCTGTGTGTGTGCAGAGCACTGTACTAAGTAGTAGGAGAGACTACACAGATGGGAATTAGACACGGTCCCTGTCCCTTGAAAAGTTAACTAATAACAGCTCCCAAATTTCACTGTACACCTTCAAAGTCATACCTAGTGGAAGAATCCCGCCGTGGATTTTAGGGTCTAGAGGATGGAAGAGTGTTGGGGAGGGGCAGAGACAGAGAGAGAAAGAGATAGGGAAAGAGGAATGGAGATGGAAGGGAGGAAGGAAGGGAGGGAGAGAGCAAGAAAGACAGAGGAGGAGGAGAGAGGATAAAAAAGAAAAAACAGCTCTGTGACGTATCTGAGAATATTTAAACTTGGACATAACCCTAAGTCTATGTCTATCTTTGTTACTAGAAAGCATATGTCAGGTAACCACCTTTCAGCTTGTAATGTGTTTGCCACAGAATCTGGACCCACATCTATTTATATGAGAATTAGTAAAAATGAAGAAATCCTATCTAAGAGGTAAGCAACATTAGGCAGATTCCCTGCTTCTTGTGCATGTGCCAAAACCTAGACATAGAGATGTGAGGCACAGCATGCCAAAGAATGCAGGCATTTAATTAAAGAGTGAAGTTCAAGGACTAAAGCTGTAGGAAAAAAAAATGCTGAGCAGAAGGCCAGGACAATAAACTGAGAAAGCTGGATCACCGAGTCAAGGCTTTTACTCCAATATGGTCAATATTAATATCTTATGTGCAAAATCCAGAAATGGATATACATTTGGCTAGGAGTTTCCTGTGTATATGCTACTCAGTCGAACAAGAATTTACTGGTCAGGAAAATAGATAATGCTGAAACTGGATGAATTCCCACTTTAAGTGTAGGCCAGAGCATTGAGCTGGACATGAGGGGATTGGGGGTAAGTTTCCTTTAGTAGAAGTATGGAGAGAGAAATCATGATGGGAAGAATACTAACTCAACTGTGGAATCTGAGTGATGTTCCTTTTTTTGTTTTATGTTTGTTCTGTTTTTGGTTTTTGTTTTTTTGTTTTGGGGGGTTTGTGTGTGTGTGTGTATGGGGGCGAGGGGGGTTGGTGAGAGTTTGCTGGGCAAAGAAAGAAGGCTTGAAATGGAAAACAATGCAAAATGGAGGAGATGAAAGTAGATGAAGGGGGAATTTAATTTGGGGAGAAAGGATTTATGGTAAAGTGCAACAAGGGGAAATTTTGTAGGGAGAGAAGATAAGTAGCAGGAAGCAAATAAAAGGCAATGTACTTCAGGCTCTGTTTGTATAATTGTATACAAATATGCATTTGTACTATAATCCTGGGATTTCATTCTTTATTGTTCACTCCACAGTAATCACCCATTCTGATACCACCCGCATGAAACCAAATCATTTTTTTCCACATCAAATGTTCTTCCCAAACTGACTAACATTGTCAGGTGAATGTTCCCTAATTCCCCTGCAGCGTTCAAGTTGAAATGGTAGTGAAAACCTATGAGAGGACAACACTCACTATAGAATGCTGCTTGATCTTGTTCTAGACAAGATAACCCTGTGAGCCATGTAGACAGAGTCTCTCTATCTGTCTCTCTCCCTTATCCCCACTTAGAGTGGTTTTTCATGATGGTCCACCACTCTAAGGGAATATATTTGGAACTTTGTGATAGACCTCTGCCTCAGCTAGATTTTGTGTGTCTCATTCAACCTGGCCTAGCCAGAGTCCAGCCTGAATCTGGCAGGCTCCGAGCTTTGAAGTTTGGGCTGCCCAAACTTCGAAAGGATTTGCCCTTGGCAGGGTCAACTTGTAAGGGAGCCATGACCTTTTTAAGTTCAACTCCCTAGCCCTGGCTGTGTTTGCAGCATGTGGTCAAGCTTCGGGCTATGGTGGCAGCAGGAACAGGAAAGTTAATCATTTAAATTTCATCTTTGTTCCTGCACAATGCTCCACTGGGAGATAGAACTAAAACAACTCTCCCTATTGCATGTCTTTGGTTCTTATTTGAGCAGTGAACAATCAGCTGGAGGAAGGAGGCTGACTGAACTCTTTTTGAATTCACCTGGTTCAGCTCTGTGTGGCATGACCCAATTCTCAGGTCCCTGAGACTCACCATAACAGGAGGCCAAGTTCATCACACTCAAAGTCCTACTTTGAGAAACTGCATGAAAGTTTTGGAGCCTTGTGGTTAAGTTGACTGGATTCCTGGTGGTCCAAAGCAGAATAGAAAAGAGGCCTAAAAAGGAGATAAGGCAGAGAGCTGGAAAGAGAATAAGAGAGGTGAGAAAGAAAGAGATAAGAGTTACAAACAGGCAAAGTGAGACAGAGAGGGAAACAGAAACATAGAGATAGAGAAAAAGGAAAAGAAAGAGAAAGGTAGAAGCTAAAAGAAAAAGAGGAAAGGGAGAGAGGAAAAAAATCTTTAATGGGGTGATTTTTTCACAAGTATTATTCCTGAATCACCACACCACATTGGGATACCCTACTCACAGAAGGATGATTCCAAGATGCAGCTTTTCTTTTTCTATCCACCATACCAGGAGTGCAGATCCTGCCAGCTCAGAAGCAACTGACACTCAGAAGGTCTCCTTTCCAATTGTTCAAACGGATTCATTCATTCAATTCTTTAAATCGTATTTATTGAGGGCTTACCGTGGTGCAGAGGTGATCATTACCAAGGGCTGTGGCCTGGAGCAGTGAGAACCTGATGACAATTCTGCCAAGGACTGTTTATCTATCTATTTAATGTTCTTAATTTTTAATTGTTGAATTATTTAAATACTTATATGGTCTAAAAATAATTCTTTTTTTTTCTGTGTGTATCTGTCTGTCTTGTCCCACTTGTAGCCATAAAAATACTTTTACAGGAGTTGTTTAGAGCATGCTAAAGTTCCAGACACTGTATTAACACTGGGGCAAATAGAAGCTAATCCTGTTGGGCACAGTCCATGTCCCACATGGGGCTCACAGTTTTAGTCCCCATTTTACAGATAAGGTAACTGAGGCACATAGATGGTAAATGACTTGCCCAAGGTCACAAAGTAAACAAGTGGCAGAACTGGGTTTACTTCTGATTCCTAGTCGCATACGCTATCCACTAGGCCACAGTGATTCTCTGTAGGTGTTCCTGAATTTATGCCACTATCAGGCAGATAGGTAGTGGTGCTCATTAAATACCATAGCTAATACTCAGTAAACCATTGTCTGATGGCTGCAAGAAGGTAACATTGACAAGAACCGACAAGCAGCCGTAGAGGCACAAGTGAAGAGAACCTGGGGAGCCGGTAGTGGCAGTTACTCCCTTAGGCTGCTTATGGGATTGTTCAGCCTGGTTGGATATGCATCCTTCAGGTGATAGTTCAGTTGGAATAGTAGCTGTGAGCCTGTCGCTGGGCAAGGATTGTCTCTATTTGTTGCCGAATTGTACATTCCAAGCGCTTAGTACAGTGCTTTGTACATAGTAAGCACTCAGTAAGTACTATTGAAGGAAATACTAGCACTAAAAGCAACATGGCATAATGGATAGACCAAGTGTCTGGGAGTCAAAAGGTCATGGGTTCTAATCCCGGCTCTGCCACTTGTCTCTTGCGTCACCTGAGGGACATCACTTCTCTGTGGCTCAGTTACCTCATTTGTAAAATGGGGATTGAGACTGGGAGCCCCACATGGGACAGGGACTGTGTCCAATCCGTTTTGCTTATATCCACCCAAGCTCTTAGAACAGTGCCTGGAACAGTGCTCTGCACACAGTAAGCGCTCAATAAAAATGATTGAATGAACACAGTAAGCACTTAAAAAATACCATAATTATTATTATTAGCAGCAATGGCTATTCTTGTGTTTGCTCCTCTGGAAGAGAGGATAAAGCAGGAGGAGGACCAGGGGGAGGAGAAGGGTGGGCAGCTTCTATTCTATTCTTTCACACTGCTGCCATGCCACCACTACTGCCGTTAGAGTGCCAACCACTTCCAGCCACTCAAGCATAAACAGACCCTTAATGGGTCTTGCTAAATGACATAAGGGTGATAGGATAAAATTATTGAATATGTGACAGACATATTATGGGTCATGATCAGCTGGGATGCTATTCAGTGTACAGAAGCAGTAACCTGCTAAATTGTACCTTTGGGATGGCATCTGTAAATGCCTAAATCATTACAAAACAGTAGCTTTTAGCTCTAGGAAACTGACACAACTTCCATATGGTGTCAAAACAGTGTTACTCCTTAATAACATTTTTTAGACATTTTATTCAAGGAAGAGTTTCTTTTTTGATATGTTCAGACAGACTAAATATTTCTCTAAGTTTTCAGCAAAGCCACAAGTCTACCCACGCAGTACGTTCCTGGACACTTCTAATTACTTAAGAGTATTAGGCCTCTACTGGAATTCTGAAGTGTTAATAATGGGTTTCACGCCAACATATTTTTAAGCTTTAGTAAACCTGAGATCATTCCCTTCACCATGTCCCAACCATTCCCAATGTCTATTTAATGGAGATTAAATCACTCTAATAAAGTCTTTTTTAAAAAATAAACACTTACATTGTATTATATATCTTCAAACCTCTTTACAGCTTTCATTAATTAAGTCTAATTACAAATGCTACAACAAGCACTGGCTGAAAGGTAAATGCCATTATCTCGCTGCTAAAAATGAGAACTATGTAGTATGGAAAGGTGAAGTAGACAAAAGACAAATGAAAAATATGTACCAGAGCAAACTTTCGAGCAGTGTTCTCAAAATTTAGTTTTGGCTTATAGTGGTTTGTCTCAGTGGTTTTTGATAGAGTGACAAGGGTTGGCAATACTTAATAATTGTGGTACTTGTTAAGTGGTTACTGTTGTTGAGAACTGTACTAAGCACAGAGGTGGTACCAGGATAATTAGGTCCCACCTGAGGCTTTTAGAGTAAGTAGGAGGGAGAACAGGTATTGAATCCCCATTCTGCAGATGAAGAAACTGAGGCCCAGAGAAGTTAAGTAACATGCCCAAGATCAAATAGTAGGTAAGAGAAGAACCAGAATTTAAGTCAAGTCCTCTGCCTCCCATGCCCAGGCTCTGAGAGTTAAACAATGGAACTTCAAAGTCTATACAGTGATGATTGTTTTTAACCTTATGACTGTAAGGCCTAGACACTGCCTAAGACACAGTCTCCTTCTTGAGCACCAGCTTCTCTATAAGCGATAATCAGCATCAAATGTGAGTACAAGTTGTTCAGTTATGACGTTCTCAAGTGTCTTTGGGTGCTCCAGCAGCAGAGCTTCATTGGGTGGGGGTACAAAAAGAGAATGTGTCCTGCAGTTGAATAATGAAGTGAAGAAGACACACACAAGCCCAGAGGAAAGAATAAATCTTTAGACATAGAGGGCACATTTTCAAGCCATATAGCACAGCAGGAAACTGTTAGGAAACTATAGTAGCAGACAAGATCGTCTATCAGACAGCAGTCAAGAGAGAGCTTGCTCTTCTTGACCAGGGATATTATAAGATAAACTTTAAAACAGACATAGGCCCTGAATAAGGCAAACTAAATTAGCAAGTAATTCTCTTCATCCGCACATCATGTAGAGTACGTATTGGCTATACCTTTTTGGCACGGATAGATTATTACGATCAACACATCGTTTTGAATAGTGAAGATCAGTTACATATTAGTAATATTTTTATCAGTGTTTTTGTAGCCTCTCCTTCCCTGGAGATATGTAGTAGAATAAAAACTGAAAATTTTTAAGGAAAAAGAGAGGGTGTTATCTTTGATTGTCAAGATTCAGTTTTTCATAGTGTGTACTTTCCAGGCACCTGAGTCTATGATCATAAATTGTAACATTAATTTTGATAATTAATACCTCAGGCACTTCAGAGACTATATAAAGATATTGTTTAATGCAGTTATTAAAAAGAAAAAAATCACTTTAAATTAGACAGAGGAAATTTGAAGACTTAGAATCAGAAAAGCAAATGTGCTGATTTGGGTAGTGAAATTGAGTTACTTTTTGTCTTTGTGAATTCAATCAATCAATCACATTTTTTGAGCACTTACTGTGTGCAGAACAATGTACTAAGCACTTGGGAGAGTGCAAAATTATAATATAACAGAGTTGGTAGGTATCTTCCCTGGCTACAATGAACTTTTAGTCTAGAGTGCGAGACATACATTAATATAAACAAATTAATTACAGATGTGCATATAAATAAATGTTGTGGGGATGAGGAAGGGACGATAAAAGGGAGCAAATCCAAGAGCAAGGATGATGCAGAAGGGAGTGGAAGAACAGGAAATGAGGACTTAGCTAGGAAAGAAGATGTGCCTTCACTAAAGCTTTGAAGATGGGAGAGTAATTGGGTATTCCAGGCCAGAGGCAGGAGGTAGGCAAGAGGTCGGTAGTTAGATAGATGAGATTGAGGTACAGTGAGTAGGTTGGCATTAGAGGAACAAAGTGGGCTGGGTTGTAATAGGAGAGCAGCAAGGTTTGGTAGGAGGGGGCAAGGTGAGTGAGTGCTTTAAGACCTATAGTAAGGAATTTCTGTTTGACGCAGAGGTGGATGGTCAACCACCTGAAGTTCTCAAGGAGTTGGGAAACATGGACTAAACAATTTTGTAGAAATATGATCTGGGCAGTGGAGTGAAATATGGACTGGAGTAGGAAGAGACAGGAGGCTGGGAAGTTAGTAATGAGGCTGATACAGTAATCAAGGTGGGATAGGATAAGTGCTTGGATAAACATGGTACAAGTTGGAATGCAGAATTTTTGAATCCCATTAACTTTTGTGTGACAGTTTCACTCTGATATAGAGAGGAGAAAATACCATGGAAGACTAGATTTTTACTTTGGATGCATTCAGTTCTGCCCAAGCAAAAGTTTTCAGTATGTGTTTTGACTGAAACAATTACGGAATGAGGAACGTTCAGAAGCAGTGTGGCCTAGTCGAAAGAATCCAGCATCAGGAGATCTTATCTCTGATCTTGCCTTTGTCATGTGCCCACTGAGCAAGTCACTTACCTCTTCTGTGCCTCAGTTTCCTCATCTCTGAAATGGTAAATACCTGTTCTCCCTCTCCCTAAGACTGTGAACGCCATATGGGACAGTACTAGGCATATAGTAAGCACTTAACAAATACCACCACCATCATTCTCCTCCTCCTCATCACTCAGAACAGTGTTTGGCACAAAGAACGTGCTTTAACAATTCCCATAATTATTATTATTATTATTACAGTGCAAACCTGTTTGGACTCTGCATTCCATGGTATTAAAGCATCTACTAGGGTGCATATGCACACATGTGCAATGAGTGAACAAGTAAGTACCATAGTGTAAGCTGTTCTTAACACAAAGTTTCCCAAGAATGCAATCTTCATGTAGGAGAACTTCTTGAATGCCTTCTAGGGATGAAGATACCCTTTAAATGTATTTGACTTCAAATATCTTTGGCTTAGATAAATCCTGAAAAACTATATCATACCTATTTCTGGCCTTGTTGAATTTTGAATTAGTATCCAAAAAAATCTGAATTTTTACTAACAAGTGGCACTAATGATTTGAGGCAAAAATTTCTCTGAATTCTATAAGAACGGATAATATATTCAAGGCAGAGATTGTGTGCTTCTTGAGGCTTTTTGCCTTCAAGAAGTAGATGTCTGGGAATTGAAGAGTAAGAAGTTTCTGAGCTCACTCCTAAGAAACAACAGGGATTTGACTCAGATAATCCTTCACAAAATGTAGCTTCATCAGAGAGATTCTGATGAGGCTTCTCATCGTGAAGAATATGCCCACAAGATGGAATAGTTTTCCACCAGAAAGTTAGTCAAATATTTATGCACTCAGTGAATAAAGCCTGAAAAAGAGCTAGCACACTGCAGCCAATCTCCTTTACTGTCACATTTTTCATTTTTTATTCCTTACTACAATGATATCTATCTTAATATTGTGATTTTTTTTAATGTCGACAGAATATTTTTTGCCTGATAACATGGCAGTCTAATGGATTTTGCAAGAAAAATGAGTATAAAATGTCAACAATAGATAAATATTGTAAATATTCAAAGAGACAGTCCCACCAGAGTCCTGATATACATCTGTTAATATCTCACAGTGGATATGAAAGGCTGTTACTTCAGGAAATCAGGTTATATGTGTGTTTAGCTGACAATGTCACCCAGCAGCTTGGTGCTTATTCCATATAAGTTCTAATGCTTCCCATTATAAAAGCATAATATGTCTCTATATCACGGAGCAAATATGTCTAGCTGTAGGCGAGGATTAATACTGCAGAATTCAATTCTTTTTTTTCTTCGATTGGTGAGCAGAGGATCTTCTCAATGACCATGATGATGCCCTGGCTGTACCAAAGGGCTGTGGGGAGTGGCACTCAACAGTAAAGGCAAAGAATTAGAAAACTGGCTGTCACGAATGCTAATTTTGGCTTTCTTTGGAGATTTTGGCCAAGACACTCATCTACTCTTCATCTTCCTATTGATGCAAAACAGAACCCACAGCAGTTAGCACTCATGAAGCAGTGTGGCTCAGTGGAAAGAGCCCGGGCTTGGGAGTCATTGGTCATGGGTTTGAATCCTGGCTCTGCCACTTGTCAGCTGTATGACTGTGGGCAAGTCACTTCACTTCTCTGGGCCTCAGTTACCTCATCTGTAAAATGGGGATTAACTGTGAGTCTTACGTGGAACAACCTGATTACCCTGTATCTACTCCAGAGCTTAGAACAGTGCTCTGCACATAGTAAGCACTTAAATACCAGCATTAATATTATTATTATTATTAAATATCATTGGTGGATTGATAATAAACTCCTTAGAGAAGTCATCATGAGGGCATCATTTGATTGTGAAACAGCAGGAAAGCAAGGAAACAATATGGAAGCAACTTGACCCAGTGGGTAGGGCATAGGCCTGGGAGTCAGAGAACCTGGATTCTAATCCCAGCTCCACCAGCTACCTGCTTTGTGACCTTGGGCAAGTCATTTTACTTCTCTGGGCCTCAGTTACCTCTTCTGTAAAATGGGGACTAAGACTGTAGCACCATGTGGGACATGGACTGTGCCCAATCTAATTACTTTGTAAGTACCCCAGCACTTGGGACAGTGCCTGACACATGGTAAGCGCTTAACAAATACCATAAGAAATTATAATAATAATAATGATGATGGTATTTGTTAAGCGCCTACTATGTGCCAAGCACTGTTCTAAGCACTGGGGTAGATACAAGGTAATTAGGTTGTCCCAAGTGGTGCTCACAGTCTTCATGCCCATTTTCCAGATGAGGAAACTGAGGTCCAGAGAAGTGAAGTCCCTTGCCCAAAATCACATAGCTGAAACGTGGCAGAGCAGGGATTAGAACTCACTACCTCTGATTCCCAAGATCAGACTCTTTCCACTGAGTTATGCTGCTTCTTTAATTATGTGATGGTAACTCATTATCATCAAATGTAACACTCTTTCAATTCAAAGATAAGACAACATAAAGGGAGATTTTTATCAGTATAGGTAGGTATGGCTAATTATTCTTTCTCTCTTGAAATAGAATGGAAAAAAATTACCCTTTGTTATAACACTGAACCAGGTTTTGGAATGAAAATTCTATTTTGTGCTGTGGGAAGCCGAAATATTCTTACTAGACCATCAAGTTCAGTGGTGAGCAGTGTGTTAAGGAAATCTTTCAAATGCTATTTGCATCTCTTTAAGATTCATTTTCTGTGGTGAGAGAGGTACCATCTCAACTTTCCAGTGGTGCTTTGGGGGTGTATGTGGGTCTATGATAGTCAATCTTAAATTATACCCCCCAGATAGAAAGGATACAGGAAGCCACACATTTTTCTTAGATACCCCTTCCACTGAAAACACATTCCCTTAACGAGCCAAGAGCCAGTAGTCACATACTGCAAGATACCACTGGGCATAAAGCCAGTCAGAGTGAGGATTAAGATAAATGGTGAAAGGCCTAACAGGAAGAGGGGTGGCCATTTAGAAGAAGTGGGGAGGTAGAGTTCCAGGGAACCAGATGCAGGAAGAGTTCAGTCTCCTTCTGGGAATCCTGAGGTTAAGACTCCGAATGCAGGCTTGATAAAATGGAGTTCACCAAGAAGCCTGTGACCAACAGAAGTGAATGGTCAGAAAGACCTGGGAATGTGAGTTGTGCGAGAGGATGAAAGTAATAATAATAATAATGTTGGTATTTGTTAAGTGCTTACTATGTGCCGAGCACTGTTCTAAGCACTGGGGTAGACACAGGGGAATCAGGTTGTCCCACGTGGGGCTCACAATCTTAATCCCCATTTGTCAGATGAGGTAACTGAGGCACCGAGAAGTTGTGACTTGCCCAAAGTCACACAGCTGACAAATGGCCGAGCCGGGATTAGAACCCACGACCTCTGACTCCCAAGCCCGGACTCTTTCCACTGAGCCACGCTGTTTCCCTAGAAGGATACATAAAGAAACAGTGTGTCTTAGTGGAAAGAGCACAGGGTTGGGAGTCAAAGATTGAGAGTTTCCATTCCAGCTCCTCCACTTCTCAGTTGTGTGACTTTGGGCAAGTCACTTAACTTCTCTGTGCCTCAGTGACCTCATCTGTAAAATGGGGATTAAGACTGTGAGCCCCAGGTGGGACAACCTGATAACCTTGTATGTATCCCAGTACTTAGAACAGTGCTTGGCACATAGTAAGCGCTTAACAAATACCATCATTATTATTATTAATAATAATAATCAGAGAGTGTTAATTGCTAATACTTGCTGCAAGACAAGATGATGGGAAAAAAAAGAACTCTTCTATACCCAGTAACTTGTCCTCTCAAAGGACTGGCTTTCTGGCTCCCAGATGATTTTCATGACTCTGCGGGTGATGCTAATTTAAAAGGTCAAAAGTTAGTAGTAGTGAATTGAGAGGTGAATTATGGAAACTTCTTCTTAGGGAGTTCTAACAGTCATCCCTCTCCCCAGAAGGAAAGCATGAGGACTATATGACTCTGGGGACATATCCAGACATCCAACCCTTTTTATGAGTTGCTTTTGGGATCATTTTTGCTGGACACCTAAACCATCAGCCATATATATATATACTCTTCCAGGCTGTATCATAGTCCTGGGTTTAAGTGTGGAAAGCAGAATAGCCTATTAGAAAGAACACAGACTTGTGTGTCAGAGTACCTGAGTTCTAATCCCGACCCTGCCAATTTGCCTGCGATGTAATCTGGTCAAGTCACCTAACTTCTCTGTGCCTCATTTTCTTCATCTATAAAATTAGGATGAAATATCTGTTCTCTCTATGCCTTCTAGTGCGTCACCATTTAGGACAAGGACTGTGTTTGACCTAGTTACTTGGAAACTACTCATACATACTTACCATGTAAATCTCAATCCGCATAGCCTTATATAGTTTCAAACTAGGCTACCTATCATTTTGTTATATATTCCTAGACAGATACTTCAGTAAGCAACCTCTTGGGCAGGTTTGTAAAGTTTGTGCAGAGCACTATTGGAACACTACTTGTTTTGCTGCAAGTAGTTTTCTCATCTCAGTCACTGTCATCAGCGCAGTTCTAGAGTTTTCACAACACCCATAGCGTGTTGTTACCATGTGCAAGCACTGTTCTAAGTGCTGGGGGATACAAGGTGATCAGGTTGTCCCACGTGGGGCTCACAATTTTAATCCCCATTTTACAGATGAGGTAACTGAGGCACAGAAAAGTTAAGTGACTTGCCCAAAGTCACACAGCTGGCAAACAGCAGAGCCGGGATTAGAACCCACGACCTCTGACTCCCAAACCAGAAAGTATTTCATAGAGACACTCAGTGATTAGTCACACTGAAAAAGACAGATGTGGTTTCTTGCCCTGAGAGGACTGCTTTGATGAGGAAGCAAGTTATCTTACATGTATTAACTCTCCAAGTATTTTATAATCATTTATGGGATTTATCTTTATCACTTTTTTGTGGGGGATTTTGTTTTTATTTTGTATATTTGTCCATGTCTACAGGATGCCTTTTATCTTTCCTTATAATAATAGTTCTGATAATATTGACGATGATGGCATTTGTTAAATGCTTACTATGTACCAGGAATTGTGCTAAACGCTGGGGATAGATACAAGATATTCAGATTGGACACAGTTCCTGTCCTTCACGGAGCTCACAGTCTAAATAGAGGGAAAAGGATTTAATCTCCATTTTACAGATGAGGAAACCAAAGCACAGTGAAGTAAAATGATTTATCCCAGGTAACACCGCAGATAAGTGGTGGTGCTGGGATTAGAACAAATGTCCTCTGACTCCCTGGCCTGTGCGCTTTCCACTAGCCCATGCTGTGTCTCTCTTCAGTTTCCCCTCCCCCCCTCATATTTTAGATTTTGCATCCACTGAGGACCAGGGACCCTGCCCAATTCCTAACTGATAATGGGGATACAAACTGCATAAAATGTTGTTTGTTGAGCACTCCTACCTAATTGTTCTCCAAGAAATTGAAGGGGGTGATTGATGCCCTGCTAATGAGCCATAGCCTCTAACTGGGCCCTGCAGAAAGGATCTGATTCATTTAGAACAGATGCAATCTGACACAGATTGGGGTGAGGGGGATCTGCCCAATTACCCTGAGAATCTCACAAAGCTGCATCCCAGCTAATGGGCAGGAGTGCCCTTCCCATGATCTCACACCCCTGCTAGGGAAGTTAAGTGACTTTCCCAAGGTAACAGCGCAGGCATGTGGCAGAGCAAGAATTAGAACCAAGGTCTTGTGACACCCAGCCCATTTTCCTTCCACTAGACCACACTGCTTCCCAGAAGGTAAGGCAGTTGAAAGGTGGCAGGATCTCTTCCAAAAGTCCAATCTGGTCCCAACAGGTACAGGAAAATAAGACCTACCTCACACTGCCTGGCAGAATCTCATGGAGGCTAGAGTTCCTCACTCTGAAATGACCTTATGTTCTCTGTCCCTCTCTCTCACTGTCAGCAGAAGAAGAGCTCAACTGTACTGAGTTCTTTGGATTTTGAGGCCAGTAAGGAGGCTTGCCTAGACAGGAAATGGACAGTTTGGAATTGGAGGACACTCTGGTCTCTTAGTAGTTTCTGTTGAGCTCTGTTCCCAATTTCTCAGGCCAAGGGAACAAGACAGAAAGTCTATGGAGGGATCATGCCATGGTACACTAGCTCCTCCTCCGGCAGTAGATATCTGGGCTAAAATGATTTAACATGGAAACCCCACACTACACCTCTCCCTGAAAGAAAGATGTTACTCATCACCCTTTGTGTCCCTGAAAAATCTCAGACTACACCCAAAAGATTGCTAACAAGCCTTCTCTCGAAATAAGCAAACCTTCATATGCATTTATATATTGTAGCATTTTATAGGTTTCCCTTTGTCCCTAAATAAGAAACGAGATTGATTAGAGAGTGCCCTGATTGAATATTATGCAGAAGGGAACATGGAACATTTAGTAACTTTCTACCTCTTTTTCATTTGAATTTCTATTGGTAAAGTCAACCTTAAAACACCTATGTGTTCTGGCTGAAAGCAGACTCTGCTACTTTGGGCAGGGTGATGAATGTGTTGAAGTTGAAATCTTCTTTTGTCCTGCAATAGATGAAGAGTTTGGGAATTGGTTGGAAACAGATGAGGCTTTATATCAACACTTCACTCCTTTGAGATGATTTATCTGACAAATCATTTCCATTTCTTTTTTCACTTCAAAAATCAGGTGATCCCAGAGTTAAATCCAGAAACAAGGTTGGGCTGGGCTAATATTCCACATTGACACAAAATGAGTCACACGCAAATGATCCTTAATATGGAGAGATTGTGCTGTTTTCCAGATGGAGGAGTTAGTGATGCTCTAGCACATCTTTGAAATTGAAGAATTACTGTATCCTTGAAGCTGAAATTCTTTTCAAAAATTTTCCAATCCTGCTTGCCTAACAGCTTATTATGGATGAATCATTACACAGAAAAATATTTATATGAAAGGAATAAAGCTATCTAAATTATCAGGCTAATGGAAGACTCCCTCTCTAATCTTGGATGTCCAACTCATCCTTAATGGCATGTTTAGTGGTTGTTCTGCTTTATTTTATAAAAGTACTGGAAATTTATAATTGTGGTATTTTTCTGAGTGCTTACTCTGTACCAAGAACTTTACCAAGCAACGGGGTAGATACAAGATAGTCAATTTGAATATAGTCTCTTATGGGGCTCACAGTTTTAGTAAGAAGGAGAAAAAAAACATGCCCCATTTAACCTCCATATCCTAACTACCTTTCCTTAATGACCATATTGAGGTTCACAACACCAACCCTTTCTACTAACTCAACTCACTCACTCCCTTATCCCTTCCTCATTCTTGTACCACGAACTCACAGCCTTGGATCACCTCTACATTTAAGGTTCTTTACTCCTTTGCATAAGCCGCAGAGTACTACTGGCAGAAAACCAGATATCAGGCCGATCTTGTCCACTTCAAGTTTACTTTGCATGCATTAACTTTGCCATTTCCTCTGCCCGGAAAAATTATTTCTCCATCCTTATTGACACCCATGTCCATTGCTCTTGCAAACTGTTCCAGATGTTTAAATCCTTTCTCAGATCTCCTGTCTTCCCCCCTCCCCCATCTCTTGCCCCTGATGACCTGGATATCTACTATATTGAGAAAATTGAAACTATTAAGCATGATCTCCCTAAAATCTACCCTGCTCCTCTCTAGTCCCTCCCTCTTCCTGCCCTTTCTTCAACTCTCTGGCTTTTCCCAGCAGTATCTCAAGAGGTTATGTCCTGCCTTTTTTCAAAATTCACTCCCTCTACTGTGAAACTGACCCTTCCCTTCGCACCTTATCAAAGTGGCTTCTTCTCCACTGCTTTTAAACATACCCATATCTTCCCTATCCTTAAAAACCCTCGCTTGACCCCATGGTGGCTCCCTCCAGTCAATTGCTCCATCTACCTCCTGCCATTCCTCTCCAAACGTTTTTGAGCAAATTTTCTATACCCACTTTCTCAAGTTCCTGTCCTCCAATTTTCTCCTTAACCCTCTCCAATCTGGCTTCCGTCCCCTTCACTCCAGCGAAACCACCCTCTCAAAGATCACAAATGATTTCCTTCTTGTCAAATCCAGTGACATCTACTCCATCCTAAACTACTCAGCTCCTTCAAGACTATCAACCACCCCCTAATCCTGAAAACATTATCCAAACTCGGCTTCACTGACACTATCCTCTTCTGGTTCTCCTCTTACCTCTCTGATCACTCATTCTCTGTCTCTTTCCTGGGCTCCTCCTCTGCCTTCCATCCTCTAATTGTGGGAGCCCCTCAAAGTTCAGTTCTGGGTCCCTTCTATTCTCCATCTACACCCATTCCCACAGTTTCTACTACGACTTTTATACACATGATCCCAAAATCTCCATCTTCAGCTCTTCTCTGTCTCCCTTTCTGCAGTCTTGCATTTCTTCCTGCCTTTAAGATATCTCTACTTGGATGTCTCTCCAAAACCTTAAACTTAATATGTCCAAAACTAGACTCCTTATCTTACACCCAAACCCTGTGCTTCCCCTGATTTTCCCATTACTGTGGACACCACCACCATTCTTCCTATCTCATCTTGTAGCCTTGGTATTATCCTTCACTCTTCTCTCATTCAATCCATATATTCAGTTTGTCACTCAATCCTGTCAGGTCCACCTTCACAACATTGCTAAAACCCACACCTTCCTCTACATCCAAACCGTTAACACGTTAATCCAAGCACTCATCCTTTCCCTCCTTGATTACTGTAACAGCCTGCTTGCTGATTTCAATGCCTTCTCTCTCTCCTCACTCCAGTCCATAATTCACTCTGCTGCCTGGATCATTTTCCTACCACAAAGTTCAGTCCATGTCTCCCCACTCTTAAAGAACCTCCAGTGTTATCCATCTATCTCCATATCAAACAATAACTCCTAACCATCGGTTTTGAAGCACTCAGTTACCTTGCCCTCTCCTTCCTCTCTGCTCTCCTATTACAACTCAGCCTGCACATTTCACTCCTTCATTCATTCACCCATTCATTCAGTTGTTTTTATTAAGTGCTTACTGTATGCAGAGCACTGTACTCAGCACTTGGGAGAGTATAATATGGCAATAAACAGACATAATCCCTGCCCATAATGAGCTCACAGTCTACAGCTGGGGAGATAGACATGAATACAAATAAATAAAATTCTAGATATGTACATAAGTGCTGTGGGGCTGTTGGGGGAGAAAGCAAAGGGAACAAGTCATGGAGATGCAGAAGGTAGTGAGAGATGAGGAAAGGTGGGGTTTAGTCTGAGAAGGCCTCCTGGAGGAGATGTGACCTCAATAAGGCTTTGAAGGAGGGGGAGAGTAATTGTCAGAGAAGGGAGGGAGTTCCAGGCCAAAGTCAGGATGTGGGCTAGGGGTCAGTGGCAAGATAGGTGAGATCGAGGTACATTGAGAAGATTAGCACTAGAGGAGCAAACAGGTGTGTGGTCTGGGCTGTAGAAGGAGAGAAGTGAATAGGAGGGGGCAAGATGGTGGAGTGCTTAAAAGCCAAAGGTGAGGCATTTTAGAGGCTTCTCTAATACCAACCTACTCACTTTACTTCTATCTCATCTAATTCGCTGTCAAATTCTCACCTACATCCTGCCTCTGGCCGGGTTCACCCTCCCTCTTCACATCTGACAGGCAGTTATTCTCTACACCTTCAAAGTCTTATTGAAAGTACATTTTCTCTAAGAGGCCTTCCCTGACTGAGCCCTCATTTCCCCTTTTCCCACTTCCTTCTGCATCGCTCTGATTTGCTCCCTTATATTCGCCCCACCATCAGCCCCACAACAATTTATGTGCATATCTGTAATTTATTTATTTATAGTAATGTCTGCCTCCCTTTCTAGACTTTAAGTTCACTGTGGTCAGGGAATGTGAATAACAATTCTGTTACATAGCACTGTTCCAAGGATTTAGAAGAGTGTTCTCCATACAGTAAATACTCAATAAATATGATTGATTTATTAACAGATATCAAATCCCCCTTTTACATCTGAGAAAACTGAGGTACAGAGAAGTTAATTGACTTGCCCAAGGTTACACAGTCAGGTCTTGTGACTCCCAGCCCATGTTCCTTCCAATAGGCCACACTGCTCCCTCAACTGAACTATTTACTTTAGGTAATCACTAGTATAAGGAAGACGTCCTTAACATGTATTGGTAGAATTGTATAAAATCAGTTTACTAACACATAGCTAAATTTGGGTGCAATAGTATTGACCTTCAGAAAAAGGATTCACTGATAAGCACGTTGTGGGCAGGGATTATCTCTCTTTAGTACTGAATTGTACTTTCCAAGCGCTAGTATAATGCTCTACACACAATAAGAGCTCAATAAATATAATTGAATGAATGAATAACACCCTACTCACAATTAAAATATTTGGGGATTTTTTTTATTAAGAGAAAAAAGTGCACTGTAGCTTTTCTTTAATATGGAAAGGCAATGATTTTGTTTCAGTGTCTGCTGCACATTACTACCTTATAGAAAGCTATCTGACACTACTAAACTTAGGCGAATTATGTTCTGCTTAGCCTCTTTCTAGTATTTCCTCCCATTACATTACCAGCATTTGTTGAGTCATTTTATCAGCAATCACATTAAAAATTAGTTAGGATTCTATTAATTCATCATTACCTGATAGCAATACTGAAAACAAGAATAAATGGTTTAACACCTTTTACAAATCTCTCCGAAGTCAAACAGACTGCATAGAATCCTGGTCCAAAATTTGGGAATGCCAAAATGAAATAACACTGAAAACTGATTCCAAAACAATAATCAGCATCGATAAAATAAATAACAACAGACTGGCAAAAATGTAAGTTCCAATCAGCAGTAGGGTAGTAACTCAATCCCCAAACCTGAGAGTGTAATCAAAGATGGGCCGACCAATGGTGGTGTATGTGCCTACAGTCAGATTATTTAATCAAGTCACACAGCTGTTTCAGTCCCAGAAACTGTCCTCAGCACAATTTTCCCATGTCTGCTGGTTGGTATTTAGTCACCTACTGAATTTTCCTAACTCTTGTTTTCTATCTACCCTTCATCTTACTCTTCGTAATTGTAAATTAATTTGTATCTTCCTGTTTGATTTTAAGGTCTTCGAGGCAAAGGCCATATTTTTAATTTTAGTGCCATTCTCAGCATATCAATAGGCACTAAATACAATAGATTAATTGCTTCAGAATGTTTGTGCCATTAAAATGATTCAGTTTATGGAGAAAACCGTATGTGTGCATGTTTTGTGAGTGTGCACAAATATATATATATATATATATATATATATATATATATATATATATATGATGATAAAATACACATACAGTTCTGAAGGTTTTCATCACTCCAAAAGACATTTGTTCAACAGACACATTTTTTTTTCATCCATATAGGGAACAGTGACCTATGAAGAAAAGAAAATTCTGATGACTACCAAGCTGAAACATCTTGCAAATTCAGAATATACAATTATCTTAGCATGTAGAATGCATATTTGTGAATGAGGAAGAGAAAAGTGGAAAGGAATTGTCAGAACTGTAATTATGATTGTAAAACACCTTCACCTTCAAACATGCTTGTGCTAAGAAGCTCCAAAAGAAGGTTATAATTACATCAAGGACAGGTGAACTAGAAAAAGGGTGAAGTACATGTTGGGCATGTTTAAAATACCACACATTACTTTCTAATAGAATGAACAAGCCCACTGTTAAAAGCTCTAACAATCAAGCAGAGACAGGAAGAATGTTTGTGCCACTATAAAATTTCAGGCAAGGTTCAGTCACTGGAAAATATATATAGTGGGCCCTTTAGCTGGAAATCGATGTGGGCATTTCTTTTTCAAGGAGACACTCTTGTCAGTTTAAAGAGCTAGTTTGTAAAAACAAACCCACAGATTGGCACATTAGGATCAGTCTAAGTAAAGCACAAGCCTGCAGCTCACTGACTCTTTTAGGAAGTAAGTTTCTAAATTGACGAAGGTCAGACCCTGGATAGAGACTTCCAAGGTGTTACAGGAAGTGATACCAGAGATTCAGTAGGTGGCACTCTTGCCCCTGCTTAGAATCAAGAGTACAGTATCATGTGGAAAAGCAGTGTGTGTTGACAGAAATCCTGTTTTTAAGAGGCTTGAAAACCAAGGCCTTCCCACACTCTAGTCATAAATCAAAAGTATATCTATATGTGATATATAGATAGGTAGATATGAAAGAGATTTATTTAGCATCTATGACAACCGTGGGAGCACTAATCTTGATAGACTGATTAAATGTTACTATATTTATTGCACTTCATTTTGAGCCCTAAACTTTGGTACTGCTCTACAAGATGAAAATAAATACTGCTTCCACTGTAAAGGGTGATACATTTTAGCCACAGCTGAGATTTGGAGATGAATTCCTATTAACTGAAGGAAACCAAATAAAAAAATCTAAGTACTTCCATAGAATTTGCTTTACTTTGAATGCCAACTACATCATTAGTTGATGGCTACTAATTCATTTTTGACTCCCTTATATTTTGTTGGAAGAATTTGGAGTCCTAAAAATGTTTGACTGAAAATATGTCATATTTTTAAAAATGCAGTTATATTTCAAAGGCAAAAGTTTCCAGTTCAGATAAAGTAATTCCTAAGCACTAAAATTGGGGGTATGTTATAAATTTTCTAATCCCAGATGCACTAGAACTGAGTATTCCAAGAATGCCTCTCTTTCCATTATTTAAGCTAAATGTGTTTTAATTTGGGCAGAGGTGGTAAATTGCAAGTATCTACTAATAAACAGTTGAACAATCATGGCTCAGGCTTTACACTACAGCACTGCTTCTCTGAAGGGCCTAATCACAAGTGATTAGGGGCAAGCTTAGCTATAGTCAGTCTTTTAGTAGATTTCCTAGTATAGAAAACAGTTTATCTGCACTGTATATTCGTATGTTGAGTAAATATTAGATGCTTTTGGCATCTACAGTGTTTATGAATGAAAAGATGGATTTTAATGTTAACTTTCATAAATGAACTGGGAAGCCCAGAGGTCCCTTGGGTATGGACAGTCCTTCCTAGTTACTCTGTGATCCCATAAGGGACAGGGATTGTAACCACCCTGATTATCCTAAATCTACCCCATCATTTGGTTGAATGCTTGGTACATAGTAAGCACCAAATACAAGTGTTGTTATAATTACATCCAATTCCAGAGGTGCCAGGGCTAAACCCTGACAAATTCCTGGGTCAAATTAAGCCAAGCTTTCCATCATGAATTGCTTTCCATATCCAACCCTGTGAAACTGAGTTGCAGAAACCAGTGACTCAATCCTGGTGATCTCAGTACACTCTAGGGCCTTGTTGCTGGTGATCTTCTTTTGCTTTTCGACACAAAGTATGGTTCAGCACTCAAGGGAAAATGAATCTGTTTGAAAAACAGGATGAGCTCTCTATTTTAAGCTGCCATATTTTTAGAACTCAGAGTTGGTCAAAGGGCAGGGCTTCCCTGAGGGCAGGGCCAGTGGTCCAAGATTGCCCAAGATTCTGAAAAAGGGAGACAAGGAGTTAGACTTACAGAGAAACAGGCAGAGAAGAAGTGAAAAAGATTCATTCATTCAGTCGCATTTATTGAGCGCCTACTGTGTGCAGAGCTCCATAGGAAGCACTGGGAAAAGTACAATACAACAACAAACAGTGACAGTCCCTAAGCTTGGTGCAGCTCCTCTTTTTATTTTTCTGTTTTGGTGTTGATACAAATCTCATGTCTTTTTTCTACTTTTGGTTTGAAACCACATCATTAACTTTTCATCTTCAGAATCACAAAAAACAAAGTGATGATGATGACAGTGACAATACTGATGGAGTCTCCTTCCAAGCCTAATAGATGAGGCTTGGTCCTGAAATTTCAAGTCTGAGACCAGAAATTGATTATGACAATCGTGGTGCCCCTAATGCTCCTTGCACTCTCTTTCTCCCCTTGTCCGGTGTGTTTCCACTTGGATAAGGAGGTGCAATAAAAAAAAAATTGTTGGTACTTGTTAAGCCTTTAATGTGTGCAAGGCACTATACTAAGCATTGTGGTGGAGAAAAGCAAATCAGGTTGGTTCAGTCCCTGTCCCACATCAGACTCAGAGTGCACAGAGAATTGAAATGATTTTCCCAAAGTCACATGGCAGACAAGTGGCAGAGCCAGGATTAGAACCCATGACCTTTCAACTTTGAAGAGCCACACAAGCCCTTCATGAGGTGGACAGGCCTAGCAGAAATATTGAAAAATAGCTAGCTAGACGGGCAGCAAGGATCACAGCAGCTGCTGAGCAATCACCTCCCTATTCACAACTTCATGGAACTGTGCTTTGGTCACTTTGTCTATAAATGGGTCCTGCACATAAAACAACCTCTGCACACACTTACCAACATGCACCATGTATGTCAGTCTACTTGTCATTTCACTCCATGCCCCACAAGGAATTTAACTGGCAGAGACAAGAGAGTTCAAATGACACTGCTCAAACCTCTAGCACTATGATGATGATAATAGTGGTAATAATAATAACGAGGGTATTTGTTAAGCGCTTACTTTGTAGCAAGCACTGTTCTAAGCACTGGGGTAGATACAAGGTAATCAGGTTGCCCCACTTGGGGCTTACAGTCTTAATCCCCATTTACAGATGAGGTAACTGAGGCCCAAAGAAGTTAAATGACTTGCCCAAGGTCACAAAGCTGACAAATGGCAGAGCCGGGATTAGAACCCTTAACCTCTGACTCCTAAGCTTGTGCTCTTTCCACTAAGCCATGCTACTTCTGGTGTTGGTGGTGTTTGTTAAGCATTTACAATGTGCTTAGCACAGTATGAAGTTCTGGGGCAGATACAAGATAATCATGTTCTACACAGTTCCTGTCCCACATGCAGCTCATAGTATAAAATGGAAGAAGGGGTATTTAATTCCATTTTGAAGAAGAGGTATTTAATCCTATTTTGAAGAAGAGGTATTAATCCCATTTTACAGATGTGGAACCTGTGGTATAAGGCAGTTCCATGACTTTCCCATGGTCACACTAGTTTTACATCTTAAATCTTAGGACCAAAGCTCACCCATTGCTCTACATGGAAGACCTCACTACACATTGTTTCATATTTTGAAAAAAGCCAAGGCAGAAGTCCAAGTAGGAAATCCCTCCCTTCTCTATTAGTCAATTTCTGAAGACATTAAATTACATCTCCTACTATAAAACACTTGTTCAGAATCAATTGATTTCAGTCTGTGATTCCATTATTGAAGAATCTTGTCCTAGGCCCAGACTCCAAAGACGATAGGCCTTTTTTGGAGAAAAAAAAAAGAAAGAATGCCCTATGTTGGTATCTTTTCCTGGAACAAAGGTGGCTTTTTGCAACGACACTCTACTACAGTAATACACTTAAAGATAATAAATGAGGTCATGTGGAGAGAGCAAAGTGGGATTGGCCTTGAGTTATGATCTGGGAATGAGGTGATATAACAATATAGCATGAGCTTGCAATGGAAGGAAGACACATTTTATTAAAGGTTAATGGTGCTGCACTTCCCGCTGAGAGCTGAATCCTACTGTTGATGGAGCAGCAGGGCTCCCTGTTAAGGTTTAAGGTCAGTCGGCATAAAAGTGGTCACTCTGATTCTGGCTGCTGAATTCTAATGCTGGCTACGGACAACCATAAAGGAGAAAGAGAAATGATTAAAAATGTATTTTAAACCTCTGGGTAGCCCATGTCCTTTAAAGTTCTCTGAGTTTAATTTGCTTTTGGCTCTTTCCAGTTGTTGAACTAACAGGAGACACAATATTCTACACGAGAAACCTCAGAGATTCACAAATCTTCTGCTGGCCTCTGTTGGGAAAAAGTTTTCAAGCAGCTCTTGGGTGGCCTCAGTGGATATGTGTAATTTTTGGGAATTCTCTGAAATGGACATTTCCTTATTCTAGTCTTTAATTTCCTTATTTTAAAAGAAAATTTGCAATAATCCATTGTAAATGTGTTGCAAATCCCGAAGTCCTTTGCTTTCAGAAATAATGCATTTGTCCATAATCTTCCATCTTTCTAATGGGTCACGTCTAAATTATTTACACTGGTTCAACACCAATACTTTGGGTGACACATATGCTCTTAGTCTTCTTGTTTTATCCTGAGTTCCTGACCTTAAGCTAAATGGCTTCCATTAAAAGAAGCTGACTGAATGCCCAAGCAGAACAATTATCATACTAATGACTTTAAGATAATGCAATAAGGTTTTTTGTGAAGATAGTATTTGCCTGAAAGTTTGGTATCAGGCAGTAGTCTCATTTATTTAGAACAACTATAAATAATACAAAGTTCCAATAATTTTGTTGGGAAATATCATCAGTAGCAGGTTCTAATTCCCTGTATCTCCAATACCTTGTATTTGAGAATTTATTTAAATCAATTTTGTTTTGAATTTCTGCTCTTCTTTTGTTGCGGTTTTCTTTTCCCATGCCCTTTTTAAAAAATAACAATTTGGCTGCTTAGCCATGTTAAATATTTAGAACCCAACAGCCCCATCCTATTTGATTTCTATCTCTATCCCTATCCCCTTGAGAATACTGAAACCTGTGAAAGTTCAATATATACCTTACTGCTACTACCTGCATAGACATTATGAGACACCTACTCATCCCAGCCCCAGAATACTTATGTAAATATACCCTACTATTTCCCCTATCTCTTATCTATTTTAATATCTGTCCCCCCTGTAGAATGTAAACTTCTTGTGGGCAGGAGCTAAGCTCTATTGTATTTTACTTTGCCAAACACTTAGTAAAGTGTTCTGCACCCAGTTAAGTGCTCAATAAATTCCACTGATTGAATGACACAAATTAGTGATAGTCCAACTTCATGACTACACAAGAGGTGCCATGTTTCTGTCAAACATGGAGGGAAAGTTCTGCTTAAGTAGTTGCACAAACCCTTCTTCAGTGTATGGGACAGTGAGGAAATGTTACAGAATCTTGAAGATGCCATCTTCATTTCCATCTTCAAGAAGAAAGTTGTAAGATCACATTGAAACAATTATTGTGGTGCCTCATTGCTCTTAATTCCTGGAAAATTACTAGCTGTTAAAGAATAACTTTGGATGGACTTTCCCAGAGTCACTGTATAGCTTCAGACTACAGTGTGATTCAGAGAACATGATCTTTGCACAATACCACTCAAATTTTTATCCCTGAAGTGAATACAATGAAAATCATCAATATAAATGAATAACGAATTGAAATTAGTTGGGATGTGCATCCCAAAGTTTATATGCTAAATGCAGTTTACCTAATTCCAGTCAGCTGAAATAGAGCCAAAATCCCTTCAAGACTAGATAAAAACTAATAAAATAAAATTTTTAAAATGTGCATTTTCTAGAACAGTTCGATGGAGCATTTCAGGCTTTTCCTATCTGAAATGGTCATTTTCCATAGGGGAGAAAATAAAAAAGGTACTATTCATTTCTGAATAAATTGGAAAGTTTCAATTAATATATGAAACACTTTTTTCCCAAAAAGACATAACATGGCCATCTTTTCTTACCCATGAAACCAAAAGAAATGTTAGTTGGTAACACTGCTCCACAAGAATGAGCTATGACACATCTTAGGTAAAGGATACTTGATTGGAGTGCAATTGATAATCTTCTACCAAATTCTGATGATTGCTCAATTATAAATGTGGTCAACTGTGACCTTGAAAATAGCCAGTATTTTCATTCATTAGTTAGTCTGGTATTGCCATGCTAATTACTATGCTTTGAGGCAAGTTGAACAATCCAAAACAAAATTTTTCCTTATTCTGATTCAAAATTGCCTTTTGTGATCATTTAAGGAGAAAGAAAAAAGTCATAATGTCAGCTAATAATAATGATAACAATAAAAACAATAGTATTTGTTAAGAATTTACTCTGTGTCAAGCACTGTATCAAGCTCTGGGGTAGACACTAGGGCTCACAGTATAAGTAGAAGGGAGTCCAGGTATTGAATCCCTATTTTGAAGATGAGGGAACTGAGGCACAGAAAAGTTAAGTGGTTTTCCTAAGGTCACACAGCAGACAAGTGGTGGAGCCAGGATTAGAAGTCAGGTCGTTTGACTATTTCAAAAAGTATGTGTAGTAAGATGTAATCATCTATATTTCCATTATGCTTTTGAATCATTCTTCTTAACATTATCATTGTCAAGCAAGAATTCCATGTTCTTGATCATTTTAGGACTAGGAAGATGTCTATCTGGCTCTGAAGGCACAGCTACAAGGTAGGCACCACACTACACTGTTAATAAGAAAAAAAAAACCCAAATCTAATATTTTTCATCCTGAAAAATGCCAAACTTGTATCAGGCTACTCTTACCAGTGACTTGGATTTTTAAAATAACTTTCCTCAAAACTGCTTAAAGTTCCACCTAATACCTTACTCCAATTATATACACTTCAGAATCAGTTTGAAGGAGTTTTTCATTACATACACCCCTTTTCCTGGGCTAAAATTAAACTTCATTTTGAAAGCAAAGGTCAGTCTATGCCTTATGTTTAACAAACTGTAATCTCAAAATAATACAGGCTAAGATGTGAAATTGTGCAAAGTAGTATATTGCCCAAATAGTACTTTAAATGAGATGGAGAGAGGAACTGTTAAGTAAGATCTACAGCCCCAAAATCACATTAGACTTTAATACAGTCGATTAGACTGTAAGCCCGTCAAACAGCAGGGACTGTCTCTATCTGTTGCCGACCTGTTCATCCCAAGCGCTTAGTACAGTGCTCTGCACATAGTAAGGGCTCAATAAATACTATTGAATGAATGAATAAATACTATTGAATGAACATTTCCTGGTGTAAGTAGAAATAATTGTTTTGAAGTGAATTTTAGATTGGAGAAAGGTAAAATGCTTAGTAATTAAGTTTGGGGATGGATTAGCTGCTGCTGTTTCAATTGCTATTGTGTACCCTTTTCTGGTTGGTTTTTTTTTTTTCCCTGCAGAGTTTGGCTTGTGGACAACTGTGTTTGTAGGTTGACTGTGGTCATGATATCAAATCAAACTTAGATTACTGATGTGGAAATCTGTGGCTCTATTAATATTGAAAGCATTTAATTTACCAAATACCATGTCTGTGAAAGAAAGAAATCTTAGCTATAGGCCTGAATTATAAAGGAGAGCAAGTTGCTTACAAAAGAACTCAATTTCCTGAAATATACTTGTGCCACAAAGTTTGGTTTAACTTACATATGCTTGGGTTTTTCATTTAAACTGTACTACCAAGCGATTTAGTATTAAGGCCATTTTCAAGATTAAGGCCAAGTAAGTTTTTCCCGAAGCCCTTCTAAATCTGAAATTGGTTTAAACAAATCTTTCTGTATCCAAAAAGGATATTAGATAAACAAAGCCCTTATTTAAAGTGTCAAACTGTATTTTTAAATAAGAAGTCTAGAGTAATATATATGGCAATGTATTCAATTCTGTCCCTAACGTAGAGTGTTCTATCAAGGTAGTGTGTGGTTAGAATGAGTACTCTCATGGGAAAAGAAAATATACCCTGTTCTCCCCTCTCTTTGTAGCATCAGATGCAAAAATGTTGCCTCGTATCCTTATGTAGACATGTTAGAATCTAGCAGTGTAACCAGGAATGGGGAGGAAGTAGCTCGTGAGTGGCAGAAGCAAGTTCCCAGCAATTCTTCAATTAGCATGATCATCACCTCTTCCAATTCACCAGATTTCATTGGAGAATAAAGAAGGTAGCATTCTCTTCCTTTGCTCCCAAAGGCTTTCTTTAGTGCCTTTGGGACTTCTAGATAGCACAGGAAAAAAAGTTTTGGGTTTGGTTATTTTGAGAATATAAAAATTCCAGGGTAGTCAAAGAGTAACCAATGAATAAAGGTGAATTGAGGTTGAATTTTAATTGTTTCTTTTCTGAAACTTGGAGGAAGCTTTGAGGACTTGTTATCTAAACTAGAAAGTAATTTAAGATGTAGGTTGGGATGGGTTACTAGGTCATGTCTACCAACTTAGTTATATTGTACACTCCTAAGAACTTAGTACAGTGCTGTACACATACTAAGAGCTCAGTAAAGACAGCTGATTAATTGATGACCACATTCCACACTATAAATGAAATTTACACCCTTCTGTCTTGATTGTCATTTTAAAACACTGGTCCTTTAAGAGCTGTCCATTCCTCAAAAACCTCTAATGGTTACCCATTTCCCTATCCTCTAATCAGAAAATCCTGACCAGTGGCTTTAATCAATCAACCATATTTACTGAGCACTTACTGTGTTCAGGAGAGTTCACTAAAACAGATTTCAGGCTCCACTTAGTTATATCCTCCTTATTCATTCATTCATTGTCAATCGTATCTATTGAGCACTTACTGTTTGCAGAGCACTGTACCAAGCACTTGGAAAGTACAATTCGGGAACAGAATATATTGACTCTCCTCTCCCACTACATCCCAGCTCACACTCTTTGGTTTTCCGAACCTTACCTTCTTCTGGGTCTTCTTCTGCTTAGCTCTAACCACTTACTCTTGTCTTTTCTTCCTGGAACACTCCTTACTTTAAATATATCAGACCACAGCTCTCCCCATCTTCAAACACCTTCTGAAATGCTCCTTCCTCTAAGAGGTTTTCACTGATTAATTCCCACCAGCAAAGTTGTTCCTACATCAATCCATTCAATCCATAAGACTTATGTTTCTATCAATTTACATGCACTACTGAATTTATCACATATTTAACTCTTCTTCTTTTCATTCTTCTGCTATTTCCAGTTGTAACTTTATCTCAACTGCTCTCCCTATTTGTAAAGAATGTCTATTCCTTTAGCTATAGGATCTGAGGGTAGGAATGGTGTTTTTACTTTCAGGTGCCTGGTATAGCATCCAGTAAGTACTCATTGAGTACTTTTGATTGACTGATTCAATAATTCATTCATTCAATCGTATTTATTAAGCACTTACTGTGTTCAGAGCACTGTACTAAGCACATGGGAAAGTACAATGGAACAATAAAGAGTGAAAATCACTGCCCACAATGAGCTCACAGTCTAGAGGAGGGAAGACAGATATCTAGAGGAGGGAAGACAGACATCAATACAAATAAACAGACAACAATAAAGATAAATGAAATTACAGATATATACATAAGTAATGTGGGGCTGGTGGTGGGGGGAGAGCAAAGGGAACAAGTCAGGGTGACACAGTAGGGAGTGGGAAATGAGGAAAAGTGGGGCTTAATCTGGAAAGGCGTCTTGGAGGATATGTGCTTTCAATAAGGCTTTGAAGGGGAGGAGGAGAGTAACTGTCTGGTGGATTTGAGAAGGGAGGGAATTCCAGGCCTGAGGTATGACATGGATCAAGTCTCGGCAATGGGACAGGCGATATCGAGACACAGTGAAAAGGTTAGCACCAGAGGAGTGAAGTGTGCGGCCTGGGTTGTATAAGGAGAGAAGCCAAGTGAGGTAGGAGGAAGACAACAGTGCAGGAGATCTGGGGCTGTGGGTTAGTGGTACAAGAACAATGAAAGAATAAGGGGGCAAGTGAGTTGAGTTCAGTAGAGAGGGTGGTGTTGAGAACGCTTATTTGGTCATCAAGAGTGGGTAGATTCAGTATGGAAACTAACTGGGGTCCTGATGAGTTGAGAGATTTGGATGGGGTCGAGAGATTGGAAATTTCTGTGGGGGAATAGCACAGATTAATGGGAAAAAAGACTGTGGGAAAGGAGGCAAGTGAGAAGGTAATCGTCAGAGAGAGGGATTGCAGAGTTAATGAGGGTAGAGATGTGCAGTGGTTAGAGATGATGAAATCGAGTGTGTGTCTAGATTTGGTAAGTGGTAAAGGGGATGTAGAGCAGGAGGTCATCGAAGTTGAGGAGTGATAGAAGGTGGGCAGCAGAGGGGTAATCAGGAACATCTGTGTGAATATTGAAGTCTCCAAGGATCATAAGGGCATGAAGAAAGAGATAAGGAATGTGAGAAAGGGTTCAAAATGGTTAAAGAAGTTGGAAGTGGGACCTGGAGGTCGGTAGATGACAGCTACTAGAATCTGGAGGGTGTGGTAGAAAATATGAGCTTCAAAGGAAGGGAAAGAAAGGTAAGGGGATGGTGGGATGGTGTGAAAGCAGCATTTAGCTGCAAGAAGGAAGCCAACACGGCCTCCTTTTCCAGTCAGTCTGGGGGAGCGAGAGAAGAAGAAGCCCCCTTTGGAGAGAGCAGCAAGGGAGACTGTGTTATCTGGGGAGAACCAGTGATGGCAAGAAGGAGGAGTGACTGAGTCAAGAACAAGTAGAAGATGAAAGGCAGCTTCCCCATGATGGAGCAGGTGTTCCACAGGCCACACTTGGCAGCAGCTATGGAGGGGGGAGATTGATTGAGAGGGTGAAAGAATTCCACTGAGCTTGGATTACCGGGGGAGAATGCTATGAGGAAAGAAATGTTAATTTGATTATCATTAAATTTTGTAGCTCTGAAATTGGAATATGTCCACATATAATCAATTAGAGATATTCATACAACCTTGAAACAGAGGCCCCAGAAGAAGGAAATAGAAGAAATGATGTGCAAATGCTTTCTTGACTAAGTGTGAAGTGTACAGACAGAGTTGTAGAAGAAGAGAAGCCAGGTGAGAAGTGAGGGAGACAATTACTCTCCCCCGCCTCTTCAAAGCCTTACTGGAGGCAAATCTCCTCTAAGAGGCATTCCCAGACTAAGCCCCACTTTTCCTCATTTCCCATCCATTTTGTCCCTTTTGTCCCTTTGCTGTCCCCCCAGCCCCACAGTACTTATGTATATATCTGTAATTTTATTTATCTTTATAAGCCTCATGACTCTAAAATAATATGTAGAGAAAACACCATAATGATTTAACACTCATCTGATCGTTTAATTTTAAGGCATTCTTAGTGTTATGTAAAACACACACTCTCTGTCTCTAGAACTCTAGTCCTTCATTTAGAATTTGAAATTGAGGGAGTTCAGCCATTTGAGACTAATTTTCACCAAGAAAAGGATCAATTTCACACCACACAATCAACGTAGTTTTCCAAGTAAATGATAGCTGAGAAACCTATTGTTTCTAATTTTTTTTAACTCATTTCTTTGTTGTCTTCAGAAAGCATGGTAAGGAATACCCTTGCTTGGGTCTTAATTAATTTCATTTTTCTTGGAGTATTTAGGATGCATCATAAATTATAGTGCAGTGGAACCTGAATTATAATTTTGTAGGTGTTTTCAGTATTACAGGGAATCTTTAAAATGTTAGGGGTATTTCTAAGTTATTGAAATAGTTACTCTATCTTCACTGAATGTTGAGAACTCAACTATTGATTTTGAATGAAGAATACTTCATTGAGACATTATGGTGCAAAGACTTAAAATTGATTATTTTAGAGGCCAGATTTTGCTTTCTATTAAAGATAAGGA
This sequence comes from Ornithorhynchus anatinus, assembly GCF_004115215.2. NCBI lineage: Eukaryota > Metazoa > Chordata > Mammalia > Monotremata > Ornithorhynchidae > Ornithorhynchus > Ornithorhynchus anatinus. Next base: position 27,391,025 of record NC_041730.1, read on the forward strand.
AGAGCACTAAAAGCAATAATAAAAATAGTTACCATTCCCAATCCTCATGAGATACTTCATATCCCTGCAGCCTATTCTATAGTCCTTATTCATTATGGTTTTTCAAGGACAGTGCCATGATCTATTCTGACCAGTTTGAAGGGTCAAAGGAACATATCACGTTAAAACCAAAATCTCATCCGATTCAAATCGACCAGATCAGAGCCCTTCCCTTCTTCAAGACCCTTCTAAAACCACATTACCTCCTGGAGGCCTTTCCAATTAATTTATTTCTTCCCCAGACTGTATACCCCAAATAATAATAAAAACAATAATAATTTGTTATGGACTTACACTAAGCTAAGTCTGGATACATGCAAGATAATCAGGTCAAACAAAGGGGCTCACAATCTGAAGAGGAAGGAGAACAGGAATGATCGTCTTTTTACAGATAAGGAATCTGAGACACAAAAAAGTTAAATGATATGCCCAAATTCATACAACAGGCTATGGCAGAGCTGGGATTATAACCCAGGTCCTTCGACTTCCAGGCCTGTGTTCCTTCCAGTAGGTCACATTGCTGTTTCACAACACTTCTGCACCAAGTATGCAATTATGGATTCACAAGCACTTGTAGCACATCTTTGTACATGGTCTAGCATACACTATTACTTATGCAGTGCCTTCTACATACAAATCTGGGGTCTTTATCCCAACACACACAAAGCCTCTGTGTGGCCTACTGAAGGTCTACTTTCAGCAGAGTCACAGAGACCTGAGAGTGACTGTGAGAGTGATTGAGCTGCAAGAAGTGAAAGGTGGACTGTCAACTCTTCTTCCTCTTCCTCAGTGGTAAATGCTGTCACTGACAGGGCTAAACCATCTGCTTCCTGCTCTCTTTCTGGGGGCTTTCCAATGTGTCCCTCTGATTGCTCATTGGCTGTCCTGGTTATCTCCAAGACTGTTAGGGAGCCCTTGAGGACCAAGGTCTGTATCTAATCACTACCTATATACTCTTTATCAACATTTAGTACACTGCATTGTGGTTTAAGTGGTTGGAGGCTTGCTGTTATGTTCTAGGCAGCAACGATTATGATGCAGTGATGGTTGAGTGTCTTTGTGTATGGTGTATGTATCATATTTATTAGGTTCTCTCATTTCTTTAAGGTCTTGATTTTTTTCTAAAGCTGCTGGCTCTATGCAATCTAATCCAAGGCACATGGTAGTGGAAGGAAAAAAACAGTTCACCCATGGCATTTTATTATGAATGACATCCCTTCAGCAGACAAAAGAAAAGGTCACAAAGAAAACAAAAAAAAGTGCACGGCAGATAAAAACGTAGGAGAAAGGAAGACTCTTACTGATGACTAAGGATGAGCAAGTCTTAAGCAGTTGGGGCCGGTAGAGCTTGGGGGCGGAGAGGGCTGAATCAAAGTCTTTAAGGGAAGACAAAAATCTGTTTGCTGCTTCGACATATTAAACATGCAAAGAGAGGAATGAGGGTATACCATGACTCATTGCAGGAGACCTATAGTGTCAGCAGGTGCTGCATGAGTCAGACACACAAAGAAAATTATCAAAAAAGTGCTGTGGGTAGTTAAGGAGTTGGATGCTTTCTGAAACTGATTGGGTGGGAGCTATTGCATAGGGAGAAACAGTTTCATCGCTGAAACTTATCTGTGTGTGGGAGTTCTGCACAAAACGATCCCAGAAAAAAACCAAGAAGCTGGTTTTAGAGAGGAACAGACCCATTCAGGAAAAAAAAAAAGAAGCACCAGTTATAACCTCAAGCACTGAATTTACTGTGAAAGTACAAGTATGCTTTGGGAAGTCTCTCACCCCTTATTCAGTTCACAGTGCATTCTGGTTCCAGAAAATAACCCTACAACTGGAAATCTGTGTTGCATAATGCTTTAAAATGTGGTGCACTAGAAAAGAGGACTGTCTTAGTTTGTTTTCTTGTTTGTAAATGTGAATATTATTTATTTAATTGTTCATTTGCATTTTTAATATTTTTATCATTGTTTTCTTTTACATTGGTATTTCATATTTAGCTGTCTTTCTACACTAGATTATATATGCCTTAAAGACAGACTCGGTGGCTTTAATGTATGATCTCAAGTGCCTAGACCAGTGCTTTGCATTCACAGGTAGTTCTGTAAAAGTCACTGATAATTATGATGAGGACATGGAATTCCTTGTACCTTTGTTTTTCTGTCAGTTCACTGATGATGATAACCATCACATTTCCAAATAGCTGAGTTATGAACTTTTTTTTTACTTTCCAGAGAGGAATAGTCTTGGATTTGCATAACAGGTTGCATTTGCTGGAGGTTGAAACTGTAAGAAGAGTCTATAGAATGAATGTGGTGGGTGAAAATCTCCTAAGAGAATTAACTTTGGTGTTTAAGCTTTTCTATGATGAACCATGTGTTTATAATAGTAAATCTATTATTGTTACTCTTTGTAGCATGTGTATACTTATTGGCAATTGCTGCATTGACAAGAAATTTAAATACCCAAGGAACATATGAAGTACCCTACTAAATAAGCTTAATGATGAGAAAGTAGCACAAAGGGACACATAGGAACAGTGTGATGATGTCCTCAACTCCTATCTCCAAGGTTAGGGTTTCATAATTATTTGTATGATGCCCATTACGGTCCTATCATCCATCCTAACCTATAGTTTAGCCTACACAACTTTATATGGTAATGAAGTTCTTACTATCCCTGGGTAAAGGAATGCAATTTGCTGGCTTTTAGTTTAACTCATTCCAGCTTCTGTTCTGGTCTTGTGCAATTTGGAGAACAATAATTCTGTGTTTGTCCCATTCACACACTTACCCGCCCTTTTTTCTTCCAGTCCTCAAATGAGTAACAGTAGCTGGAAAGAGTAGGAGAGAATGAAAGGAAAACCAATGGCCTGGAAGATCATCAAATTGATCAAAAACTTCAGAGTTTGGGGAAAGCAGTGTGGCCTAGAGTAAAAAAGCACTGGCCTGGAAGTTAGAGGACCTGGGTCCTAACCCTGGCCCTGGCTCTGACACTAGCTTGTTGTGTAACCTTGGACAAATCACTTAACTCCTCTGTGCCTCAGTGCCCTCAACTGAAAAAGGGGGATTCAATATCTATATTCTCTCCTATTTAGACTATGAACCTCATAGAACAGGGACTATGTCTAACCTAATAACTTGTATCTACCCCAGGATGTAGAACAGTATTATATAGTAAGTGGTTAATAAATACTGTAAAAAAAGTTATGAAAACAACTAGCAGACTCAGCTGTGTCAGTACTAGTACCCTCCCAGTGACTCACCTGCATAACTGTGATATTTATCAAACAGGTACAGGATTATTAAATCAGATACAGTCTTGACCCCACATATAACTCCCAGTCTAAGGTTGTGGGCATCAGACATCTTATTTTCCATTTTTATAGTTGAGGGAATTGAGGCAGATAAGTTAAATGACTTGCCCAGTGACATAGTTCTAACTAGAATCTAGGTCTTCTGACTCCTAAACCAGACTCTACTACATCTCTAGGTAGGTGTTAAGAAACCCCACAGTTTCCAGAGTGACAATTTAAGCTTGGTTTCTTCTTCTTCCTCAAAGAAAACTAGTACAAAACCAAACAATAATAATAATAATAATGTTGGTATTTGTTAAGCGCTTACTATGTGCCGAGCACTGTTCTAAGCGCTGGGGTAGACACAGGGGAATCAGGTTGTCCCACGTGGGGCTCACAGTCTTAATCCTCATTTTACAGATGAGGTAACTGAGGCACCGAGAAGTTAAGTGACTTGCCCAAAGTCACACAGCTGACAAGTGGCCGAGCTGGGATTCGAACCCATGATCTCTGACTCCAAAGCCCGTGCTCTTTCCACTGAGCCACGCTGCTTAACAACAACAAAGAAAACAAAACAAAAGCTCTCTCAAGCACTCTTTGTGATGGGTGTCCAGAAAGTTTGCAGTACCTCCATTTCCTAAATCCACCTTTTCTGAAATTAAAACACCATTTGCTGTCCCGCAAAAATTAAGATGAAACATTTCCAAAATGCATTTTGGCCTCTAAAGTATATCACTGTGATACTATCCTCCCATATACCAACTATTGGTTCCTTGTCATTCAAGAAGATTTTGTTCAGCAATGAAATCTTGTAATCCTTTTGCTCTGACCTCTATTCACCTCAGTTACCCTGGTATCTCGAAGTATCCACTTTTGTAAAAGGTTCCTACTACAATAATCCAGATGGTGAAGAGGTGTGTGATTTTTCTTGACCCACATATAGGTATTTCTTTGTTTGCTCTTCTATTAAAAATGTTTTGTGAAATTTCATTTGTAAAAATGAGGCCAAGAAAATAGGATTTATTATAAAACACCTATTTTGTCAGAGGAGAAATAATTACTTAAAATATGAGTCTTCTTTCTAATTTGAACCTTTATGGTCATTACGTTACTTGGCTACAGGAATTAAATTGGACACTATAGCTATTCAGCTCTATAAGTAAAGACATTTTCTCTTTGAGGTCTACCCCATGATTCAAACTTCTAAGGTTTAGAGCAGCAGCGCCCAAGCCACAGATCACAGGCAAAGTGTTCACCAATCTGTTTCAGCTGGTTCATTAGCTTTCCTGAGAGTTCAATGCTACATTCTCCTGCTGACCTGACCTTTCTGCCCATTTGATGTCCCTTTTCACTAACATTGCATCTTCTTGTCAAAGTCCACATATTTTCCTCCTAAAATCTCTGATAGCTGAAGGAAGGGTGGAAACCTCCGATATAAAGGTGCGAATTCATACAGTTTATGAGCTGTGGCATCACTTTTCATTCCTCTTTTGCTAATGGACATCTGTTATACATCTTTCACAGTAGTAACTTGAGAACAGAGAAGGAGGCAGGAATTCTAGATTTATTCCTGACTGTCATACTGACATGTTAAGTGCCCTTTGCAATGACTACTAACACTTTTGGCTTAATCACTTCTTATGTACTAGTAATAATACTATTTGTAGAAATTGAATTTAGTACCATAAAGGGATACCATTATGCAATAATTTTATTCTCACTACACCATGAGTTTTTCACATATCTTATCCTCAAGCACCAAAGATAGGGAGATAAGCCCTAGCAGTGCAGGATTTCTTCTTTCCATCCATTTCCAAGCCCCTGCTGCCACAATTTCCTTTCCTACTCCAACCCTTCCCAGTGGCATTTTATCCTTACTGGATGGAAAGAAGGCAAAACTGCAGAAATCATATAGGTAATTTTCATTCATTCATTTAATAGTATTTATTAGGTGCTTATTATGTGCAAAGCACTGTACTAAGAGCTTGGAATGTACAATTCAGCAACAGATAGAGATAATCCCTGCCCAATAATGGGTTCACAGTCTAAACTGGGAAGACAGCAAAGCAAAACAGAACAAAACAAAACAAGTAGTCTGGCATAGATATCACCAAGATAAATAGAATCATAGATATATGCATATCATTAAAATAATAGAGTAATAAATAATATATACAAATATGCACACTGCTGAGGGGAGGGGAAGGGAGAAGAGCAGAGGGCAGGAGAAGGGGGAATGGGGAGGGGAGGAGGAGCAGAAGGAAAGGGGGCTTAGTCTGGGAAGGCCTCCTGGAGGAGGTGAGCTCTCAGTAGGGCTTTGAAGTGGGGAAGAGAGATTGGCGGATGTGAGGAGGGAGGGCATTCCAGGGCAGCAGTAGGATATGGGCCAGGGGTCAACGGCAGGACAATCGCGAACGTGGGACCGTGAGGAAGTGAGCGGCAGAGGAGCGGAGGCTGAGATCCAATTTTAGATAGATGTTGTATTAAATGACATCACCAAAATATATTGGAAAAGTGCTCAGAAGAAAAATTCATGCAAACAAATGAAGGAAACATTAGGATGACCTGGAATTTTTCAAAATTTTTGCAATTTCTACATTTTTTCCTGGAAAAGAAATGCACTTAACTTTTTCAGATAGTTAAGCCTTCACCCAGCTGAGATTGATCAGCTATTGGAAAGAGTAATGATTTTGATTCAAAAATTCCAAAAGCATTTTGGCCTGGCAGTTGGTGATTAGCTAGAAAATGAAAGGACCTGAAGCAAGGTTCAGCAGAGGTGGATATTACTTTGAAGATTCTGCTGATGTAATGCACACTTGACTTGAAGACGCTGCTTCAGCGCATCAACTCTGACTTTACACTCGTTAGTAAAGGTCATCACATTTAACACATTCCAGTGTGCAAAGAAAGCTGGTGATAAATGGATGTGAGTTTTTAGTTACAGAAGTCCAAATGACAGAACAGAAGTCACCATTTTCTTTTAAAAGTTGTTTATAGTGGACATTTTACTCTCCTCAGAATCTGATTTCAATTAGCTTCCCAAACATTTCAGCAATCTAATACACTTAAATAGACTTAAGGTCATATATAGATCAAAGAGAAGAAACTTGAGTCTTTGGCTCAACTGATCATGATCTATTGAAATGAACACTATTTGGACAAAAAGACAATGGACAACCTTAATGATTTTGAGACATACTCCTGGTAATGCAAGTTTTATCTTTTTTTTGAAGAAGAAGTCATAGCTTACTAGAATAGAATAGATTTGGTATATCATTTCTTAAGTGGGTGAAGGAGTGTTAGAATTTATCATTAGGTGGATTCCCCTACTTCAGGCATTTCATAATAAAACTGAAACATTAAAGGGTGGTCTCGCTAAAATCTCCCCTATACCTCTACATGCTCACTCTTATTCTGTCCCCTCTGTGACTCTCTCTAATTCTTCCAAGAAGTATCACAAGAAGGGAATCTCTGGCCTCCTTTTAAAATCTACTCTTTCCACCTGTGGACCCTATCACTTCAAACCTTATTAAAACACTTACTACCTCTTTTCCCTCCCTACTGTCAATTTCAACTGCTTACTCCCCAATGGCTCCTTCCTCACTGCTTTGAAATACGCCAAGGATATGCCCTATCCTTTAAAAATCCTTCTTTGACTCTATAATACTCTCCACTTATCACCCTAACTCCACCTATCATTTATTTCAAAATTCCTTGAATGAGTTGTTTGCACCCAATGCCTCTACTTACTCTCCTCGACGCCCTGCAATCTGGCTTCCACCCCTCCTCACCATGGAAACTGTTCTCTCTAAGGCCACCAATGGCCTCTTTCTGTCAAATCAAATAACCTCTCTACTCCATCCTAATCCTCCTTTCCTTTCAGTTGCCTTCAAGACTGTTGGATCACAGCCTTCCCCTTGGAAACATTAGCTTCACTGACACTGGTCTATTCTGGTAACTCTTTTTTCTCTCTGGCTGCTCCTTCTAGGTGTCTTGTGCTAGCTCATTCTCTGCCTCCCACCCTCTAACTGTTCGGTGTCAATAAATCAATCATATTTATTGAGCCCTTACTGTGTGTAGAGTACAATTTAACAGTAAAACAGACACATTCCCTGCTCACAAGAGTTTATAGTCTAGGGTCCTTCAAGGCTCAGTTCTGGTACCTTTCTGTTCTCCATCTACACTCATTCCCCTGGAGTACTCATTCATTTCCATGTACAACTACAATCTCTTTGTGAATTATTCCCAATCTACCTCTTCAGCCCTGATCTTTATCCTTCTCAGGAGTCTTCCATTTCCTCCTCTCTTTAGGATTTAGATGTTCTGCTGACACCTCAAAGTTAACATGTCCAAAACTGAACTTATTTTCACATTCAGACTCTGCCCTCACTTTCCCAGAACTGTAGCCAATACCACTATTCTTCCTGCATCACAAGCCTCCTAATATTGACATTATCCTCAATTCATCTTTCTCATTAGTTGTGAGAGGGATAGGGGTAAGATTTAATTCCCACCTGCATTTTATTTCCCAGGGCTTAGTACCATACTCTGCACAGAGTAAGCAGTTAACAAATACTGTTACTACTGTTACTAAACACATTCAACGGAGTTTTTATTTTATGTAGAGGTGAATGGGAAACTTCTGGAGGTTCTGGAGGAGTGGAGAAAAAAAGGACTTTATTTTTTGTAAAAAAATGATCTGGGTAGCAGATAGACTGGAATGTAGAGAGACAGGAGGCAGGGGACATCAGAAAGGAAGCTAATGCAATAATAAAGGTGGGATAGCAGTTTGGATGGAGAGGAAAGGGCAGATTGATGATGTTGTGAAGGTTTAACAAATAGGATATAGAGATTGAATTTATAGATTGAATGAGAGAGATGAATCAAAGATAACACCAGGGTAACAGACTTGTGATACAGGAAGGATAGTGGTGCTTTTTTGCAGTGATGGAAAAATCAGGGGCAGGACAGTATTTCAGTGGGAAAAGAAGGAGTTTTGGACCTTTTTTTTCATGGTATTTGTTAAGTGCTTACTATGTGCCAAGCACTGTACTAAGCAGTGGGGAAGATTCAAGCTAATCAGGTTAGAAACAGTCGATGTACCCCATGGAGTTCACAGTCTTAATCCCCACTTTACAGATGAGGTAACTGAGGCACAGAGGAGTTAAGTGACTTGCCCAAGGTCCCACAGCAGACAGGTTTCAGAGGTGGGATTAAAAACCAAGTCCTTCTAACTCCTAGGACCATTTTCTATTCACTAGGCCACGCTGCTTCCCATATTAAGTTTGAGGTGTCAAAGGGACATACAAGTAGAGATGTTCTGAAGGCAGGAGAAAATGCAAGACCGCAAAGGAGAGAAATAAGAGCTAGAGATGTAGATTTGGGAATTATCCACCTAGATTTGATAGTTGAAGTCATGGGAGAGAATGAGTTCTCTAAGGGTATGGATGGAGGATAGAAGGGGACTTAGAACTGAACCTTGAGGGATTTCCACAGTTAGGAAGTGAGATGCAGAGTAGGAGGCTCTGAGACATAGACTGAGATTGAGAGGACAGAGAGATAGGAGGAAAACCAGGAGAGCTCAGTGTCAGTGAAGCCAAGATTAGATAACGGTTCCAGGATAGGGAGGTGGTTGACAGTGTCAAATGCCTATGAGATGTGAAGGAAGATTAGGATGGAGTAGAGGCCACTGGATTTGGCACGAATGAGATCATTGGTGACTTTCAAGAGGGCAGTTTCTGTGGAGTGAAGGGAACAGAAGCCAGATCGGAGTAGAGAATTGGAGGAGAGGTAGGGGAGGCAATGGGTATGAATAAACTCATTCAAGGAGTGTGAAAAGGAATGGTAGGAGGGAGTCAGGAGTCAAGGGAGGATTTTTTTTTTTTTTAGAATAAGGGAGATGAGCACATTTGAAAGCACTGGAGAGAAAACCCCTGGAGATCAAACAGTTGAAAAGGCTTTGATAAGGTACAAAGGGATCGAGTCGCAGGTGCAGGAGGATGGGGTGGATTTTGAGAGAAACAGGCAAACATCTCTTGTGATACTGCTGGGAAATATGGGACAGGTGACGAGGGGGCAGGAGTAGGGAGGAACTGGAGTGGGCAATCAATAGTACTTATTGAATTTCTTTTGTGTTCAAAGCACTGTGCTAAGTGCTTGGGAGATTACAACAAAAACCCATAGACATATTTCTTGCCATGAAGGAATTTACACTCAACTTTATGTGAAATACCATTTTGCTGGAGAATATCCTAGGATCTGACTAATATAAATGCACAACAGTATACGGCAAAACAGAAACTCTCCTTGGTTATTGGAGACACACAAGTTGTGTGTAATACAAAAAGAGGCATTATTTTTCTGTTTCAGTAACTTATACTCTTTTACCATTTATTCTTTTGTGAAAGCTGGACTTCTCTCTACTTCAAGTAAAAGCATAAGGACATACTTAATCAGTTTTATTTTCTAATATGAAATAGGGTAGCTTTGCTAAGATGAAAAAATTAAAGTGATCTGGTTCAAAATAGATATGAAATGATCCTGAAGAGCAATATAAATAATGAGCCAATATAAATAACCTATGATTTCTTTCTATATTTTCCCAAATACTTCTCCTATTTACATAAATATTACCCCTGTAATTATAAAATATTTTAAAATGCTTTTAACTCATAGAAAGCCATTAAACGCAATCATTTCAAGCATGCAAACCAATTTGAGATTTGTGTGCAGAGACCCGAGTTTCTCTGACTCTAAACTCCTAATGGGCAGGAATCATGTCTACTAACTCTGTTGTATTATACTCTCCCAAGTATTTAGCTGAATGCTCAGCACATAGTAAGTGCTCAGTAAATATCACTGATGGATTATATTTCAGGCACCCTTCAAGGGAAACCCAGAAACTTGCCTTCACTCAAATTTTTTGAAATTATCAGTATAGCAAATATATCAAATTATGAATTTTTTTCATTCATTCATTCTTCATTCAATAGTATTTATTGAGTGCTTACTATGTGCAGAGCACTGTACTAAGCGCTTGGAGTGAACAAGTTGGCAACAGATAGAGCCATTTGACGGGCTTACAGTCTAATCGGGGGAGACATACAGACAAGAACAATGGCTATAAATAGAGTCAAGGGGAAGAACATCTCGTAAAAACAATGGCAACTAAATAGAATCAAGGCGATGTACATTTCATTAACAAAATAAACAGGGTAATGTAAATATATACAGTTGAGCAGACGAGTACAGTGCTGAGGGGATGGGAGAGGGGGAGGAGCAGAGGGAAATGGGGGGAAAAGAGAGTTAAGCTGTGGAGGGGTGAAGGGGGGGTGGTAGAGGGAGTAGAGGGAGAAGGGGAGCTCAGTCTGGGAAGGCCTCTTGGAGGAGGTGAGTTTTAAGTAGGGTTTTGAAGAGGGGAAGAGAATCAGTTTGGCGGAGGTGAGGAGGGAGGGCATTTCAGGACCGCGGGAGGGCGTGGCCCAGGGTTCGACGGCGGGATAGGCGAGACCGAGGGACGGTGAGGAGGTGGGCGGCAGAGGAGCGGAGCATGCGGGGTGGGCAGTAGAAAGAGAGAAGGGAGGAGAGGTAGGAAGGGGCAAGGTGATGTAAAGCCTTGAAGCCTAGAATGAGGAGTTTTTGTTTGGAGCGGAGGTTGATAGGTAACCACTGGAGGTGTTTAAGAAGGGGAGTGACATGCCCAGAGCGTAATATAGTGTCCTGGTTTCTACTTCAGTAAATATCTTCATATCTGTCTATTCTGAACATTCAATTGTGAAGCAGTTTGAACCACTGAAATATTTTGCTCATAGAGTATTAGGGACAAAAATTCTGAATGCTTTTTCTCAGGAGAAATAGTCAAGTACTACTGAATTCAAATTTACCAGAATGGGAAAATCTTATTAAATCATTTTGGCTCTATTGTCTACCTGTATAGACTGGCAGCAGTGTAAGACAAAGTCTAATGAAAGAGTAAGCAAAACATTCAGTGAATAAAGGTGAAGAGTGAAGCCAAGAAGTAGGAAATAATGGATGAAAATAACCTAGAGAGCCACAGATGAAAAGTGAGAGAAAAAAGGCCTGATAAAAGACCAAACAGTGAAGAATGGAATAATTGAACATTTTTATTGTAGAAGGTTCAGATATTTGTGATTTTTTTGAGGAAAAAAGATATATTCTTTACTAGCAATCAAATTCTAATATATGTAGTTTTTAATCAGGAACTGCTGAAGAAGTCAATCTTTTGAATTCCTTTTAAAAAATCATCTATCCCTATTTCATATATTACTGCTGGGAAAAAAGAAAAAGGTCATTTCATGAAGGTAATTTTAAGAAAGAAATAAGAAATGACTGCATTACCTAGAATGGAGAGGTTTGGTCTGAAATTGTAGGCTGGCAAAGCAGAAGATACCTGCTGGCATAAAATTAATTCTCTCCATAGCTCATTAAGAGCTGAAAATGACTGTGCTGTGGGGTCATTCACCTGCTTCTTATTGACACTCAATGCTAATATGTGGAAACTCCGTGAGGAGAATTGCCAGACAGACCCTCCAATGCTCTGCCACAGAACCCTACTGCAGTCATTTTTCCTTAAATACTGAAATGTGAAAAGGATGGGTTTGTCAATCTTTATCACTGTGAAATAGACAGAGCAAACAGAACATCTATTTAATGCAGCATGGCTCAGTGGAAAGAGCACGGGCTTTGGAGTCAGAGGTCATGGGTTCGAATCCCGGATCTGCCACTTGTCAGCTGTGTGACTGTGGGCAAGTCACTTAACTTCTCTGGGCCTCAGTTACCTCATCTGTAAAATGGGGATTTATACTGTGAGCCCCACATGGGACAACCTGATTCCCCTGTGTCTACCCCAGCGCTTAGAACAGTGCTCTGCACATAGTAAGCGCTTAACAAATACCAACATTATTATTATTACAAATCCATTCAATGCACAGCAAATGGTTTCCCTGATTTTTTTTTTTACTGGTGAAATCAACTAATAGGATTTATTTAGTATGATTTTAGTGCATAGCACTGTACTAAGTTCTTGGGACCAATCAGTCATTGGAATTCATTTAGTGCTCACTATGTGCCAGAGCACTGTACTAAGTGATTGGGAGAGTACAACACCATGGATTTGGTAGACATGATCCTGCTCACAATAGTAGACAATATCCTGGACCTCAGCGGGTTAATCTAGTAAGGAAGAAACATTAAAAGCATACAGATTGATTGATTGATTGATAGGCAGAAAAGGTGCTCTGAACCTGAAATACTGTTAAAGTAGTAGAGTATGTACGATATGTACAGAAGTGATATGGAAGGTTATATTTAAAGTCCTAAGAGACACAGATGTGTTGAAGAGTAAATTTTGAGAAAGAAGTAGTTCTATTTCTAAGGGAAAATCTCTTAGAGGAGATATGACTTCAAAAATGCTTGAAACTGGGGAGAGATTAATCTTGTTAATTACCTAGGGAGAAAGAAGTGAGAAAAGAGCAGTGAGGATTTACATTGCTCTACATTGACTGTCAATTCACCGAGGTCACTTCTGCCAGATTGACAGTGGCATGGCAAAACACACACACACACACACACACACACACACACACACACACACACCATGTCTCTTTATGATGCTCTCTCAGGACAAGTCTAAGACTTCTTGGAGTCATTCATTCAATTCTATTTATTGAGTACTTAACTGTGTGCAGGGCAGTGTACTAAATGCCAGCATACAGTATGGAGTTATGTGGAAGCTCTGCCAAGAGATGGGAGAGCTCTCACTTTCTACTTCTAAACAAGCCAGGAAGATTCAGGGGGAAAAATCAGGCCACTTGATGGATGGAAGTCTGCCAAAAGCACAACTATGCCATAGAAATCTTTAGGTTCAGTATCATCGTAAATGTCCTGACAGTACAACTCCTATCATGTCTTTGGTATAGTGACCTATCTTTACTGACAGTCCAGAGCTGCAACTCAGGAACTTTATATGGAATAACCACTCCAATATTTGAAATAAAAAATAATTAGATGCATTTGGGAAAACTTGGAATTTAGAAATTTCTGTTGGTTTCATGTATAAATCATTTTTATAAATCCAGTTTACATAGTAGCTTTGATCTTTTTTGGCCACTGTATATCTGAATTTAGTGCAATAGCACTGAAAATATGCTTCACTTCTTAGCTAAAAATGATTTATTCATTAATGCTAAACCCCTTCCCGGTTTAACTCCGGATGGTGGTACAGTAACTTATGAGCGAGATTCAATTCAGCAGACCTCCTGCCCTTATTAAACTTTTCCTTGGACAAATCAAGGGTTTAAAAATAATCCGCTTTTATATATGAATTTTTTTTCCCCAATGTACTTATTTTATGGCCACAGAACAATCAAGGACCCCCTGTTTTCAAGAGAAGGAATTTTTGTAATACAACGTCACTTAAGATATACAGTAATTTACCTCTGTAGTAAAGCAAATTCAGAAGTTTCTTAAGGAATAAACAGTTCTTACCTTCTCTGCCATATCACCACATTTCATCTCACATGTCCCAGCCTCACCTTAAAGATATTTTGTTTTTACATAGTTTGATCAGTTCTCTTAGTAATAAAAAATAAACTTAATATTACTTAGCATTGTAGAAAATTGATCTGTATTATTAATTAACAAATAAATACCATATAATACAAATAAATGGCATTTATTAAGCACTTACTGGGTGAGGCCTGAGAGTCAGAATGTAATGGGTTCTAACCCTGGCTCTGCCACTTGTCTGCTGTGTGACCTTGGGCAAGTCACTTACTTGGGCCTCAGTTACCTCATCTATAAAATGAGGATTGAGACTGTGAGCCCAATGTGAGACAGGGACTGTGTACAACCCAATTTGCTTGTACCCACCCCAGTGCTTAGTACAGTTCCTGGCACTTAGCACTTAACAAATACCATAATTATTACTCCTATCCTCTCCTATCTCCTTCTCTTCTTAACTCTCCTGCCTCCTCTCAGATCTCCAGATCTCCTGCCTCCTCTCAAGAACCACCACCTCCACATGCACATCAGGCCCCATTTGTTCACACCTTACAAAAACTCTCTCCCTTTCCCTCCTTAACTACCATCTTCAATTGCTCACTCTCCAATGGCTTCTTCCCTACTGCCTTCAAACAAGCCCATATGTACCCCATTCTAAAAAAAACCCTCTCTGGACCTCAAATCCTCCTCCATTTATTGCCCTCTGTCCCTCCTATCCTTCCTTTCCAAACTCCTGAAGTGAGTCATCTTCACTGGCTGCCTTGAATTCCTCTCCTCCAACTCTCTCTTGGAACCCCTCCAATCTGGCTTCAATGCTCTCCACTCCGCTGAAACTACCCTCTCAAAGGTCACCAGTGACATCCTTCTTGCCAAATCCAATGACTCCTACTCCATCCTAATCTTCCTTGACCTCTCAGCTACCTTTGACACTGTGGCCCATCCCCTTCTCCTCAACATGTTATCCAACCTTGGCTTCACTGATGCCATCCTCTCCTTTTTCTCCTCTTACCTCTCTGGCCATTCATTCTCAATCTCCTTCACTGGCTCCTCCTCCCCCTCCTATCCCCTAACTGTAGGGGTCCCTCAAGATTCAGTTCTTGGTCCCCTTCTATTCTCCATCTACACTCACTCCCTTGGAGAACTCATTTGCTCCCACAGCTTCAACTATCATATCTTTGCGGATGACACAACTCAAATCTATATCCATCCCTGTTCTCTCTCCCTCTCTTCAGGCTTCCATGTCCTTCTGCCTCAGGACATCTCTACTTGGATGTCCACCCATCACCTAAAACTCAACTTGTCCAAGACAGATCTCCTTATCTTCCCTCCCAAACTCTGTCCTCTCCTAAACTTTCCCGTCACTGTGGACGGCACACCCATCCTTCCCATCTCACAATCCCACAACCTTGGTGTCATCCTTAACCCTGCTCTCTCATTCATGTATCCATATATCCAATCCATCACCAAACCCTGCTGGTCTCACCTTCACAACATTGCCAAGATCCTCCCTTTCCTTTCCATTCAAATCACTACAACAGTAGAACAATCACTCATCCTATCCCAACTGGATTACTGAATCAGCCTTTTTTTCTGACCTCCCAACCTCCTGTGTCTCCCCTCATCAGTCTATACTTCACTCTGCTGCCCAGATTATCTTTCTTCAGAAACGTTCTGGGCATGTCACCCCCATCCTCAAAAATCTCCAATGGTGGCCTATCAACCTCTGTATCTAACAAAAAGTCCTCACTCTTGGCTTCAAAGATATCCATCACCTTGCCCCTTCTTAACCTCACCTCCCTCCTCTCCTACATCCCTGTCAGCTCCTGATGGCTAACCTTGTGACTGTGCCTCTATCTCACCCTTCCCGCCTTTGACCCCTGGCCCACCTTTTACCACTGTCCTGGAACACCCCTCCCTCCTCAAAATCTCCAGGCACCCTCCCCACCTTCAAAGCCCTACTGAAGGCTCACCTCCTCCAAGAGGCCTTTCCAGACTAAGCCTCCACCTTTACTCAGCTCCCCTTCCCTTTTGTGTCATCTTGACTCACTCCCTTTGCTCTTCCCCTCCTCTTCCCACCCCACAGCCCTCATGCCTATATGTATATATCTATAATTCTATTTATTTACACTGATGCCTGTTTAGTTGTTTTGATGTCTGTCTCCCCCTTCTATACTGAAAGCCCAGTGTGGGCAGGGATTGTCTCTCTTAATTGCTGAATTGTACTTTCCAAATGCTTAGTACAGTGCTCTGCACATTGTAAGTGCTCAATAAATATGATTGAATGAATGAATAAACTCTCTGGCTGTTCATTCTCTTGTCTTCATCGCGGGCACCTCCTCTGCCTCCCACCTAACTGTGGGTGTCCATCAAGGTTCAGTTCTGAGTCTCCTATTCTCAATCTATACACACTCCCTTGAAGAACTCATTTGCTAACATGGTAGCTGAAGCCATGATCTTCCTCCCCTTCTTCAGTCTCACATTTCCTCCTGCCTTCAAGACATCTCTAATTGGTTATCCCACTGTCACCTCAAACTTAACATATCTAAAACAGAACTTGCTACCTTCAAACTTAACATATCTAAAACAGAACTCATCACCTTTCCACTCAAACACTGTATTTGCCCTACCTTTCCCATCACTGAAAACGCATGACTATCCTTCCTGTCTCACAAGCCTGTTACCTTGGAATTATCCTTGACTCCTCTCTCTCATTCCACCCACAAATTCAATCAAATTCAATCCGTTACCAAATCTTGTCTGTTTAACCTTCACAACGTACCTAAAATCCACCCTTTTCTCTCCACCAATGTACCACCACATTAGTTCAATCACTTATCCTATGCTGCCTTGATAACTGTAACAGCCTCCTTGCTGACCTCCCTGCCTCCAGTCTCTCACCCCATTCCATTTTATACTTCACTCTGCTGCCCAGAGCATTTTTCTACAAAAACAATGAGGCCACAGTTCCCCACTCCTTAAGAACCTCCAGTAGTTGCCCATATACCTCCATATCAAACAGAAACTCCTTACCACTGGCTTTAAAGCACTCAATCACCTTGCCCCCTCCTACCTCACCTCATTATTTTCTTACTACAATCAAGCCTGCTTACTATGCTTCTCTAATGCTAGCCTTCTCACTGTAGCAGGATGTCACCTATCATTTCTCTGATGTCCTGCACCACATCTGGCCTCTGAGCTGGAACACCCTCCCTCTTCATATAATAATAATAATAATGATGGTATTTCTTAAGCACCTACTATGTGCCTATCTTACAGACAATTACACTCCCCAACTTCAAAGCCTTCTTGAAGGCAAATCTCCTTTGAGAGGCCTTCTCTAACTAAGCCCTCCTTTACTCTTCTGCTCCCTTCTGTGTCAACCTGACCTGCTCCCTTGATTCGTCCCCACTTCCATTCCTACAGTACTTATGGAAGTATCTGTAATCTTATTTGTTTATATTGATGTCTCTTTCCCCTTCTATACAGTAAGCGTATTGTATGCAGGCAATGTGTCTGTTATATTGTTATATTGTACTCTCCCAAGCATTTAGTATAATATTGCAGACATAATAAGCACTCAGTAAATACAACTGACTGACTGATTGACTGTACTAAGCACTTGGGAGAATACAACATGAAATTCATGATCTGAAACAATTATTTTTCAGATCTTTCTACTTAAATTTAATCAACTATATCATCTCAATTCAATAATGAATTCAGTGATAATTCAAATGTCTTTGATCTATGTAATGCATTACATTAAATTAGTGTTATCAGTTAAGTAAGCATTTGGGAGCAGAAAAATACATCTGCAAAATTTTCTGAGGAATAATCTACGTAAAGATATATGATAAAAATAATCTTTTGAGAATTGACAGGCATAAAAATAGCATCATTTAAAATTAATACTCAAATACAATATGTCTACTGATTGATAAACCTATGTTTCAAGTCACAACATTTGAAAGCAGTCACTTTGGTTGTCTTCAATTCTGCAAGCAACTGCTTAATTTTCATTAACAGTTCAACTAATTATTTTAAAGAAACTGCTACATTGAAAATGAAAAAAGTCTGTTTGCCAAGTATTCTGTAATGGGATATTAAGACATTATCTACAATCAACGTAAAATATGATGAGGGAAAGGAAAAACTTAATTCTGGAGTTGTATATAGTCTCAGGCCATGTTTATCAATAACTTTCAGAAGGCAAACTTTCTGAACTCTCACCAATCTCCTTGCACTAAATTATGGGTGATCAATAAAATCAAATTTAAGTTATAGAATAATGGTAAAATTGTTTTTTGGTTCCAAAACAATACTGTTGATAGTGAAATTGTTCCCACGAGTATAACTAACTGGTCATCCAGTGCACACTTTGTCCATGAAATACAGTAATGACTATTTTCTTGCCCTCTTTCACTGGGGGTGAGCATTACTCAGACAACAGTGTTTAAAGAGGGAAAATGTAGTTTCAAACACCAGTGGGATAGGTGCTTAAAGTGTTTTTTTGGAGCAGTAGTAATGGTTCATATTGGGGAGTGAAAGTGTTAATGCTGAGGCACCCCTGGTAAGGGGTTTGTATTCCTAAGGTAACCATCTTCCCAAAATAAGGGCAGTAAAGCTTATAATTCTGCATAGGAATTATGCTAAGGAAGCCGTGAAACAATGTTGGGAGCAACACCCTGGAACCATTTGGAAACTGACTAGAAGTCCTACGGAAATCTAGGTGAAATTAGCATCTCAACCTGTGACCTGACAAGAGGAAATAAACATATGCAGGGACAAAGATGACACTATTTACAACACAAGAGACTCATTAATATGGTCATGGCTAGTGTCCCTAACTTCCATGTCCAGTCTAAGCTTGAACAGCAGTCCCTGTGAGCAGGAAGGAAAGCGACCATGCTCCTGGCTCTGGGCAGCCCCCAGTAAGCATAGTTCAGGGTGGGGGAAGTGGGAGAGAATATGGAGTCCCTGGATGGGGAAAGAGAGGGTGTGGAAAGGGTGTATGCAAAAGAGCCCAAGCAATAAACTCAGTTTTGCTTACACAGTGGATTGCTTTTACTGATAAGAGAACCTGGGGATTAGGGTTATGGTGCAACAGTTCCTTGGTGATGAGAACTAACCTGATCTGGTCAAAGCTAGGACCAAAACCAGAGGCATCACTTGTAAGCAGGAAAACAGGGCAGAAGCCACTGAGGATTTAGGGCAAAGCCTATGCCTAGACATGCACACTCTCTTGAGTCTCCCCCTACCCCCTGTTCCAAGAGGTCTGCACTGTAAAACAACTGGCATGGAGAATGGATACAGCCAGTAGTCACAAATAAGAATAATATTAATTGTGGTATTTGTTAAGCTCTTAGTATGTGCCAAACACTATTCTAAACTCTGGGATAGATGCAAGGTAAACAGTTGGGACACAGTCCCTGTTCCACATGAGGGTCAGAGTCTTAATCCCCATTTTACAGATGACATAACTGAGGCACAGAGAAGTGAAGTGACTTGCCCAAAGTCACATAGCAGACATGTGTCAGAGCCAGAATTAGAAACCATATTTTCTTACTCCCAGGCCTGTGCTCCTTCCACTAGGCCAAGCTTCTTCAGAATGCCCCTGAGACCTTAGCAGCAGGAGGTTCCACTGTGTCATCAACCATTTCATAAGCCATGGTGGTTTAGGACTCCCAGAAAGACCCAGTAAGAATCAATCAATGGTATTTATAGAGCACTTGCTGTCCTAAAATATAGTGCAATAGAGCTTGTAGTCACCATCTGTGCCTGCAAGGTGTTTACAGTCTAGAGGGGGAGATAGACATTAAAATTGGTTAAAGATAGGAGAAATAATAGGGTGGGTCGTCTCCATTTTCCAGTAACTATCTGCAGAAAAGAAAAAGCTAAAAGCCTAGATGAAAAAAAAAATCGTATCAACCACAAAACATAGTTTTGTTCCACATGACTAAACAGACTAGAGCATGACGGTGGGGCATATGCAGACCAGAGTGGTTGTCTCAGTGGTAACCCAGCATCACAAATTCCATCTACTGTGAGCAAATCTGGTAAGTCCAAGCCTTGAAATTTTCTGACTACAAAACCACCTCATGAGAGCTATTTCTCTGATGAGAAAAGACTTCTCCAAAACAAGGTGCATATCCCAGGGAGCTATTTTTAATTAGACTGAAAAACCTCACCCACTGTTGTGATATTAACTCCCCACATAGCCAGCCCATAGACAATGTGATACCCATACTAAATAAGAATGAACAAGTGATGAAATATTTAATGGGCCAAAATGGAGCAACTTGTTTTTTTCCTGAAGAACCTCACCTAAACCCTTCCTTGTCAGATGAGAAACTGTAATATTTGCAAATGTTCTAGAGAAAGTGATCCCATCATTCCCTTTTTCAACTTGTACTTGTTCCAGTATTTAGCTACCTGTGTTGGCAGGAAATACTTCCTTGTATCTAATGGGAATCTCATGCTTCAGCTGAATTCAATTTTACTTTTTTAATCAGTTTGTGTGGCTGAAGAATGTACATCCCAGAATGGGGTTATAGAATTGGCAGGGCCATTTTCAGATGGAACGTGAGTGGTGACCACAACAACTAGGATCTTCAATTTATTCAACTGATTGATGATTCCCCACCTAATGAGTCCAGTTTAGGGCATTATGATCATAAATTCCCCAGTTTGGTGTAGAGATATTACGTGGCAATTCATTGTCTTCTTATGACAGTATAAATATTGGAATGAAAATTGCTTGGCATTTAATGCCTGTCAAACTCCACTTAGGGTGTTCATTATTCTCAAGCCAACTTTCTACCTGTTTCTTGTTCTTGATTCTCTCACCTTAATCTTTTAACTCATGCTGTCATCATGGCTCAGAACTCCCTCCCTTTCCACATCATACAGCCACAGCTTTCTAAATCTCTTCAAAAATTCCTCCTCCTACAAGATTTCCCAGATTAATTTCCCAACAATCTGAGTCATAGCTTTCTTAAGCCAACCCAAGCACTTATGAACTACTTACACCCTTCTTAGCATCCAGGTATAGATGCCTGATGAAATTATTTATTTTCACCATTCTAACTGTAAATATTTTTCCACTTCTCTTGCCCATTATACTTCGGACTCCCTTTGAGCAGAGAACATGTCATTTCATTATTTGTATTTCTCAAGCACTTAGTACAGTACACTACACCAAGCAGACCCTCAAAAATGCTAAAATGCTACTATTACTATCATTATGTCTACTTGACAAACTAATGTAGTATTTCTCTCATTAGCAAATGTGTTACTTTCATTGCTAAAATTGTTCACAAGTGGGCATCCCTACACACAAAAAATTAACTTTCACTTTTTCACTTCTAAGTTTTCCACTGGCTCTGTCTACAAGTATTATTTGCCTTAGCTTATATCACACACACTTTCAGTGAAGGTATACTGTATTTTTGAGACCCTGTAATCCATAACTATGCAATTGACAACCCATTTACACTAGTAGGTAGAATAAGGAATGTATGAAGTGGTATTCTGAAAGAAAATTACAATTCACTTTGCTAATGCATCCAAGTTCTCTGACTTAAGAATATAGAAGAAAACGCATATACCCCTTTTCTCCTTGAACTGCATCTGATACTATGTTAGCCTTTGTATTCAACAAGTATTGAATGTGTTAAGAATCTCAGTAGAAATAAAGTAAAATCCCTTTTTCTTGGCTTTCAAGCTATATATTAACATTTTACAGGACTGCCTCCCTAAAGATTACTCGAGGAGACTTTGGTGACTAAATGTCACTTAATTCTTTTGACATTTAAAGTGTTTGAAAGCTCTTTTCTGCTAGGTGCCTTGCTGCTTAACAGTATTGGAAACCAGGTGTTTTCCCTTTTGATATTGACATATGTAGAAACTCCCAGCTTTGCTTTAAGGAAGTAGGAGTAATAATAGATTCTTAAATGAAGTGCTTTTCAGGTGCTAGTGTGTATGTAGAATAAGCAATTCTGATTATAAGAAGGCTATTAAAAGCAAGGTACTTTTTAAAGAAGATAAGTTTATGCTTGTGTGTAAGGTGGGGTGGTCTGTTCCATTTAATGGGCATTCTGCCTGCTGAGCCAACGTTTTAAGTGATTTCCTTGCCAGTAACAGAATAATTTTAGAAGGAACTCTGGAAGGTATTTTATGAAATTATAAGAGAACATTGATTTGAAATCAGCAGAAGTAGTGAATGCCCCATCAGCAGAGGTTTGGGGAAGAGGAGTATCAAACAGCAGTTCAGGCAATGCAGGAGAGACGCTCAGCAGCAGAATAAGGATTTTCTTTACCAACAGCGTGGGATAATAATGGTACTACTTGTTAAGCTCTTGCCCAGTGACAAGCACTGTGTCAAGAAAGCAGCTTGGCCTAGTGGATAGAGCATAGGCCTAGGAATCAGAAGGACCTGGGTTCTAATCCCCATTCCACCACTTGTTAATCAATCAAATTTATTGAGCACTTATGTGCAGAGCACTGTAAAAGCCCTTGGGAGAGTATAACAGAATTAGCAGAAATCTCCCATGCCGAAAACGAGCTTAGAGTCTAGAAAGGGAGATGGAAATGAACGTGAATGTATAAGTAATTTATAATATATAATTATATATTTTAAGATATGTGCAGAAGTACTGTGAGGTTCGGGGTGGGGCAAATATCAAATTTCCATATCACAGATTCACAGATCATTTCCAGACTCAATAGTAATAATAACAATAATTATGGTATTTGTTAAGCTTACAATGGGCTAGGTACTGTACTAAGAACAGGTGTTCAAGCAAATCAGGTTGGACGCAGTTCCTTGTGCCACATGGAGCTCACAGTCCTAATCCTTATTTTACAGAGAGGGAACTGAGGCAGAGAAGAGAAGTGACTTGCCCAAGGTTACACAGCAGACAAGTTGGGGAGTGAGAATTAGAATCCAGGTCCTTCTGACTCCTAGGCCAGTGCTCTGTCCACTAGGCCTCACTAGGCCTCACTAGGCCTTTGTTCTTCTGGAAGATGTAGTTCTTGGGCAAGTTTTCTACTTCCATTTCAGTTACTCCACCACCTCCACTCCAATAGATGTCTGGACATTTTTACAAAGAGATGCTGCCAAAACTAGGGTGGCCCTGACTACCAAGGTTGCCAACTGCCTCTAAATCGACTGGCAGTTCACAAGAATGAGTTAAAATGGGCAATGTCCATAAAGTCCAGAAAAAAAAATATTTGGATGTCTGCAAATACTGGTGGCCACCATACTAAGGTAGCTGCTAGAGAAACCCCAGAGCTGTTACCACTGCCATCATAGAGCCCACAGACTCCCAGCTCTGCTTCTCTCACCTTACTTAAAGCAGTGGTCCCTGGTCGACTTAGTGTTTCTAACCACAATGAGCAATATTTAGAGTCCATTCAGCTCCTCCTATTTACAGTAGCCACCTTACCTGTCCTCTCCTGAAATACCCTCCTTCTCTAAAACTTTTGATCCCTTAGTAAAAAAGTTTTGCAAGTCAGTTGTTTTGATTTCTACCATTTGGAACGATCATTCTTAGCAATGGTGCTTATATTCCTGGTGGGTACTACACACCAAAATGCAGAAACCAGAGACACTATGAAACATATTCATGTCATATGTAACATTTTGTTTAAGTGCTTAAGGCTTCTCCAGGGTGACTTCTGATACAATCACAAGCACAGCATTGCTCCAGAGTCATTGCACTCATTCCTAGATAACTCAGAACATGGTTTCCATTTCCAAGTCATGGAATCTGGTGGCAGTCGACAAGATAAAGGGAGGTTGGGCATTAAAAATAAAAGTAGCAAACGTAAAACCATCTGGAGTCGAAGTCCATCCTGGACAAGGTAGGAGCCAACCAAAGACTTTCCAATATAAAACCTGATGAATGTGTACTTCACTAATGCTCCTGTACCCTAATGTAACCCTCTGTCATACAACAAAGCCTTGGCTTCCCAGCGAGAGGGATTTACAGCCAAAATGGTCCTTGGGGAATAATCACTTGTCTTTCTCTTCCCGTCTTGTCACCTTTCTGCCAGTTGTGTCACAACCCCAATTCTACCTCTGGTGTCCAAGATGGCAGGATCATCAACGGTCTCACTTTTGTCCGTGGCAGCCACGAGTGCAGTGATGGCAGAGAGAGTGGTAAGGGGACAGCTCCAATTTAGCAGCTACACCAAGGCAAGGTAAATAAATCTCTTTTTCTCTATCTCTCTTTTTCCTTTTCTGGTCACATATTTTTATCTTTTCCATCTCTCCCTTTGTGTCTTCTATTCTCTTTCTCTCTATGAAATGTTTTTTATCACTATGATTTTCTCTCTTTTTTCTGCTGTCAAATCTATTAAAAGCATGGGTTTTCTACAGATGTGTGAAAAATCTGAAAGGACATTAGATTAAGATTGTGTTTAGTTAAAACAAGGATAAAAGATTTCAGTGATAAACTTTACAAGTACTGAAGTGGTCTGTAAATGAAATCTGTCATCTGCATTGAGATAAATAACTCTGGTAGAGGGCAGAGTGCATTTCATTCATTAGATAATCTTAAGGGCTTTGTACATCTGCAAATTAATTTGGTACTCTATTGTAATATGGCTTACACTTTGCTGACAACTTTTATTAATAACCACTGCAGTTTATTATTTTTCTTAAGTTAGCATAACTCAATGCATAAAATATAATTTCCTCTTTGTTCTTTCTCCACTTTTTAGTTTCAAGAATTCTTTGGAGAGAATGTACTTTGAAGCACCCTCTTGCTGACTGTTAATAATTGAAACATACATTTTTGCACCTTTGGCTTTGAACAAGGATATGTTAAAAATAGTCTTGTGGAGCCTGGAAATAGCAGCTATTAAGAGTCCTGAAATAAAAATGCACACTTTCAAAACCAGAGCAGAGGGGGAAGGGTGCCAGGATTAAAAATTCAAATGTTAGTTTTTCTATTTAAAAAAAAATACTTATTTTCCAAGAGCAGAAGCTCCAACTGGCAGATGTCAGAATGGGCTCTTAAAATGTCATAAAAGATATCCTTGGTGAGTTAGAGTAGGGAGAGATAGTGTCCCCCCTCCATCCTCCTGCCCTCACAACTCCTCAATCAGAATTTAGGTAGAACACAGAAAAGCTTCCTGACATCTCTTTGAATAAATGCAAATCTCAGTGTGTACCTGGGGTAGACAGAGGTAGGACCAGAGAGACTTATGTACTCTAAGAAATTATGCCTTCTTTTTATCCACAACATTCACAAAATCTTCTTGGGGAATCTTCTACAGGAACCTAAGACAAATGTATAAATAATTATAGTATTTGTTAAGCGCCTACTATGTGCCAACACTGCTCTAAGCCCTGGAGTAGATGCAGGGTAATGAGGTTGTCCCACGTGGGGCTCACACTTTTAATCCCCATTTTACAGAGGAAGTTACTGAGGCACAGAAGAGTTAAGTGACTTTCCCAAGGTCACAGAGCAGACAAGTGGTGAAGGTGGGACTAATGTATTGCTAATATATTGCCAGTGGCTGTGGAGGCTGCCAAGCTTCAGTGTAGTACTTCTGCATTTGAACCAGACACAACCTGGTTTGAGAAGAGAATATCATAGGATGTGGAAGGAGATTTTACCCTTTGTAGGCTCAGAGGCTATGCTGTTTCATCCTGTGAAGGTACAAGAGAATAGGCTTATTACATTTCTTGGTAATTGGTTTCATTGAAGGCAAAAATCCTACCAAAATGCACTTTGCTTTGCACAGAGTAAATATTCAGTCATTAATACTATTGATCAATTTACTGTTTTTTGACTTTGTTGCTGAACATGTCCCTTTCTAGTTCACTGTAAAACAGCTATTTTTGGCCAACCAGCTGTGGTCCAATCTTTTCAAATGTTCCACCCAGCAAAGCTATATAACAAGCAATTGTCTTGATGCTTTCTGGGATGTATTTCAGGATTTCAATGTTGGTGGTATTGCCCAGCCATTAGATGTTTAGTGTAACTCAAAGCTGATGCTCATAGGTCTGAATAAGTTGGACATATTTTCTTTAAGAGGGGCCTATCAGACCTGATGTCATAAAAAAGGTTGGACATCATCACGGCTTTATGATCAGTCCTTCATTTAGGTGGGAAGTTTGATGACCATCATCACCTGTTTTCCTAGACAATGATGCCCAGATAGACAAAATAGAATATTATTTCATGATATCTTTGAGAGGGACCTGGGTTCTAATCCAGGATCTGCCACTTGTCTGCTGTGTGATTTTGGGCAAGTTACTTATAAGTTCTCTGTGTCTCAGTTACCTCATCTGTAAAATGGGAATTAAGACTGTGAACCCCATGTGGAACAGGGACTGTGTCCAACCCGATTTGCTTGAGTCCACCCCACGGTTTAGTAGAATACCTGATCCATAGTAACTGCTTAATACCATTATTATTATTCTTATTCAGATTGACAGAACCTTTAAGGATAGACTGGCACCATTCATATTTTTCAATTTCATGTCAAATGTGTGTGATGTTGACATTCACAGTGCTTCAAACTGCTTCACTGCAAGTCTTATACCAGAGCTCATAAGATAATTTAGATTCAGATTCAGTATTTCTTGGATTCATCTGGTTTGGGAGACAAACATGGGAAATATACAATCATTTGACATGTGAATACAGATTTGAAATACCATGAAATCTCCAATTCAGTGGGTTCTTGGCATATTTATTCAGCTGAAAATGCAATTATCTACAATTAGGGGCAAGGACAGTGGAATTTCTCCTGATGGAAGCCATGCTAACTACTTCTTATGTGTCAAATACTGGGATAATTATGGCAGTCAGATGAGATACAGTCTCTGTCCCACCTAGACTAACAGTTTAAGGGGTAGGGAGAACAGATAATTACCATTTTACGTATTAATAAACTAAGGCCCATTGAAATCACGTGACATCCTCAAGGTCACCCAACTGGCAAGTGGTGGAGCCTGATTTAGGACCCAGGTTTCCTTACTCCCAAACAGACTCTTTTGGCTAGGCTGCACTCCTTCCCTTTTGCTCTTACATATTTATTTATTTTTCTTCTGTATCTCCTCACAAGCTCCCATTCATTTAAAAGGATGCTATAGTCAGTTGAATTGGGAGAGAATGCAGGCAGCCTATTTGTCAAGCTGTCATTCCACCAACAGCCACATAGGGTATCAAAGATCATTCTTGACCCTGGTGCCCAGAAAGTCACTTCCAATCCCACCTTTGTCTTCAGTTGTCTCCTCTGTTCTCTGTTTATCCCTGAGAGGCATTAATGTAACCAACAAATACAGAATCAGAAAAGTTCTATTCCCAAATAGCAATCTCCATTCATGGAACCTTTAAACACACTTCTTTGGAGGGAAACGGTGGCTGAATGGAAAGGAAAGAAATGGAAAGAACTATCCCACTTCTCAATTCTTGAACTCTCGGCAATTTTTTTGTGTGTGAAGTCAGAGTTCTTAGAGAATGATTTGCCTAGTCCTAGATGAGAGTGGAGATGTGGGAAATAATTCATATGTGAATTTTTCACTTCACCAAATTTTGGTTATCATCCCTCAAACACTGCACAACAGTGCATCGTTAGTTTAAACATATATGCTTAGTAGTGTTTTCAGTTATAGCCCACAAACTGAAAAATTTTAAATATAAACTTTTGTTCTTAAAAGATATTTTGCGGCATTAAGTATTTTTAATAATTGAACTTCAGCACTTCATTTTGTGAGAAGTTAAGTGTTCCAGGTACTTTCTATAACTATTATAATTATCAATCATATTTATTGAGCACTTACCGTTTACAGAGCACTAGACTAGACACTTGGGAGAGTACAATATAACAGAGTTGGTAATATCATATTACTAATATTACTGCTATTATAATTGTTGTTTTTACTGTCATTTTTATTGTCTTTTATTGAAATTTACGATGCGCAAAAGATTAATCCTAAAATAAATACAAGAAAATCAATTAAAACATAGTTCCTTCTCCATAATAGACTTGCAATATAAGTGGAACAATAAAAATGCAATTCAAAGCATTGCGGCCTGGTAATTGGAGCTTGGGTCCGGAAATCAGAAGGACCTGCGTTGTAACCCTGGCTCCTCCACCTGTCTGTTCAACCTTGGACAAGTCACTTACCTTCTCTATGCCTCAGTTACATCATCTGTAAAATGGAAATTAAGACTGTGAGCCCTAAGTGGATTACTTTGTTTCTACATCAATGCTCAGAACAATGCCTGGCAATTAGTAAGAGCTTAACAAATACTATTAGAAAAAATGTAAACCTCAAATAAATAATTTAAAAGGCAACCATAAATGAATACTACTGGCAAAATGAAATGACTAAACAAATTTGGAAAGGTTGATCTTTCTGGGCCTCACTGCTCCTGGGAGATCATCTATGGTCTCATATGGTCACCACATTCTCAAAGTTTTATGTTGTAAATGTTCTCAAAGGATTCTACCTAATTGTGGTGGCGTAGCTGAAGGAGAAGCAGTGGTTATATGAAGAGGCTGAGGCAGATGGACAGTGAAATCTCAACAGTGCATCTCTCAATATAATGTTTTGTTATATTTCATGGTTTTGGAGAGGGAGGATAGGGAAGAAATACCTGGCAAGTTGTCTTCCATATTGTTCAAATGTTTTCCCATTTCTTGTTTTTTAACTGCTTTGTTCTCTTGAAAACAACACTAATGAGATTTCACTGTAAATCTTTTATTGTATAGTTTCCTCTCTGAATAAATCTGAATAGATGACATGCTATGCCAATTCTTACCTGGTTATTTGGAGAGAGTTTAATATGTGCCTTCTAAATACTTTTATTCAATTAGGGAAGAACAATCATTCTCTCAGAGAATTAAAAATTCTGAAGTTTATTGCTTGCCAGTAGGAAAGTTATTTCCTATTTACAGAAAAGTGTTAGTTTTCTGTAAACACTAAAAACTGTTTTCAGTGATAGCTGTGAATCGTGAATAGTAACTGAAACAAATCTGTAATTTGTTTGGGAATTTGAATTTTTTTTTTAAAAAAGCACATAATAGGAAACAAAAGAACAGTGACTTTGAATTGTTCTTAGTAAATGTTTCAACTCATTTTTTCCCTTTTAATTTAAATTTGGTTCAGTGATACATTCTTGGATTGTCTGGTTCCTAGCTGGAAGGGAAGCTGAGGTAACAAAGCTTTTACACTTCAAGCTCCATGAGGAACAGGGATTGTGTCCGACTGGGCTGTGGTATACTGGGCTGTGGTATCTACCCTCCACTTAGCAATGTGTTTGGCACATACTTTCAATATGGTCTTAGCACATACCACAATTATTGTTATTAGGAGAGAAAATCCTTAGAATAAGCCTGCACTCTTGCAAGAGTATCTTCTTTTTGCTCTCTACTTTGGTTATTAGTTAAAGGAATTACCACAACTACATTACCACGTTAATACAATCACTCATTCTATCCCACCTAGATTACTGCATCATCCTCCTTGTTGACCTCCCAACCTCCTGCTTCTCACCTCTCAAGTCCATACTTCACTCTGCTGCCCAGATCATCTTGCTACAGAGGCATTCAGGATATGTCACCCCTTTCCTCAGAAATCTCCAGTGGTTGTCTATCCACCTGCCTATCAAACAAAAACTCCTCACCATTGGCTTTAAAGTATTTCATCACCTTGCCCTCTCCTGCCTCACTTCACTTATCTTTTTCTGCAATCCAGTCCACACACTTTGCTCCTCTGGTGCTAATCTTCTCACTGTGCCTCACTCTCACCTGTCTTGCCACTGACCCCTGGCTCATGTCCTACCTCTGTCCTGGAACACCCTCCCTCCTCAAATCCGCCAGACAGTTACTCTCTCCCCCTGCTAAACATTACTGAAGGCACCTCTCCTCCAAGAGGCCTTCCCAGATTAAGCCCCACTTATCCTCATCTCGCACTCTTTTCTGCATCACCCTGACTTGCTCCCTTTGCTCTCCACCCCTTCCCAGCTCCACAACACTTACATATATATCTGTAATTGTATTTATTTATATTGATGTCTGTCTCCCCCCTCTAGACGGTAAGCTTGTTGTGGGCAGTGACTGTCGCTCTTTATTGTTGTATTGTACTTTCCTAAGAGCTTAGTACAGTGCTCTGCACACAATTAGTACTTAATAAATACAATTGAATGAATGAATGAGTGTTGTGGGGAAGGAGGAGGTTGGCTTCCAAAGCCCATGACAACCACACAGGAGCCTCCCCCCTTCCCACTTTTGGGATTTGGTAAATCTGAAAGGATGAGTGAGTTGTAGAAGGGACTGAATATTCAGAATGTAAATGTAATTCAGAGGGAAAAAATCAGGATTACATAATTTGAATGAAAGAGAACTGTAATATTGCATAAGACTCCCTCTGTTTTTCATGCAGCATCTATAACACCAAGTAGAGACTCTAGCTCATGCTCACAAAATTGTTAATTTGGCTTGCTTATATTAAAACTAAGTTTTAATGTAGGAAGTCAAGACTCCTATTAACCTGGAGCACATGAATCAGTGTTAAAGTGTTTGATCACTTCAGTAATCCACGAATTTAAGAAATTCACTACAGAATAGGTGGTTGAATAGTTTTCTGGATGCAATTTATGAAACATTTTGGACGTAGCTTGTTTTTAAAGTGTTTTATTAAAATGATGATCTTGCTCCATTGGCATTGATCATTTCTTGGGATTCTGAAAATGTATTTACTTATTTCACATGCGCTCGACAAATTTTGCAAGGTGAAATGAAATTAAAAGTATTTTTGAAGATTATTTAAGCTTGAAATTATATTTATATTTAAATGACTGAGTGTAATTAAGACAGGATGTCAGCAGGATACAGAATATTTTACAAGGAAGCTGCTGCTATATAATAAACCCATCCTTAGACCCATAGCTTATTAAAATGTAAATAGACTACCATTCCAATATGTTTCTTCAAAGTTTTTTCATAAAAATTGAGATATATTTTATGTATACATTTTGTTAGTTAAAGTGGTCTTGTTGCACGGAGCACTGTGATGACTGAATATTTAAGTATCTGGTCACAGAATGAGAACATTAGAATCAGCAGTCAGTAAGACTAGGGTAAAGGAAAGACAGGTTAATTATCATTCCACACATTGATAAAGTTAATTGTAAATACCTTAGACAATTTAGGGTTAAAGCCCTAACTGTAACTCTGAATTCATAATTAGGTTGGAAAAGCAAGGAAAAATATCCAAACATTTGCTGACTCTTCACTCCAGTAATAGGATTTTTTTTTAATTTCCAAAAGCTTTTCATTCTGGCAACATAATGAGAAGTGAAAAATTGTAGCGATCATCCACAACATGTACCATGTCTAGAGTCCTTTAGGACACAAAATTAGCCAATAATCTTCCTCAGGATCCATGACCATAGGTATTCTACATTTTGTGATAATAGTAGTGTAATGAGGGGGGGGGAAAAAAACCAAAACTACGTGAACTAGCTTTAAAAGAATGAGGCAAGTTTTCAGCTGTAACCAACTGTGTATTGTCTTTGCTGGCCTTTAAAAGTACTTAATCCCTAATTTATAATTGGGAAGAATTTGGGCAGTGGGGAGAACAGAACACACTATTCTTTTTTATTATCTGCTAATCTCCAGTTGGTGAGAGGGCGAGAAAAAATAAAGGGTGTTGGTAAATTTACTATTACCAACTTAGCTGCCCAAGATATTTTGGAGAAATTATGGTGGCAGAATCTTCAACTTTAATGGATTCCCTCCTTGATCGTTGAAATGTAAGTCACCACTTCTTCAGTTAAAACAGAGAGCAAGTTGGTAGGTGGGGAGAGAAAGGAGGGGGATGAGAAGGGCTTAAGAATTTCATTATTTCCTAGGCTATGAAGTTGGATTTGATATCAACAAAGAATGACCTTTCTTCTACTTGTGGTGCTGGTATTTGAAACAATCCTCTCTAGGCACATTTACATTTTTTATTTAAGACAAAAAGAAAACACATGTGTTTTCCCAAGGGGAAGAAGAAATAGATTCAGTGTACAGCATGCAGCAAAATGCTGGGAGAAGCATTCCCAAATGTCAATTACATTTTGAAATGGGAATATTCACAAAGAGGATTCTTGGCAAGGAAAATGTAAACAAATATACAATAAAATGGTATCAGAATTATTTCCCTGAGATTCATTTAAATGGCAAATAAAGGGTTCCAGTGTCAATATGTCAACCAGACCTATTTACATGAAGCCTTATGAGCATTTTAGTCAGAAAATGGTTCTAAAAATAAAAAGTATTAAATAAAGGAAAACTTCAGTCAAAATGGAACACATTACCAAAAACTTCTAATCTTTTGTTATATAACCATCAAGAAAGTTAAAATCATCTGCCATGAATCATGTAATTGCTAATATTACAGCAGAGTTATTTAGGTGCAGAACACTACATGAAGAAAAAAGAAAAATAACCTTCAGTTATGCATTCTTTTTTTTTTCCTTCACACTTCTACTATTTGTAAAAGTTATATATGGGAAGTATCACAACTGCTAAAGATAAAAGATGACTTTGTGATTCACTTAGCTGCCCAACATCTGGCTAAGCTGGGGCCCAAGGTGGACGGTGAAAGATGAGATGGGGAATTTTCACTGATTCAGGTCTCACCCATGCCAAGGTCAGATTCTCATAGTAGCAGTGTGGGAGCATTTATCACTCTTTGTATTTGGTGCTGAACAAATTCTTGTCCTAGAGCCTATAGTTCACTGGGTTTCCGCCAGTGCTCCTGAAACTTAAATGCGAGAGAGCAGTTCGCTTTATCTCAATGAACGATACAGTAAGAAGTTTCCCAAACAGTGTGATACCCTCCCCAAAAGAAGGAGGAAAATTGGATGCACTAGCTCTTAGTAATCATTCTTAATTCCTGTGAGATCCGATCCAAAACACAAGATTCATGAGGGCTCAAAAAAATGGTAACTTGCTGAGAAATATTTGGTAACTAAATTATCAAACAATTTCATCTCATATTTCTCTTTCACCTAAGTTCAGATTTCTATTCTGATGCTCTTCTTTCAGAGTCAATCTACTAGTCAATCTAGTCAACTTCAGATTCTTCATAGAGGGAAAAGTGGAGTGCTGTAACTCTTGAAATATTCCTGTGGCCTAAGGTGAGGAGAGATAGTGGTTTATAAATTTGTTCAGGTTACCAAAATATTTTGGACTGGGCCTACAATCGAGTCCTACTTTTAGCCTACTTGTACAAGTCCCCTGCCCAGCCTCAGCTGTGGTAAACAGAGACAAATTGGGGCAGGCCGGGGCCAACAGCTGTTGCTGTGAGCTCAGTTATTAAGGTGATTGTTCCTGCCCTGGTTAGACCTGGAGTGGGAGGAGAAGTGGGACTAGGTTATGCAATAGAGTCAGACCTGCTGGAAGCAACAACTGTTGCTGTGAAGCACCTTGCTGAATTGGGATAGAGAGGGAGGATAGGCATCTTGGAATGCAATGATGCTATGTGCAACTTGACCTAATGACATCATCACATTGCTCCAAGCACAGCGTGAAATAATGAATGATGTACCTGTTGAAAGGAACCCATGAAACAGAGTTGTCTGGGCCTCATGAAAAGTGAATCAGGTCCTGTAAATAAGCAAGAAAAAGTGAGGGATTCACTCATATTGGAATATCTCACCTTGTAATAAAATGATCATTATCCATCTCCCTACCATCAAAATGGTGGTATTGGTAGATTGAAAAGTGGAATAAATAGTAATGCTGAAAGGGAACCTGACAAGAAAAGGGGTGATAAATGAAATTTCACTTGCATCTAAGACCAATATTAAGAAAAATTTAACAAAAACTCTAAGACTATACCACTTACTTAAGTGAATGTTTCTGTGACATTCTTAACTTTCTCATTTTTGTAATGGTATTTTCTTAGCACTTACTCTGTGTGAAGCACTGTTACAAGCACTGAGTTAAATACAAGTCAGTCAGGTCAGACACAGCCCCTGTCCCACATGGGGCTCACAGTCTAAATAGGAGGGAAAACAGGTATTAAATCTTAATTTTACAGTTGAGGAAATTCAAGCACAGAGAAGTTAATTGACTTGCCCAAGGCTACAGGCAGGCAAGTGGTGGAGCTGGGACTTGAATCCAGGCCATCTAACACCCAGATTCTTGCTCTTTCCACTAGGCCACTCTGAAAATAGTTCTCATTTAAGCCATTGTTCAATAAAATGTTACTTGTGAGACACTGAAGTTATTCTTTAACCAACTGCCAATTGCATTTCATGAATGGAAGTTATGAGGTAATTCAGCATAAATAATCATAAGCATATTGCCACTTTCTTTTTCTCATTAAAATACATTTTTATTTATATTATTACACAATATCATGTGTGAAGCTTGGTGAATGTAAAGGGGCAGGTCTGTGCATTTTATCCCCACAAAACAACTTTTGAAATGTTTACCTAAAATAATTATGCCATAGAGTAATTGTGTAGCTTTAAATGCCACTATTACTGCTACTACCACTTCTAATAATAATATTATAATATTAATAATATGATAGTGGTATTTGTAAAGTGCTTATTATGGGCCAAGCAATATACTAAGTGCTGGGCTAAATATAAGATCATCAGGTCCCACATGGAGATGACAGTTTAAGTAGGAGGGAGACAGGTATTGAATCCCCATTTTACAGATGAGGAAACTGAGGCACAGAGAAGTTAAATGGTAAGGAGAGAAAAATCTCACCTAATCTTTACACATTTCCATTACTTCCAGAAATGTAACAAATTATTTATCTTTAATCTTGCATAAGGAGGAAAGATAGGGTAGAATAAAATATTAAAATCCAAACTTCATGAAAAACATCAATGTCAAGGCCTGTCAGGAACCAGATGTGATGGGTTCTTAAAAAATTTGGATGTGTCAAGAATGGTGATATCATGGGGTACATTTTACCAGACACACACATTATACATCAGAACCTATGGAAAAGCTGAAATTCCTTTGTGGGCAATAGTCTGTAATAATAAATATTCTTAAACTATTACTTGGTTGCTATTAAAGTAATTTAAAGCCTAAATAGTAAGGCAATAAAGAGCTGTATTATTATTATTAGTCTTTGACAGAGGTTGCAGCTGTTGAAGCTTGGTCAGTTGACTTGGTTACTACTGGGAAATGTGACCAAGTAGTGGCTTCTGAACATCTCTGCCCACCTTTAATTCCTTTCTAACAAGATTGTATTCTTCAATCATTTTGGAAAGTTCATTGGCTTACTTGAAATTTGATGTAAGACTTTTTCATCCAAAAATCTTAGTTGGTGGTGGAACTAAAATTCTAGCCTTAGTTGTAACCAAAACCACTCCTTTTCTACCACTGGGGAGTGAAGGGTCCTCTGATTTATCTAAAAGCAGCACAAAACTGAGGCAAGGTAGCAGCAGTCAGCCTCTTCTAACTTGCCACCATTCTGTTCTATTTTCTGATGAAGGGAAGCAGCTGGCTTCCAGAATAGATTCTGGGAGGAGAAAGAGGAAGGCAGGAACAGCTGAACAAGCTTCCTTTGAAAACAGCACAGAATCAGTGCAGAGAAGAGTGGGTTGTTTAAAATCTCTTCCCCTTCTATCCATTCCCTATACTGCTGTCTTCCTACTGAGACCCTGACTGGAGTAAGAAAGCTAGGTTTCAAGTCTGTGGCTAGGTGGGCAGAAAGAGCACTGGGAGGAGGAGGCGGGTCAAGAGACTTGAACTCCAAGAAGCAACTGGATATAATGTTAGAGGGAGATTCCTGGCCCACATTGGTAATTAATGAATGACATAGCTCCATTTTTACATATTGCAGTTGTTAGGAAGCAGAGGTACACCTGCTGTTGGAAGCCATCTTCACAATGAAGAATAATGGAATTCCATTTTATATTAATGTCTTAATTTTGACACAGCCTATGTAGCCAATTAGTCTTTTTTGTTACTAAGCTCCTTAGTCACACTGAAGTTTAGGAAACAAGCTACTCATCATTAAATACTGAAATGGTTAATATGTATTCCCAATACGTGAGTTATTAAAGAAACTCTCCAGCCTAAGAATTTTGCCAATGGAGTACAGTGATATTCCTCTTTTTA
Organism: Ornithorhynchus anatinus; assembly: GCF_004115215.2. Taxonomy (NCBI): domain Eukaryota; kingdom Metazoa; phylum Chordata; class Mammalia; order Monotremata; family Ornithorhynchidae; genus Ornithorhynchus; species Ornithorhynchus anatinus. Next base: position 27,426,984 of record NC_041730.1, read on the forward strand.
CTATTGTCATACATTCTTTACCCAAAATAAAAAACATAACATTTTCAATATCTTTTGAAAAAGAGCCAATTGTACACACTGTTCACTATGTGGTAAGAGTTAAGATTGGCTTTTAAAAGATGAAGGTCACATTTGGTTGTGGTAATCTTTTCATAACTAGGAAACCTTGAGAGATAATGGTGATATAGCTTTAGGCTGGTAAAGTTCTGTTGCAATAGAGAGAACCCAAAACTGGACCCAAAGTCCACTTTTTCTGTTCTTGCCTGTATATGTGATTCTTGGAATGCCAAAAACTATGGAGAGTATACAGCTAAGCTGGGAGAAAGTACTTAATACAATGTCCTCTATAAAGTAAGCACTCAATAATTGCCACTAATTTTTCAAATGGTATTTGTTAAATAGTTACTATGTGTCAGGAACTGTATTAAATGCTGGGGTCTTGTCTTATGCTGTCGAGTCATCTCTGATCCATAGCGATGCTATGGACACATCTCTACCAGAACGCCCCACTTCTGTCTGCAATCATTCTGGTAGTGTATCCATAAAGTTTTCCTGGTAAAATATGGTAGAGATTTACTACTGCCTCCTTTTACGCAGTCAACTTGAGGCTTTGAGTTTCTGCCCTTTACTCTCTCCCATGCTGCTGCTTCCCAGCACAGGTAAATTTTGACTTGTAGTAGATTGTCTTCTACTCTCCAGGTGTAATCTGCAGGTAGATGCAAAATAATCAGATTGGACCTCATCCCTGTTCATTCATTCATTAAAAAGTATTCATGGAATGCAGAGCACTAAGTGCTTGGTAGAGTACAATACAATAATAGACACATTCCCTGCCCACAACGAGTTTACAGTCTAGAGGACTCACAGTCTTACCTCAATATACAGATGAGGTAAATGAGGCACAGAGAAGGTAATTGACTTGCTCAAGGTACACAACAGACAAATGGCAGAGCCAGGTTTAGAAATCAGGTCCACTGAATCCCAGACCTGCGTTCTTTCCACTGGGCAACACTGCTTCTCAATTTGATTGATGTACCAGCAAGTTCCCAAGCCTGAGGTTCAATCTACCTATCACATGAAAAGTATCTCTAGGAATAGATGAATTTGATATACTAATGTAACTTTCACTTTTTCAGCAGTTTTGTTATAAAATAATCATAATAGGATTCAGAGTTCCCTGAAGATAATTTAAGAAGGGCCTAAAAATCTGGTCTTTCTTGGAGTTAGCATGAACAGTATAGTCCATGAAGAAAAGACATTCATTTTACTGGCATTAACATTTCTTATGAAGAGATATTAAAAAATAATATAACCAATATTGTGCTAGGAAATGGAATGTTTTCAAATGAAGGACATTGACTCTCTTTTTTAAATTAGAAGAAAAACAAATCTACAAGATTATTATCCAAGGTAGAAGAAAGATCTTTTGGGGCTTGGCATAGAATCCAAAGGTACTTGTACCTCTTTTTGTAAGTTGCCAAGGATGCATCTAGATCTGTACTCAATGTCTTCTTTAGTCCTCCAGAAGAGCTGCCAGCCCCTAGCATTGCTTTGATAAATAGAAAACAGCTGGTGTCCCAAGGATGGCTATTAATCTCTTACAAGATGAAAGTAAGTGGAGAAGCTGAGCAATGTTTTGTAATTACTGATTCATGCATTCCCTTTATCAAAATAAAATAACTTTTAAACAGTTCCTATACAGAAGATGGATTTGCTTTAACTGATATATCATCCCTCTATGAAATCAGAATAAACCAAATTGTGACTAAACCTTAGCTGAAGCTGCTTATTTACTCATGAACGAATTTGATGACATTTCTTACTTCCCTGAATTGTGAAATTGCTGTAGTGTAAATAGCTGGGATATAAAATTACTGGTGAAAATAGTCTCAGGATGTTTGTATTGCTGTTTTTGAGAAAAATTTAATTTCAATGAATAGTCAATAATAAGATACCAGTTAGTATTTAGAGAAAAACATTTTTTGAAGGATTCCCAGTGCTTTGAAAATAATGACTAACATAATATTTGGTCAAGCTCAACCAGACTATAGCGATGACATCAGTCAAGAAAGAAATTATCAAGTGATTTGGGGATATCAAACACAAGATTCAAGGCTTTAAGATGCTCCTTATAGCTGGGAGGAAAAAAGTGGAAGATATATTGCATTCAATGCCTACCCCACCTTTATTTTAACTAGAGGACTACACAACCTCAATTGTGAAAAATATTTTAAAATGTTACAAAATGTAGTCACTGTGACCATATCATACTACTCTTTTTAAGGTTTAAAGATTTGAACTAAACTTTGTTTCTGCAGGCAGTAAAATATTATAATAATTTAGTGTAATTTCAAGTACCACCATTAAATTTGGGGTTCACGTAGACAGTGAAATTGTTGTTTCCCAGTGACCTTTATATGTCTTTTTGATCTCTCTTAAGACTTGTTTCTGTACTTATATGTGTTATCTAGTGGATTCTTCTTCTGGCTGGCTGTACTTTGCTTATTCATCTCCTTTCTTGTCCAAAAAAATTCCCTATCTTTTTCACTTCTAATTTATTATCCAGCTCCTCATTCAGTATTATAAGTGAGAGTCAAGAGATACACTATCAGATGAAGAGAAACATTCTACTTCTAGAAGAGAGAATGAAAATGATTGTGAAATCCAATTAAAACCTTGGGGATAACTAATAGAGGGAATTTGGGTGGTGAGAATGCAATTACCTGAACTGAAATTGGGTACTCGAAGGAGGGAGAGAGGGATGGAAGAAAGCAACAATCCCTGGACAACAGCCTAAAACATTCCTCTCTAAAGGCATTTTCCTTCCTATCCAACTCTCAATCTCTCAACCTATTCACCCACTCTCTGTTGCTCTCCCAGTTTGGGTATGGTTTCTCCTAATATCCCAGCCTTCCAATGCATTTCCAGAATCCCAGCTTAGTTTCATATGTAGGGAGCATTTCTATTTCTGTAATTGCTATCCAAGGATCAACTGAGCATTGCAACACCATTTTTGAAAGTTCATCTTTGGTATAGATGCACCAGCAAATTTTGAATTTTTCAGTTGACAATTAGGCACACAATTCATCAGCCATCATCATCCATCATCACCACCCATCCTCTTACATGGTCCAAACATGAAATGCTCCTCCCACAGATGTGAAAAGACACATTTATCGTATTTTTGGTTTTAAGACCAAAATAAATTTCTCAAGTATGAAAACACATTAAACAATCAATAAAAAGTTTTTAGTTTCAGAGTAATATTTTGTTTGGCCCCAAGACAATATTTATGAACCTTTACTGGAAAATACATAAAAAATGTAGAGCTGATTCTGAATACAAACATGTGCATTACCTCTAAATATTCTGTTTTCCAGAATTATAAAAATGTTGCCGTAGTTTCCTGTTAGCAAAATGCCAAAAACAAAGCAAAACAAAAAAAAATCTTAATTTTAACTTCATTATATAAGACAAAACACAATGTTATGTAAATATTTCAGAATAAAACAACAATGTAGTTTCACTTATTATATAACACACTGGGGCTGTCTCTTTGTTTTACATGATTATGTAATTATCCTGCTTTCATAAAGATTTAATTATTATAAAATGTAATGGAGTTGCCTTAGCTTGGTTATGATGTGACTCACGCTTCCTCCTCTCCACTTGACCAGTTGGAAGAAAAAATGATATTATTGCACCCTTTTAGATTTAATTTTCACAAGGCATAGCCAGCATTTAAATTCCTAGAAACACCCTCCAGTCTCAGATTTTCCAACCCAAAATGTGTGTGTGTGTGTGTGTGTGTGTGTGAGAGAGAGAGAGAGAGAAAGAGAGAGAGAGAGAGAGAAAGTGTGGGTATGTGTGTTTGGCAGGACCAGTCTATTTAATATATTCTATCCTGCCATGCTTGAAGATGCAATGAGGGATTTGGAGCTGAAGTTAAATTATGTTTCCAATCCACTGGGAAACTCTTCAAGCTCAAAGGCTCTGAGTATCTCCAAAATACTTTAAAACAGTAGTTTAGGAACTGTTTAGCAGAAGACTGCTCTAGAGTCACACACACAAGAAGATGTGCAAATGATTGTGAATTGCTTTTTAGATTCAGCTCGGCACTATGGACTGACAGTGAGACAGAAGAAAACAAAAATTGTGTTCTTGTTTTCACCCAGAAAACCTAAAATGCCACCAAAGTCTTCATCAGCAACACCAAAATTAAAGCAGGAACCAAATTTTCCTAATTAGGTAGTACACTGTCCAAAGATAATAATAATATTGGTATTTGTTAAGAGCTTACTAGGTGCAGAGTACTACTCTAAGCGCTGGGGGAGAAACAGGGTAATCAAGTTGACCCACATGAGACTCACAGTCTTAATCCCCATTTTACAGATGAAGTAACTGAGACACAGATAAGTTAAGTGACTTGCCCACAGTCACACAGCTGACAAGTGGCAGATCTGGAACTCAAACCTATGACCTCTGACTCCCCAGCCCGGTCTCTTTCCATTCTGCTTCTATGAAAGGGTAGAGTTATAAACCAAAATTTAAAAAAGACCAGCTTGATTTTCAGCAGACAGCAAAAGATAATTCAGTTTCCATGGGCTACCCGCAAGGATGTAACCTGCCAATGATCATGCCCCAGACCTCTCCACTTAATAGCCACGCCATTACTCTGGGTACCCGCTCCCCCTACATTGTGGCTTTCAAAACCCTCAGCATCCTTCCCTCCCAGGGATCTTAGTCCTGCTCTCTTCTTCATCACCAAAGAAACTCCATCCTGGTGGTACAGAGAAATGAAGCCACAGCATGGTGTCACCTCCAGAAGACCTTGATGACTGCACCTGTGAATCATGAGCTGTAAGGATTCTGAAATTCTGTTCCCCTAACCACATCATCCTGCTGATCTTTATCTTGGTCTTCATGTTCATAAGAGAAGATAAACCTAACCTCAAGATCAGTTTCATTAGCACCTTCTGCAAACCATCCTCAATATCAAAGAAAGAGATTACAAAAAATGAGGACCTGGTACTCAAACAACTCAACACTACTGAAGTAATATTAATAGCAATACAGCTCCACTGGTCAGAGAATAAGGAAAGAATGGACAGCTTCTGAACAGCTAAGCATTGGTATGTGGTGAATTGAAAGGGGGTACATCCAAGCCTGGAAGAAAGAATAAACAATATAAAGGCATAGGGAAGTACACTCCTAAACAATGCAAATTAACTGTGGCAAGGTGTGGCAGCCAGTCATTGGCCTTTTCAAGCACACACAAATTATTTGGATAGGATCTTATATTAACCACAAGTTAAGGGAAGCAATGTGGCCTAATACAAAGAGCATGAGCTTGGGAGTCAGAGGCCTTGGGATTTAATCCCAGCTCCACCACTTATCTGTTGTGTGACCTTGAGCAAGTCAATGAATTTCTCTGGGCCTAATTTACTTCATCTGTAAACTGGGGATTAAATGCTCCTCCCTCCAAATTATATTGTGAGCCTCATTTGGGACAAGGACTGTCTCCAACCTGATGGATTTGTACCTATCCCAGGGCTTAGAACAATTCTGGGCACAAAGTAAGTATTTGACAAGTACAGGTTATGGAAAGTGTACACATGGAGAGGTCTGATAGTATTTATCAGTAACATCAACTTTGAAAATGAATAGTTGGGAGAGTCTTTTGCTTTAGAAGATAACAGTGATGGTAAGACTCTTTCCATGCACATAAACCTGGCTAAAAAGACCAATGGGTGATGGATATCCCCTTCCACAATGTATGTACTTAATAATAATAATTGTGGCAACCCTCTGTAAAGCGGTTACTATGAGCCAAGCACTACATTAAGCTCTGGGGTAGACACGGGATAATTAGGTCCCATATGGGGCTCACAGAGTAAGTAGGAGGGAGAACAGGTATTGAATCCCCATGTTGCAGATGAGGAAACTGAGACAGAGAAGTTGTCACCTGCCCAAGATCACACAGCAGGTAAATGGTGGAGAGCGATTAGAATCTAGAGCCTCTGAGTCCCAGACCCATGCTATTTGCTGCACAAATGAATTTGTTTCCTGGTTTCATAGTATCTTGCTTTTGCTTTTAATGTTGGTATTTGTTAAGCACTTACTATGTGCAGAGCACTGTTCTAAGTGCTGGGGTAGATAGAGGGTAATCAGGTTGTCCCACACGAGGCTCACAGTCTTCAGCCCCATTTTGCAAATGAGGAAACTGAGGCACAGAGAAGTTAGGTGACTTGCCCACAGTCACACAGCTGACAAGTGGCAGAGCCGGGATTCGAACCCATGACTTCTGACTCCCAAGCCCGGCAATGAGCCACGTTGCTTCTTTCAGTGGAGCTGCTTTGTTTCATCTCTTTGCCGTTCTATTCAGAGTCTTCTGAGAAGTCCAACTGCTCATTATTTCAGCTGCCACCTCTCTAAGTTTGCTCCCAAATCTTCACCTCCAACTCTAACCTCTCCCAAGTGTCATCATCAAGATATCTCCATGTAGTTGATCCATTCACATTTTAAATTCAGTGTGTTCAAACTCTATCAATCACTCAGTCAAAGATATTTTTTGAGCACTCACTCTGTGCAGAGTACTGTACTAAGCACTTGGGAGATTACAATATAATGGAGTTGGTAGGCACTTCCCACCACCACAATCTTGAGTCTTGAGGGGTAGACAGACAATAATATGAATAACTTGTGGATATGTACATAAGTGATGTAGGACTCAGGGTGGGGTGAATACTAAGTGCCCAAAGGGAACGGATTCTTAGATTGTTAAACCCCAGAGGAACTGGGACTTTGTCTAATTCCCACTTGTATAGTCTCTCTCCGCACAGAGTTTAATGCTCTGAACATAACAAGTACTTAATAAATACTGTTATTAAGTTAATAGATGATGCAGAAGGGAGAGGGAGTTTGGGGGGAAAAGGGATTAACCGACAAAAACTTCCTAACCACCTCTCCAATTTTCCTATCACTTTTGACAACACAATCACCATCTTTAGATCCATAATCTCAGACACTTAAGTTTATCTTTCCTGACCCTTGCTAGTACCTTTTAACATTCACTTCATCTAGAAGTCCAGCCAGATTTAGTTTAAAATATTTCAAGTTTGTTTTGTTTTTTCATGGTACTTGTTAAGTACTTACTATTTGCCGGGAACTGTACTAAGTGCTGGAGAGAATCAAGCTCAGGTTGGACTCGGTCATTCAATCCTTGTTTTACAGATGTGGTAATTGAGGCACAGAAAAGTTAAGTGACATGCCCAAGGTCACACAGCATACGTGTCAGACTAAAGATTATAATCCAGGTCCTCTGACTCAAAGGCCCACGCTCTGTCCATTACCACACGCCCCTTTTCAATTCTTCTGAGAGGATCTGAGAAAAATTTCTTCACAATTCTTCCTCTTCCTTCTCCTCTTATCTTTACCACCCTGTTTCAGTCCTCATCATGTTCTAGTGGACTACAGATGGACCAGTTTCCATACTTGACTCTCTTCTCTCTTTCCCACACAGGTCTCCCTGTCCTTTGGTTCTTCTTCTCTGGTCTTTCCCTCTTCAATCTATCCTATATTCAGGTGCAGATATCATCGTTTTAAAATGCCAATTAGGGCACATCATTCTGCTCCTCAAATATAATTTCAATGGCTAGCCACTTCTCACATAAAATAAAAGTTCCATACCTCTGCCTTCAAGGTTAGTTTGGGGTCTCAAATATAATAATGTACTTAACAAATGCTAACAAAAATAACAATTGTCTCCTTCAACTGACTCTCTCTTATCTATCCACTCTATGCTCCCACTGATGCTCTTTACTTTGCTAAGTAAATGTTCTAACTTTATCTGACTCAGATCCCACTGCTTACTCACAGCTTTCCAACTTCATCTTCACCAAATCATGGCTCTCTTCTCCTTCAAAGTCCTTCAAAAGATTCACTTCCTAAGAAGGCATTCCCTAGGAAATCCTCCTCTTTACTGGTCATACAACACCATCAGCCACTTTGGAAATCATTTATAAAAAATATCCTTTTTTCTCTTGTGCCTATTATTTATATCTCCTTTCTCTCTTTTCCCTATTGTATATTGTATACGTGATCAGTAAGACAAGGTTTGAAGATAAAGAAGGAAAAGACAGAGGTGCATTAGGCAAGAGAAAAAGGAGAGGAGGAAAATAAAGTGGTTTGAGAGATGGAGATCTCTGGACCATGGGTATTAAGATGAAGAAAGTTTGATTAAGCAGACACTGCCTGACCTCAATTGCCTTGGGAAGAGAAAAGAAAATAAGGCATAATGATGGAAGGACCTAATTATACTTCATAAAGCATTGCTGGGATTAGAACGTTATATCACTATTATGAAAGCTCTTAAGAGGTTTCTATCTACAGTTTATTATTGTTCAAAATTATCAGAAATTCATTTCCCTCTATTCTTTCCTTTGAATGCAATTTCAAACACAATTTATTTAGAGAAGCTTTTGAAAAAATTAGCATTCTTGGCCTCCATTAGTTCTACTTTTTGGGTGGATAGAATAAATTGCTCTTAGTCTATAGGAAGAGAAAAGAGCACTATTCCTCCTATCCTGAGCATTGCAGAACTTCTGGAGTCATATTCTGCACCTTATGTCCTAGAGTTTGAGAAAGCTTCTCTCCCCTTTTGCACCATTCAGTTATAGAGCTCCCTCTTAAGCAAAGGAGAAAAAAGATCCCTCCATAGAGGATACATTTCATGTTCTGAAAGTGAAAGACCAGTTCTATAAGAGTCAAAATCAATTCAGATTTTCTCATAATATCTCCCACCATTTCTTATCAAAGATCACATTTTCAGTCCTGTCGCAAGATGATAGGGGCAAGAGAGTTAAGCAGTCTGAAGGGGTCAGGTGAGAAGGAAATAGTAAATAGTAGGGTCCATCACAGTTTATTTCATGCATTTCAGTTTTTTTCATGGTATTTGTTAAGTGTTTACTATGTGACAAGCACTGTTTCAAGCACTGTGGTCGATACAAGGTAATCAGGTTGGATATAATTCCTGCCCCACATGAAGCTCACAACAAGAGTCCACAAAATAGAAGTGGCCGAGCTGGGATTATTAGAACCCAGGTCCTTCTGACATATAGGCCTGTGCTCTACTAAGGTTTATACTGCTTCTCAGGATAGATTGGCACATTTTGTACTACAAATCCTTAATGAGGCAAAATCCTCCAAGATGATCCCATAAAGGAGCAGTTTAAATTACAACGTCACCTGATCTTCCAACCTGAGGGTGTGACTCCAGGGAAGAGGGAGCAGGAATGGCAGGGGCAAAGGGAACACCAGTCTGGGCTGCCAGAGCTGGGACTCTCTCCTTGGGATGCAGAGAGCTGCAGTTAATGCCACCAATGCCACATCTTGGACTGTAGACGGTCTGGAAGCCGGGACACACGCAGGACTGCAGCAAGGCTGTCCAGGCTTCTGAACTCCCTCACCTAGTACAGTCCATCATGGATGAGTATCAGGGGCAGGCCACAGGCTATTAGATTGCCTCATGTGACTGGTAGATGTCAATCATAGTTAGGGTGGCACCATATTGGGTCATGGTTCAACACCTTTGAGTTGAGATTGGTAGAACTGATGGGATACCCAGACAAATTAGTGCCTTAACCAAATACCTCTTATGCATATCATACCCTTGTCACAGACCCCTTCAGTTAATAAATCAATGACTAATATTTAATGAACACCCACTATATGCAGAACACTATGCTGGGTAAGTCCACTAGACTAGTAGATAGAGTATGGGCCTGGAAGTCAGAAAGTTTTGGATTCTAATCCCGACTCTGCCATTTGTCTGTGGTGAGACCTTGGGCAATCCACTTCACTTCTCTGTGCCTGAGTTACATCATCTATAAAAAGGGGATTAAGACTGTGAGCCCCTTGTGGGATAGAGCCTGTAACCTTGATATTATCATCCTCTTTCATTCAACCTTTATAATCAAACCATCATTAAATACTATAATCAAACCATCATTAAATACTATTGGTTCCAACATCACAACATCACTAAAATCTGCCCCTTCTCATCCAACCTGCTATCATGTCAGTACAAGCACTTATCCTATCCCTCCTTGATTACTATATCAGCCTACTTTCTTACCTTCCTGCCTCCAGTCTCTCCCCACTCCAGTTCATATTTCATTTTGTGAACAGAGCATTTTTTTTTACAAACAGTTTAATTGATGTTTCCCCAATCCTCAACAACCTCCAGTAGTTGCCCATCCACCTCTGCATCAAATAGAAACCTCTTACCATCAGCTTTAAACACTCAATCACCTCGCATCCAACTATCTCACTTCCCTGCTCTCCAACTAAAACTAGTCTGCACAATTCTCTCCTCTAATACCAACCTATTCACTGTACCTCGATCTCTTCTATCTGGCTGATGATTTCTCACACATCTCCCACCTGGAACAGTCACTTTCTTCATATCCGACAGACAAATTACTCTCCCCAACTTCTAAGTCTTACTGAAAGCACATCTACTTTGAGAGGCCTTGCCTAGCTAAGCCTCTATTTCCTCTTGTATTCCTTCTACTCCATACTTCCTTTCCCCCTCTATATTGTAAGCTTTTATGGTCAGGGAATGTATTCATGAATTATGTTGTGATGTACTCTCCCAGGTACTTAGTACAGTGCTCTTCATGCAGAAAGCACTCAATAAATATCATTAATTGATTGCATCACCCTTGCACTTGGATTTGTTCCTTTAATCAGTTCTCCCTCAGTCACAGTGCTTTTGCACATATATCCATAATATATTTATTTATCGTAATGTCTGTCTCCCTACTAGACTGTAAACTTGTTGTGGTCAGGTAACGGGACTACCATCTCTGTTATATTGTTATATTGTACTATCCCAAGTGCTTAGTAGAGTGCTCCTCACACAGTAAGCACTCAAAAAATATGATTGCTTGACTAATTGATTGATTGATGAAAGGAGATTCAATATGGTCACTGGGGAGGAGAGAGAGGTGATAGGATGTCTGAAAATATTGCTTCACAGGGAAATACTCACACATGTTTTTGGACCTGGTAGTTAATATTATCCAGTGTAGAACTGGGGCAGAAGCACAGATTGTTTAAAAAGATAATTACAAAAAAAAAAAAAAGAAACAAAAAACCTAACCTCTGTAGAGTTTTCCAATATTGACATGATTGATTGCTCTTTTTGTATCCAGAAAGGGATTTGAACATAAAAAGAAACACCACATCTTTTTTTCGCCTGCTTGTACTCTTCCCTCTCAGCCTCCTTTTCCTTCTCCTTTTCTTTTTTCTCCTTTTCCACTGCATCCCCCTTCTTCCTCCTTTCTCCCTCCTCCTGTCCTCTTCTTTCTCTTATCTTATTCCTCCATCTTTTCTTATTCTTCTTTCCCTTTTTCTGTTTTCCCTCTACTTCCCTTTTCTATCTTCTTCTTCTCTTCCTCTTCTCCTACTTTTCCCCTTCTTTAGCCTTTTCCTTTTCCTCCTTTCCTTTCTTCTCTTCTTTCTCCTTTTCTTTTTTTTCTCCTCTTCTCTCCCTTATTTTTCCTTCTTTTTCTCTTCTTCCTTCTCCTCTAGTTCTTTTCTGAACTTGTACTTTATTCAGGCTATTTAGAGAGTTACCGTAATTTAAATTAAAGATACCAATTTGATCTTGAGTTTGGGGAACAACAAAAACAACAACCCTGAAACATAGATTTGGCAGTTATCTGGTTCATTTGATTATGCAAGGACTCAGTTTGGACAAGTATGGTTCCAAATGTAATTCCATAAGAATAAAAGTATAATAATCACATCTATTAATGTTTATGAGGTACTAAGCTAGGTTAGATACAAAGTTATCAGTCAGTCATATCTATACTATTCAGTGTCACAAAATATTTATTTATCCATTGTGGTATTTTAAATAAAATAATGAAACCCCTTGAGTTATTCTCTGTGTCAACTGCTGGAGTAGACACAAGATAATTAGTTTGAGACACTGTCCCTGTCTCACAGAGGGTTCACAGTCTAAGAGGGAGGGAGCATATATATTTATAAGAAAACCAAGGCACAGAGAGGTTAAGCAAATTTTTCAAAGTCACACAGCAAGCCACTGGAACACCTGAGTCTCCTGATTTCCATGCTGTTTCTCGGCTTCTTTCCACTAGTTCACATGACTTTTTAGATCATATTGGCAACGTCATGCTGATTAGTGATAAAATTAACCATACAAGCTTTTTTCTTACAGCTGTTTAATGCCAACTGGTCTCCAATTTCATTAACCTTCTATTATTCTTGCCTCAGAAAGCAAAGGAACAGGAATATTAAAGAGAAGTAGGTTGGTGTTGGTTGTTTAAATTTAAGTGTTTGAGACAATCCTTGTTACTTTCCCAATCCTAAAGCTTATTAAATTAAATATAATTTGCACTCTGAACTTTATGTTTTCTCTATCTCATTATCATCATCATCATTTATTTATTTGAGTGTTTACTGCCTGCAGAGCACTGTATTCAGCACTTCAGGGAGTACAATACAACAACTAATCAATCATATTTATTGAACACTTACTGCATGCATGCATGTGTACTAAGTCTTTGGGAAAGTACAAAAACACAAAATAGCAATATAATAGAGTTGGTAGACACATTACCTTCACACAATGAGCTCACAGTCTAGTGGGGGAGATAGAAATTAATATAAATAAGTACATTACAGATATGTACACAAGTGCTTTGGGCTGAGGGAAGGGTGAATAAAGTGAGCAAATCCTACTGCAAGGGTGACCAGAAGGAAGTGGGAGAAGGAGAAAGGAAGGCTTAGTCAGGGAAGGTCTCTTGAAGGAGAGGTGATGAGAGTGATAGTCGGTCAGATATGAATAGGGAAGGCATTCCAGGCCAGGGCAGATCGTGGGGGAGAGGTAGGACGAGAGATACACAAGAATAAGAAACACTAAGCAGGTTGGCATTAGAGGAGCATAGTGCTTGGGCTTGATTGTTGTAGGAAAGCAGTGAGGTGAGGTAGGAGGGAACAAGGGGATTGAGTGCTTTAAAGCTGAAGGTAAGAAGCTTCTGTTTGATGTGGAAGTAGATGGGCAACCACTGGAGGTTCTTGAGTAGCATTTCTGTAGGAAAATGATCCTGGCAGCAGAGTGTCATTTGGACTGGAGTGGGAAGAGACAGGAGTTAAGGAGGTCAGCAAGGAGATTGATGATGGTGGGATAGGATGAGTGCTTGGATTAACATGGTAGTAGTTTAGATGGAGAGGAAAAGGTGGGTTATAGCAATGTTGTGAAGGTTGAACCAACAAGATTTAATGACAGATTGAGTATATATATTGAATGAGAGAGATGAGTCGAGGATAACATCAAGGTTATGGATTTGTGAGACAAGGAAGATGGTGGTGCTGTCTACAGTGAGAGGAAAGTCACAGAGAGAACAGGGTTTGGGTGGGAAGATAAGAAGTTCTGTTCTTGACATGTTATGTTTGAGGTGTCAGTGGGACATCCAATTAGAGATATCCTGAAGGCAGGAGGAAATGTAAGACTACAGAGAAAGAGAAAAATCAGGGCTGGAGATGTAGATTTGGGAATCATCCTCCTAGAGGTGGTAGTTGAATCCATGGGCATTAATTAATTCTCCAAAGGATGGGGTGTAAATGGAGAATAGAGGGGAACCAGAATTGAATCCTTGAGGGGGTGGGAGGCAGAGGAGCCCCGAAAGAGCTTGCTAATGAGCAGCCAGAGAGATAGGAGGAGAACCAGGAAAGGACAGTCTCAGTGAAGCCAAGACGGGATAAAGTTTCCAGAAGAAGGGGGTGTCAGTGTCGAAGGCAGGTGAGAGGTTGGTAGGATCAAGATGGAGTAGAGACCATTGGATTTGGCAGGAAAGAGTTGGTAGACAGGATCCCTGTCCACAGTGAGCTTACCTTGAATAATTTTAAAGCTTTTCTGACCTATCATCAGAAACACAACTTTCATTTGAAGAAATGTTGTTGTTCTTTATTTCACCTAGAATAATGGATATTTCAAATGAATTATATAATAGGACCAAAAGCATTTCTTTTTCTTTAAATAATACCTTCATTATTAAGCTGACCTTTAAATGCACAATTTTGTTAGCCAAACATCATTATATGAAATTAGTCATTGCTTTCTTGTTTTGTGCAAGCAAATCTTGATTTCTATAAAGCTGCTATCCAGATTAATAATTCATACTTCTCTGCTTATCAGCTTTGGAATTCAGAATGAGACTTTCTGTTATAAATCTTTCCCACTGCTGCGGTTTATTTTAATGCACAGCAACAGAACACCAATATAATTGGTGCAATCTGTTATTTACAGATATGCAGAGAGATGCAGGTGGCGAACTAGTTTTAGTGTGGCAAGAATAAGTGAGACCCTCTTCAAAAGTTGAATTATGTGCCTGGAAATTGTAACTGTGGAAGGGTAGAGGATCCACCATCCCATTAGGTGTGCTCTAATTCTGTAGTAAATCTTTTTCAGATGGATTCTTACCCAAATCTGTTATACACTCAGAAGCATATTTAGTATTTAAGACATTCAAACTCTGAAAAGTAAAGCTGTAAGACATAATTGTAGAGTTCCATATTAATATGTTATTGTTTCTAATTTTCAGCTTTGCCAATACTTCGTGAGATTAAGACTGATACCATGGTTCATGGTTTTTCTGACATCACCAGCAGTTGTAGAAAACCAAAAATCTAAACAAATCAAGAGAAAGCACATTTATTCAAGACCAAAAATATAGGCGACACAATCATTCTCCCTGCCTCACGATCCCATAACCTTGGCATACTCTTCAACTCATCTCTTATATAACCTGCACAGTCAATCTCTCAAGAAATCCTGTTGGCTTTACTTTCACAACATTTCTAGAATCTACCCTTTTCTCTCCTTCCAAACTGCTGCCACTGAGCCAAGCACTTTTCAATCTCTCCTTAACTCCTGCATCAGACTCTTCATTGATCTCCCTTTCTCTTGTATCTTCTCTCTCCAATCCATATTTCACTCTGTTTCCTGGATCCTTTTTTTGAAAAAACAACAACATTCAGTCCATTTGATTATGGTGTTTAAACACTTTTTATGTGTCAAGCACTGTTTTAAGTGCTGGAGTAGATAAAGTTTAATTAGGTCGGCCAGTCCCTCTAAGTAGGAAAGAGAACACATTTAATTCCCATTTTACAGTAAAGGAGAATGAAGAATGGAGAAGTCTAGTGACTTGCTCAAGGTCACACAAAGGACAAGTAGCAGAACCTGGATCAGAATGCAGGTTCCCTGACTCCCAGGCCCATATTCTTTCCAATAGCAAAACTGGCATTAGAATGCAGGTCCCCTGATTCCTAGGCCCATATTCTTTCCACTAGGCCACACTGCTTGTCACTACCCACATTTCTCCCCACTGCTCAAATACACCTCCACATCTAAGAAAATATCCTTACCATTTGCTTTATGGACAATTAGCTCTCCCCAGTCTACCTTACCTTGCTGATCTCCTACAACCCAGTCCTTCACTCCACTAATGCCAACAAACTCTTTTTATAGCAATTTCATCTATCTTGCTGAAGATCCCTTGTCCATGTCCTCCCTTTGGTTTGCAACTCCCCCCACATTCAGAGCCAACAGTCTGATACTCTCCCAACCTTTAAAACCCTCCTAAAATCATATCTACTCCAAGAGGCCTTCTCTGATTATGAGCCTATTTTCATTTTCCATGGTTTTGCCATTTTCCATTATGGTCACCTACTATGTACTCCTTAAGGAACTTTAGTATACAGTCCAGCCACATAGCATTTACATACTTATCCTTGTAGTCTACCATTTCCCTTCTCTGTAGTGTATTTCAGTGTCTTTCTCCCCTCACATGTTGCAATCTCCTTGTGGGCTGGGAATGCTATTTACCAACTTTATTGTATTGTACTTTTCAAAGAGCTTAGTACAGCAGCATGGACTTGTGACTAGAGCATGGAACTGGGAGTCAGAAAGTCCTCTGTTCTAGTTCTGGCTTGCTACTCTCTGTTGAATGACCATGGGCAAGTTATTTAACTTCTCTGGGCCTGAGTTCCCTCACCTGGAAAATGGGGATTAAGACTGTGAGCCCCCTGTGGGACATGAATTGTGTCCAAACTAATTAGTTTGTATCTCCTCCAATACTTAGTACAGTGCCTGGCACACAGTAAGGACTTAAGAAATACCATTGTCTGCTGTGTGATCTTGGGCAAGTCAC
Source organism: Ornithorhynchus anatinus (assembly GCF_004115215.2). Taxonomy (NCBI): domain Eukaryota; kingdom Metazoa; phylum Chordata; class Mammalia; order Monotremata; family Ornithorhynchidae; genus Ornithorhynchus; species Ornithorhynchus anatinus. The sequence goes on from NC_041730.1 coordinate 27,443,225, forward strand.
TTCACCTCTCTGTGCCTCAGTTACCTCATCTGTAAAATGGGGTTTGAGACTGTGAGCCCCCCTTTGGGACAACCTGATTACCTTACATTTATCACAGCACTTAGAACAGTGCTTGGAACATAGGGCTTAACAGATGCCATCATTATTATTTCTACTATTAATAATAATAAATATCATTGATTGATGATTGAAAGCGTTTAAGAGATGGCTCTGAACTCGGTGAAATTGTCAGCTTGGAAAGACATGATACAAGGCTGAAAACTTAACAGATTTCATTCCTTTCCTTAATGATGCTTACATAGCTTGACTCATTAACTGTGGAATAAAAGGATTTGTCAGTTAGTACTTTTTGTTATAATTCAGTTTAGTAGGGCTAGAGATAATATTCTGCATACTTTCCCCCCATGAGATTCACATGTAATGTTTTCCTCAAAATTAGGGTATCGGAAGCAATTGATTATTTTTGTATTCTTCATATTAGAAACAAACCTGACAGGTAATTGAAAATTCCACTCCAAGTCCACTCCCTTTGTCCCTTTCCTTCCATTATTCCTAGGGATTTTCTGACTCCATTCACCCCAATTTTATCCCCTTCTACTCCTGTCTTCCCAATTCTCTGACACTGTTCTGGGGTCACACTTCTAGTCTTCGGACCTCTGGATCTCAAACCTAAACTCTCTTTGTCCCAGCTGTCCTACTGCTTTACATCTATATTCTAATAATAATAATGATAATAATAACAATAATGGCATTTGTTAAGCACTTACTATGTGCCAAGAACTGTTCTAAGTGCTGGGATAGATACAATATTATCGGGTTGTCCAACGTGGGGCTCACAGTTTTAATTCCCATTTTACAGAGAGGTAACTGAGGCACAGAGAAGTTAAGTGACTTGCCCATAGTCACATAGCTGACAAGTGGCAGAGCCGGGATTAGAACCCATGACGTCTGACTCCCAAGCCCATGCTCTTTCCACTAAACCATGCTGCTTCTATTTCTATCTCTTGGTGCCCAGGGCCCATGGAGTCTGAACTGCCCAACTGGGTCTCTGCTTGGCCTCTGCTGTAATAATAATGTCTTGAAGGAATAATGTCTCTGCCTCTCTTGTTTTTGTAGCCCTATATTCCTGTCCTTCCTAATCTTGGGCTACTTCTCCTGCTTCCCTGGAAGCCCTGCTCACTAATACTGTATCTTCAAGACATTAATATAGTCCTATTTACTGATTACATCTCCTTTCCTATTTAATAAAAATTATTTTAGGTTGCCAATAATTTTACAGAGTTTATTAGCAATTATGAATAATTTAAAATTGGTAATATTTCCTTAGAAAATATGACCCCAAGAATGCCCATCCATAGAAATGAGCTGCTTCTTCCTGCCAGAAAGAAGCAGGAAAGTGAGAGAGCAGAGAGTGATGTGTTCAGGAAAACGACAAAGAAGATGAAACCTGGAGAGATGGATTGAGGAGAGAGAGAAATGAAGAGGAACGCTGATGGAAAACCAGTTCCTTTAAGGAGAACACTTCAGGAGTGAGAACTTACCCCGAGGCAATGAGAGTGGTTTCCTCAGCACTCTCTGGTCTCTGTCAGTTACATTCCTGCCAGATAGGCAAATACATTGAGAGAATAGGCAGGCAGGGATATAAGCAGATTTTTAGGTGCAAAATCCATTTACAACTAAGGTAACCACCACATTGAGAACACTAGGGAATATGGAATATTTCACCAATATGACTTGGATTAGAATTAGGTCTTCTGGCTCAAACTCTCTGATAAACTTGTTTTAAATTTCTTTACTCAGTGACTCAGTCACTCATTGCTATTTATGGCGTGGTTACTGTGTGCAGAACACTTTACTAAGTGTTTGCAAGAAAACAAGTGTTGATAGACGTCCCTTCTATTAAACTTACATTCCAATTCCCTGGCCTGCCTGCTTAAGGATATTAGCATTAATTTAGCAATTACTATGTGCAAAGTGCTGTTCTAAAACCTGGGAAAGTTTACATAGTCTTTGGTCCTCAATAGACATATAAAAGTGGAGACACATGGAGAAAGGTGAAAGAGTGAAGAATAGCGAGGCCTCAAGAAAAGGACGTGGGATTCAGAAAACCTGGGTTCTAATCCCTGATTTGTTACTTGCCTGGTGTGTGACCTTGAGAAAGTAACTTAAATTCTCTGTCCAATGGGGAAAAAATACCTGTTCTCCCTCCTCCTTAGACTGTGAGACTGTTGTGGGACAGGGACGGTCCAATCTGATAGAAATGCATCTACCCCAGCACTTAGAACTGTGCTTGACACATAATAATCACTTAACTAATACCATCTAAAAACAAAACAAAACAAATGAAAAAGCACAGTGTAAGACAAGGACAAAGACAAACAGAGTAAAAGCAAACAGAAAAGTACAAAACAAAAGTAATATGGTATTGTGGCCAGAGGAAAAGGGATCTGGATTCTTTTGGCTTGAAGTCAAACAGTCACAACAGCAGCCACAGTGGCTCACTGGCAGTGTACTAGCCACCACAGACTACCTAATGCTCTCACGATGCTGATGCTTCTGTTCTTCCCTCCATGGGGGTGCAAGGCAGGATGAGATCACAGGTCCATATGATTTAAAGTGGCACCTCTTTTATTATTTTAAAGCCATTTGTCTACAGCTGGCCACTGTGAGAGCATTCTTTCTTGAAGATCTGGTCTAAGTCATTTGAGTAGAAGGCACCCTCTCAGACAACATGTGGTTTGTTCTCTTTCACCCCATTTCATTACAGGCTGCATACCTATCAAAAGGAATTGAAAAGATCTGGCTTGGGGGAAACAAGTCACCGTTTTACTTCTTTACTTGAAAGCATTTCATTTTGAAGATGATGCTATATATAAAATGATTCAAATAATAATAATAGTCATCATCATCACATCTTTCCATTAGTACAAAGACGAGTAAAGATCCCATGGCTGTAGAGAAGGAAAAATATATAACAAGATTTCTGAATTCTGAGCTGACAACCATAGTTTTTTTTTTAATGGCATTTGTTAAGTACTTACTATATGCTAGGTCCTATACTAATTGCTGGGTAGGTACAAGCTACTCAGGTTTGATACAGTCCATGTTCCACATGGAGCTCTCAGTATTGCTCCATATTTTACAGATGAGGTGACTGAGGCACAAAGAAATTAAGTGACTTGTCCAAGGTCACACAACGGACAAGTTAAAGAGGAGGGATTAGAACACTGGTCCTTCTGCTCTACCCACTAGGCCAAGCTGCTTCCCATAAATGCAAAAGCAATCCTAGTGACTACTAGAGGAATTCCATAGAATCCTCTCCTGTTAAATAGTTCGAATGGTACCACACCTGACATCTGGCTAATCTTACAAAGATTCTACAGGAATACATTTTTGTCTCTGTACTTTAGAGAGAAGAGAGCAGTGTGGAGAGCATTTCTTTTTTTTTGCATGAGAATGCATCATCAAGCATGCCTCCTTAATGACTCAAGAGTCTGCCTGACTGACAATTTTTTCCTGTTATTCCAAGAATCATTCTTTTGTTCCTTATCCCAGTGCCATGCCTGATTTAGGGGAAGGGGAATTTGGAGGAAGGGGTAGGAAGAATTAGACAAGTCTGGATAGTTCAAAATCTAAAATGTTTTGGGTCTGTCAGACCAATTTGGTAACATATTAAGATTCCTGGGGAAGACTTTGAGAGGGGAGTTGTTAGGTACACAGGGCTCCCAACCATTCTTCTTGCCTGTTTGCTGCAATCCCCACTGGCAAATTACAGTTTAATGTGTGTCTTGTAAAGTGCAAATTTAAGTCCAAACCAGAATTCACCAAAAATATACTTACCCATGTAGACAGAGGTAAAATGTGATATTATTTATGGGGTTAAATGATAATTATTCAAGGTTCATAATCTTGTAAAATATCCTCCGGTGCCTTATGGGAAAGATTCAAATAAGTTCAGTCTTAAAATTCTAGGGAAAATGAATGGAGAAGTTGTATGTTATGAAAGGAAAAGCCAATTTTATTTCTAGCCCTGGACACCAATTGTAAATTAGAACACATTTATCTCTGATTTCCTTGGGTGTATCTATTCCAGTTTTATAGATACTTTGTTAAGTCAGAAAGGACTTGGCATTTTGAAATTCACTGAAAGAGAACTCGTGAAATCGTCTAGTAGTAATCTATGGTTTGGAGATAAACATTTTATAGGTAGAAAGGAAAGACTTTTTTGACCTTATGGGAAATGAACAAAATCTTCCAAGGACAGATTATTTGACAAGATATTAATCAAAATAGAAGCGGTCTCTCCCAGCTCAGCAGAGGCTTGAACAGGTTGGATTCCTGACATGGTGCTTGTGAGCTGCCTCAAAACGCTCTTTGCTCCCATGGAGGCTCCTGATGCTGCCATTTATGATGCCAAACCTGCTGTCCTCACCACATCATCTGCTGTTGGTGCCATTTTACTCTCTTGTGGGACAAGCCAACAGATACATTCAAGTGCTATCTGAGCCAATAGTGTGTTTGGAGGGGTCGTGGGGGAGGGAATACAGCTACATTTCAGTTCATATTCTAAATTGATTTAATGAAAATACAGTGTTTTGTGAAAGGGTGCTAAACTAAATAGAGTTTTCTACCAGAAATTATATGACCTGTATACACACATTCCTGAGATCCAAAGAATTGAGCAAAGTGACACATTAAAGAGCACTGATAAAACAAAGTACTAAATATGAAGGAGTCTCTCATCATAAATGCCAGATAACCCCTGATCTGGTTGTAAATTATTTGGGATAGAAAACCTTAGAAAATAATTGATTGCAGTGGTAGTGTTTTTCACAGTACCACTCACAGTCTCTTATTCTTGCCGGTCATGTTCTGTTCAGATGACAGATATAAGAAGTGAGTAGGTGGGCAGCAAGCACCATTGTAAATGGATTTAATGATTTATGTACAAAAGCAAGCAATGTTGCCTTGTAGATAAAGCACAAGAATTGCAGGGGAATTTCGGCAACTTATAGTAAACTTGTTGTGGCCCGGAAATATTTCTATCAACTCTGTTATATTGTACTCTATGAAATGCCTAGTACAGTGCCGTGCAAATAGTAAGCACTCAATAAATACCACTGATTAATTAATTGAACTGGGAATCATAAAATCTGGGTTCTAATCCTGACTCCTCTACTTGTCTTCTATTTGACCTTGGATGTCACTTAACATCTCTGGGCTTTGGTTTATTGTAATTAATTTAAATAAATTAAATGGAAACATTCTCCCTGCCACCCCCCTTATACTATGAGCTCCGGGTGCCAGGGACTGTGTTCTATCTGCTCCTTGGGGACAGAGATTGCATCTTCCAATGCTATTATATTGTAATTTCTCAAACACTTATTACAGTGCTCTGCACACATTAAGTAATCAATAATACCAATGACTGATAGACTGTTTGGCCCATAGTTCATTTATTGTTATTGAAAGCCCACTTATTACCAAAGCGACTACAGGAGAGTGCCATTTCTGTTCCTTAGCACTGTATACCAACAGGCAGGAATGTTGAAACACTCCTCAGTATTTTCTACCGCTGATAACGTTCCTTAAGCTCCTACTCTGTGAAAAGCACTATACTATACACACCAGGAAAGAATACACTGATGAGAATTTGACACAGTCACTGACCCTCAAGAGTCTCTCAGTCTAAGGAAGGTGTAGTGGATAGAGCACAGGCCTGGAAGTCACAAGATCATGGGCTCTAATCCTGGCTCTGCCTCTTGTCTGCTGTGTGACTTCAAGTCAAGTCACTTCACTTCTCTGTGCCACAGTTACTTCATCTGTAAAATGGGGATTGAGACTGTGAGCCCCATGTGGGTCAAGGACTGTGTCCAACCCACTTGCTTGTATCTACCCTAGAGCTTAGTACAGTGCTTGGCACCTAGTAAGTGCTAACAAATATCAGAATTATTATTAAGCATTTATGCAGTCTATTTAGAAACAAGAGCAAGAAAAAGGCAGGTAAAGGGTTGAGAGAGGAAGAGAGGAAAGGAGAGAAGTGGGGAAGGGGATAGAGGGAGAAAAAGAAATCATCAGAGAGAAATGGAGAGAAAGAAAAGAGAAGAGGGGAAGAGAAACTGGGAGAGAGAGAAAAAGGAAAATAGGGAGGGAGGGAAAAAGGGAGGGAGGAATGAGCCCTTGGCTATACTTTGTTCTAGGATTATGCCATGGACATTCACTGCAGGCTTAGTCATGTACTTTGCTTTTCCTGTGATTTCAGCAAAATTTGGTCTTTTGTGATCAATGTCTTTGGAAGGCAGCCAACAAAATTGCAGTTCAAGCCAGGGACTTAATAAAAAAAAAGCTCACTATCAGAGTTATCATACAGTGGAAATGAGAGGAAAGGGCTCATCTAGTTCAAAAAAGGGTCAGTTCTACTGAGATTTCCTGATAAAAGGAATTCCCAAAATATGCTGCCAAATCGGCAAAATAAATCCTAGAAGAAGAGGAATATAGGATCTTATACTGGTTTCCCTTAATTGAGAGAAAAAGCAGCGTGGATCAGTGGAAATAGCCCGGGCTTGGGAATCATAGGTAATGTGTTTGAATCCCAGCTCTACCTCCTGTCAGCTGTGTGACTGTGGGCAAGTCACTTAACTTCTCTGTGCCTCAGTTACCTCATCAATAAAATGGGGGTTAAGACTGTGAGCCTCATGTGAGACAACCTGATTACCCTGTATCTCCCCCAGCACTTAGAACAGTGCTCTGGAGTCAGGGCTCATGAGTTCGAATCCCAGCTCTGCCACTTGTCGGCTGTGTGACTGTGGGCAAGTCACTTAACTTCTCTGTGCCTCAGTTCCCTCATCTGTAAAATGGGGATTAAGACTGTGAGCCCCACATGGGACAACCTGATTCCCCTATGTCTACCCCAGCGCTTAGAACAGTGCTCGGCACATAGTAAGCGCTTAACAAATACCAACATTTTTTTTTTTTTAACAAATACCAACATTATTATTATTATTGAGAGAATAAGCATATCAGAACACATAAGCAATGACTTCAGCAGCTACCACAAGATGCTTATAGGAGGAACATTGTGATGATTCCCTCCTTGATATCTGCACTAATGATCAGGGCTGTGTTATTGAGAAGCAGAGTGGCTTAGTGGAAAGAGGATGGGTTTGGGAGTAAGAGGATGGGTTTGGAATAGTTACAGAGTAATCAGGTTGTCCCATGTGGAACTCACAGTCTTAATCCCCATTTTACAGATGAGGTAACTGAGGCACAGAGAAGTTAAATGGCTTGCCCAGCATCACACAGCAGACACGTGGTGGAGCCAGTATTAGAACCCATGGCCTCTGACTCCCAAGCCTGTCTAATTTTCCCATCAGAGGTGAAAAAAGTACAGTCCTCATGTCTACAAAGCCTGTAACTTTGGAATTATCTTTAGCTCTTACTTTTCAAACTCTTACCTTGTGACTGTTTCTAAATCTTGTTAGATTTATCTGTGCCGCAATTCCAGAATCTGTCCCTTCTTTCCCATTCAATTAGAGATCCCCCTGGTTTAAGCACTCATCATATCCCAACCAGATTATTGTAACAGTGTCCTCACTGGTGTCCCTGACTCTAGCCTCTTCCCTTTCCAGTCTGTACTGCACCAAACTGCAGTTTCGTTGATTTTCCTACAATGACATTACACACTCACCTCTCCAATCCACATAGACCAACAATATCAAGCATAAATTACTAGCCACTGGCTAAAGGGACTCCAGCAGCTCTCTCCCTATGTTACTTATCATTGTTTCTCCCATTACAGTTCAGCTTCCACTCTTCTTCCTACCAAGCTCATCTTCTCAATGTACCTCATTCTCCCATCTTCAACCCCTTATTCACATCCTTCCCCCTCCTTAGGTGCCCCTCCCTCCACTATATATTGCTATATTGTCAAAATTTAAAAACAATCTAATACATTCCCACCACAAACTTGGTGAATGTGTCACTATTTCATTCTGTACTTCACAAGACAGTAAAGTGTATCATGCTAAGTGGCCACTCAAAAAAAGCTGCTGATGCTGCGATGACTACTACTAATAATAATGTTGGTATTTGTTAAGCTCTTACTATGTGCCAAGCACTGTTCCAAGCACTGGAGAGGATACATGGTCATCAGGTAGTCCCACATGGGGCTTATAGTTGTAATCCCCATTTTACAGATGAGGTAACAGAGGCCCAGAGAAGTGAAGTCACTTGCCCAAAGTCACACAGTGGCAACTGGTGGAGTGGGAATTAGAACCCATGACCTCTGACTCCCAGGCCCGGGTTCTTTCCACTAAGCCACGCTGCTAGTACTATTTATACTACTACTCAAACCAGAAAGTCTGAAAGGACCCACACTTTTCTTCACTCTTGTTCCCTCCTGCTTTGCTTTGGTTATGTAGAAATTTTACCCCACAGCAAACTTTCCTCCACTGAGATCTCCCTTTAATGGCAGCAATAAGTAGCACATTGGTAGGCAGAGAAACAAGGTGGTCAGGTTGTCCCATGTGGGGCTCACAGTCTTAATCCCCATTTTACAGATGAGGTAACTGAGGCACAGAGACGTTGTGACTTGCCCAAAGCCAAGTGGCGGAGCCGGGATTAGAGCCCGGGCTCTTTCCACTGAGCCATTCTATAGATATATAGATAGATATAGATATGTGTGTGTGTGTGTGTGTGTGTATATGTATATATATACATATATATTTATTTACCCATATCCTAGAATGATAACTTTGGAGGATCATTCTGGTGGACAGATTTATTTAGACTGTTCTATTATTATTTCAAACTTGCTTTCCTTCCAGATGATAACTGAGCACTATCATAGGGATAGCTTTCTAATTTTCTAAAAATTATGCACCCCATTATTTAGGTTAGAATCCACCATTTTCCTGACTAGCTCCTAAGCATAAATTTTAGAGATCTAGGTGGAACTATTAAGGTTTATGTTTATGAATGTTCAACACATTCTTCATTTCTAGTCATGTGGATAAACTAGTGTTAACTTCTAAATAAAAACTGAGGAAACACATTTGCTGCTCCTTTTATTGTATGTGAATGCTAAGGCACCATAAAAAATTCTCTAGTGAAAGCTGTTCATTACAAAAAGTACTGTGATGATTTTGAAGTGACAAAATGTTGCTTTTGATACCCTTAGAAGAATGTTCTAAACACATTACAAACACTTGCACATTAAGCATTTAACACATTGCTACTTAAACTTTAATTTAATTTGGATTTTATTCTACCTCTCAAAAGTTGATTTCATTTTAATTGCATTTTTATCTGAAATCTATCTTGGATATGGTTAGAGAAGCAGTGTGGCACAGTGGAAAGAGCACGGGCTTTGGAGTCAGAGGTCATGAGTTCAAATCCCAGCTCTGCCACTTGTCAGCTGTGTGACTGTGGGCAAGTCACTTAACTTCTCTGTGCCCCAGTTACCTCATCTGTAAAATGGGGATTAAGACTGTGAGCCCCACGTGGGACAACCTGATTCACCTGTGTCTACCCCAGTGCTTAGAACAGTGCTCTGCACGTAGTAAGCACTTAACAAATACCAACATTATTATTATTATTAGAACATGGCTTATTGATGGTAAAATATTTTAACACTCTATAGACTTCAGTAAACCAGTGTCCAAAAATAAACAAAATAGGCAATAAAATGTATCTATTCATATCTTTTGTTTTTTAAAAAAGGCATGCCCGTTGAAGAAGATTTCAATTCAAATACAATATTACTAAATTTTCAAGAAGTCTTTTAAATCAATTTCATGAAATAACCTCCTGTACTATAACAACTAACATTTCAACATAACAGTACTGATACCTTTTAGATGATCTCAAACACTAGTGAGTTAATCATTTATAGAAGTGCAATCATAAAACACACTATTTGCTTAGTGCTTATTATGAACAAATACAGTTTTAAGCACTGGAGTAGATATGAGGTAATTAGGTCAGACATAGATTCTGTCCCATATGGGGCTCGCAGTCTAAGTGGGAGGGAGAACAGGTGTTGAATCCCTATTTTATAGTTGAAGAAAATGAGGACGAGAGAAGCAAACTGACTTGTCCAAGGTCAACCAGCAGGCAAGTGGAAGAGCCGAAATTAGAAACCAGGTCCTCTGACTCCCAAGTATTTACAAACATTTAGAGAGTGTGTCTAATGGATAGTGAGCCCATTGGGTAGGGATTATCTCTATTTGTTGCCAAATTGTATTTTCCAAGCTCTCAGTACAATGGTCTGCACAAAGTAATTGCTCAGTAAATACAATTGAATGAATGAATGGAACATGGGCCTAGGTGTCAGAAGGACTTGAGTTCTAATTCCAGGTCTGCCACTTGGCTAGGTGACTTTGGAAAAGTCACTTAACTTCTCCATGCCTCAGTTTCCTCAGCTGTAAAGTAGGAATATCTCGTACTTAGACTGTGAGTCCATGCGGGATAGGGACTGTGTTTGACCTAAATGACTTGTACTAACCCAGGGCTTAGAACAGTATTTGACACATCATAAGTGCTTAAGAAATACCATAAAAAATAAAAGTCACTAAAATCACATTTATTTATTTTTTTAATGTGAAATTGGATATCCTTCAAAATAAATTTCATATTCATGAAATTTGGCAATTTAAAAAAAATAAATTGTTCATTGGAAAAGGTAATTAAGTTTTTATGATTTAAGCAACTATTCCTTAGGGAGAATAATGAAAACCATTGTCCAGCTTTACCTTAGCTAATCATCAAGACAATTGGGACCAAATAAACATCCATACATATTTTATATATGCATATTGCATATTTATATTTTTATATATGCTTATATACACAAATATTATTTATATATATATTTGTATATATAAACTCTCAACTAAGTATAAAAGTGGCAATAAACTTGAAAATATATGGGTAATTGAGGCTAACAATTTTTATTTTACCTGCATTGACCAGAATATATCAGAACTATTTACTGAGCAGAGCAGTATTCAAATCTGCTCTGATTTGAATTCAAATCAGAATTATTTCAAATCTGAGTCTGTCAGATTTGAAAGGGGAGGGAGTTTCAGGCAGGACAAAGGCAAGAGCAAGTGTAAAGAGGTGAGAGAGATGGGTTTGAAGGGTAAGCTTTCTTCAGAGGTGTATTGGGGTATCTTGGCAGAAGAGAGTGGCTAAGTAAGAAGGAAAGAGTTGAGGAGTGCCTAAAACCTAATGTAGCAATGAATAGGTAACCACTCATGATGAGTTGTGGGGGTTGTATGCAGAATGGCAATTTAGGGAAATGATTCAGGGAACAGACTGGAGAGAGGAGAGGCAGAAAGTAGTTCAAACTAGCGAGGAGACTAACAGTTACTAATGTATCAGCAGCAGCAGCAGCAGCTTTTTTTAACATCTCAGATTTTAAGCTCCTTAATTATTTAATTCAATCATTCATTTAGTCATATTTATTGAGCACTTACTGTGTACAGAGCACTGTTCTAAGTGCTTGGGAAAGTACACTACAATATTCCCTGCCCACAACAAGTTTACAATGAGTTTGGAAAAGGGCGGAGACAGACATCAATACAAATAAATAAATTATGGATACAATAACAATTATTATTAATAATGATTTAAGCATCTACTATGCGTTAAGCACTGGTTAAGCTCTGAGGTAGATATAAATTCATCAAATTGGACATGGTCCCTCTCCCACATGTGATTCACATGAAAAGCAGGAGTGAGGGAGGGAATGTGTATCCCATCAATGTTATATTATACTCTCTCTAATGTTGTGTATAGTGCTCTGTACACAGCATGTGCTCAATAAATACTACTGATTGATCAACGTATTGCTCTGCACACAGTAAAAAGCAGTCAATAAATATAAACTTATGGCTTGATTGATCTTATCTACTCTGGGTAAAGCACTACACTGTACATTTAGAAAATCAAGAATTAAAATAGAAGATGCATTCTCTGTCCTAAAACTGTGTGCTAATAATGGCATCTTGATCAGATGCTGTAAATACTATGCATTTTTAATTACCATCTTCTTTGTCATCATTATTTTTAGCAGTAGTTCTTAAATGCCTTCATATGCAAAGAGTTGTGGAACATAAAGGAATTAATATTTTTGGCTGGATATGTCAACTCAGGATATTAGTATGGAGGTATAAAGTTAACAGAATCTGCTATTAAATTCATTAAATCTTACTACTCTGAAACAATCTTACTATTTCTTCCCCATTGATCCCTTCTTCTATTTTTCCACCGACTACATTATACATTCAAGTCCTTTCTAAAGTCTCCAGTGCACCCATCTATTGTTCATTTGCAAACTATTTTATCAACAAGGTGATGATGATGGTGCTTGTTAAACATTATGTGCAAAGCATTTTTCTAAGTGCTGGGGTAGGGGGCGTTTGTCCCACATGGGGCTCTTAATCTTAATCCCCATTTTACAGATGACATAACTGAGGCACAGAAAAGTTTAGTGACTTGCCCAAAGTCACACAGCTGACAAGTGGTGGAGCTGGGATTAGAATCCATGACCTCTGACTCCCAAGCCCTTGCTCTTTCCACTGAGCTATGCTGCTTCTCTAAGGTGGAAGACACCAAACATTAATTGAGAAGCTGTATGGCCAACTGCAAAGAGCATGTTCCTGGGAGGCAGAAGTCCTGGGTTCTAATCCAGACTCTGGTATTTACCTGCTGTGGACCTGGGTTCTAATCCAGCTGTGGTATTTACCTGCTGTGGGACCTGGAAAATTCACTTAATTTCTATATTCCTCAGTCTCTCATAATAATAATGTTGGTATTTGTTAAGCGCTTACTATGTGCAGAACACTGTTCTAAGCGCTGGGGTAGATATAGGGTAATCAGGTTGTCCCACGTGAGGCTCACTTAATCCCCATTTTACAGATGAGGTAGCTGAGGCACAGAGTAGTTAAGTGACTTGCCCAGTCACACAGCTGACAAGTGGCAGAGCCGGGACTCTGAAGCCCAGGCTTTTTCCACTGAGCCACACTGCTTCCCCATAAGTAAAAGTATAAGTAATCCCTCATAAGTAAAATGGGGATTAATTTTCTGTCCTCCCTCACTCTTAGACTCTGAAACCAGTGAGGAACAGAACCTACCTAGCCCAGTGCTTAGTGCAGTGCTTGACATATAATCAGTGCTTAACAAACTACATTACTATTGTTTACTATGTTCTCCTCCAAGATCCCCTTTGCCTATTCAATGTCAACTTCCCCTGTATCCACATTCTCCTCCTTCCTATTCTTTTTCTATGGGAGCTTCTATCTAGTCTCAAAATGTATGTCCTCTGTTGTGACTTTGGTCCATCACCTCTGACCTCTTCAAAGTGCTGGTTTCCACTCTACTCCCTCTCACTATTATCATCAAATTTTCCCTTATTTGCTCCTTTTCTTTTGCCTTCCAGCATGCCCCGATTTTCCCTCTATTTAAAAAAATGACCTCACTATGCCCTCTAGTCACTATCATCAATATTCACTGAGTGCTTACAAGGTGCAAAGCACTGTAGTAAGCATTTAGGAGAGTGCAATAAAAGTGAAAGACTTGATCCCTGCCATCAAGGAACTAACACTCCATATTTATGGAAATTTTGAAGTATTTGGTTTGTTCATAAAGCATTGCAGCTAAGTTCTAATTAAGTCCTCAGAGCAATCTAGATAAATTTCCATGAAGTGGACAATTTACATTACTTTCAGGAACTGTATGTCTGGGCAGAAAATAGGAATGATCTTTGTGGCATCTCTTTGGTTTGAAGTGGGACTGAGGCACAGTTCAACCCTAGTTTTTATGGTTATAACAAAATATTGATTTGTCTTCAGACCAATAGAATGTTTTGTTTGTTTTGTTTCTTTTTTTTCTTTTTATGGAATCTGTTAAGCATTTATTATGTGCCAAGCACTAAGTAAGCCCTGGGCTAGGTATAAGATACTCAGGTTGAACACAGTTCTGTCTCACTTGAGGCTCGAAGTAGGAGGAAAGAGGATTTAATACTCATTTAGAGATTAGGGAACTGAGGCACAGAGAAGGTAAATGACTTGCCCAAGGTCCCACAGCAGACAAGTGATAGAGTCTGGATTAGAAGCCCAGGTCCCCTGACTCCCAGACCCACGCTTTTTCCATTAGACCATGGTGCTTCTCAGTTTATCATTCACTAGCCTATTCCCAAAACAGACGTTTTGTTTAAGTTCAATCACATGCTTAAACATTTTTACACATTGTACTGAACTGGAAAATATGCCCACTGGATGTTTAGCTCTTGTTTCTTTTAAGGGATTAACAATGTGTGTGATTATTAAAACATCATAGTTTTTGTTAGGGTTTACTCTTCCTCATTTTAGATGTTTTCTTGGCATTTAATCATTAATCGTATCCATATGTAGAATTATACCTTTGTTCATATTTTCCTATTCCTCAACTCCTGTTTTTGTCACCAGGTTATTAGTCATTCTGCTATCATACTTTGAGCTCTTCAGTTCAGAATAACAACGAAGTATATTTTTTCCCCTGGTTACAGAAGCAAATTGAGTCACAACTATAGAAAACTGATGTGACTCAATATCCCAGTAGGTCCCCATTAGGGTTCCTTTGAAGAAATAATAGTAGAATTCTTGAGGAAAAATTTCCACTCCCCAGTTGGTCTCCCAAAGAATTGACAAAACTTTGGGCAAAAATGTGTAAATTATTCAGAACATCAATATAATGGACATATCTGTAATCTGGGTTCAAAAATATCATTGACAGGTTGTTTGGGTGTGCTAGTACTTCGTAGAACCAATGCATTACTCAAAATGCCTTCCATATGGTGTGAATGCTAAATATGTCCCTTGCTGCCCATTGTATTTGTAAACTAAAGGCCAGAATGCTAATTTTGTTACTCTTAAAATCATAGTCTTCTTTCGTTCCAGGATAGTTCCTCCATTGAAAAAATGGATCGACTAATAAACTATCACTGTGGGCAGGAAACGAGTCTACCAACAATAATGTTTCCCAGCATGGGCAAAGAAAGTAAGCAGCTTCATTTCCAGAATTCTAATATCGGCAGTTTTAAGAATATGGTCCTGTTTCCCTTTGGAAATGCAGAATAATAATAATAATTATGGTATTTGTTAAAGTGCTTACTTCGTGCCAAACACATAGCACTGGGATAGATACAAGGTAATCACGTTGTCCCACGTGAGGCTCACAGTCTTAATCCCCATTTTGAAGATGAGGTAACTGAGGCACAGAGAAGTGAAGTGAGTGGCCCAAGAACCACTAATATAACTTTAAATTCAAATTATAAAGCTGTTATTTTATCATCTGCTGTTTCATTATAATTTCTCCTCTTGCTAATAGAGATTATTGCTTGTAATTAAAGGTTAATCTGTATTTTCATTAATAGAATAAATTACCTTTTCAGTCAATGCATCAGCCTCCTCGCTGACCTCCCTGCCTACTGTCTCTCCCCACTTTCCAATGCCGAATCATTTTTCCAAATAAAATTTTCAGTCTGTGTCTCTTCACTTCTTGAGGACCTCCAATCGTTGCTCATCCCCTCTGCATCAAACAAACCTCCTTAATATCAACTTTAAAGCAGTCAATCAGGTCACCTATTCCTAATTTATCTAGGTAATTTCCTACTATAAGTCTGCACACTTCAATTCTCTAACAGACCTTGACTCGTCTCTCTGGTTCACCCCACACATCCTATCCGTTACCAAGACCTGCCGGTTTCACCTCTACAATATCGCCAAGATCCGCCCTTTCCTCTCCACCCAAACGGCTACCTTACTGTTACGGGCTCTCGTTATATCCCGGCTAGACTACTGTGTCAGCCTTCTCTCTGACCTCCCTTCCTCCTCTCTCGCCCCGCTCCAGTCTATTCTTCACTCCGGTGCCCGGCTCATCTTCCTGCAGAAACGATCTGGGCATGTCACTCCCCTTCTTAAACAACTCCAGTGGTTGCCTATCGACCTCCGCTCCAAACAAAAACTCCTCACTCTAGGCTTCGAGGCTCTCCATCACCTTGCCCCTTCCTACCTCTCCTCCCTTCTCTCTTTCTACCGCCCACCCCGCACGCTCCGCTCCTCTGCCGCCCACCTCCTCACCGTCCCTCGGTCTCGCCTATCCCGCCGTCGACCCCTGGGTCACGTCCTCTCGCGGTCCTGGAACGCCCTCCCTCCTCACCTCCGCCAAACTGATTCTCTTTCCCTCTTCAAAACCCTACTTAAAACTCACCTCCTCCAAGAGGCGTTCCCAGACTGAGCTCCTCTTCTCTCTCTACTCCCTCTGCCATCCCCCCTTTACCTCTCCACAGCTTAACCCTCTTTTTCCCCTTTTCCCTCTGCTCCTCCACCTCTCCCTTCCCATCCCCACAGCACTGTACTCGTCCGCTCAACTGTATATATTTTCGTTACCCTATTTATTTTGTTAATGAATTGTACATCGCCTCGATTCTATTTAGTTGCCATTGTTTTTACGAGATGTTCTTCCCCTTGACTCTATTTATTGCCATTGTTCTTGTCTGTCCGTCTCCCCCGATTAGACTGTAAGCCCGTCAAACGGCAGGGACTATCTCTATCTGTTGCCGACTTGTTCATTCCAAGCGCTTAGTACAGTGCTCTGCACATAGTAAGCACTCAATAAATACTATTGAATGAATGAATGAATGAATGAATATACTCAACATTGTCTATCTCAATGCTAACCCCTTGCCCATTTTTCCTTTTGGCCTGGAAACTCCCTCCTCCTCCATATATGCCAGACCACCACTCAACCTGTCTTCAAAGACTTATTAAAATCACATCTCGAAGAAACCCCCTCCAAGTCATTTTACCCCCCATTCGCTCTCCCTCCTTCACCTCATGTGACCTTGAATCTGTATTTTTAAGCAGTTGAAATTCACCAACTCCTACGACACTTAGGTATATAGCCACAATTTATTTATTTATTTTTATGTCTGATTCTCCCTTAGACTATATGCTCCTTGTCAGTGAGGAACGTGTCTACCACATCTATTCTACTGTATCCTTCCAAACATTTAGAACAGTGCTCTGTACACAGTAAGTGCTTAAATAATATCATTGATTGATTGCATAAAATAAAAAGCCATACCAGGTCTCAACCTGGGAGAGATTTACATTACCACTTTGATATTTAAGGAAATCATACTTAACCATTTTTTCTCGAAGGTTTAAGAGACCTGAGCATCTGGTCTGTCTTGTCACAATCAAATGGCCACAAATCCATGTGTGCCTGGACTGAATTGAACTTAGTTGATGCTAAAATATTAGGATATGATTTTCAAATCCTCAATTAATTTGAGCACTAAAGGAGTGGGGCAATTTAGCTTTATTAAAAAGACCATAGTTTGAGATCAATTTTCCAATGAGGAGAATTTTTCTCTTTGCAGAATGTGTCCATAAATAGGCAGGGTTAGTGTACTGTCATTTCAACATGAAGAACTAGTAATTATTTTTCTAACTGAATCTTTTTGTGGAAAGAAAGCACGTGATGATACCCAGTCTTGTGTTGTTGTGCAGAAGAGCCCAGGTAGAACTGGCAGTCCAGACTATCCACTGTTTTCACGGAGATTGTTCCCTATGGTGTTTTGCCATTTGAAGCTCCTTTTGTTGTTCTTGTTTCTGCCTCTTAGTCACATGATTCTCTTGAATTGTTTGGAAGAGGCCACTGATTTTTACAGACACTGTTTGTGGGTCCTTCCCATATTCAAGACGGGCAGTCTGTTCCTTATATCAAGCTGCTTAGATGCTGCAGGATGGAGCTTCTGCATCATCAGTAACACAGAACCCATTTTTTTGCTATTAATTTATCATGGTATTTTGTTAAGTGCTTACACTGTGCCAGAAACTGTACTAAGTATAGTAGATACTACTGTAGATACTAGCTAATCAGATTGGACACCACCCATGTCCCATGTGGAGTTTACAGTCTTTATTCCCATTTTACAGATGAGGAAACTGAGGCACAGAGAAGTTAAATGACTTCCCAAAGTCACATAACAGACAAGTGGTGGAACTGGGATTAATAATGATAATAATAATAATGGTGTTTATTAAGCACTTATAATGTGTCAAGCACTATTCTAAGTGCTGCGATAGATACAAGCTAATCAGGTTGGACACAGTCCCTGTCCCACATGTGGCTCACAGTCTTAATCCCCATTTCACAGATGAGGGAACTAAGGCACGGAGAAATTAAATGAGTTGGTCAAGGTCACGCAGCAGACAGATGGCAGAGCTGGGATTAGAACTCAAGTCCTTCTGACTCCCAGGCCCGTGCTCATCCACACTCTTTCATTAGGTCTCTGTGATCAACACCACTCATTGTGTTAGTGGGGATAGAAGTGAAGTCTGTGGAAGTGGAGCACACTATTTCTGAGTGCTTTGCTCTGTATCAGATGTTGCTTTGCCCTAATCTGATTTCTACCCCATTGTTGTGGGAGGCACTCACATTAGCAGTGCAAATAGTGAGTGTCTTCACTGTCAATAGTGAGCCTCTTAAGTGGTAAATGTGTGCTAGGGAAGTTAGAGCAACAAACATTCATAGTGATATTTATGGGATAAAGATGTAGGAATTTGTTAGGGGTCTTTGGTTCAATTCAAAATAATATTATCATTGTTATTGGTAATAATATCAACTCAGTGTCACAACTTTTAAAAGTAAGTTAACCTGTTTTATTGTCTCAATCATGTGATGATTGGGAAAAATGGACACATCATTTTATAGGTGAGAACATGAGACTCATTTTGACATCTTTTAAAAGCAAGTAATCTTGTTTGATTGTCACAACAATCATGTGATGATTGGGGAAAATAGACACTCTCCTCATTTTAGGGTAAGAAAATAGTGTCTGAAGTCACACAGGATACCAGTGGTAAAACATGGAGAAGAAATGGGTTTCCCAGATCCATTTATGTTTTACTAGACCACAGTCCCTGCTACATACTTTGATAATTACATATTGAATAGATAGATATAGAGCATCTCAGGCTTCGACTACCTTATAGTCAACACTGGCGACCTGAAGCCAATCATCAGGATCTAGGCAGGAAAATAAAGGTCAATGAGGGAGGATCATGTATAACTCCTGAAAAATCAAGAATTGTACATAAGAAACTATTACCCTTGTATCTAAGGTCTACTTTTCACACAATCAATCATATTTAATACAAGAGATGCTGAATTGCAACAAAAACTACTGGCTGTTAATCCCCACTCTATTTGTGTACTATAGTACAGGTATATCAAATTCATTTTTCTGTCTGGATGACATATGTTCTTGTACATTTTGTACCTGCTCTGCACTTCTAAATAGCTGCTAATTCTTTGAAAGTTTTACAGTGAAATTCACTATTATACATAGGACAAAAGGAAATGAAATTGGTGAATGCAACTATATCATTATTTTTCTGAGGAACTAGTGTTCTTTGGGGCTGGGACAGGGTTGAAGACTAGGGGACCAGAAACGAAAGAGAGAGAGGAACAAGAACAGTCAGGCAGGAGGAAAAACAAAGGTAGAGATACAATAAACAAAAGGAAAGAGAATGATGTACAGAGAAAGACAAGAAAGAAAGTCAGATGCCAGAGAGCAACAAAGAAACATGGGATCAGAAATATAAAAGGCCTCAAACTACCAACAGAGGTAGGAAAAGGCACTAAGGAAGACACAGGGAGACATATTCAGAGATAAAAACACAGAGGAATATGCACAAACACCCACATCTCATATCCATGCACACACAAACATAACCAGATGAATTTTACTTTGGAATAGTACATTTGCAGGAAATAGTTCCAGAGGAACAAAACCTCATCAACTTGGGGAAAGCAGCCTGGACCCTTACTATGAACAGGAGAGGCTGCTGCTGCCTTCTCTTCCAGCTTTATAAAGTGGTAAAATATGGCAAGCAGAGTGTTTCTGGTAAACAAAAAAGTTGGAGAGCAGAGGAAATAGCAGCTATAGTAAAGGGAGGAGATGTGAACTCCATGGTAGCCTTCTCCTCCTGCTTTCCCCGCTGCTACATTAGGCTACAGAATCTGATCTGCTTGCAGTAATAGCTGTTAAGCAGCAGGCATTTGCTCACTGATTCTTTTCAAACTGCTTTGAAATTAGATTATTGAGCATCTCAACTCTGGTCAGATGGATAAAAGAAGAAAAATAGGAAAACTGTTAACTCTCTGATTTAAAAAAGAAAACATAAAGAGGACTTCTTACTGCTATGTAAAATCGTGAAGAAGAAAGAATAAAGCAATTTTAGTAAAGTGTTGGAGCATGGTAAAGGAGGAAAGAAAACAGAAATTTTCAATCCTCTTGCCAATTACTTTTGACAAAATTCCCCAATAAAAGGAGAAAGAAAACTGTTATCCATTATCACTGATATTCAATGCTATATCAATCTCTTGAATTTTATCTTAACAAGGGCCAAAGTCCAAGATATAATGAAAAAATATTGTAGTTCAACAGCTTATCTCTTACATAAAGGTCCTAATTATTTTAATAGAAAAATCATAATTAGACATTTGTGCACCCACAATTTTGGAATCTTGTTATTTAGATTTAACTGGGCAAAAACAACTTATGAGAATTTATTCTACTTCTTTTCCTTTGCTCCCCAATCCATGGGCTGAATGGGAAAAAGGAAGCTGCACTACCCATGATTTATACATCAAAGATACTGGAAAGCAGAAAATTAAAAGAAAAAAATCTCCAGAAAATATGGCAGTTGCCTCTACAGTGGGTTTATGTGCCTCCATTAAAAAAAAAATACTATCCTCTTAGGTAAGTAACCTTCCATGATCAAACTACCTATAGTTGGTGAGATAGTGCCAAATCTAATCAGAACATTTGAATACAGAGAAAGTGCTTGCCAAATGATTGTCAAAAATGAGGTATCCATATTTTTTATATGATTAAGTTTTGGTTTATTCATTTGCACTGACTGGAAAGGAAAGAGGAACATAAATGGAAAGTTTTTCATTAATTATTTTGAGAAATTTTCTACTAACCATAACATCTAGAAGTGTCAGGAATTTATATTTTATTCAAGGAAAATTGGGAGCATTTATTCAATTATTCAATTTAAATGTGAAATTATGATTATAGATATCACAATTAAGAGATTGAAGCTAATGTTTCTAGCCATGTTTTCATTTGAAACATAGTACTAAATAAAAACCAGAACAGAGGAAGCATTTCAATTCATTCCCTTTAAAATATTGTACTTTTTGCCAACTTTAGTAGTTAATACAAATGAATAGCTTTCAATTTTTTTCACCATTTTGTATTCTAGAGTTACAAAAAATTTGAGTAATCAGTCATTAGGATGGATTATTGTTAAGAGGGGCATCATCTAAACAAAAGACAAGCCTAGATCAAAATTGATTTGCATCCTTAGGATTTTTCGGCTCCCCAGAGGAATACCATCATTCTGAATAACAACACTTTTATCTGGTGATGTCCTCCAAGATGAATGGATAAACTGCCTCGGTATCTTATCACATCATTCATGATTCAAACCATGTTATTCATTCAGTGGTATTTATTGAACACTTACTGTGTGCAGAGCACTATATTAAGCACCTATGTTAATAACCAGCATAGCCACCAAGGGGTGGAAACAGGGAAGGGGGAGGTGGGAGACTTTGGTTAACACAGCACACCTCTTGGAGATCCCCCCACCTCTTCTCTATCTGCTGGAGGGCTGGTGGTCTATGGGGCTGGGATATATGGAGAGGAATGCTCCAGGTGGGCATTACTTTTTCTGAAGAGGCAGAACACAGCCACTTTGTTTTTTTTCTCTGTCCTCTCTCTGTCAGGGTTGTTGTGGCAGGCACGCCTCCCCTTCACCATCAGACTCTCCCTAAGGAGCTGGGACACAGCACTGTGAAGCTTGTGGGTGTGTGGCAGCCACAATCTCTGAAATCACCCCACTCACAGCTGAGGAAAAACTCAGAGGAGTATTGTGAATCTCACAGGAGCAAATTTGCATTTGTGTTTGATGCTAATAAATTTCTCATAAGAGGAAAAAAAACTGATACTATAGCAAACAAAAATCACTGTCCTGAGAATTTCTTTCCGACAGCTGTAAGTCTTTTTCATTCATTCATTCATTCATTCATTCAAGAGTATTTATTAAGTGCTTACTGTGTGCAGAGCACTGTAGTAAGCACTTGGGAAAGTTCAATACAACAATAAAGAGTGACAATCCCTGCCTACAACAAGTTCACAGACTAGAGTGGGGGAGACAGACATCAATAGAAATTAATAAAATTGCAATAAACTCATAAGTGCTCTGGGGCTGAGAGATGGGGGAAGAGCAAAGGGAGATGCAGAAGGGAGTGAGAAATGAGGAAAAGTGGGGTCTAGACTGGGAAAGCCTCTTGGAGGAGATATGCCTTCAGTGAGGCTCTGAAGTGGGGTAGAGTAATTGGCAGATTTGAGGAGGGGGGGGGCGTTCCAGGCCAGAAGTAGGAAGCAGACCAGGGGTGGGCCAAGGAAGAGGAAAGATGGAGGCACAGTGAGAAGGTTAGCACCAGAAGAGCAAAATATGTGGGCTGGAGAGAGACAAGGTGAGGTAGGATAAGGCAAGGTGATAGAGTACTTTAAACCAATGTTGAGGAGTTTTTCTTTGACAAAAAGGTTGATAGGCAGCCACAGGAGATTTTTGAGGAGGGACGTGACATGTCCACCATGAAAGTTCCTGTAGAAAGGTGATCTGGACAGCATAGTGAAATGTGACTGGAGTAGGGAGAGGCAGCAGATTGGGAGGTCAGCAAGGAGGCTGATGCAGTAATCTAGGCGGGTTATAATGAGTGATTATATTAAGGTGGTGGCAGTTTGGATGGAGAGGAAAGAGATTTTAGCTATGTTGTGAAGGTGGGTGTGACGGGATTTTGTGATGGACTGAATATGTGGGTTGAATGAGAGAGAGAAGTCTAGTACATCACCAAGGTTATGGGCTTGTGAGACAAGTAGGATGGTGGTGCAGTGAAGGGAACGTCTGGGAGAGGAGAGGTTTTGGGTGAGAAGATAAAGAGTTCAGTTTTGGCCATGTTAAGTTTGAGATGATAGGAAGACATCCAAGTAGAGATGCCCTGAAGGCAGGAGGCGAAGTGAGCTTGGAGAGAGGGAGAGAGATTGGGGAGGAGATGTAGATTTGGGTATCATCTGCATAGAGATGCCAGAACTAATGAGTTCTTCAATGGACTGAGTGTAGATGGAGAATAGAAGGGGAACGAGAACTGAACCTTGAGGGACCCACACAGTTAGGGGATGGGAGGCAGAGGAGAAGCCCACAAAGGAGATGAGAATGGAAGGCCAGAGACATAAGAGGAAAACCAGGAGAGGACAGAGTCAATGAAGCCAAGGTTGGATAACGTTTCCAGGAGAAGAGAGTGGTCCATGGTGTCAAAGGCAGCTGAGTGGTAGAGGAGGATTAGGACGCAGTAGAAGCCATTGAAATTGGAAAGAAGGAGACCTTTGAGAGGGCAGTTTCATTGGAGTGAAGGTTCAGAAGTCATATTGAAGGGGGTCCAGGAGAAAATTGGAGGAGAGGAATTTGAGACAGTGGATGTAGACAACTCGCTCAAGGAGTTGGGAGAGGAATGGTAGGAGGGAGTTGGTCTCTTTCTGTCCTTCTGTTTCTTCTGTTTCCTCAAGATGCCTGACTCTCCCACTCACCAACTTGGATAAATACTTGATTTCATCACCTCCAGTTTACAGTACAATCTCTACCCTCTCCAATTCTGAAATCTCTCTGACCACAACCTCCTCATCTGCCTTCTCTCCCACACACCTCTTCCCCACACAACTGCCCTCTTCCCCAACAGAGACCTTTAATGTTTTGACCCCATCCAATTTTCTCAAGTTATCATGCCCCATTAGCCTCTATATCCAAACTACCTCCCCTTAATGAGCAAATCAACACTTTCAAAAAAAAAATGTTGGTATTTGTTAAGCGCTTATTATGTGCAGAGCACTGTTCTAAGCGCTGGGGTAAATACAGGGTAATCAGGTTGTCCCACGTGAGGCTCACAGTTAATCCCCATTTTACAGATGAGGTAACTGGGGCACAGAGAAGTTAAGTGACTTGCCCACAGTCACACAGCTGACAAGTGGCAGAGCCGGGAGTCGAACTCATGACCTCTGACTCTGAAGCCCAGGATCTTTTCCCCTGAGCCACGCTGCTTCCCAACACCACCCTCTCTACTGAACTCAGTGCACTCACTCTCCTATACTTTCATCAGTCTCATACCTTAACCATTAGCCCTGAACATTTCCACAGTCTGCTTCATTCACTCTTGTGCATAAGCCACAGAGTGCTGTTGGCAGAAATGTAGATATCAGGCTGACCACGTCCACCTCAAACTCATGCTTGCATAATTTAACTCGGCCAGGAAAAGTTATTTCTCCATCCTTATTGCCATCCATGTCCATTGCCCTTGCCAGCTGCTGCTGACATTAAAGTTCCTCCTCAAACCCTCGGTCCCTCCGCCTCCCCATCTATTGCTCTTAATGACCTGGCTGCCTACTTTATTGAAAAAAAATGAAACCATTAGGAGTGATCTTTCTGCTCCTCTCCAGTCCCTCCCTCCTCTGGCTCCTTCTTCAACTCTCCCATCCTTCCCAACAGTATCTCAAGAGATGATCTCCTGCCTTCTTTCAAAATCTGTACATCAGACCCCATCCCTTTACGCCTTATCAAACACTTGCCCCCTTGGTTCTTCCCTACCTGATCGCTACCTTCAATCTTCACTCTCCAATGGCTTCTTCCCACTACTTTCAAACTTGCTTATGTCTCCCCTATCTTATAAAAAAAACCCCTCTCCCTTGACACCGCAGCTCCCTCCAGTTATCTCCCCATTTTCCTCATCATTCTTCTTCAAATTCCTTGAGCAAGTTGTCTACCCTAGCTATCATCCAATTCTCTCCTTGACTCTCACGAATCTGGCTTTGGTCCTCTTGACTCCACAGAAACTGCCCTCTAAAAGTCATAAATGATCTTCATTTTGCCACTATTCTATCTTAGTCTTCCTCGACCTCTCAGATGCCTTTGACACGGTCGACCACCCCTTTACCCTGGAACATTATTCTTCCCTGACTTCACTGGCACCGTCCTCTCCTGGTTCTCCTCCTATCTCTCTGGCTGCTCATTCTCAGTCCCTTATGTGGGCTCCTCCTCTGCCTCCCATCTCCTAACTGTGGGTATCCCTCAAGGTTCAGTTCTTCATCCCCTTCTATTCTTCATCTCCACCCACACCCGTGGAAAAGTTATTTGTTCACATGGCTTCAACTACCACCTCAGTGACGATAATAGTAATGATAATAATAATAATGTTGGTATTTGTTAAGCACTTACTATGTACAGAGCATTGTTCTAAGCACTGGGGTAGATATAGGGTAATCAGTTTGTCTCAAGTGAGGCTCACAGTTAATCCCCATTTTACAGATGAGCTAACTGAGGCACAGAGAGGTTAAGTGACTTGCCCACAGTCACACAAGTGACAAGTGGCAGAGCCGGGATTTGAACCCATGACCTCTGACTCCCAAGCCCGGTCTCTTTCCACTGAGCCACGCTGCTTCTCTAGATGACTGAGCCCTGATCTTTCACCCTCTCTACAGTCTCGCATCTTCATTACTTGGATGCGTTGCCATCACCTCTTACTTAACATGTCCAAAACAGAAGTCCTCATCTTCCCACCCGGACCTTGTCCTCCCCTGGACTATCCCATCACTGAGGTCAGCACTACCATTATTCCTGTCTCATAAACCCATAATCAACTTCACATCACTTAAATCTATCTTTTCCTCTCCTTCCAAACTGCTACGTCCCTAATCCAAGTACTTATCCTATCTTGCTGACCTCCTTGCCTCCTGCTCTTGCCTCTCCAGTCCATATTTCACTCTGCTGCCCAGATAATTTTTATAGAAAAATGTTCAGTCATTTTTCCCTTCTTCAGAAATCTCCAGTAATGTCCCATCCACCTCCATAACAAACAGAAACTCCTTACCTCAGCTTTAAAGCACTCAATCACCTTGCCCCCTCCTACCACACCTCGCTACTCTCCTACTACAACCCAGCCCACATAGTTTATTCCTTTAATCTTAACCTACTCACTATACATTTATCTTGTCTATCTTAGCCCCACACTCTCGTCCACTTCCTGACTCTGCCCTGGAATGCTCTCCCTTTTCATATCTGTCAATTACTCTCTCCACCTCCAAAACCTTATTGAAGGCACATCTCCTCCACGAGCCCTTTCCTAAATAAACCCTTATTTCCTCTTTCTCCACTCCCTTCTGTGTCATCCCGATTTGCTCTCTTTATTCACCACCTCCAACCCCAACTCCACAGCACTAATGTACTTATAGCCATAATTTATTTATATTAATGTCTGTACCAGCTCTAGATAGTAAGCTTACTGTGGGCAGGGAATGTATTTGCTAAACTAGTGTATGGTACACTCCCAAGCACTTAGCATAGTGACCGGCACAAAATAAGTGCTCAATAAATACAATTGACTTGATTGATTGATTGGTCTGACAAGCAACAATGGAATATACTGTGCAATGCTTGGTTATCCTGAGGTTATTCTCCTCCCATGCCCTGCCTAGCAGACCTATAGTGCTTTGAGCACTGCTGATCTGACAGGGTAAGTAGTCTTGTCCTATTATTTGATGTTGAGTATCTTTCATAGGTGAAATAATTAGCCAAAATTTAACCAAGAATTGAGAACTCATTTGGTGAATTAGTTCTTTGAACATAACTCATATGGATAATTAAGTCCCAAATTATCCAGTTGGATTATCTACCTCAGCAAACTCATCAGTTGGTAGAGGAAATTTATCATTTAAATGCATCCTCATTTTTTTTCAGTAAATTATAGACTCACTAATTCAGTGTTGGCAAGGTAACTTCCTAGATAGTCGATGCAGATGTCATGTTAGGGATCTCTGAAGTATGAAATTTTAGGGTGAAGGAAATGAACTAAGTGGGGGAAATTATGTGCTTGCCTGGAGAATGTGAGGGCAAAGAGGAAATGATATTGTTCTTTCCAGATTCTTCTAGACATTATAGGTTCACAAATTCTTTGTGAGCTATATGGTTGAAAGGAGATTCTACAAAAAGAATACATTTATCAGTTGAAATTAAAATGACCTATTTTGGCACTTCCAGGATCATAAGGGATCAAGAGAAACTAAGATTAAAAACATAGAGAAATAAAATATTTCATACTAAAGTCACTTGCAAACTCAGCCCACACACTTTGCTCCTGTAATGCTAACCTTTCACTTTTCATCTCATCTATCTAGCTGCCAACCCTCACCCATGTTCTGCCTCTGTTCTGGAATGCTTCTTCCCCCTCCCCCCCCGCCATATTTGACCCCTTCTTCAAAGCCTCACTGAAGACACATCCACTCCAAGAGGCCGTCCCTGACTAAGCCCTCTTCTCCTCTTCTCCCACTTCTTTCTGCATCACCTAGACTTGCTTCCTTTATTCATCCCCGCTCCCAACCCCACAGTACTTATGTACATATCTGTAAGTATTTATTTAAGGTCTGTCTCCCTTCTAGATTTTAAGCTAGTTTGTGGGCAGGGAACATATCTGTTTATTATTATACTGCACTCTTCCAAGTGCTTACTACAGTGTTCTGCATATAGTGAGCTTTCAATAAATACAATTGACCGACTGACCGGACACATTCCACTTCACCTCCTGGCCTTCATCATTGCGGAAGATGAACTACCAGGTTAGATGAGGTGCGGTACAACACGGTGACATTTACTATGAAAAAAATTGCCACTTGGTTGTAAGATTTTCAAATTTAAATTTTTTCCAAACTTTTGAAAAATTTCTAAAATAATTTCTCTATGAAGAAATTTGTGTTTCCATAGGAAAAAAAAATCAGAGAACTGTTGTGCCAAATTATTTTCTCTTCTTCCTAATGGAAATCTATGTTAGGCAGGTAATAAATCTACTCATTTGGAAAAATTCTTGACTTTGTTTTCAGTGTCAACATGGGAATTTTCAAAAATAGCTATTTAAAATATGTATTTCTCAAGCTCCAAACAAGGTGGAGATCTTAATATTTTTAAATTGTCATAAATTTATATCCTACATTGTTCTAGTAGTTTTTCAAGCTGGCAAACCCTATTTTTCTAAAATATTTTTTTCATTTATCCTTCAAGTGTCTAGAACTCATCGTGGCCTAGTGGAAAGAGTGTGAGTCCCTGCTCCGCTGCTTGTCTTCTGTGTGACCTAGGGCAAATCACTTAACTTCTCTGTGCCTCAGTTATCTCATCTTTAAAATGGATAATAAGACTGTACCTGAGCATTGTAGTATGCTTTGATTTTTGGTTTGAAGATGCCCACAACTGTTTCTTCCAACAAAATCCTTTATGTTCAGAGATGCTCATTTTCAGAAGAACCTTTTCAAATTCCTTGAGTTCTACCCAAATATACTGTGGAAACATATGTTGTGGCAAAACTGATTAAATATTAAGTCTTGGAACACATATGGCTATGAGACCTATAATGGAAAAGGCACAACCAGTTTCTTGAGCAATTTCAACAGTATTATAATTCCCTACCTCTATTCTCAAGCTCTCTCTTCTTCTCTCTCCTATTCACTATATACAACTGATATTATACAAGTAATATAGCTTTTTAAAGGCAATTCTTCCATACATAGGTGAATATTGCAAAATAATATGTATGATTTATTGAATACATTATTAAATATGATAATTATGACTACCAAATTATATGTACTATATGAAAATTGTTATGCATTCATCTCTACTGTAATTTCATGACATTACCATGTTATTTCTCAATAATGACTTGGCAATTGCAATATAATTACCCCATTACTGAATGGTAATTATCATATAATTAAAAATCAGTTTCTACAAGCTTAAAATATTTATGGTATATTTGCACCCTGTAAACAATGTTACTCTGTCCATTTTCAAAGTAACTTCCCCATAAAATGAAATTGATATCCATATTAAGCAAAAAAAACCTACTTGAATTTAAGGATGAGTTCAAGTGTAGAAAAATATTATGGCACTGTATATTAATAGAGCAATTATTTATCTCTCATTAAAAATCTATTAGTAAAACATTGTTGTTATTTATGATAAGTAATAAGCGGCATGCCAAAACACATTTGGCAATGGGAATTAGTAAATGATAATATTTATTAGTGGAAACTTAGCTGAAAACAGCTGAAGAGAGTTTTCTCCATATGTCACAATAAGGAAATAATGGTGACAATTTAAATGAAAATTCTCAAATTAATTTCTTCTATTCAAGTTAAATCATCTATTCATATAAAACAACCATAGGTAGTTTCCTCTGGGTTCAAATAAGATGTTAGTAACAATGAAAGATCTTCTTAATGAATAAGTGCAGCCACACTGTATTTACTTAGAGTGGTTATTTGTTGGGACTGTTTAAATATTTTGTGATGTGGGTGGTAATGATTCTGTTTATTTTCCTAATATGTGTAAAGATTAAATTAAATTTCTAAAATTCTAGCTTAATTTTATATTGTATTCTTACAACTGACATACAGTAATATGTGATTGTAAATATCATTTTAGCTTGTTAATCTTTTCTGATTTTCAAATGTCAACATGGGCTAGGTGAATGCTCAATTTACGGCTTTGTTATTAAAAATACTGTGGTCATATTTGTTAACCACTTATTTATATACCAGTCACTGTACTAAGCACTGGGGTAGATACGAAACAATCAGGTAAAACACAGTACCTTTCTCTCATTGGTCTCCCAGGTTAGGAAGGAAGAAGGACAACTATTAAATCTCCTTTTTATGAATGTTAAAACTGAGGCACAGAGAAATTACATGATTTGTCCAAGGTCACACAACACCTGGATTAGAACCCAGGCTTTCTGATTCCCAGCCCTATTCTCTTTACAGTAGACTACATTGCTTATTGCATTGCTACATTGCTTATAGTCTCACTGCTTGTTAAAATGATCTTAATCTTCAGCCTGTCTAAAACACGGCATTATTATAGAATTTTTAGGATTTGCTTCCTTGGAATTTCTTACAAAATAAATTCATAATTATTGATTATGAGACATACAGGGAGTTATGCACAGATTGGAAAACGTATCCCAAACATTTCATAAGAACTCCCAATTACCTTCCCTAAAAATGATCATCCTCAACCTTCAGTGATCACTCTGGATTAAAAAAAAATGGAAGAAGCATTTAATTATTCAGATATTTATATGCATTCTAGCATCTAGGGACTTACTGATTTAGCTCAAAGATGATAGGCACAAGTAGAATAGATCTGTATTTGATGGACTAAGAAGAAAAATACACATGTTTCAATGCTGATAGATGCACTGGAGATGAAAAGGCTCAAATACCAAAGACCAGTGGTCTTTAGAATATATATCAAGATAAAAATCAATGCCTTTCAGATTCAATCCCATTATGCCTTTACTGTGGTGAGTGGTTTTATAAGTGTACACCCGATCTTTCCACTTCAAACTGAAATGCATTCTGCACTGTCAATCTGTTCTATAATAAGAGTCAAATTATAGAAGGAATTGAATTTAGCTCCGAAATGAGAGCTCCAAAATTGATTAAGGGATTGACTAATCAGGAAAGGTCAAAGGAAATAAACATTTACAATGAAACTAAATGGGAACCCATTAATTTCTACAAATATTTGAGTGGTGCAAACCACAAGGAGCGAAGAAATTATTCACTTTTGTGTAAGACGTTATATATCCAAGATATATAAGATAAGATACAGCAGAGGAAAATCTGGGCCAAAAGAACCTTGACAGTAAAATACGCTGAAAGACGGTGATGAAGCTAAAATGGTCTATATGATAAGAACATGTACGCATCAGGGATAAAATAAAATAGACAGCCTGTTAAAATTTCTAAACTCTTTAATTCCTTTCCTTTTATTTGATCTTTCATTCATTCATTCAATAGTATTTATTGAGCGCTTACTATGTGCAGAGCACTGTACTAAGCGCTTGGAATGAACAAGTCGGCAACAGATAGAGACAGTCCCTGCCGTTTGATGGGCTTACAGTTTAATCGGGGGAGATGGACAGACAAGAACAATGGCAATAAATAGATAGAGTCAAGGGGAAGAACATCTCTTAAAAACAATGGCAACTAAATAGAATCAAGGCGATGTACATTTCATTAACAAAATAAATAGGGTAATGGAAATATATACCGTTGAGCGAATGAGTACAGTGCTGAGGGGATGGGAAGGGAGAGGGGGAGGAGCAGAGGGAAAGGGGAAAAGAGGGTTTAGCTGCAGAGAGGTGAAGGGGGGGAGGTAGAGGGAGTAGAGGGAGAAGAGGAACTCAGTCTGGGAAGGCCTCTTGGAGGAGGTGAGTTTTAAGTAGGGTTTTGAAGAGGGGAAGAGAATCAGTTTGGCGGAGGTGAGGAGGGAGGGCGTTCCAGGACCGCGGGAGGACATGGCCCGGGGGTCGACGGCGGGATAGGCGAGACTGAGGGACGGTGAGGAGGTGGGCAGCAGAGGAGCGGAGCGTGCGGGGTGGGTGGTAGAAAGAGAGAAGGGAGGAGAGGTAGGAAGGGGCAAGGTGATGGAGAGCCTTGAAGCCTAGAGTGAGGAGTTTTTGTTTGGAGCGGAGGTTGATAGGCAACCACTGGAGTTGTTTAAGAAGGGGAGTGACATGCCCAGATCGTTTCTGCAGGAAGATGAGCCGGGCAGCGGAGTGAAGAATAGACTGGAGCGGGGCGAGAGAGGAGGAAGGGAGGTCAGAGAGAAGGCTGACACAGTAGTCTAGCCGGGATATAACGAGAGCCCGTAGCAGTAAGGTAGCCGTTTGGGTGGAGAGGAAAGGGCGGATCTTGGCGATATTGTAAAGGTGAAACCGGCAGGTCTTGGTAACAGATAGGATGTGTGGGGTGAACGAGAGAGACGAGTCAAGGATGACACCGAGATTGCGGGCCTGAGAGACGGGAAGGATGGTCGTGCCATCCACGGTGATAGAGAAGTCTGGGAGAGGACCGGGTTTGGGAGGAAAGATGAGGAGCTCAGTCTTGCTCATGTTGAGTTTTAAGTGGTGGGCCGACATCCAGGTGGAGACATCCTGGAGGCAGGAGGAGATGCGAGCCTGAAGGGAGGGGGAGAGGACAGGGGCGGAGATGTAGATCTGCGTGTCATCTGCGTAGAGATGGTAGTCAAAGCCGTGAGAGTGAATGAGTTCACTGAGGGAGTGAGTGTAAATGGAGAACAGAAGAGGGCCAAGAACTGACCCTTGAGGAACTCCAACAGTTAAAGATGGGAGGGGGAGGAGGCGCCAGCGAAGGAGACCAAGAATGACCGGCCAGAGAGGTAAGAGGAGAACCAGGAGAGGACGGAGTCTGTGAAGCCAAGGTGAGATAAGGTATGGAGGAGGAGGGGATGGTCGACAGTGTCAAAGGCAGCAGAGAGGTCTAGGAGGATCAGAATGGAGTAGGAGCCATTGGATTTGGCAAGAAGGAGGTCATGGGTTACCTTAGAGAGAGCAGTCTTGGTAGAGTGGGACGGAAGCCAGATTGGAAGGGGTCTAGAAGAGAATGGGAGTTAATGAATTCTAAGCATCGATTGTAGACAACTCGTTCTAGGATTTTGGAAAGGAAGGGTAGTAGGGAGATAGGGCGATAACTGGAGGGGAAAGTGGGGTCAAGAGCGGGTTTTTTTAGGATGGGGGAGACGTGGGCATGTTTGAAGGCAGCGGGGAAGGAGCCATTGGAGATTGAGTGGTTAAAAATAGAAGTTAAGGAAGGGAGGAGGGCAGGGGCGAAGGTTTTAATAAGGTGAGAGGGAATGGAGTCTGAGGCGCAGGTGGAGGGGGTGGCACTTGCGAGGAGGGAGGAGATCGCCTCTGAGGATACTGCAGGGAAGGATGGGAAAGTAGGGGAGAGGGTTGGTGTGGGGGAGGGGAAAGGCGGAGGGGTGACTTTGGGGAGCTCAGACCTGATTGTGTTGATTTTCGTGAGGAAATAGGTGGCCAGATCATTGGGGGTGAGAGATGTGGGAGGGGGAGGAACAGGGGACCTAAGGAGAGAGTTAAAGGTCCGGAACAATCGGCGGGGGTGACGGGCTTGGGTGTCGATGAGGGAGGAGAAGAAGTTTTGCCTGGCGGAGGAGAGGGCAGAGTTAAGGCAGGAAAGGATAAATTTGAAGTGTGTGAGGTCGGCTTGGTGCTTGGACTTTCGCCAGCAGCGCTCAGCAGCTCGAGCATAGGAGCGTAGGAGGCGGACGGAGGAGGTGATCCAGGGCTGTGGGTTAGTGGAGCGAGCGTGGCGGAGGGAAAGGGGGGCCGAGAGAGTCGAGATGAGTAGAGAGGGTGGAGTTGAGAGCGGAGACCTGATCATCGAGAGTGGGAAGTGAGGACAGGGCGGCAAGGTGAGGAGAGATGCTTTTGGAAAGACGGATGGGATCTGGAAGAAGACATGGGTCTTCTTGTGTAATAGTCTATTAACTTGGAAATTAGGAGATTCAGCCTCAATTTAAGGGACATTATACAAGCACTTAGCATTTCTGCCCCCGTCAGGATCGCACCTCAAGAGTTTCCAGTATTCTACCAGTCTTGGCTATGGGAGGAAGAGTCAAGCAGAGGCATAGCCATTCCATTCCTAGCCTGGGGCATGGCTAGTGAATAAAAGGCCATCAGCTACATGTCAAAATTCACCTGTGCTGGGAAGCACTTGAGACTCAAGGTTCCTGGGTGGAAGAAAGCAGTGGTAAACCACTTCCGTATTTTTACCAAGAAAACTCTATTGACACACTTCCAGAACGATTGCAGATGGAGGTGGGTTGTTTTGGGAGAGATGTGTCCCTGGAGTCTCTATGGGTTTGAAATGCCTCGACAGCATAAGACAAGATGGCATTTATGAAAGATAGTAAATGTTTTGTTCTTTTCTCTTGCCTATAATGCTAGTCTGTTGTGAAGGCTTATGGGATATATTAAGCACTTTTGAATTGAAAATTAGAGGTCTAGCCCAGGATACATCTGTAATATGCTCCTGCAAATGTGACTGCATCATGAACAGTTATTTTTCTTTTTTTATGGCATTTGTTAAACACTTACTTTGTGCCAGGCTCTGTACTAAGTGCTGGGTTAAATACAGGCTCATTGGGTTAGACACGGTACATGTCCCTCATGGGGTTCACAGTCCTAATTCTCACTTTACAGAGTAGGTAACTAGGGCCCAGAGATGTTAAGTATTTTCCCTAGGTCACACAATCGATCCAGGATTCAAATCCAGGTCTTTCTGACTCCCAGGTCTATGCTCTATCCACTGGGCAATGCTGCTTCTTAGTTGTCTTGAGGAGTAAATTTTTCCATAGGCTAATATGCAATTCAATCAATTTTTGATCTCTTTCTTTGTGCAAAGCACTGTCCTGAGCACTTGAGACAGTTCAATAGAATTAGTAGACATGAGCCCTGACCTAAAAGAGATAGACAGTTAAATAAATTACAGAGAGGAGAAAATATTAGAGTATGTAACATATGTACATAAATAAAAATAAATAAATTGTGGTATTTGTTAAGCGTTTACTATGTGCAAAGCACTGTTCTAAGCACTGGGGGGATACAAGGTGATCAGTTTGTCCCATGTGGGGCTCACAGTTTTAATCCCCATTTGACAGATGAGGAAACTGAGGCACAGAGAAGTTAAGTGTCTTGCCCAAGGTCACACAGCTGACTAGTGGCAGAGCTGGGAATAGAACCCGAAACCTCTGACTACCAAGCCCGTGCTCTTTCCACTGAGCCACGCTACATAAGAGCTCTGTAGGTGGTGAGTACTTAAGTGTTTAGTTGGTGGCCTAATGGGTAGAGTTCTGAAAAGACCATGAATTCTAAACCCTGATCTACCACTTGTTTACTGTATATCCTTGGGCAAGTCATTGAACTTCTCTGGGCTTCAGTTGCCTCATTTGTAGAATGGGGATTAAGACTGTAAGCCCAAATGGGATATGGACTATGTCCAACCTGATTAGCTTCAGTGCTTAGTACAGTGTCTGGCTCATATTATCCGCTTAACAAATACCATAAAAAAATGGCAAGGTTGGGTTGAAGTGGAAGTTAATGCTAGAAAGTGGTGAAACTCAAGACTAATTGTGGAAGAACTCCTGGAGGAGATGTGATTCTAGATGGACTTTGAAGATGAGAAGAGGTGTGGTCTGTTGGCTACAAAGAACAGGGAATTCTTGTTGAAAGGGGAAATGTGAGCAAGAGGGGCTGCTTAGAATTCCTTAACTCCCATTCTCTCCTGGACCCCCTCCAATCTGGCTTCCATGCCCTCCACTCTACTGAGACTGCTTTCTCTAAGGTCACCCATGACCTCTTTCTTGCCAATGGCTCCTTCTCTATTCTAATCCTCCTTGACCTCTCAGCTCCCTTTGACACTGACGACCATCCCCTTCTCCTCCACACCTTATCTTACCTGGACTTCACAGACTCCGTCCTCTCCTGGTTCTCCTCTTATCTCTCTGGCCAGTCATTCTCGGTCTCCTTCGTAGGCTCCTCCTCCCCCTCCCATCCTCTAACTGTTGGGGTTCCCCATGGGTCAGTTCTTGGCCCTGTCCTGTTATCCATATACACTCACTTCCTCGGTGAACTCATTCGCTCTCACGACTTCAACTATCACCTCTATGCAGATGACACACAGATCTACATCTCTACCCCGTCCTCTCCCCCTCCCTTCAGGCTCGTATTTCCTCCTGCCTCCAATACGTCTCTAACTGGATGTCTGCCCTCCACCTAAAACTCAACATGACCAAAATTGAGCTCCTCATCTTCCCTCCCAAGCCCTGTCCTCTCCCTGACTTCCCTATCACTGTGGATGGTACGACCATCCATCCCGTCTCTCAGCCCGCAACCTCGGTGTCATCTTTGACTTGGCTCTCTCATTCACCCCACACATCCAGTCCGTCACCAAAACCTGCCAGTCTCACCTTTATAATATCGTCGAGATCCTCCCTTTCCTCTCCACCCAAACGGCCATCTTACTGTTACATGCTCTCATAATATCCCAGCTAAATTACTGTGTCAGCCTGCTCTCTGATCTCCCTTCCTCCTGTCTCTCCCCACCCCAGTCTATTCTTCATTCCCCTGCCCGGCTCATCTTCCTGCAGAAACGCTCTGGGCATGTCACTCCCCTTCTTAAAAACCTCCAGTGGTTGCCTATCAACCTCTGCACAAAACAAAAACTTCTCACTCTAGGCTTCAAGGGTCTCCATCACCGTGCCCCCTTCTACCTCTCCTCCCTTATCTCTTTCCATTGCCCACCCTGCCCGCTCCGCTCCTCTGCCGCCCACCTCCTCACCGTCCCCCATTCTTGCCTATCCCGCTGTCGATCCCTGGGCCACGTCCTCCCGCGGTCCTGGAATGCCCTCCCTCCTCACCTCTGCCAAACTAATTCTCTTCCCCTCTTCAAAACACTACTCAAAGCTCACCTCCTCCAAGATGCCTTCCCAGACTGAGCTCCCCTTTTCCCTCTGCTCCCTCTACCCACCCCTTCACCTCTCCGCAGCTAAACCCTCTTTTCCCCCCTTTCCCTCTGCTCCTCCCCTTCTCCCGTCCCATCCCCTCAGCACTGTACTCAT
Organism: Ornithorhynchus anatinus; assembly: GCF_004115215.2. NCBI lineage: Eukaryota > Metazoa > Chordata > Mammalia > Monotremata > Ornithorhynchidae > Ornithorhynchus > Ornithorhynchus anatinus. The sequence goes on from NC_041730.1 coordinate 27,479,896, forward strand.
CCGCTAACTGTATATATTTTCATTACCCTATTTACTTTGTTAATGAGATGTACATTACCTTGATTCTATTATTTTGTTAATGAGATATACATCACCTTGATTCTATTTATTGCTATTGTTCTTGTCTGTCCGTCACCCCCGATTAGACTGTAAGCTCGTCAAAGGTCAGAGACTGTCTCTATCTGTTAGCGATTTGTACATTCCAAGCACTTAGTACAGTGCTCTGCACATAGTAAGCACTCAATAAATACTATTGAATGAATGAATGAAAGGAGAAAAGAGAATGAGGCACAGTGAGTAGGTTATCTTGAAAGGAATGAAGAATATGAGTTATGGTCCAGGAAGAGAAGAGCATGGATACAGAAGGGAAATAGCTGGTTGAGCTTCCTAAAGAATGATGATGAGTCTCTGCTTAATAAACAGAGAAAGAGACAACCATTGGAAATTTTTGAGGTTTGTGAAGATGAGTGCTAATTTATAAAAAATTGTCTGAGCAGCAGAGTGAAGCATGGACTGGAAATGGTAAAGTCTGGAGGCAGACAGGTCAGTGAAGAGGCTGTTTCAGTGAATTCAGGAAGACAAGTGCCCAGACTAGCACTGTGGCTGCTTGGATGAAAAAGAACAGACTAATCCCTGGAAATGTTGTGAAGAAAGACTCAGTCGAAGTTAGCCACAGACTACATATTGGGGTTGAAATATAGTTATCAAAGATACCATGGATGTGGTCTTGAGAGATGGAGAGTTTGGTAGTGCTGTCGACAGTGATTGAAACATTAAGGGAAGGAAAAGATTTGGAAAGGAAGATGAGGTGTTAGGCTCCTTTGTACATTTAGACCCAAGCCAGTCCCTTGTCCTTAATCTTTTTACTTCCCTATTCCTAAGAACTTCATGAAACCCTCAAAGGACATGAATATCCTTCTCCCTCCACTATTGTCTTTCCAGCCTTTTTTCACATTTTTTTCATTTGGAAAACAGCTCAAATTGTGCCCACTAACGTTGCCAGCAGGAACGTGACAGGTAAATACTACTGGGATTTACCTTCTAGTAGGCAGAATCCTGGGTATGGGTCCTGGTTTTCTAGTCTCAAATGACTGGAGCTGGCTTGGATTTACCTGTAGGCCTCATTGCTCTCTGTTCATCTCTGATCTCTCTTCCTTGACCCACATATCCATATTCTGCAGCTACCTTCTGAGTCTCTTCTCAGGATATGTGCTGCTACCAGATGATGTAGGAGCTAAGACCTAGGAATGGCTTTGAGGGTCCTAAATGCCTCAGGCTTGACCCTGCGTCCTTATCTTAAGTGGGGAATACACCTTGATTAGAATCTGTATCTTCCCTTCTCCTGGCTTGTACAAATCTGATTTTATATCGCTTCATCATGTGCACTCAGGCTCCAATCTGTCAGCAGTGCTGTCTCTCACTAGTCTCCACTGTTTAGTCCATGAGTTTCCTAGGATTTCCAGTTAAAAATAAAAATGAGGGTAGTTCGCGGAAGAAAAGTGTGGCCAATTAGGGATGGGACTGGAAAGAGAGGAAAACTTCTCAAATAGGAATTAATATTCCAGCAACAGTGACTGGAATTATCACTATGAGCAGGGTTTTGGAATCCTGGGGTACATTAGCAGTTACCTTATGACACTGTGCTGAGCTGAGCTACATGCTGGGCTAGACACTAAACCTGGTCCCTGTTCTACAAGGGGCTGATAATCAAGGCAAAATGCCCATACAGACTCTTTGGGAAATATAGAAGTGACAAGAAAATAAAAGAAGAGCTTAGTGAACATTTTCAAAATTCAGATGAGTCACTTGAAGTGAAAATAGTGTATTTTAAAAAAATGACCCAGTTTTCTCTCCCAGAAATTGACTTCCAGTAACTGTGTCTGTGAAGATCAATTTACATTGCCCTCCATAAGACAGGGAAGTCAATCCTATAAATGTGGGGACAGTCTTTCCAGCATCCCTAAAGAAAATAAGATTCTCTAAGTAAAAAGGAAAAAAAAAATTCCCAAAGGGCCACAAAAATAAATAATTTTGCCAAGTCCTTCTTTTCAAGCAGTTTGATTTACCTCTACATTTAATGGATTCTAAACTACTTATAATTTAGTAGTGTAAAATTTTAAAATATTTTCCTCTTTAAAATATTTTATAAAGAAGAATGTTGAATTAGTGAAAAATGAGGCACAATTATCTCAAGAATAAACACTGCACATTTCATTAATATGGCAATGCCATTCTGAGCTCCCTGAGGAGCCTTATTTACCTTCAGTCATATTCCTCTTAGGTGCTTAATAAATACTTTTGAATAATAATGTTGGTATTTGTTAAGCGCTTACTATGTGCAGAGCACTTTTCTAAGCACTGGGGTAGATAGAGGGTAATCAGGTTGTCCCATGTTAGGTTCACAGTTAATCCCCATTTTACAGATGAGGTAGCTGAGGCACAGAGAAGTTAAGTTACTTGCCCACAGTCACACAGTTGACAAGTGGCAGAGCTGGGAGTCGAACCCATGCCCTCTGACTCTGAAGCCCAGGCTCTTTCCACTGAGCCACGCTGCCTCCCGATGAAAGAAATGATGCCAATAAATACTTTTGAATGAAATAAATGATGTCAATGAACAAATCCAAACAAATAAATAATTCTGTCATTTCAAGGTCAGTAATTCAAAAATTTAAACAATAATGTTTGCAATGATTTAGTTATTCCATTTAAAAAACGATTATGACTGGAATTGAACTTTTTTTTTTTTACTAAGAAGGATTTTTCAAGGGAAAAAGAGTTCTTAAAATAAAAAGTAAGCACTCATGGAATACAGAACAGCTGGTTTTGGTTGGCCATGCTTGTCCAGGATGAATTTTACTCATGACCCTCATTCCTTCAGTAACATTGCTACCAACAGCTAACTGGCTGTAATTTTTTTTATTTAAATTCTTAAAAAAAACATGTCGGGGGCATCTACTTTCACAACCTATTTTCTCAGTCTGTAAAACTCAGTGAAATTACTCCACTCTAACCACAGTCAGAAAGGTAAGGTTAATATGCCCAAAGGATAAATTTCAATTTAGAAAGACACTATTTGTTGAAGTTGCATTCTTGAACTTACCCACAGTTGAACCATGATAAAGTAGGTATATGTAAATACTACTCTCCCTTGGTAAACGTGTCAGAGCCGTGACCTTAACCTTTTCCTGGGAATCAACTTGATGCACAAGTGACCCACTAAATGACACACAAGGCGAGAAGAGTAGGTGCCCAAGTTTGTTATCCCAAACAGTGCCACGATTTACTCCATCCTTTCCCAGTTGGGCAAAATAATCCTGGCTTAAAAAAATCCATGTTCTCCAAGATCAATGATGGTCATTTAGCCAAAGCAAATGGCTCTTGTACTATCCTAATCTCAGTTCCACTTATCACACAATTGACCACACTAGAAACTTGCTACTCACCAAGTTTTCCTCCTATTTCTTTGACTGCTCTCTTTCTTTTTCTCATTCCCTAACTCTTCTATCTCTCACCCCTCCAAATTTAGGTTTCTTCTTAGGGTATGTTCTGGGTCCCTTAATCTTTTGCTCCAGACTCTATTTCATCTTACCATACCTTTGTTATTTCCAGTTGTTTCCTTATTCTCCCTCCTGCTCTCAAATTTTTAAAAGGTTTGTATGTCCACCATTAGCTTATAAACTCCTTGAGGGCAGGGAATATGTCTGCTTCTATTGTATTTACTCAGTGCCCTGATCACAGAAGTTACTCAATAAATGAGAAACAGCATGTGCAGTAGATATAATAAAGGGCTGGGAGTCATAAGGTCATGTGTTCTAATCCCTGCTCTGCCACTCGTCTGCTGTGTGACCTTGGGCAAATCACTTTGCTTCTCTGGGCCTCAGTTACCTCATCTGGAAAATGGGGTTAAAGACTGTGAGCCCCACATGGGACAAAGACTGTGTCCAACTTGATTTGCTTGTATCCACAGTGCCTGGCACATAGTACGTGCTTAAATACCATAATAATAATACCAATAAACTAATAAAAATTTAATTTTTATTTCCCTTACAGACATATTGTCCTTAGGCATCTATACAGAACCTAATTTTGTCTGGAAACATTCATCTCTATGTCACTGTAAATATAATTTTTCATTATTTCAAAAATTGAACAATTTATTATTTTCTCATTCCATGAAAGACAGAAGTAACTTCAAAGAACATGTACCTAGTAATAAAATTTAATTCATAATTCTAGTAGAATCTACCAAGAACCTGTTGGTTTTGAGATCAGATTGTCTATATCTTACTTGTGAGGTCCATCATTGTTTGAAACGATAGCTAAATGAGGTGAAATTTTGAACACAAAGTCTTCAGGGTCACTGTGGAAATGTTCTTAATATTTACTTTAAAAACAGGTTTACCCTTATGCTTTGAAAAGCATTAAGCAACTTTAAAGAAAGAGACAATAAATCAATTAAGCTCATTTTGGTAAATGTAAATAAATTTAACATCTTAATCTGTTGATTCTAAATGCACAACATGACAAATTTGGAAAAAATATAATCATTGTTTCTTGGCTCTCATTCTCCTTAATGCTGGCTGCTGTGAAAGAAGTGTGTTTTTAGCAGGAAGAAATTGACAGAAATGCTTAAGCTGTGTTGGCAAGCAGTTTTGTATTTGGCCTTTTCCAGTTGGTGCATCAAGATGATGACAGGTCCCAAATAAATGAACAATTTAATTTTATAAATCAAAAAAAAAAAGGGAACAAAACTTAGAGAAGGGAAGGAGCACTTACAGCTTAAGAAGCGCACAACAGAGTAAATTATTATCATCTCATTGTGGCTGAAAGAGAACACAAAAGACAGGAGTAGGGAGAAGGGAAGGAATGACCACCACAAGCTTTGTAAGCCTACAAATGTTTGGTTTACAGGATGTTTACTGTATTCTAGCAGCAATCCCAAGATTAAACTTCTTCAGGAATTGGGATGATGGGAAAATTTCCATTAGATTTCAGTTCACAGATAGAGTGGTCATCCCTTATGACAGGTTTACATTCAGTTATATAGCTGACCAGAAATACCAGACATCCCTTATGACAGGTTTACATTCAGTTATATAGCTTATTGATGTCTAAAGAATTGTGAAAAAGGCTTTCTGTGGAAAATTATTATTATTAATCATATTTATCGAGTGCTTACTGTGTGCAAAGCACTATAGTAAGAGCTCATGGAAATACACAGAACACAAACCATTTTGCCAACTGGATGAAGACATCAGTTGCTCTGGAGTCACGTTTCCTTTCAAGGACCCTTTTTGGTAGGTACCACTTCAGTGGCAAGAGCTGAAGTGGAGATGAGAGTTTTGCATTAAAATATCAGCCATAAATGCTCATGGAACTATACCACTAGCCAAAGGAAAGGGGGAAGTCTAACTGAAAAATGAATCATGTGGTATTAAATGGGACATACAACTACTCTATTCATGTATGTTATTTCTTTATAAACAATTTCATTTAAGAATGTGTTGGTGATGTGGGTAAAAGAAGAGAAGGAAAGAGGAAGAAGTAGAGCAAGAAATGAAACATTAAGATTCTCTTGCCATTCAGTTCCCTATAGTTTCTCCTGGCCAAGGTATACAGGACTCATGAATACTTTTTTACCGAAGATTGGGTAGTCCTTTCTTTCACCCTTGTCAATTGAAGTTTTTAAGATATCCTATTCTGGAAATTTGTAAGGATATTTCTCTCATATTTTAGAGACTAAAACAAGAAGAATGAATTGGAAACCTTCCAAGCCTAATTAAATAATGTATTTGTCCCCATTGAGAACATATCTTTTTCTTTATGGTCAAGAATTATTTTCATTTGGTTTGAAAGGATCTTCTTACTCTCACTGTAAAAGTCATGCTATGGGGAACTGACATTCCTTTGAGGAAAAAAAATAATAACAATAATAATTATTATAATTATGGTACTTGTTTAGTGCTTACTATATGCCAAGCACAGTTCTAAGCTCTGGGATAGATACAAGTTAATCAGGTTGGATGCAGTCCCTGTCCCACACTGAGCTCATACTCTTCATCCTTCTTCATCCTTACAGATAAGGTAATTGAAGTACAGAGAAGTTAAGTGACTTGCCCAAGGTCACACAGCAGACAAGTGGTGGAGCTGGGGATTAGCACCCATGACCGTCTGAATCCCAGCTCTATCCACTACACAATGCTACGTATCTAAACAATTTCATCAAAATCACTTTCTGTAATCTTAAAGATAATCATAGGTTGGGTAGGTTACTATTTTCTTTTGGATACATGAACATCCATTACTTCAAGAACATTTTACAAAAGTTATGTAGGCTTTGGAAACAATTTCTTGGCAATTTTAAAGTGGTATTTACTTTTCAGAGGATTAATTTAGCATATTATCCTGAATCATTTGAGAAGCTACTATTTTTAGTGTAGTCACTTTTCACTCAAAGGAAATGTTTTAAACAATATAACTGGTCATGTTGTCTTAACAAAGTCCAGCAGATATTTTTGATGAAGAAAGTTAACAGTATTTTTTAATGATAATCTGGTTCCAAGAATTCCTAGGATATGATAAGTTTTATGACAAATTTATGGGAGAGGCAAATGAGTCCCTATTGCATTTAATATTTCTTTACTATACTTTTTAAACACTTACTTTGTGCTAAACACTCTATTAAATGCTGGGGTAGATAGTAAACAATTCAATTGAAATAAATACATAATTTAGGTAGATGTGCAAAACATCTCTAGACTGTAAGCTCATTATGGGCAGGGAATATGTCTGCTAATTTCTCTTGAACTGTGTTCTCCCAAGCACTTAGAACTGTGCTCTGCACATTATGACTAATGGATTAATGGAATGAATAATATGCATCAAGAGTTGGGAGTGGTTTGATTCACGTCTGGTTAGTGTTCATTGGATTTTGATACAATTTCCTGAATTTCAGATTTTTAACGTGAATCAAAAAACTGAAATTCAGGAAATTCTATCAAAATCTAATGAACACTAACCAGACATTTTAGCTTTGAAAAATTGCACTGAATTTCTCTTAAATTCCTTCCCAAGATTGTTTCCCCTTTCTCCAAATTACGCTGAATATAGTAAAAAGGGGCTTTAAAATAGTGCTGTGTCATTTCTGCTTCTTACCTCAAAGATGGAAGGGCCTTGCATCGGGTCCTCTGCCACACTGGAGAAGGGGCTGCTGGGAACCAGATGGTATGAGGGTTGGGTGGTCTTATTCCAGGCCATTGAGCTTCAGAAACTAGGGGAGAAAATGGCTCCAAAATATTCATAATGGTGATAGGCAGTATAATTCAGAACTAAGTGCTGCTGATGTGTAGTTTCAGTGATTCCCTAAATATTCAGTGACTGCCCTTGAGCCTTGGCTCAATCAATGGTACTGAGTGCTTACTGTGGGTAGAACACTGTGTAGAGCACTGTACTAAGGACTTGAGAGATTACAATGCAAAAGAGTTGGGAGAATTGGCTCAATTCTAACATGGGTAACAAATCCTGTGCTCCCCACTTTTGCCACTTGTTTTAATTAAATATAGCCTTACAGAGACTTGGACACATAAGAATGATCATATTCCAAATACCTATCAGTGGAAACAACTTTAAGAAATTTCACTTTATTTCAAGCCAAGAGAAAAGGGCAAATCTCTTAAGGTTTCAAATAATCTCATCTCTTTCATAAGAACACATCTGGTGCCGGCTAGATAATTCTTCTCTTCTCTCAGTGTGTTTCCTGGCATGTGTTTTGTCTACCCAGGCTGTTTATGTTAAAAGGTAGCATAGACTTTTCAAACAAGCCCTGAACCTGAGACTCTGGAGATCTAGGTTCTAGCCCTGACTCTTCTCCTGGCTAATCGACCAAAACAAATAGAACACTACTTGGCAAAATTTTTTGCAGAATCCACGTTTCTTAATGATCCTAATGAAATCTGCCTCATTAGCCAGTAAATGATAAGAGGATTCGCTTTTAGGACATTTGGTCACAATTCATGGATGCACTGAAGACCATTAGATCGCACTCATGCAGACAGATCTTTTTTTTTTTCTTTCTTTCTTTTGGAAAGATTTCAATGTAGTGTGTGCCATTCCCATTGACACACTACTCTGAAATGCTGGGCACTCAGCACTACTCCCATCATCCTCTTCAGTCTGCAATGTGGGAAGAGGGCTGGAAACTGGAAATGTCCCAAATTATAATGGCCAATCAAGATGACTTCTTGACATAAAAATTTTGCTGGAGAGAAACTGAGACCAGACTAATGATTCCTGGCACCACAAAGTTAAGCTCATTTACCCAGGAAAATCCCTGCTTACATGATTTGTTCTTATAGTTATATATGCCCTGTCAAGACAAGAATTGCAAGAGATTCCCAGTTGATCACTCCTTTCAAAACATGTCTAAATAACTCACCACACAGCTCACCAATCGACTTACAAATGAGCATGTAAGCATTAATCAATCAACTGTATTTATTGAGCACTTCTTCAGGGCAAGGCACAGTATTAAGTGCTGGGGAGAGTACAACTGCAAGGGTGAAACAGAAGGGAGTGGGAGAAGAAGAAATGAGGAAGTACTTTGAAAGCATGGGCTAAGAGTAGAAGGAGCTAGGTTCTAATCGCGGCTCCAACACCTGTCTGCTGTATGACCTTGGGCAAGTCACTTAACATCTCAGTGCTTCAGTTGACTCAACTGTAAAATGGGGATTAAGACTGTGAGCCTTATGTGGGACATGGACATGGCCACAGTTAGTTTGTGTCTGCATTAGTTCTTAGAACAATGCCTGGCACATAGCGCTCAAGAAATACCATAAAAAAAAGTTTGGACTGGAGTGGGAAGATCAGCAAAGAGGCTGTTGCAGTAATTAGAGTGGGATAGGATCAGTGTTTGGATTAGCATGGTAGCAGTTTGGATGGAGAAAAAAGGGCGGATCTTAATAATGTTGTGAAAAGGTTGAACAGACAGGATTTGGTGACAGACTGAATGTGGGTATTGAATGAAAGAAATCAGTAGATGTTAATGCCGAGGTTATGGACTTGTGATATAAAGAAAATGGTAGTGCTGTCTACAGTGATTGGAAAGTCAGAGAGAGGACTGGTTTTGGTGGGAAGATTAGGAGCTCTCTTTTGGGCTTGTTAATTTTGCGATTTCTGTGTGACATCCAAGTAGAGATGCCCTGAAGGCAAGAGGAAATACAAGACTAAAGACAAGGAGAGATATCAGCTGTAAATTCAGAGACAGTATGGCCTAGTGGAAAAAGAAGCAGCGTGGCTCAGTGGAAAGAGCACGGGCTTTGGAGTCAGGGCTCATGAGTTCGAATCCCAGCTCTGCCACTTGTCGGCTGTGTGACTGTGGGCAAGTCACTTAACTTCTCTGTGCCTCAGTTCCCTCATCTGTAAAATGGGGATTAAGACTGTGAGCCCCACGTGGGACAACCTGATTCCCCTATGTCTACCCCAGCGCTTAGAACAGTGCTCGGCACATAGTAAGCGCTTAACAAATACCAACATTATTATTATTATTAAAAACAGTCCTGGGAATCAGAGGACCTGGGTTCTAATCCAAGCTCCCCTAATTGTCTGATATGTGATGTTGGGCAAGTCACTTCATCGCTCTGCTTCAGCTACCTCATCTGGACTGTGAACAATCTGATTAATATGTACCTAACCAAGCACTTAGTTCAGTGCCTGGAACACAGTAAATACTTAACATATGCAGAAGCAGCGTATTATGTCATGCTAACATAACAGAAGCAGTGTGGCTCTGTGGAAAGAGCACCAGCTTGGGAGTCAGAGTCGTGAGTTCTAATCCTGGCTCCTCCACTTGTCAGTTGTATGACTTTGGACAAGTCACTTAACTTCTCTGTGCCTTAGTTACCTCATCTGGAAAATGGAATTAAGACTGTGAGCCCCATGTGGGACAACCAATTACCTTGTATTCCCCCCCGCCCCGCCACTTAGAACAGTGCTTGGGGCTTGGCACATAGAAGCACTTAACAAATGCCATCATTATTATTATTATGCCATAAAAAATAAACAAAATAAAAATGGAACAAAAAAAAAAACCCTGAGTGAATTTTTAGTTTTGTCACTGTCTCAAAATGTTGGATCACATCACAATTTCCCTATATGTGAAATAGAAATGAATAGTAAGACCCTTCTGCATTGAAATAACTCCTGGGGGGGGAGGGGGTGTCAAGCATAACGACTACTAATTCTCCAGTAGTTTCCCAAGTATTGAATACAGTTCTCTGTACACAGAAATGGCCCCAAAATGCAAGTGAGTGATTGGTGTAGCAATCCTATTTATTTAGCACTTACTGTGTTCAGAGCACTGTATTAAGTGCTAGGGAGAGTACAACATAACAGAATTGGTAGACACATTCCCTACCCATAAGGAGCTTATAGTCGTTATAAATAAAAAACATACCTGTGACCAATGACTATCAAATCATGGCATTGATTAAAAAGTGAAAAACAAGTTTTTTCTTTGACAGCTTGAGATGTGAAACATGATATTCATTGTAGCTTATCAGTTCTGTGATTAAACATGCAATTTGGAAGAAAGGATATACTCAAATATGTCTAAACAAAAACCTCCTCTTTTATGCAGAGGGGTAATTAGGCATATGTTACACACACTTCTGGAAGCCAGAGAGAGGGGTTTTTCTTCCCTACAAATATAAACTTGTCAAATATATTTAAAAATGAAATGGTTTTCTGTTTTATTTGTTTGGGGAAATCAGGGCCTTGTTTGCATATATCAAGCCCAAATATCTGTATGTATCAAATATGTTGCATGCAGTTTCTAAAAGTATTTGCTTTAGGAAAACAGTGTACATATTTAAAGTGAGTCGATTATTCATTCTTGCTTTTTTAAGCTGTTTTAAAATTGCATGGAAATCCCTGAAGTGGAAGGCAAAATTCTTCTCTTTCAAGAGTCAGTTGCCAATGAGTTCACTAGGTCCTAAATGCCCAGATCTGCAGGCAAGGTTGAGTCTAAGGGAATTCAGTGACCTGAATGAATCTAATTATCCTTCAGTGGGAGCAAAATCAATTTATAATACTTTTGCTGTGTCTTTTACATGAAGTAGTATGATCCTGCTTTGATTAGGAGATGTTTAATAATAATAATGTTGGTATTTGTTTAGCACTTACTATGTGCAGAGCACTGTTCTAAGCACTGGGGTAGACACAGGGGAATCAGGTTGTCCCACGTGGGGCTCACAGTCTTCATCCCCATTTTACAGATGAGGGAACTGAGGCCCAGAGAAGTTAAGTGACTTGCCCACAGTCACACAGCTGACAAGTGGCAGAGCTGGGATTCGAACATGTTTGGTGTCCAATGTTATCCTTGTCCTGATAAATAGAAAAGAATTGATTTTTTTAGATCTTCATTTTCATAAGTACTTCTTAAAAATGGCATGCTCACAAAGGAGTAAGGTAAAAAGTGGTTTGGCCTTTTAAATTGGAACTTCTAAAAATGGATATTGTTAAATTTTAATATTGGTAATTAGACTAATACGATCTCAATCACAATAATAAAGAATGGTGTGTTTTCAAGACAATGTCCATGTCCAGTAAGGAAGAAAACTCATTTTCATCAGCAAAAGTTTATATTTTTTTGGTCAGCCAAACTCTAATCTTCTCTTCATATATATGAGAGATTAAGAAAAACATTATAAAAAGCTTAACTGAGAGGTCTCATAAATAAGCACTTGTAGTCAAATGAAAAAGCATATCAAATAATTTCCTAGTAAGTAGGTAATAAGGTTTGTGAAAAAAAATTAAAAATAAAAATGGAGGCAATAATGAAATGGGAGAGGAAACTGAGGCTTCAGAGTTCTTGAGAGCAAGTCTGGATTAAGAGGAAGGAGACACAGTTCTACCAACAAGCAACTGGCATTCTTTGTCTCCATTAGATTATACAGTCCCAGTTTTTATTGTAGGTGTGCCTCACCCAACATTTGCTCTTAAATTAAGATTTTTTTTCAGTGCTAATTAGAATATATTGGACTTGCGCTTAGTACAGTACTCTGCACACAGTAATTGATTGATTAACTTTTCAAATGGAGAACAGCCTTAAAAAAATCACTGATATAGGAAGCTTTTATGGTTGCTGAGGTCAGAAAAATTAATATTAGAGAAGTTTATTCACATGCTTTTTTGTTGGGGATTCCTGCTTGTGCCTTTATTTATAACCCTTTGCCTTTACTGATCTTCTTTCACTATGTGGGTCTTTTTTGAATTTCAAGGTGATGGCTACAGAGGATATGGAGTTAATCACAAAACTCCATTAGGTAAATTTTCGTTAATTTCATCCCAGTCATAAGGAAAACAGAAAGCAACGTCAAGTCCTGTCTTCATGCCAGGAGAAGAGATGACTTGTATTCAACTATAGTGGGTAACAGATTACTATTTAACTTAAAATATTCTGTGCTTAACTGTCTAAATATGCACAAATACTACAGCCAGATGGATTGTGCTAATGCGAGGACTGCTAAATGTTATTTCAATCAGGAAAGCTCTATAATAAATAGCTTAATCATTAATTGCATTAGTGTTCATTAAACTCCATTAATCCTTAAAAATGAATTTTATATGAATGCACATGAAATATGGATTTACCCCGGGATGTTTTTGAAATCATAGCTTTCATATGCATGCACATCTTATCCTCTTCATACTTAAGAGCAACTTTACCCCGTTACTAAATCCATGTAGTTTTATTTTTCCCTAAAAATCACAATGTTTCCTTCATCAAGGAAGAATGCAATGTTTGTGCTTCGCAGCTCCTAAAATCCAATCAATCAATGGTATTAATTTTTATTTTTTGGTATTTGTTAAGCACTTACTATGTGCAGAGCACTGTTCTAAACACTGGGGTAGATACAGGGTAATCAGGTTGCCCCACATGAGGCTCACAGTCTTAATCCCCCTTTTTACAGATGAGGGAACTGAGGCTCAGAGAAATTAAGTGACTTGCCCAGAGTGACACAGCTGACAAGTGGCAGAGCTGGGATACAAACCCATGACCTCTGACTCCCAAGCCCATGCTCTTTCCACTGAGCCACGTTGCTTCTCTATTAATTGAATGTTCACTGTGTGCATAGCACTGTTTTAAGTATTTCAGAGAATACAATACAAGAGAATTAATAGACACCATCTCTGCTCTCAATCATCAAGCCATCGGATTCCACTACTTTCAATATGATCCTCAATAGGTTCCTAACCTAGTGGAAAGATTATATAACTAGGGGATCTGGTTCTTTAACCGGCTACACTACCTGTCCGCTGTGTGACCTTGGGGAAGTCTTTTCATTTCTCTGGGCTTCAATTTTTGTATCTGTGAAATGGGGATTACATATCTACTTTCCCTTCTACTTAGATCGTGAGCCTAATGTGGAACAGAGAGTGTGCCCAACCTGATTATCCTGTATCTACCCTTGCAACAATGCTTGCTACACCATAAGCACTTCATGACTACTGTAATTATATTATTAATAATAATAATAATGTTGGTATTTGTTAAGCGCTTACTATATGCAGAGCACTGTTCTAAGCGCTGGGGTAGACACAGGGGAATCAGGTTGTCCCACGTGGGGCTCACAGTCTTAATCCCCATTTTACAGATGAGGTCACTGAGGCACAGAGAAGTTAAGTGACTTGCCCACAGTCACATCCTGGCTCTCCCATTTGCCTATGTGAACTTGGGAAACTCACTTAGCACTCTAAAAACTGCATTCTTTTCTGATAAAGGAAGCATTGATATTTTTAGGGAAAACTTTTAGGGTTTAGTAATGGAGTGAATAAAATTGCCCTTGAATATGGGGAGCATATGATGTGCATTCCTACAAAAGCTATGCTTTCAAAGGCATTGCTGGGTAAATCCATATTTCATTTGCATGCATATAAAATTCATTTTTAAGGATTAATGGAGTTTGATGAATGATGCAGTTTAATGAGTTTGATGCAATTAATGATTAATCTATTATAGAGTGCTACTGAGGCTTTTTGCCTCAGTTTCTTCATTTATAAAATGATGAGTAAGTACTTGTTTGGCTTCTGTCTTAGACTGTCAGACCCCTGTGAAACAGAGACTGTGTCCGATATGATTTTGCTTATATCTACCTCAGCACTGAATACATTGCTTGGTAGATTGCAAGTGATTACCAGATACCAAATTCAAAAAGTGTGCAAGAATGACCCATCAAAATGACATTTGTGATACTAAGTTTCCAAGAATCAGCATTCAGAAAAGTTGGTGGTCAGAAATATAAAACAATTCCACCATGTTTGTTTCCCAAAATGTAAGCTTGGGAATAATGATAGTAATTGTGGTATTTTTTAATTATTCCCCAGATTAGGCACACTGTTGTGGTAAAGACTGTTCATTGCTCAGTAATATTGACTTTTAATAGTTAAGGTTCCATAGTTCTGCTAGAGTCATGTTTCAGTCTTGGAAAGCTTATCTTTTCATTAGGAAAACAAAGGTCATGATACCTTAATTTCCTCAGCTTTTTTTTTTAGTCTTTTCAGTGGAAGCCTGACACTTCAATAGTCTCTTCAGTAATCTATATGGTTGCCCATATGCAGGAACTAAATTATACCTATTCAAGTATTTGCAGTTATTTCTTCATCTAGAAATGGAATTATGAGTAGATGTTTAAGATTTCAGGAAATTAAACACATGGGCCAAGTATCATTGGTCAAAATAATTCCAAATATTCCTAGCTTTTCTCTCAGTGGGGTTCAAAAGAAGATGTCTTATTTAAAACTAACCAAAGAATTCACAACTTGTTGCTTTTGTCATAATTTTTAAGAACTGAAAAAAACTAGTATTTGTTTCAGTCCATGTAGTGAGGAATGATACTGCAGGATCATTGAAATTTATGAAGTGTAGGCAGGAGGACAGTGGGATGCAAAGGGTATAGAGGAGATTTTAGGGAGAGCAGCTGTGATGGTTTCAATTATTTTCTATGAAATAGATGGCAAAGTCAATAGGGGCAAGATATGGGGGAAGTGGATGGGGGTTTGCCTAAATATAACTTAACATGAGACAACACACTTAGATTATGGGTTGAGAGTATAACAATCCTGTCAAGTTTTGAAATTGGTAGTAAATAATATCAAGTTAACATGGATGTTTGAATATTTTACAGGCAACTATGTAATCACATGGCCAACAGGTAATATCAACTATCACATTTAATGCTCCAAAATAGTTTGAGGCCAAAGAATTGGAGTATGCAATTCTTTCTCAAGCACAAATTCTATCATCTGGTGATATATATCGAATAAACTCTGGTGCAGTTCCCTTATATGATGCCAGATGGCATTACTAGGGCAGACATGAGGCATCTGTTAGCATAGCTTTAGAGTTCCCAGTCTGCTTTCACTTTCTGCTGTCATCATGCAGATCTGCTTTGATTACATTCACCCTAGAAAACTCACAGTTCCAAAGTTGACAGATTTAGCATCTATGATCACTGAAAAATTCACCAAGAACATTTTTCATAAATTCATAAAAAAATACTCAATGAGTAGGCCACTCCAATATTATTTTTATCATTAAAACACAAAATTTCTTCAAACATGCTTTTTAGAAGACCAAATCCAATATGAGATCAAATTAAACAAGTATAATTTCTTTTGTGTTCTTCAAGCTATTGAAACGTATTTTAAATTAAGAGGAAAAGAAAACAATTGCTAAAAATGGACAGATAATTAAAAAAGTCAAGTCCATATTATAAAGCTCTATGGATAGGAAAACACCATGAAATGCCCCTTCAGAGTGTTTTTTAGTGATCTTCAGCCCTACTTAGTAAACATTAGTTTTTCCTGTTTGATTAGATGTGATTATCTAAGCATCAAAAATTCCAGTTTCTTCTATTAGCAAAGTATATGTACTGTGTCTTCTCCCTGGGACACAGTCTGTTGAGTTTGACATTTAAAGTGTACCTACATCAAGAATTCTAAGCTGCAAATCTTTCAGCCATCTAAAGGGTTCATTTCTACTTACATAGTTTTTCATTTTTCAGATGCCAAAAATAAAGAGGAGGGAATGAAATATTGTCAAGGATTTTGATCACTCTACATTTCCATGATCTCATTTATTAAAATTGGTTAGAATCTCAACCAATCCTATCCAGTTTCTAGGAGGTGAATTGTGAAAAGCTTGTTGAAAGTCTTAAAGGCTTTCTTAACTTTCTTAACTAATTGTATTTTATCTTCCCAATAGCAAGTTAAGTGTTGGGAGACCCAATCAAAGCACGGAAAGAGCCAAAATCAGTGTTCAGTGAACATCTCAGTTGAAAAGAATACAGATGGATATTTGCCATTGTTAGACCCAGAGATTAGTGAAAAAGATATGTGGGTTAATAGAAGTTTGTGGCTAAACTTCTCAAGAATGTGACAACTTTAGCTTATGACCTTTTGGGGGAAATGATGGAATCATGAATCGCCAAGTAAATCCTTATGTTCTAGTCTATTTTACCACAATTACTGAGAGAGAGAAAACTCACCATATATCTGAGCTAAGGAGGAGCATATTTCCCTTACCAGAAAGCAGCCCCAGGGTGCAGAGTGGTAGCCAGCAGAGAGAATGGTTTTTCTCTAGGAAATCCCTGTATCAATCAATTGCTTCATTCAACTAATCTCCACTTTAACTCTTCTGAGGGGTGGGACAGTTCTCTACCTCTGGCATAGAAGAACTCATCCTAGAAAGCCTCAGTGGCATCTGGGAAATATAGGCAAATCAGCCCCTTTGGAAGAACCCCACTTTTATCTATTACCTGAATGTGATTGGGTTGCCCCTAACAAACTTTAGCATATAAATACTTAATCTTAGAGAGTTCTATATTTCACAGATGAGCAAACTTATTTTTCATTGAGGGCATTTTGTAGCCCATCTTGGCCCCACTTTTCTGTTGTGCTATGTTCAGCTGGGTCAGAAATGTCCACACACACACACACACACACACACACACACACCCACACCCCCCCACACCCACACCCACACCCCCCCCACACCCCCCCCCCCCAGTTTCTGGTCTCTGTGCCCTTCCACTTTACAGTTGCTTCTGAGACATCTTGTAGATTCTGCAATGCTATTTTCCTCATTTCTGTGGCAGTTGTCTATCCTCAGAATGAGGTGTATGATCTACTGAGCTTAATGTGAGCAGGAATGTTTCTGTTTGTTATTATATTGTACTCTACCAAGCACTTAGTACAGTGCTTTGCACACAGTAAGGGTACAATGAATACAAGTGAATAAATGAATGAATAATCATGTCTCAGTGATGCAAAACATTTTATCATTAATTAGTTTTGCATCTAAGGCTAGATTTACTCTCTGCAACTTCAGGCCAATTAAAAAGAAGTGGTCCAAACTTAGTGTGCTTCATAACATAAACGTTACCTGTTGTGCCATAGGAATTTTATATTTATGCCTCATGGGTTAAATCCTCTCATAAAAGTAATCATTAATAATATTTAACCTTCAAAATGAACAATCTGCAGCCATCAAGGAGGTTGGATTTAACATTTCAGTACTAAACTTCTGGTCAGCTTTCCACTTAAAGCTGTAATAGGTGTAATGAAAAAATAATGGCTACTGTGAGATCCTAAATGAATGAAATGACAATTAAAAATACAAGCAACTCTAATCCATCATCTTTCTTGCAGTAATTAATTTCTTTTTATTTCAAGCTGTTGCCAGGTAGGACCAGTTGACCTCTTTATTGGTACATTAAAAACTAAAATGAAAAGAACTATGCTTAAAACTGTTCCCCAAAGTCAAATCAATACATATAGAACATTGTCCCAAATTTTGGGACTTGATTGCATGGTCTTATTAAACAGTCATTCAATTCATGGAGAAGGTTTTCCAGTAAGGAGACTGTCTTTGACTTATGTTCAAGTTAAGACAAATAGTACTTCTATTTCTAAATTTACATCTTGTTTCAAACTTAACCCTCATCAATCTTGATCTTACACAAATGTCTTTTTTATGTTAACTGCATCTAGGATTGGTAGGGGTGAATATGTGAAATGTGGACAGAGTCTCTATTACTTAATGCTAGGGAGGAGATAGAAGGTAAAGAGGATAGCGTTGGGGGGGGGGGTTAAGAGAACAAAAGAAAATGGGAGGTGGGTAAACTACCTGATCATCAGGTAAACCCAATCCATTAAATAATTGATCAAAATTAGGTGGCATATATTGTAATCAGAGTGGGGTACTAAGTGCTTAGAAGAGTACAGTACAACAGAGTTGGTAGACATGTTTCCTGCCCACAGGAAGCTTACTCTCTAAAGGGGGAGACAGACATTAAAATAAATTCCACATATGTGCTATGGGGTTGTGGCCAAATGAAGGGTGAATAGACAAGGGTGATGCAGAAGGGAGTATGAGTGGGAGAAGATGAAATGAGGGCTTAATTGGGGAAGTCCTCTTGCAGGAAATGTGATTTTAATAAGTCTTTGAATGTGAGATGATTGATCACCTTTTGGATATGAAGGGGGAGGAAGTTTCAGGAGGGAGTTTCAGCCCAGACACAGAAAATGGACAAGGGTCACCAGGATAAGTTAGCTACACTTACACGGAACCTCGATACAATAATAATGATAATAATAATATAATTAAAAAAAATTGTGGCATTTAAGTGCTAAGCACTGTACTAAATGTTGGGGTAAATACAAGATAAGCCCATTCGTCATGGGGCTCACAGACTAAATAGGAGGGAAAACATTTTGTAGATGAGGGAACTGAGGACCAGAAAAGCTAAGTCACTTGCTTAAAGTCATTGAGTGGGTAAGTAGTAGAGCCGGGATTCAAATACAGATCCTCTGACTCCATGATCTTTCCATTAGGCTATGCTGGTCCTCAACAGTAATCAATCAATCAATATTTCTTGTTCATTCATTCAATTGTATTTATTGAGTGCTTACTATGTGCAGAGCAGAATACTGAGCTCTTGGAAAGTACAATTTAGCAATAAAGAAAGACAATCTCTGCCCACAACGAGCTTAGAGTCTAGAAGTCAGGCTGACCACTGTGTGCTGAGCACTGTAATAAGAACCTGAAAGAGTACAACAAAGTTTGAAGACCAGACAAAATCATTTACAGCTGGGAGAGGAAAATATAAAAGTTGTATATCAATCAATAAATCAATGGCATTTATTAAATGCTTACTGTGTACAGAGCACTGACCTTGGGAGAGTATAGTATGACAGAATTGGTAAAGAGGTTTCCTGAACCTCTATGAGCTTAGAGTCTAAATGTAAAAAAGTGCTTAAATAATAGGGTATCCAAGTCAAGATGGACAGGTGTGTGGAAGACAATAACTGTGTAGTAGTAAAAGTATTTATAGCATTTACTGAATGCCCATTGGTGCACTCTACTAAGTGCTTGAGAAGAACAGAGAATAGACAAATAGTGTAATCAATGAAAGTATCTGAATGTACACCTGAATTATTCACTGACTGTACAACTGAATATATATGAAAGCACTCAGGATAGGTACAGATATGTGCATAATTGCTTAAGACTACTAGTAGATTTGCATGACTAGAGGTTCTGAGAGGATATTAGAGAAGGTGTTTGGAAGACCTGGTGATTAAGGAGAGCAGGAAATGTGGGGAACATTGTGATCCATCAGATTTGGGGTGAGAGGGAGTCAAGGCTAGGACAACAAGATCGTGAAAGGAAAAAGTGGATGAATCAACAGGCAGACACAGTTGATTAGAAGTAGATATTTAGCTTGAAAGGACAAAGAAATTGACCTGATGAATAATGGAAAAAAAGAGGACATTTCTTTTCCAATAGACCAAGTTTGTTGAGAGCCTTGAAGTCATATCTGAGGGTTAGTTTGACTGTTTCAGAGAGACCAGGAAGCAGGTGGGGGATTTTGAAGAGTGGAGAGATGGAAGCCACATGATGTTCCAAGATGGTCCTTGAAACAACATGCAGTATAGATTGGAATAGCTGGAGGCATGGAAACCAGCAAGGATGCTGATGCAATAGTTTAGCTATGTCATGACTTGATCTTGCACTATGATGGTAGCCATATGAGTGAAGAGGAATGGGCACATCCAGAATACAGTAAACAATATGAAAATTGAAAGAGAGCAATCCAGGATAACAAAAGTTGTAGGATTAAGTAAAGGCAGGATGGTGATGGGAAATCGGGGCAAGGCATGTCTTTAGAGAAAAAGATAAGTACTTCCATTTTAGCCATAATTGGCACAGAAATGCTGAAGTACTGGTTGGAAAGGTATTAGCTAGGAAGAGGAAAAGGTACCAGCTTAATGTCCTAGAGAGGATGTAATTGCAGAAGAGGCTTTGAAGATGGGGAGGACGGTCATTTGGGGGATGGATTTCTAAGGAGGAGGGAGAGGAAGTGGCATGGCCTACTAGATAGACTAAAGGCCTGAGAGTCAGAAGGACATGGGTTCTAATCCTGGCTCCACCACTTGTCTCCCATGTGACCCTGGGCAAGGCACTTCTCTGCCTCAGTTGAAATGGGGATTAAGACTATGAGCCTCATGTGTGGCATGATGGTGTCCAATTAATTAGCTTATATCCACCCCAGCAATTAGTACAGTGCCTGGCACATAGTAAGGACTTCACAAATGTCATAAAAAATGGGGAAGGGCTTGAACACAAGAATGGAATGGGAGTGATGAAAATGAGTCAAAGTCAGCAGTTTCACTTTAGAAAAACGAAAACTCATGCTAGAACAATGAGAAAAGAGAGCAGATGAGTAAGAGGCAGAATTTATTGCAGCCAAAGGTCAGGAGTTTTTCCTTGATATGGGAGGAATGGGCAACAACTGATTGCTTAATTACTCATATACAATTGATAGAGGATGCTCTTCTGGGTAATTTTAGTAAAATTAGGATAACTTTTAGGATCCACGGTTGCACTGTGAAAATTGGTTCCACCTTAAGGCAATTTTCAGAAACCTATCATCATCTAGACTATAAACTCGTGATGAGCAGAGAATATGTCTGCTAATTCTGTTGTATTGTACTCTCCCAAGATCTTAGCACTTTGCACATAGAAAGAGTTCAGCAAATGCCATTGTTCGATTGATTTCTTACATCTAAAATAGGCCTCTACATGAAAAATAGATTATACAACAATAGTTGGTTTTGTAACTCTTATCAAATGACCAGTGAAGAGGATCAAGACCTATTTTGTGATAGTGAAGGTAGAGATCCAATCAATTTACTTAGCCTTTGGTCAAAATGTTGGAAACATTTAAAGTACCCAAATCTCTAAGATTCAGACCAATGGTTGCTCTTTTTGAATAAAATGAAAAATATAAAAGATCAATCTGTCAACTAAATCCCCATTTATAGAATATATTCTTCTGTTTCACCAATAAATATAATATCCATTGACCTTTCAAGAACAGTGTTAAATAAATCTCCATTTATCATACATTTACTAGTCAAACAGAAAAATCATGACCAATAGAGCAATATTATTAGACTCTTTGGAAGTGCCCCATTTAAATGTTTAAGAATTCTGCTCAGGCTCTCTGAATTATCATTTCATCTTGACATCTGAACACTGGATCTTGGAAACCTAGAATATAATTTGATTTTATTTGAATATGACACTCATTGCTTCAAGAGAAGCAGAGTGGCTTAATGGAAAGAGCACAAGCTTGGGAGTCAGAGATCATGGATTCTAATCCCGGCTCCACCACTTACCAGCTGTGTGATTTTGGGCAAGTCACCTAAATTCTCTGGGCCTCAGTTGCCTCATCTGTACAATGGGGATTAAGACTGTGAGCCCACATGGGACAACCTGATTACCTTTCATAAAACTCAGCACTTAGAACAGTGCTTTGCACATAGTAAACAATTAACAAATACCATTATTATTGTTTAACATCCATATTTTTCAGTCATGACAAATAAAATAATCCACAAAAAAGTGGGTAACTAAATCCTAGAACTTCAGTAGCCATTTGGAGTTAAGAATCTAAGAGCCTAGTCCCTCTAGACTTTAAGCGTACTGTGGGCAGGAAGTATGTCTACCAAATCTACTGTATTATATTCTCCCAAGTGCTTAGGACATCAATAAATATCAAGCATTGGTTGATCATTTTGAACAAAAATTTAGCATAATTGAAAACTACTAAGATTTTTCCTTCTGCAGTTGTCCATTAATTATTTTACTGTTCTCAAGAATCCAGTGCCATTTGGTTACAAACAGTTCATCTGTATTTGATAAATTAATTTGTTTTCTTTGATATTAATTGGTTATTCAATTATGGCATTTGCTATTTGATAGATGCACTCCCATGTTCCTGGTTGGCATATTTCATCTTGGTGTTATGGGAAAAAAAAATCCTCCATTAAATATTCTTAAATTTCTATAATAGGCATCATCAAGATAAATTACTTCATTCAGTAGTATTTATGGAGCGCTTACTATGTGGAGAGCACTGTACTAAGTGCATGGAATGTACAATTTGGCAACAGATAGAGACAATCCCTGCCCAATGATGGGCTCACATTCTAAAGTACTTCTAACTTTCTTGGAAGATTATTAGGAAAAGGAGGACTTTATCTTGTTGGGAATGGTAATGTGTACCTTGGCATACTGCTTGGGAGAGGAAGAAAGATTAGGTAGTGAACTATGGTCTTGGTAGAGGAGGAGGAAAAGGTATTTCAGGTCTATGTAATGTTACTATGTTAAATTTAAAGTTTCTTCTGGGTTGCAATTCTCATGGAACAAACTTCCTAGACAAGAAATCTCAGAAGGCAATTTAAAAAAATTCCTAAAGTTATGAGACATCTAACATACAATCAACTGTATTTGTTGAACACTTGCTGTGCGGAGAGCACTGAACTAAGTGCTTGGTTGAGTAATAATAATGTTGGTATTTGTTAAGCACTTACTATATGCAGAGCACTGTTCTAAGCACTGGGGGAGATACATGGTAATCAGGTTGTCCCACGTGAGGCTCACCGTTAATCCCCATTTTACAGATGAGGTAACTGAGGCACAGAGAAGTTAAGTGACTTGCCCACAGTCAAAACAGCGGACAAGTGGCAGAGCCAGGAGTCGAACTCAAGAGCTCTGACTCTGAAGCCCAGGCTCTTTTCCACTGAGCCACGCTGCGTTGGTAGACACATCCCCTGCTCATAAGGAGTTTACAATCTAGAGGGGAATTCAGACATCAATACAAAATACATATAAGATATATATAGATATATATATATATGTACATATACATAGATGTTGTCTAGCTGAGGGTGGTTGATTAAAAGGATGCAAATCCAAGAACAAGGGAATGCAGAAGGGAGTGGGAGAAGAGGAAATAAGGGCTTAGTCACATAAGATGTCTTGGAGAAGGTGTGCCTTCAGTAAGGCTTGGGGAGAGTAATCATCAGTTAGATATGAAGAGGGAGAGCATTCCAGGTCAGAGGCTGGATATGGGTGAGAAGTCGGTGGTGAGATAAAGGAGACTGTGTACAGTGAGCAAATTGTCATTAAAGAAGCAAAGTGTGCATGCTAGGTTTTAGTAGGACATCATTGAGGTAAGATAGGAGAGGGCATGGGACTGAATGCTTTAAAGCCAATGTCAAGGAGTTTCTGTTTGATGCAGAGGTGGATGGGCAATAATGGAGGTTCTGGGTCAATGGATAAACCTGGACTGAATGATTTCGTAGAATAATCACCTGGACAGCAGAGTTAGGTTTGGAATCGAGTGGCAAGAAACAGGAAGGTTAGCAAGGAGGCTAATGTGGTAATCGAGGCAAGATAGGATAAGTGCTAGCAGTGTGGATAGAAAGGAAAGGGCAGATTTTGGCAATGCTGTAAAGGGCTGAACTGACAGAACTTAGACAAGATTTAAACATACATGATCCCAATCCTCCTTTAGATATTGAGCAGAACTTTAAAGTGGCTCATAAAGTTTACCAAAACTCTTTCCTCCTAATTTACCAATGGCAGATCCTTCAAATTTGGTTATTTTCACTACTTTGCTAGGTTCACCAGAGGTGTAGATTCAGAAACCATGACCATCTACAATGAAAGATTTTTATCTCAAGCATGGATTTACCCATAACAGAATAAATTGCTGGAAATAGAACATAGTCTATATAGTTACATTATAAAACTCCCCAGGGCCAATCCATCAATGAATGGCATTTATTGAGTTCTTACTGAGTGCAGAGCACTGTACTAAGCACTTGGAAGACTACCATATATCCACTAGGCAGCATAGCTCTACTTGGCTGGTCCTTGATAAGGACCACTCATTCTTTATCAACACACACCTTCTTTCTCCTGAACAGGGAGTTAGAAAACTGAAACACCACAACATTCCCTAACTCTCAGTTTCTTCCTTCAATCCCAGGAATTTCTTGCCTTCAGTATTCTGTCTTCCAGTTACTATGCAGGTTTCTCAGTCTTTGATTCCTATAATAATAATCTTGATATTTGTTAAGTGCTTACTATGTACAGAGCACTGTTCTAAGCACTAGGGTAGATACAGGTTAATCAGGTTGTCCCACGTGAGGCTCACAGTTAATCCCCATTTTACAGATGAGGGAACTAAGGCACAAAGTGAAGTGACTTGCCCACAGTCACACAACTGACAAGTGGTATCAAGATGCCCACCTCATTTTCCATCGAAGCAGATATCCTGCTCTTCCATATTTTAGGATTGCCTTCTTCTCAGGCACCTACTGCTCTCCTGGAATTTATTCCTCCATGGCTAAAATACAGCCTTTCCCTTCTTCTCACCATTTTAACAGCTACTTGCTGATTATCCAGCCGGTCTTTTCCTAATTAGACCATCTGTGATCCTTACCTATTTTTGCAAAGTGGCAAGTGTGATTCTCAGGAATTCATTTTTCACTTGATCACCACACTTTTCCATGAGGCAAGCTAGATATTGCTTAAGGGACATTCACCATAGGTGTCCTTTCCAGGCACAAAGGCACATACGATTACTTGAGGCTTATTTGAGAAAAAGGAAGGATGTCGAATCACGGACAAGATGCTTTATCTCCCCAAGCCCATATGATTAGTTCATATAGTGAAATAGATTAATTGTTATGAAAACCCAGTTAAACTACAGTTGTTTGGGTAAGAATATTCTGGAATTTAAATGAGGGAAGTATCAATTTGATTTTTGTTTTGCTGTTCCCAGGTGACTATATGGCTTGTTTCATAGGACACAATATCAGAATTCTACAAAGTTTACCAATCTGTGGTATTTATTGAGCATGTACTGTGTGCAGAGCACTATACTAAGTGCTTGAGAGAGTCTAATGAAATAGAGTTGGTAGACATGATCACAAAAATACGAGAAATCTAAAATTCAATAGGAGCAATATTTCTCCTTAAGGTTGCTGTTTAAAAAAAACTTTCATTAAGTTCAACTTGATTTACTTTTTTTCTTGAACATTAAGTTAATTTCCACCTTTCAGCTGCAGACAGAAACTAGCTGAGCTAATAATATTCCTTCATTGGAATCCTGAACTGAGGTCAAAGGGAGATAGATAGCTGCCTCTGTTGACTATATTTCTCAGAGGCTGGTGGCCTCCATTTCCCAGAATTCGAGGAATGATACACAATCAGCAAGCGGGGCAGCCTCTTTCTATTCAAGAAAGGGAGCTTCTTTCTTCCTGTCTGCCAATTCAGGCTCTGGGACCCTTGCTCTTTAGGGTTTATTCTACATGCTGACTGGTGAGGACAATCCATCACCAAAACCTGCCTGTCTCACCTTCACAGCATCGCCAAGATCCACCCTTTCCTCTCCATCCAAACCGCTATCTTGTTGGTACAATCTCTCATCATATCCTGGCTGGATTATTGCATTAGCATCCTTTATGACCTCCCAACCTCCTGTCTCTCCACACTTCAGTCTATACTTCACTCTGCTGCCTGGATTATCTTTCTACAGAAATGCTCTGGGCATGTCACCCCCCTCCTCAAAAATCTAAAGTGGTTGCATATCAATCTTCGTATGAAGCAAAAACTCCTCACTATAGACTTCAAAGCTCTCTATCACCTTGCTCCCTCCTACCTCACGTCCCTTTTCTCCTTCTACAGCCCAGCCCCCACACTCTGCTCCTCTGCTGCAAACCATCTCACTGTGCCTCATTCTCACATGTCCCGCCATCAACCCCTGGCCCATGTCCTACCTGTGGCCTGGAATGCCCTCCATCCTCACATCCATCAAACTAGCTCACTTCCCCCCTTCAAAGCCCTACTGAAAGCTCACCTCCTCCAGGAGCCCTTCCCAAACCAAGCCCCCTTTTCCTCTGCTCCCCCTCCCCTCCCCATCACCTGGTGAGGACAATCCTTCTGCTCTATCCTCCCCACCCCACAGCATTTGTGTATATTTGTGCATATTGATTATTCTATTCATTTTATTAATGATGTGCATACATCTATAATTCTATTTATCTATTTTGATGCTATTAATGCCTGTCTAATTTTGTCTGTCTCCCCACTTATGCATTGTGAGCCCATTGTTGAGTAGGGATTGTCTCTATCTGTTGTTGAATTGGTGTCATCCTTGACTCGTCTCTCTCGTTCACCCCACACATCCTATCCGTTACCAAGACCTGCCGATTTCACCTTTACAATATCGCCAAGATCCGCCCTTTCCTCTCCACCCAAACGGCTACCTTACTGCTACAGGCTCTTGTTATATCCCGGCTAGACTGTGTCAGCCTTCTCTCTGATCTCCCTTCCCCCTCTCTTGCCCTGCTCCAGTCTATTCTTCACTCCACTGCCCAGCTCATCTTCCTGCAGAAACTATCTGGGCATGTCACTCCCCTTCTTAAACAACTCCAGTGGTTGCCTATCAACCTCCACTCCAAACAAAAACTCCTCACTCTAGGCTTCAAGGTTCTACATCACCTTGTCCCTTCCTACCTCTCCTCCCTTCTCTCTTTCTACTGACCACCCCCCACGCTCCACTCCTCTGCTGCCCACCTCCTCACCGCCTCTCAGTCTCGCCTATCCCACCGTCGACCCCTGGGCCACGTCCTCCCGCGGTCCTGGAATGCCCTGCCTCCTCACCTCCGCCAAACTGATTCTCTTTCCCTCTTCCAAACCCTACTTAAAACTCACCTCCTCCAAGAGGCCTTCCCAGACTCCCCTTCTCCCTCTACTCCCTCTACCACCCCCCTTCACCTCTCCGCAGCTTAACCCTCTTTTCCCCCCATTTCCCTCTGCTCCTCCCCCCTCCCTTCCCATCCCCTCAGCACTGTACTCATCTGCTCAACTGTATATATTTTCATTACCCTATTTATTTTGTTAATGAAATGTACATCGCCTTGATTCTATTTAGTTGCCATTGTTCTTACGAGATGTTCTTCCCCTTGACTCTATTTATTGCCATTGTTCTTGTCTGTCTGTCTCCCCTGATTAGACTGTAAGCCCGTCAGATGGCAGGGACCGTCTCTATCTGTTGCCGACTTGTTC
Organism: Ornithorhynchus anatinus; assembly: GCF_004115215.2. Lineage (NCBI taxonomy): Eukaryota > Metazoa > Chordata > Mammalia > Monotremata > Ornithorhynchidae > Ornithorhynchus > Ornithorhynchus anatinus. The sequence continues at coordinate 27,507,383 of NC_041730.1, forward strand.
ATTCCAAGCGCTTAGTACAGTGCTCTGCACATAGTAAGCGCTCAATAAATACTATTGAATGAATGAACTTTCCAAATGCTTAGTATGGTGTTCTGTACACAGTAAGCACTCAATTAATGAATATGATTGAATAAATTAAAGAACACAACCTCAGCATTACTAGAACACTGACTGTAGTATCTAATGGATCAAAAGCAATCAATCCAACAATTGTGTTTATTGAGCACTTTCTGTATGAGAGCATAATACTAAATGCTTGGGAGAGAATACTATAACAGAATTAGAACCTGTTCCCTACCAACAGGAGCTTACAGTCCAGAGGAAGCATTCAGATCTGATTTACCTTTCTGCATTTAATATGTGGTTGATAAAATGATGTGCCTAAAATTTAGATCTGAAATTTAGCCAAAAAACGTGCAAGTAAAAGGACACTGTGTGTGATAGATTTTCTTTTTATTTTGTTTTTAAATTTTTACTTTTTCTGCTTATTGCCTCAATTCTTCAGTTTGGGGTTTAAGTACCAGTGTTTTTGAAGTCTTTCTCTTCATGTGGTCATAAAGCCTTTTCCTGTTCACTAGAGCAGCAAAATTACTTTATGCCATAGTGCCAAGGTTTGTCCTGGTTAAGTTCTGACTGTATAGCTGTCTTCTAACTCCCAGAAGAAAATATATTCTAATCTCCACTTTAACTTCACTAGTTATTACTGATTCCTCTCCTACAAGCCTCAGGGAGTCGTTCCTAGCCTATGCTGGTACCTACCTTCTATTGTTCTTCTCCCACCCCTTTATTTAGCCTCTTTGACAAATGGTTTCCCTTTGGCAAAATATCATGAAGTCTCAGAAAAAAAAAGGGAATTTTGCTTTGCTTTCTCTCAAACCTCAGGAATACACCCTCTGGCTAGGATGATATAGTCATACTAATATGGAGAATCACTGTTAGCTAATTTAGACCAATAAAAAAAGAAAGAAAATTTTAACTTCAATTAAAATAATTCTGTTTTTAATACCCATATTTATGAACAATATCACAACCTTCTGTGGGGTACAAACCAAATTGTGAAATCTCATTATCTACTAAACAAGTATTGTTTTGAAAGACAAAGACTCATACTTAAACCCAGATTTCTTGGTTTAAATTGTAAACAAAGAAATCCAGAGCCTTTTCTTTGACTACATCATTTCATTAAATTGTTTTGTTGTTGTTGTTGTTGTTCTTGTTAAGGATCATTAGGAAGACTTTATTCCCAAAACAAAGCCAAGCTTTCTAATAACATAATGGTATAATTTAGTCATTATTTTGGTCTGCTAATTTTTAGAATGTATTTTTTTAAAGGAAACAGGTACAACTGCATTTTAATCGACTGGAAAGGTCCAAACCCCTGGTTCTGCATTCTTGATGATCTGTGAAGCTTTTAATGAGTTGGCAACCAACATTGATTACCATTAAAAAACATCAAAATGAAGAAATGATGCTGCTAGAGAGTGTAATTTTCAGTTCTCAGCAGCAGCAACATGTCTGATAACAGTAGTAGAGATTAAAAAAAAAAAAAAAGAAAAAAGTCTAGCACTCTAGGCACATTAGTGATCAATAAGCTCTTTTGGCTGATTATGATAGTATAATCCAATATTGATAATTGTGGTATTTGTTATATGCTGGGTACTATCCTAAGTGCTGAGGTAGAAACAATGCTGCGGATTGGACTCAGTCTGCCCTCTCAAAGGTCACCCATGACCTCCTTCTTGCCAAATCCAATGGCTCCTACTCTATCCTAATCCCCCTTGACTTCTCAGCTGCCTTTGACACTGTCACCCATCCCCTTATCCTCCACACCTTATCTCACCTTGGCTTCATGGTCTTCATCCTCTCTTGGTTGTCCTCTTACCTTTCTGGCCGTTCATTCTTGGTCTCCTTCGTGGGGTTCCTCCTCCTCCTTCCATCCACTAACTGTAGGGGTTCCTCAAGGGTCAGTTCTTGGCCCCCTTCTGTTCTCCATCTATACTCACTCCCTTGGTGAACTCATTTGCTCCCACAACTTCAACTATCATCTCTATGCAGATGACCCCCAAATCTATATCTCCTCCCCAGTTCCCTCCCCCTCCCTCCAGGCTCTTATCTCCTCCTGCCTCCAGGACGTCTTCACCTGGATGTCTGCCTGCCACCTAAAACTCAACATGTCTAAAACTGAGCTCCTTATCTTCCCTCCCAAACCCTGTCCTCTCCCTGACTTCCCCATCACTGTAGATGGCACAACCATCCTTCCCCTCTCACATGCCCACAACCTTGGTGTTGTCTTTGACTCAGCTCTCTCATTCACCCCACACATCCAATCTGTCACTAACACATGCCAGTCTCACCTTCACAATATTGCCAAGATCCACTCTTTCCTCTCCATCCAAACTGCTATCGGGCTGGTACAAGCTATCATAATATCCCGACTGGATTACTGTGTCAGCCTCCTCTCAGATCTCCCTTCCTCCTGTCTTTTCCCACTCCAGTCTATTCTTCATTCCATTGCCTGGATCATCTTCCTACAGAAATGCTCTGGGCATGTCACTCCCCTCTTCAAAAACTCCAGTGGTTGCCTATCAACCTCCACACAAAACAAAAACTCCTTACTCTTTGATTCAAAGCTCTCCATCACCTTGCCCCTCCTACCTCACCTCCCTTCTCTCTTTCTACTTCCCACCCAGTACACCCCGCTCTTCTGCCGCTCACTTCCTCATTGTTCCCCATTCACGCCTATCCTGCCGTCGACCCTTGGCCTATGTCCTACCAATGTCCTGGAATGCCCTCCCTCCTTATGTCCACCAAACTAACTCTCTTCCTCTCTTCCAAGCCCTAACGAGAGCTCACCTGCTCCAGGAGGCCTTACCAGACTAAGCCCCCCTTCCCTCTGCTCTCCCTCCCACCCTCTGCTCTTCCCCCTTCCCCTCCCTTCAGCACTGTGCTCATTTGTATATATTATTTATTACCCTATTTATTTTGTTAATGAGGTGTATATCTCCTTGATTCTATTTATCTTGATGATGTTGTCTTGTTTTGTTCTGTTTTGTTTTGCTGTCTGTCTCCCCCATTAGACTGTGAGCCTGTCATTGGGCAGGGATTGTCTCTATCTGTTGTCAAATTGTACATTCCAATCGCTTAGTACAGTGATCTGCATCTGCACGTAATAAGCACTCAATAAATACTATTGAATGAATGACACAACCCTGTCCCACAAGAAAGTCACAATATAACAGGGGAGAGTCCTGTAATTTTACCCCATTTTTACACGGAGCCATAGAGAAGTTAAGTGGCTCCTCATGGTCACACAGTGGCAGTGGAAGGGCCAGAATATAAAAATATATAAGAGAATATAAGTACACTACAGCACCAAGAAAGAACAAGGTATTTGATTATCTTTGAGCTTTACTGACATATCCTATTATTATGTTGGCTATTTTATTTTTGACAAAACCCAGAACATCAGCACGTTATTCCAAGCCTATGTGCCTCTTGCCACTGTCAGAAATGACACACTGAGCTTGATGAATCATTGTTCTGATCCTTGGTATACTGACAGAACAATTCTTAGGTTGTTATATTCTTCATCTTCCCTTAAGGGAATGTGAGAACAGGGAGACTGGCCAAGTGTGGTAGGATAAAAATCCCCTAGCATTCTGGGATGACAGCGAGAAGAGCCAGAATACTATAAGACCTAAACTGAACTCGTTGGAGCCCACGCATGCAAGTAGCAACATTTACATGATTGAGAACAGCTGGAAGCTGGGTCACAACAGGCTAGGCTTCTTAGAAGGGACCTTCCAGTTCTGCAAAATTTATGCATATTTAAAGTTGTGAGAGCAACCCTCAAAAGTCAGTGACTGTACCAATGAAATGAGAAATGATGATGAGAATGATATGTGAATCTCTGTCCTGAGACTTGACTGAAAACTTAGCAAAGGGTTTGACAATACGCCCAGAATTTCTCTCATTCTCTCTAGGTCTTGCTAACTGATTTCCTGCTGGAATATAGATTTCGTTGTGGAAAAGCTGGGCAGAATTATCATATGTTTTGAAGTCCAGGCAAAGGTTCATTAAGATATGTAGGACTCAGATATGCAGTCTTCATTGCCCATATTAGCCAGGCATGTTTCAGGGTTCCTACCGGGCCCATCCAGCTTATAGAATTCCTAGGTTATTTTTTGTCTTAAATGTTCGCCACTGGTGACTTAGCTTCAGCAGACATTCCTCTTCTCATGGAACCCTGACTAGGATCCAGATGTCCCATTTCCTATTTCTGTTCTTGAATAAAAAAATATAAAATCAGCCATATTGTACTCCTTTTCGGCTGTTTCAATCTATCAATCAATAATATTTGTTGAACACCACCAGTATACAATGGAAAGCACATAGTGAGTGAAAATTTAGAATACTTATATATTCTGTGAGTAGCTGTAGTTGTATATAAGTCTAAAACTCTTGTCATTAAATTCATTTATATCCAATTATTTATGTCATATTTTATAATTTCGGATACACCCAAATTTGAAACAAATGCTTAGAGAGCCTTTAAACAGAATTTTCTCCCCACCTCTTCATTCCAATTAATTTGCAAGGGGTGTTTTTGATCACAGTGTCAGGAAAATGAGAATTTGTGATTATAATCTGAAAACTTAATCAGTGGTCAACTGAGGTGTCTTATATTGTCATTAATGAGACTCCTGGTATCCCACTGTAACCACAGACGTTAAGTCTGATGGAAAAATAGCATTGCTGCTCACTATAATGAGTCCATAAAACTTTCTGAATATCTTTGGATCCTTTTATACATATAATTGCATCAAAACAATTGTTTTTTCTAAACGGAACATATATATCAAGTCTTTTATGTTCTTACATTATATAGTAGGTCAACACTCTGTTCAAATAATAATCAGAGTTTTCAGTTATACTGTCTTCCTGGAAATAATAGAGAAGCAGTTTGGCTCTGTGGAAAGAGCACGGGCTTTGGAGTCAGAGGTCATGGGTTCGAATCCTGACTCGGCCACTTGTCAGCTGTGTGACTTTGGGCAAGTCACTTTACTTCTCGGTGCCTCAGTTCCCTCATCTGTAAAATGGGGATTAAGACTGTGAGCCCCACGTGGGACAACCTGATGACCCTGTGTCTACCCCAGCACTTAGAACAGTGCTTGGCACATAGTAAGCACTTAACAAATACCAACATTATTATTATTATTAAATAATGAAGAAATATCCAGAAATTCTTTAAGGAAGTGGTTATCACTACACGATTCAGAAGGTTATGTAATTGTGTACCAAATAATCAGGAAATTCACACCAATAGTCACGAATACCTTAAGAATGTGCTCTAATGTTGAATTATACTTCTTTCAAATTTACCTTTAATTTCTTCTCTTTTATTTTTTGGTAATCTTCTCACAAACCCGGGGACAGACACTTCAGTTAACCCTGACGCAGAACTTCTGGCTGAAGTCTCTTTCTTCTCCCATTTCCAAAGATCATCAGCATCTGAAGCTAATTTGAAAGGTGATATGCTAATTACTGAGCTCCTCTTCTCCCTCTACTCCCTCTACCACCCCCCCCTTCACCTCTCCGCAGCTAAACCCTCTTTTCCCCTTTTTCCTCTGCTCCTCCCCCTCTCCCTTCTCATCCCCTCAGCACTGTACTCGTCTGCTCAACTGTATATATTTCCATTACCCTATTTATTTTGTTAATGAAATGTACATCACCTTGATTCTATTTAGTTGCCATTGTTCTTCCCCTTGACTCTATTTTTTGCCATTGTTCTTGTCTGTCCGTCTCCCCCGATTAGACTGTAAGCCCGTCAAACGGCAGGGACTGTCTCTATCTGTTGCCGACTTGTTCATTCCAAGCGCTTAGTACAGTGCTCTGCACATAGTAAGCGCTCAATAAATACTATTGAATGAATAATTAGAAGATATGCTGACATAAACCTTTTCATGTGGCTCCCCTCCCCTTGTGAAGTAGTCTATTTTGCTTGGTTTTCCACTTTCTATTATCTTGAGAAGCCCTCCACTCTATGGAACATCAAGCTATAAATATTTCTCAACCAGGTGCTCTCAAGTAGAGCAATAAGTTCCCAATTCAGCTGCCCTGGCTTTTTCAAAAGGCATGGACCTACATTCCTACAATGCCCTGCTCATGTCATTATCCCACTTTGCATACTGTCCATGGCAACTTAGCATACAAACATTCAGTGAACAAAGAGTTGAGTGAGAACCCTAAGGGAGTCCTTTTAAAACACTAGTTTGCTTATCTCTGAAACTTCATTATCTCTGCAGGAGAGATTTTGCTACTAGATGCATCAGCTGAAAGTTGAAACTTCAGAAAATAATGTTTTTTTAATGGGATTGCTTCCTCTGAATTGAACTAGGACACTGATGAGCTGCACATGTTTCTTTTTCGGGCTCCCCCTTTCCCTCTAGATTGAAGGACACATTACAAATTTGAAACATCTTTTTAGTTCTTTTTGCATTCATATTTTTACTTTGTTATAGTCAAAGTTCACCATGTTTTCCAAATTTAAAAAAGATTAATGTAAATGGCCCCTTTCCCCCAGTAAACTAAAATACATTTTTGCAATTCCATTCTCTAAAAATAGGGCAATATTATTATTATATCCTTACCATTTTAGCACATAGACATTTTATATGATATTACATGCTCTACTCCTCTATTTCATAATTGTCTAAATACTGGAGTATTTTCTACATTTTTCATGTGGGCACATTTGAAAATTTTACAAATGACTTCAATATAACAGCCACTTTAGACCCATCATAAATTTCATGTCCCTTCTAATTTTTTAGGAGTCTTATTCAATTTCTATTTCCTTTTATTCAGAAACATTTCTTAAAAACCTTCCTATTATCTTTGATTACTTTAACTAGCATTACAGACTTTAAAAATCATTTCTCCTTAGGCATAATTTGTTGAGCACATTGAATTTAATTCACTCTTTCTTCTTCAATGTTTCTGATTCATATTTTTTTCCTTTATCTTCAGATCATGGAGGAATTGTCCAAGAAAGCACAACTGGACAGAACATATTAAGGTAGCCATGTAGAACTGAAAGTTAGTGCTTTCAGTCATGTTACTCCAGTAGAGTAGCAGCGTGGCTCAGTGGGAAGAGCACGGGCTTTGGAGTCAGAGGTCATGAGTTTGAATCCCAGCTCTGCCACTTAGCTGTGTGACTGTGGGCAAGTCACTTAACTTCTCTGGGCCTCAGTTACCTCATCTGTAAAAATGGGGATTAAGACTGTGAGCCCCAGTGGGAAAACCTGATTGCCCTGTGTCTACCCCAGCGCTTAGAACAGTGTTCTGCACATAGTAAGCGCTTAACAAATACCAACATTATTAAATAGGAAAAAAATCGAGTCATTAGTGTTCTGGCTAAAGGCTCCAAGTCTTCTCCCAGGAGGGGCAGAATAAGCATATCAGTATGCCCTCGGCCTTCTTTAATGCTCTTGCTTAGGGTGGAAAGGGAAATTGTCTTTCTCTACAAAATTAAGGGTGCAGGGCTACTGTAATGCAGGGATCCAGGGCTCACACTGAGTCTTAGTCCCAGTGGAAGAATGGAGAGGAGCAAGTGCCCATATTAAGATTCTCCATGGTGCACTTTTATGTAGTCATGTTCTCCCTTTTGGTCCTTTAACTATTGCCCCGATCTTTCTTGTTATGACTCATCACTCCACTGGAATATGATTATGGATACATGTCAGCTCTTCCTTAGTACAATCAACACATGGGAACCTAGAAACTATTAAAAAATAACCACAATTATGCTATGTTGGAAACAGTAGGCAAGTTTAATGGATATATATACACAATTAAATTGTACTCCAAGATTTATCATGAGCAAATCTATGAGATTTTTGTCAATTTCTGCCGCTACACAATCTGGATGATATCACCTTCAACCCACACTGGAGTGTGCCTCAGTTTCCTCTTCTGTAAAATGAGGATTCAGTATCTGTTCTCCCTCCTACTTAGACTGAGCCCCATGTAGACCAGTGACTGTGTCCAATCCAATTACTTGTGTATATTATAGCACTTAGTACAGAGGCTGGCCCTTAGTAAGTGCTTAACAAATACCACAGTTATCATTATTATTATGAAAAAGTAGTACCTTATATTTTAACTCTTAAAGGCCACAAGGACAATATTCCTTGCTTTAGATGAGATAATGGACAGGCAGAAAGAGTCCAATTGTCTGCGAATGTGGGAGCAGCAAAGAGCACAATAAAGGAAGAAACATTGGACACACAGAGAGGGGTCTTATTTGTGGAGCTAAGGCTTAGATAAAGAAGTTGGCAGAATCAGGATACCTACATGGCATCTTTGTGGCTCAAAGAACTCTTCATTGTTGGGTTAAACAGGTGCTATTCCCAATAGTCCAAGTTGCAAGCAGTGTAGCCTAGCCTAGTGAGTTTATCAGTGCTCAAATAGTTCATTACTTCATCCCTGTTACACTCCTGCTTGTCCCAACCCTGATGCTCTCATGAGATCCCATATCAGTTTGCTCAGGGTGGCGTTGCCTCTTGACTTTTTCAGAAACATTCCTCTGGATCATGAAGAATAGATAGAGTACTGACCTGGGAGTCAGACGGATCTGGGTTCTAATTCCAGTCCACCATTTGTCTGCTGTGTGGCCTTGGGAAAGTCACAAAACTTCTCTGTGCCTCAGTGACTTCATATGTAAAATGGGGATTAAGAGTGTAAACCCCATGTGGGAGAGGGACTGTATCTATTCAGATTTAATTTGATTCATTCATTCATTGTACTAAGCGCTTGGAATGTACAATTTGGCAACAGATAGAGACAATCCCTGCCCATTGACGGGCTTACAGTCTAATTGGGGGAGACAGACAAAAACACTAGCAATAAATAGAATCAAGGGGATGTACATCTCATTAACAAAACAAATAGGGTAATAAAAATACATACAAATGAGCGAAGGAGCATAGTGCTGAGGGGAGGGGAAGGGAGAGGGAGAGGAGCAGAGGGAAAGGTGGGGGGAAGGAGGCTTAGCTGAGGGAAGTGAAGGGTGAGGGGGCAGAGAGGGAGCAGAGGGAAAAGGGGAAGCTCAGTCTGGGGAGGCCTCTTGGAGGAAGTGAGCTCTCCATAGGGCTTTGAAGAGGGGAAGAGAGTTAGTTTGGCGGAGGTGAGGAGGGAGGGCATTCCAGGACAGCAGGAGGACGTGGGCCAGGAGTCGACGGCGTGATAGGCTAGAACGGGGGACGGTGAGGAGGTGAGCAGCAGAGGAATGGAGCCTATGGGGTGGGCAGTAGAAAGGGAGAAGGAAGGAGTGGTAGGAGGGGGCAAGGTGATGGAGAGCTCGAAACCTAGAGTGAGAAGTTTTTGTTTCGTGCAGAGGTTGATAGGCAACCACTGGAGGTTTTTAAGAAGGGGAGTGACATGCCCAGAGCTTTTCTGCAGGAAGAAGAGCCTGACAGCGAAATGAAGAATAGATTGGAGTGGGAAGAGAGAGGAGGAAGGGAGATCAGAGAGCAGGCTGACACAACAATCCAGCCGGGATATTACGAAAGCCTGTACCAGTAAGATAGCCCTTTGGGTGGAGAGGAAAGGGTGCATCTTGGTGATATTATAAAGGTGAGACCAGCAGGTCTTGGTGACGGATTGGATGTGTGGGGTAAATGAGAGAGCCGAGTCAAGGATTACACCAAGGTTGCGGGCTTGAGAGACGGGAGGATGGTCGTACCATCCACAGTGATAGGGAAGTCAGGAGGAGGACAGGGCTTGGGAGGGAAGATAAGGAGCTCAGTTTTGGATGTGTTGAGTTTTAGGTGGTGGGCAGACATCCAGGTAGAGACGTCCTCGAGGCAGGAGGAGATACGAGCCTGAAGGGAGGGGGAGAGGACAGGGGCAGAGATGTAGATTTGTGTATCATCTGCATAGAGATGATAGTCGAAGCCGTGAGAGTGAATGAGTTCACCAAGGGAGTGAGTGTAGATGGAGAACAGAAGAGGGCCAAGAATTGACCCTCTACAGTTAGAGGATGGGAAGGGGAGGAGGAGACCGCGAAGGAGACCGAGAATGAATGGCCAGAAAGAAAAGAGGGGAACTAGGAGAGGATGTAGTCTGTGAAGCCAAGGTGAGATAAGGTGTGGAGGAGAAAGAGATGGTCTACAGTGTCAAAGGCAGCTGAGAGATCAAGGAGGATTAGGATAGAGTAGGAGGAGGAGGAGCCATTGGATTTGGCAAGAAGGAGGTCATGGGTGACCTTTGAGAGAGCAGTCTTGGTAGAGTGGAGGGGACGGAAGCCAGATTGGAGGGGGTCCAGGAGAGAATAGGAGTTAAGGAATTCTAGGCAGCAAGAGTAGATGACTCGTTCTAGGAGATTACCTTGTCTGTACCCCATTATTTTGTATGGTGCCTGGCACATAGTAAGCTGCCTAGCACTTAGTAAGCTCCCTGGCACATAGTAAGTACTTACCAAATTACATTAAAAAAAGAAATAAAAAAACTAATTTCATTTCTTCATTATTTGAAGGCTAACAAATGAAGCAGTAAGTTTTTGTGAAGCAAAGACAATAATGCTGATTCAAGTGTGATTATCACATCTTTGATCCTGCAATCCCATGATATGGTATTTATGGTCCTTTCCAAATATGGGGGAATAAGGGATATTCAAAGAAAAGATAAAGATAAAAAAGAATTGGTTTTGTGTGCCCTATAAACTGTAGAAGAATATCAAGCTCCATTGTGAAATATGTTGTAATATTACCAAGCAATAATGACTATAAGTGGCAACACTGTGGAGTAAGTATGGTTGGGTGCCCTTGCCTGTACTTTAGAGAATCCCAGAGGGCTATGCACTAAGGAATACATGTTCTAGGACAAGCCTGTAGTTAATAATTCTCATCCCTACATACAATAGTAAAATAATATGCTGTCTTCTGAGTCAACAGTATCAAGCTATGGCTTCAAATGGGGAAAGACCAAAATGTGCAGTGGTTTTCTTATCCCAAACCTCCTTCCCTGGAAATGAGACCAATTACAAATATTGTGCTAAGATAGTTTGTAGGCCATTCATACACAATGCATATAATCAATTAGGGAGACCATCTATCTAATTTTATGCCCTACAGTCAGTTTTCTAGTTGATCTGAGTCCTGTCCACTGTTGATTCAGATCGGACAGCTACATAACCTTATTCTTATTTTTGAACAATTGGGCTTCCTCGACCTCAGTTCCTGCCACCGCCCAATCATAGGTTGTACCCAGGACTGCAGAGTCTGGGATGAAATTGCAACAGCTCTAGAGCAAAGGACCAGAATCTAAGTCCACCCTACATCCTGTTCAGCTACTATGTACATTCTTTGAAATTCCACAAGCAAATTTTTTTGTATGTGAGAATATCTACCATGACTTTATGTAATGGATTGCATTACATATGTCCACTAATGTTGGATCTTTTGCTTGAATGATAATAAACTAGAAAATTCTATCAGTTTCAAAATTTTAAGAAGTATCAACTTCATTAAGAATGAAAATGCTAGTTTGCATAAAGTAGACACTTTATTTTTATTTTACCTATTATTCATTTATTTCAATAAAAATGTATGGCAAGTATTCTTTAATGTGATCAGTTGTCACTCTACATATAATACTATAAAGACAACAACTTGTGATCCTGTAATTAAGCACTCAACCCATCAGTGGTATTTATGGAGTGCATATTTTGTGCAGAGCACCACATTAAGTGCTTGGGAGAAGTATAATACAAGAAAATTAGCAGAAACGTTCCCTACCAACAACAATTAAATGAATATATATTAAAAAAACTAATCAGCTATGAAATTTAGACTTTATAAGATTCCTTTAACTCACTTTTTTTCTTGGAAAGGAAGAAAAACTATCTTGGTACTGGGTCGAAATGGGTGCACTGAAGAGGTGGGAATTGAAATGAACAAATGAAAAGGAGTGAACACACAAACTTAGGAATTAATGGGTTTTCTGCATTCCATCTAGGGTCATTTTGCTGAAATGCTTATTTGCTTAATAAAAAATTGATTCCCCCTTTCAGTGTTTTTAAACTGAGAAATTAATTTTGTTTACTGAGGTAAAATAAAAAAGGACCACAAATAACAGTTTCTCTTTGTAATGAAAACCACAGCTAGCATTACGACTTTGGAATACTCAAAACTTACTGATTCAAAAGGATACTGCATTAAAAAAGATTTAATGGGCCACAAGAGTGTAAAAGTAATGTATTGTTTTATAATCCATTTGAGCATTCTTAGAAGAAAAGCTTTCTGTGCTTTGTGATTAGTTTATGGGTCCTAGAATCCCCCATAAATGTTTGTGTTAATTTCTTTACTTCTAAGGCAGCTGGTTCATTAACAAAGGGATGTTGAACTTCCTCAGTGCCACAAGCTCCAACATAAAACCTACTTTTTCTCCCTTTTGAAATGCACATCTTTCTAACAATGAAAAAATAGCTTTTAAGAATACTGAGAAAACAAAAGTGGAGAATTGTTGCCTAATTAAATTTCAACATGAATAACATTTACAACCCTATTGTTTTATAGGATGCTATGTGTTTTAAAACAATCTTTCCTTTAAAGAAAAAAAGTGTTTCTAGTTTGCATAAGACATTAGAGCCCGGTGGTGTTTAATGAGAACAGACTTTTCCATTGATCTCACTGTCTGGAACTGGATCCTAAAATTCTATTGTGCAACAATTCTCTGATTTTGGAACAGTAATATTTCCAGAACACAAATATCAATAATGTTCTGTCTATCTGAATACATCTTCAGGAGAATAAACTAAGACTCTTTCACAACCAAGAATGTACAATTTACAGTAAACAGGGGCCATTTTAATGCACTGATCTACAAATGAAAGTCCAGTAAATAAAAGAGGTGAAAGCCTACCCCTTTTAAACTGTGTTCAATACTCTTTTCCTATGACTCAAATTGTTGCAATTATGTTACATAGTGATTTAGTTATGTTTTCCTAATGTTTTATTAAAATTCTTTTTCCTGAAACAATATTTTTGAACAGGAAAATGTTCTGTTCCGTTTACAATTCCAGCTTGTTACCAGCAATAGAGTATTCAAGGAGAAAGAAGATAATTTGGTAAATTGAAATGAAAAACCTATTTAAGTAAAAATGGGGAATTCACATTTGAGTGATTAATAACAGTTCTAAATATTTTTACTTTTGATTCAACATATTCCATCAAATTTCTTAGAAAGTTATTCATGCAACTATTTTATTCAGTTTTTATGTTGCATTTCTTGTTTTAACTTACCTCTATAGCAAAATTATGTTTTTTTACACTAACATGATCACATGAAGAAATTTATTTTTGAAACTGTAAAAATACAATTTAAATTGTTTACTTCCTTTGCAATAACTACTTTGCAAAAATATCAGCCACCAATCCTATAATTGAATGTGGAGATGTATCAGTTTGAATAGACTATAAAAGCTTAATATATTTTCTTTTAGTCTTTTAGACAATAACAGCAATTTATGTTTGGCCCATCTCTTGCCTAAACCTGAGTTTCTCAACTCTATTCCATATAACCTTCTGTGAATGTTGCTTATTTCAAAATGAAACTTGTTCCTTCTTGTTAAATATGCTGTGAAGAGAAAATCCTCATTCAGACCGAGTATACAGACTGCCCTAAATGTAATAGCATAAAGATACTAATAAACTGGTTTAGGAGATTTTGCTTAGAATAAAAACAAGTTACGAGAGTATAAGGAAGCCCAGATACAGTCTATCCTAACACATCATCCTGATGGTTAAATGCAAAAGAATACTTCCCCCTAAAACAGTTGGATAATTGAAACACAAGTACATTCATTGGCTTAAATTACTTGGCTACATTGCTAATGTAAACCTAAAGTTTGTATTGAAATTTGGTGCTGTGGATTCTGCTGTGACTCTTTGAACCTTTTTGAGACTACAGTATAAAACCTATAGTTGTGATAGTGTGATCTAGTGAAAAATTCATGACAAGTTAGGAAATCTGGATTCTATAACTAATTTCCCCACTGACCTGCTGTTTAGCTTTGTACCATTTACTTAAAATGTCTGTTCATTCATTCAATTATACTTATTTAGTGTTGGTACAGAGCACTGTACTAACGCTTGGTAAAATACAATACAACAATAAACAGTGACATTCCCTTCCCACAATGAGCTCACAGTCTAGAAGGAGGGAGACAGACATAAAAACAAATAAATAAAATTACAGATAAGTAATTAAATTACTTATGTACTTAAATTACATAAGTCCTGTGGGGTTGGAGGTTGTGGGGAAGAGCAAAGGGAGCAATTCCGGGTGATGCAGAAGGGAGTGGAAATGAGGAAAAGTGGGGCTTAATCCGGGAAGGCCTTTTGGAGATCAATAAGACTTCAAAAAGACTTTGAAGTTGGGGGAGAGTAATTGCTAGATTTCAGGAAAAGGGTGTTCCAGGCCAGAGGTCAGATATGGACTGGGGTAGGCAGAGAGACAGATGAGAACTAGGAACAGTGAGAAGGTTAACACTAGAGGAGTGAAGTATGTGGGCTAGGTTTCCCTAACTATAAAATGGGGAGAATGGGAATATCTGCTTATCTCTACCAATCAGTGTTGATGTAAGGATAAGATTAAGGTTGAGAAAATGCCTTCAGATAAAGTAAGTAAGCTAGTATGTTTGCCTGAATACAGCAGAGAAAAAATTATTTGCAGCCAACAGTCCTTTCTACAATATGTGGGTGTTAAGATAGTTCTTTGCTTCATGGGTGCATTTGCTGCAAATGGAGTATGCTTCCTGGTGACTTTCTAATGGCTGCCTTCCAAGTGATAGTCTCCCAGTTAACCTCCATAACTCATTGTTTAAGATTGTACTTCTCTAAATCTACAACATTTGTTCTTCCCTCCCTGGTTCATGTGTTCCCTTTCAGTTCCCCAAGGCAACAGCAGCTACCCTCCTATCCTACTGTGATAATTGTTTCAATGCAGGTGAACTGACTGCATTCTAGGACCTGCTATTTGATGTTTAGTGAAGCAGCATGGTTCATTGGAAAGAGCCCGGGCTTGGGAGTCAGAGGTCATGGGTTCAAATTCAGACTCTGCCACTTGTCAGCTGTGTGAGTGTAGGCAAGTCACTTAACTTCTCTGCCTCAGTTACCTCATCTGTAAAATGAGGATGAAGACTGTGAACTTCACAAAGGAAAACCTGATGACCCTGTATCTACCCCAGCACTTAGAACAGTGCTCTGCACATAGTAAGCACTTAACAAATACCAACATCATCATCATGTTTAGTACAGCATCTAAATCCAGAGAGATGTTGTAGTAGGTTTGCCCCATGCACCACTACCATCATCTGGGAAGTAACTTGAGAAAGTGTGAATTGAAGAGTAAATTCCAAATGAAACATCTAAAACAAAATGAAAAGAGTATTCTGAATTCCACTGTTGCACTAGAATACAGTTTCTATAATCTATGGTTTATAGATTATATCTATGCCTGTGATTTATCATATGCACTGTACTTGTGTTTGGAGTTTAATCTTTTTAAAATGATCTGATATTTTAGTGTTATCTTTAGACTCAAACGGTAAAGATGCAAAATCATTAAAGTTCAGAGTTCAGGGAACTTCAGGCAAGTACTCCATTTCTTCTAGTCATTACTCATCTCAAATGACAGTAAACAGCCTTTTCTTCAGTTACATTATTCCAAGATCATTGCTGAAATTAATCAAACTTCCTTGATTAATCAAAATTGTATATTATCATCCTGATTGCAATCACCTATCCAAGGAATCGCTTTCCACTGTAATTTGTGGTAGACACAATCAGTGTCAATGAAGCAGAAATTGTAGCTCTATGCCCCCAGATTACTAGATGGGAATTGCCCATTAACTAAAAATGGAGGTGTGTAAGAATAAAGTAGAATTCAGGAGTCCATAATATTATAATTAATATTAATAATAGTATTTGTTAAGCACTTACTATGTGCTGAGCACCATACTACTTGCTGGGATGGATGTGAGCAAATGGGGCTATATACAGTCCCTGTCCCACAGTCTCAATCCCCATTTTACAGATGATGGAACTGAGGCCCAGAGAAGTGAAGTGACTTGCCAATGGCCATATAGTAGACAACTGGCAGAGTCGGGATTAAATCCCAGGACTGTGCTCTATCCACTACGCCATGTTGCTTCTCTGCTGTACACCCCCTCCCCGCCACTCAACCCCACACACTGACACAAAGACTTTCCCAAACCAAATAGGTTTCCATTTTCACATTAAATGCCTTTTGATTCACAACATATCAGATCCAAGGGTTGTTTTAAGTTGTGAAGTGTGAAATGAGCTTCTGTTTTTATTTATTTTTGGAATGACCTTGATTTTATTCAGTTCTTATTGCTCTCAAAAGAGGGTGTTAGAAATTGGAAATCACTATACATGTAGGCTGATTAAATCTGAATGGTTTCCCTCTGTTTGAAGAAGTCATTATAGCTGTGAACATCCTAATACTTGCAGCTTGGGTTTATTTCTCCTGTGTTTGTTACAGGTTGGATATTAGAGTGTAGCCTTAGTTGGCAATCTGGCCAATGCAGTCTTTGCATTTATCTGGTATCAATCACTTAATCATATTTACTGAGTACTCACTGTGTGCAGAGCATTATACTAAGCATTTGGGAGAGTACTGCATAACAGAGTTGATTGACCTCTTCTCTGCCCATAAGGAGCTTACAGTTTAGAGGAGGATGATTGCCAAATCTACATCTCCAGCCCTAACCTCTCTCCTTACCTGGAATCTTGCATTCCCTCCTGCCTTCAAGATATCTTCCGTCTGGACTGTAAGATCATTATGGGTAGGGAATGTGTCTGCTAATTCTGTTGTATTGTACTCGCCCACGGTCTTAGTACAGTGCTCTGCACATAGTAAACACTCAATAAATACAATTGATTGTATCTTCTCAGATGTCCTGCACTCACTCAAATTAAACATGTCCAAAACTGAACTCCTTATCTTCCTATCCAAACTTCCAGGATTTTCCCATCACTGTAGACACTCAACCATCCTCTCTGTCTCATGGGCCCTTAACCTTGGCATTATCTTCGAATCAAATCTCTCACTCCACTAATATATTCAATCTTCTACAAAGTTCTGTTGATTCTACCTTCACAACATTGCTACAATCCACCCTTTCTTCTCCATCCAAACTGCTTCTATACTCATCAAAGCACTTATCCTAAACCACCTTGACTACTGCATCTCGCTCCTCCCTGACCTTGCTGCCTTCTGTCTCTCCCTACTCTAATTCAAACTTCAATCTTCTGCATGGATCATTTATCAATAAAATGTTCAGTCCATCATTACCTTTCCACTTCTCAAGAAGCTTCAGTGGCTTTCCATCCACCTCCATATTGAACACAAACTCCTTACCATCGGCTTTAATGCTGTCAATCACTTTGCCCCATCCTACCTTACCTCACTAATCTCCTACTACAGCCCAGCCCACACACTCTGCTCCTCTAAGGCCAATTTAATTACTACGCCCCGATCTCACCTACATCACTGCCAACCCCTTTCAAATGTCATTTCCCCTCAGCTGGAACTACCTTCTCATTCATATGCCCCAGACCACCACTCTCTCCACCTTCAAGGCATTATTAAGGTCACATCTTCTCCAAGAGCACTTACCTAATTAAGTCTTCTCTTCCCTGGCTTGATCTCCCTTCTGTGTTATCTCTGCACTTGGATCTGTGAACTTTGTACAATTGATATTCTCCTCATCCACAACATCACAGCACTTGTATACATATCTTTAAATTAGATATTATAAATTACTTATTTATGCATATCAATGTTTGTCTCCCACTCTAGAGTGTAAGATCATTATGGGTCAGGAACATGTCTGCTAATTCTGTTTTATTGTACTCTCCTAAGTGTTTAGTACAGTGCTCTACATGTAAGTGCTCAATAAATCAACTGTTTCCTTGTTATTTTGAAGACAGAAATTCAACATAATCTACTCAAACACTTGTCTGAATTACATTTGATCTCACTGAATTAAAACAAAGATGGGGCACTTGTGTAGGAATGAAACTCAGGCTTTAATATGCCTCTGGTTAATTCTTTCAGCTGCTTATGTGTCTCTGCTATCACTTTCCTTTTACAAATTACAGAATAAGGATAGGTGTAATGGGGATAAGTTGTAACATCCTTGAGCCATCAGTTCAGGTGGATTTGGAAATGTTTAGCACTTAAAAGGTCCAGGAAAACTGGAGAAGTGGAATTTGAGGAAGTCTAGTTGGAAATTTCAATGATAATTTATTGGGGAATATATAAATTCATCCTGATAATAGTTTTTTTTTTTAAAATTGGAGGAAATTAAAATTTCTTATATCATCAAAAGCAATAGCAGTGCAATGACATTTAATGCTCTCAACAAGGTGATTCAAAACCTCAGATGTCAAGCATGTTCAATAGAAAGAGAAGGAAAAATACAATCTGGAGTGGCTGTATCAGATTGTCCAAAAGAAAATGGATGAGATTCCCATAAAGACAGACAGTGTTGGAAACAAAGACAGAAAGAGCCTATGGAGTTCTAAAATATCATTTCCCAAACATATTGATGAAGTGGTAGGGCACCTCCAACAGAGACATAATGTCTTAGATAATATACTTCAAGTAGAGTTCAAACCTCAGCATCTTCTGACCAATCTATTAAGAATTAAATGATCCTAAAAACTCTGAGAGGATAAGGTATCAAGAGCATTACATGTTTGTCTACCAACATGATCATCTGCTATCACAGCCATTCATTCAGGGCATTTTCTGTTGGCCTATTCAACAACTTAAGCTGATGGACCTTTTTAGTTGGCCAGGCAAGAAAATTTTATAGTACTGAAAAATATCAAAATTGAGTTCTACTTGGCAAACCCTATTTGAGTAATAGCTCACCCTCACAGTATTCTGTAAAGAATGGAATCATTTTTGTCTCCCAGTATAGACAGTGGAGAGGTTGTATGAATTGAGCACTCATCATTATATTCTCCCAATACAAAAGAGTAACATGAAACTTCCTCCGAAGAGTTCCCTGAATAAACACTGGAGATCTGCTGTTGGTTTTCCTAAAAAACCTAATACCCAAAAGAATGACTTACTGAAATAAGACTTTAACTGGCACTTAAAAAGTGATTCTCTCACATTAGTCATATTTGTCAGAATCACATTCTCTATCAGTTGTTACTTTGGTTGGTTTATGAATTATTTTGAAGTACTCACTTCACTTTAGCAGAATTTCTGGAATCATTTTTTTCTCATATTTATGGCAAACACCCATTTTCATCCACATATTTTTATGAGTAGACTTTTTCCTATATCCAGTAGTAGTTATGGTATTTTTTGAGCCCCTGTTGTGTACAAAACACTATTCTTAGTGTTTGGAGAAGTCCAACTGAGAGACACATTCTCTGTCCACAAGGACCTTAAATCCTTACTTTTAAAGAAGATGGTGGGGCACAGTAACACTTTATAGTCAAGTGAATATATTCACCTAAATTCTTGTTTCCATTATTTGTAAATCTATTGAGTCCATTAGGTCAACAAGAGGCAAAGATATAACTTGAACTCAATTTATTTCAGATAAAATTTGAACTTCTTTGTTGATTTGCATAGAATTGATCCCTATCAGAAATGGAATCGTTTTAAATATTTCACTGGAAAGAACATAGAGAAACAAGGACCTCAATTCTAATTCTGGCCCCACCACCTGCCCACTGTGTGTCCTTGGGCAAGTCACTGCTCTATGCCTCAGTTACCTCATCTTTAAAAGTGGGGATTATGACTGTGAGCCTCATGTGGGGCGTGCATTGTGTCCAACCTATCTACTCCTGGCACAAAATAAGAGCTTAACAAATACCATTTTAAACAAACAAAACCCAGAGATAATCCATCCCCCTTTCTCTGTTGCCAGGAACACACTACAGGAGCAAGTCAGCAGTTAGAAGGGTTGGAGAATCCAGTGAACCTGGAAAATAATCCAAGGAACTATTTTCCCTTTGGCATAGATTTTCTTCAAAGTAGACCATCAGCAGCTGGATAAAGATGAAATTGGTTATGATTTGCAATGTTTAAGGGCCTTTTTAAAAAGATGTTGTTTTCTATATACAGCACCCAGGGATATACTTATGAATGCAAATTAATGACAAATGCTCATTTCAATGTTTTACACGTAATCATCCTAAAAATACCATTTTAAAATGGTTAAACATTTCTTTTACTATCCAAAGACTCCAGTTGAGGATATGGGGAAAAAACTCTTGTCACTTCTCCAAATGTTCTTTGCATGGATCACATCCATGATGAGGATGAAAAGAGTTCGGGTCTAAATATTTAATTCCTTTACTGCTTGTTAAATTCAGAATTTGTTCTTAATTAATACAAAATAATTCACATTCATATGATACGACGGGACCTGGCCAAACTGTACTGTATGGAGCCTCTTAACAATGACTCCCTAGGTTCAAATGCTTTTATAGTGAACTCCATAAACCATAATAGTGTTTGCTGTTAAAAAAAAAAGAAAAAAGAAACATAGATACATAAATGTTACTTGGAAAGCTAATAATCGAATGTATATCTGAAAGATGATTGCTTTTATGATATACACACTGCCATTTAATTGTATTCTGCTTTATCTGTTTTGACATGGACATATCATTTTTTTACATTAGTGTTCCTAGATTGTCTTGAAGTAGCAATTCCCTTTGATATAATTTAAAATAGTACAGTTCTTAAAGAAGAACATTTGAAGAGAGAAATATAAGAGATATTTAGGATGAAAATGGAAAACAAGTGAGAAGTGTGCAAAGCCTTATTCATTTATTGACTGATAACTTTTAAAGGAAACATTTTTGAATCCATGATTTACATGTGATCCTCTACTTTGGATAGCTTAGGATTCTAGCAGTTGTTCTTCTGGATCACAGAGGGGAGATAAGATATTTCACACACCATCTCAGTACTTTTTTTAATGGTATTTGTTAAGCACTTTCTATGTGCCAGGCACTGTACTAAGCACTGGGATACTGTCTGCATCCCATTTGGAGTTAACAGTCTAATCTCCATTTTACAGATGAGGGAATTGAGGCACAGAGAAGTTAAGTGACTTGCCCAAGGTCACACACCAGACAAACCATTTAGTCAGGATTAGAACCCAGATCCCCTGATTCCCAGGTGCGTGCTCTTTCCCTTAGACCATGCTTCTTCTTTTTATTTTGGCTAATGAGAAAGACGGACAGCCAGAACACCCTACCCTTTTCTCAGGCTCCCTGATATTAACTGTTATATTTGTTGAGCGCTTAGTATGTGCTAAGTACTGTACTGACCACTAGGGTAGATACAAGATAATCAGTTAGGACACAGTGCCTGTATCACACAGGCCTCACATAGGGAGGACAGGTATTCAGTCATTCATTTAATAGCATTTGAGTGCTTACTGTGTGCAAAGCACTGTACTAAGCACTTAGGTATCGGATCCCCATTTTACAGATAAGGAAAGTATCAGGTAATTGAATTGCCCGATGTCACACAGCAGAGAACTAGCAGAGGTGGAGTTAGAACCCAGGTCTTCTGACACTGAGGACCATTCTCTTTTCTGTAAACCACTCTGATTCTCTTTTGTTTTCTATTAGATTTGGCTGCCTACTTTCTGAGTAGGGTAGGAAACCTCAATCCCTTCCCTCCAGACAGCCCTTTCCAGCACATCCCCTTGCCCCCATCCATATAATCGCTCCCCACTTCTTTCACTGCCCCCACCCACCTCTCCCACCCAATTCCTGTTACCGTTTCCCACTGTGGTCCCTCATTTCCCTCTCTTGGCCCCAGCTCCTGTCAGATCACTCCATCCACCCCCCTCCCTTCTCCCAACACCCATTCTATAGCCTCAACCGAGTGCAGCCTGTAGAACCCCACTCCATTATATGAACCCCACTTCCCTTTATAACTGACATGGTCTTGACCCCGTCACTGCTCCCTTCACCATCACCAAAACCTGGCTGTCCCCAGATGATACTGTCTCGCACTTTTTCTAGAGGGGTTCTTGTCTTCTCCCATTTCTCCAGACTCACCGGGAAAGGCGGAAAGTCAGCTTCCTTCTCTCCCCAGTGCTGTTTTCACATCATTCCACCTCCCCATCCCTCTCATTCCCTTCCACTGAAGCACATATCATCCATCTCTACCACCCATAACAGATAATAATAATAATAATAATGGTATTTGTTAAGCACTCACTCTGTGCCAGGCACTGTACTAAGTGCTGGGGTAGATACAAGCAAATCATTTGGACACAGTCCCTCTCCCAAATGGGCCTCATGGTTTCAATACCCATTTTACAGATGAGATAACTGAAGCACAGAGAAGTAAAGTGACTTGCTCATGGTCACACAGCAGACAAGTGATGGAGCCAGGATTAGAACACATGACCTTCTGATTTCCAGGCCCATGCTCTATCCACTATGCCATGCTGTTTCTATTATGTTATCAAGGCCATCTACTGCCTCACAAGGTCCTACCTCCAGTTTTGGGAGCCATTTTGATGCCTTTATTACATTCTTTCTGTCTCTCTCTTTCCATCCCTACACTGACCTTGAGGACTTCAATATGCATTTGCATCTTCCTCATGACCCTTCCACTGCCCACTTTCTATTACTTCTCAACTCCACTGACCTCCTGTTCCACCCCACCTCACTCACTCACCACCTTGGACAAACATTTAATCTCATCGTTTCTAGTCACTCTAACATCACCAATTCTAAAATCCCTCTCTCTGATCCAAAACCTCATTACCTGCCTTCTCCTGCCTTCACCACATACCCCTCCCCTTAAATCTATTCTATTCCTTCCACAGAGCCCTCTGTTCTACCCAATTTTCCTCAAGTTATCATTCTCCTTTGAGTCTCCATGCCCAAACTACCTTCCCTTGACAACCAAACTGAAGCTGTCAACATCATCTTCTCTGAATCCTCTAGACTGTAAAGCTCAACCTGGGCAGGGAATTTTTCTGTTATATTATTATACTGTACTCTCCTAAGTGCTTATTCATTCATTCATATTCATTGAGCACTTATTGTGTGCAGAGCATTGTACTAAGCACTTAGAAAGTACAGTTCGGCAACAGAGAGACTATCCCTAAGCACTCAACAAGGATGATTTCCTGACTGACTCAATTCACTTGCTACCCTATCTCTTCATCGATCTTGTAACACTAATTCTGCCCTGGATCACTTCACAGTCAGCTTCCTTCGGTCCTGTTCATGACTCATAGAGTGCTGCTGGAGGAAATCCAGATATGAGGCTGAACTTGTCCACCTCCATCTTTGCCTGCTTTAACTTTGCCCTCTCTGCTGCTGTGCAACAGTTTTTCTCCATCCTTATTGACTCCCATTTGCACTACCCTTGCCAGTTGTTTCAGATGTTTAACTCCCTCTTCAAACCTTCTATCCAAACACCTCCACCATCTAAGAAGTAGCATGATCTACTGGAAACAGCATGGGACTAAGAGTCAGAGGTCATAATTTTGGCTCTGCCACTTGTCAGCTTTGTGAACTTGGGCAAGTCATTAACCTATCTGTGTCTCATTTACCTTACCTGTAAAATGGGGATTAAGATTGTTAACCCTGCATGGGACAAGAACTGTGTCCAACCTGATTATCTTGTACCTACCCCAGTGCTTAGTGCAGTGTCTGAGACATAGTATGTGCTTCGCAAATACCACAAGCGTAATTATTATTATTTCTGGCCCCTGATGATTTGGCTACATACTTTATTGAGAAAATTGAATCCATCAGGCATGATCTCCCTAAAATCTCCCCTGTTCCTCTCCAGTTCCTTTCTCCTCCTTCCCCTTCTTCAACTTTCCCATATTTCACAGCTTGTCACCGAATTCACTCCCTTCACCAGGACCTCCAATGGACCTCCAATGCCATCCCTTCAAACGTTATCAAAGCACTTGCGCCCTGGCTACCATCTTCAACTGTTCACTCTCTAATGGCTTTTCCCCCACTGCTTTCAAACATGCAAATTCGTTTATTCATTCATGTTTATTGAGTGCTTACTGTGTGTGGAGCACTTTACTAAGCACTGGGGTGAGTACAGTACAGCAATAAACAGACATATTCTCTGCCTTCAATGAGCTTATAGTCTAGAAGAAGGGGGACACAGATATTGATAGAAATAAATAAATTACATATATGTACATAAGTGCTATGGGGCTGGAGTGGGGGAAGAACAAAGGGAACAAGTCAGGGGGACACAGAAGGGAGTTGGAAAAGAGGAAAGGGGATCTTAGTCTGGTAAGGCCTATTGGAGGAGATGTACCTTCAATAATGTCTCCCCTATTCTAAAATAAACTTCCCTTGACCTCCACAGCTCCCTCCAGTTATCACCACATTTTCCTCCTACCATTCCTCTTCAAACTCCTAGATCAAGTTGTCTACATGCACTGTCTCCAGTTTCTCTCCTCCAGTTCTCTCAACTGCCTCCAATCTGGCTTCTGTCCCCTTCACTCCTCGAAAAACCACCCTCTCAAAAGTCGCAGTTGATTTCCTTCTTGTCAAATCCAGTGATCTTTATCAATATTAATCCTCCTTGACCTCTCAGACGCCTTCAACACTGTCATTCATCCTCTTCTTCTGTAAAAATTATCCAACCTTGGCTTGACTGACACTGTCCTCTTCTGGTTCTCCTATTATCTTTCTGGCCATTCATTCTCAGTCTCTTTTTCAGACTTCTCTTAACAGCAGGAATTACTCAAGGCTCAGTTCTGGGCCTCCTATTCTCTCTACATCCACTCCCTTGGAATATTCACTTCTATGGCTTAAACTATCATAATTATGTGGATAACTCCAAATCTACATCTCCAGTCCTGATCTCTCCCCTTCTCTGCAGTCTCACATTTTTTTTCCTTCCTTCAGGAAATCTCTAATTGGATGTCCCACTGACACCTCAAACTTAGCAAGGCCAAAACAGAACTCATCTTCCCACCTAAATCCTGTCCTCCCACGACTTTCCTGTTATCCTTGATTCATCTCTCTCATTCAACCCACATATTCAATCTGTCACCAAATCCCGTCTATTCAACCTCTACCACATTGCTGAAATCTACCCTTTCCTCTCATCCAAATTGCTACGGTGTTACTCAATTGTAGTTATTGAGTGCTTATTGAGTAAAGAATACAAGGAATATTCAGTCCATGTTTCCCTACTCCTCAAGAATCTCCAGCTACCCCTGCCATCCAGCTCTGCATCAATTTTAAAGCACTCAATGAGCTCACCCTTTCTTATTTCCCTGGTTTCCTACCACAACCCAGACAACCTACTTCACTCCTCTAATGCCAACCTAATCACCTACCTCGATCTTATCTATCTCACCACCAAGCACTTGCCCACATCCTGACTCTAGGCTTGAACACGCTCAGATCTTCATATCTGAGAGACAATCACTCTTTCTACCTTCAAAACCTTATTAAAGGAACGTCTCTTCCAAGTGGCCTTGACTAAGACGTCATTTCTCCTTTTCCCACTTCATTCTGCATCATTCTTGCGCATGAATTTGCACCCTCTATTCACCCCTCAGCCCTTCTCAGGGTCACACCTGGAGAGTTTCCAGTACTCTACTCTATGAGAAGGAGAGTCAAGCAGAGGCTTTCCCATTCCAATCCTAGCTTGGGCAGTGGCTAGCAAGTGGAAGGTATTCTGCTACAAGTCAAAACCCACCTGTGCTGGGCAGCAGCAGCATGGGAGAGAGTCAAGGGTGGATACTCAAGCTTACTGCAAGGAAGGAAACAATGGCAAACCACTTCCGTATTTTGTCCAAGAAAAGTACGTATACACTACCAGAATGACTGCAGATGGAGTTGGGATGATCTGGGAGAGCTGGGTCCATGGCATCTTTATGGGTTGGAAATGACTCCACAGCAAAAGACATGATTCACCCTCAGCATTTTATATCCACTGTTTATTCATTTATATTAATGTCTGTCTCCCCTCTAAACTGTAAGCTCACTGTGGCGAAGGAATGTATCTACCAATTCTGTTATATTATACTTCCTTAAGCACTTAGAACAGTGCTCTGTACAAGTAAGTGCTCAATAAATGATTGCTTGGTTCACAGAGCAGATGAGGAAGAGCAAAAGAGGCTTTGGTGTTTTTTTCTCCACTAGTCTTAGCCCAATGGTTGTTGAACCTCTCAACCAATCCTACTAGGACCAAGGGTGGTGAGGGATCGTAGAGGACATCCCACCACCATGACACATCTGTGGGGTCTGAAACACGCTGGCTCTTCTCTTGGGCTGCCAATCATATTTATGGAGTGATTACCATGTGCAGAGCACTGTACTAAGCACTTGGCAAAGTACAATACAACAGAACTAGCAGACACATTACCTGCCCATCACAAGTTTAGAGTCTAGAGTCAGACGTTAATATAAATAAATTGTGGTTATGGACATAAGGCCTAAGGGGCTCCTTGCTTGGTCTGAGTTGAGCTTAGCCATTTTAAAAGGTGGTGTCCTCTTCAGCAATCAGCCACGCTAAGCCTAGAGCATACAGAAGACAGATACACACTGTCTTATCCCTGACACTATCAGCTCGGAGGATTTAGGATGGTGGAGACAGAGCCTTAGACATTTTCAAGACAGTGACTCAGAACTGGGGTTAAAATCCTAGACAGTGGTCTCACACAACCTCTACTTCTCTACTCCCATCACCCTGTATTTTCCACCTCCTATCCCCACCACTCTCTTCCATCAGCTGTATTTGCCTTTACATAGCGTAAGTATTTAAAGTATTTACCATGTATGCACAGAATGGTGGGGAGGCATCACCTCACCCCCACCCAGATTCCTGTGACAGAGAATGTGTTCAGTTATCTTGAGGTCATTTATTTTGAGTGATATTTTCAGAATAGCTCAAGATAATTGCACAAACATAGAGTGTCAGAGGGATGTTTGGGTTCCGGTGTTCTGTCCCCCACCATCTGTGCATGCATGGTGACTGCTTTAAATATTTATGTGATTAATTTTGAATGATAATAATAATAATGATGGCATTTGTAAGTACATACTATGTGCACTGCATTGTTCTAAATGCTAGGCGGCGGGGGTTGGGGGAGAATACACAGTCTTAATCCCCATTTTACAGATGAGGTAACTGAGGCACAGAGAAGTTAAGTGACTGGCCTAAAGTCACCTAGCTGACAAGTGGCGGCACTGGGATTAGAACCCATGACCTCTGACTCCCAAGTCTGGACTCTTTCCACTGAGCCACACTGATGATATTTTTTAGAGCAGCTCAAGTGTTAGCCATGCTATAGAGTCACAACGTGCATGACTGTAATTTCGTTCAGGTGAGGAGAGGTTGGGGCTTTCTTTGTCCTGTGACCCAGGTACCACAACTCTTGCCATGATCCTGACAGGGTGCAGGAGAATGGTGATATTAGCCTCCAGAGCAAAGTAAAAATTATACAGAACAGAACCTTCTCTATGGCTGTGTGACCTACGTATCTCCACTGATTAATATTTATTGGAAAATACATTTAAATATTACCGACAGTCAAACCCATTCTAGAGGTGCTGTTTGAAGGTATACTACTATTCTTCAAAGTAGCTAGAGCATCCTGTATGAGATAAATAATCTGTTTTTCTTTTATTGTGTATAGTGGAAGCAATAAAACCTGACACTGGTGACTAAAGGCTTCTACAGGAATATTCACATTTTGTCTAAACTAATGATACTCCACATTTTATGTTTATTCATAAACAGTCACAAAATATATGCAGTAGGTTGCACCTGTTTAAAAGCCATATTTTTCCCAGATTATAATTATGAGTTTCATCAGCAGTAAAATTATATATCTCAATATAATCTATCTCTGCAATGGGGTAGAGTTAAAGAATCATATCCTACTAAATGAATTAGCATTTCTAAAATATATCAAAAGGCCCTACAGTAACAAGCATCCTGCATAGATATATTATTGAGTGTTTCACTCCCTCATGAGAAAAAATATGAACTGCCTTAAGTATAGGCTGAGATTTATAGTATACAATTACACAATTGAAAGTTATTCTCAAACAGGATCTTTGTGTGTTAAAAATCACTGAGTGCCTTAAACCAATGGTTAGATGTTTCTGTTTGATACAGAATTGGATGGTTAAACATTGGAGGTTTTTAAGGAATTGGGGAAAAATATGTATGGACTGAAGGTTGCTTTAGTAAATGATCTGGCCAGTATAGTGAAGCATAGACTGGAAAGGGGAAAAACAGGAGGTAGGGAGGTTAGTGAGGAGCCTGATGCAGTAGTCAAGAAGGGATATAAGTGCTTGGGTTAGCTTGGTGACAGTTTGGATGGAGAAGCAAGGTTAGATCCAATACATAAAACACTATAATTGCTTATGATGATAAACTAGAGGATTTTTGTTGCAACTAAATGGAATAAAGTGGAAAAAATAATCTCCACTAAAATATTCCTCTTTAGATGCTTTGGAAGTAGATGGATTTTTCTGAAATCTATTTAGGATGATCCTCAAGAAACCTTTGCATCATCTGAATTACTAAAGTATGAATGTGATCACCTCAGTTGACCATTACTTTTAATTGAAAGCCCTTAATCACATTTTGGAAAAATGATGACTCCTGTGGTCAGTAGACCTTACTTAAATGCAGCCACTTCCACCCACTCCACTTTCTTCCCAGCTCTGATACAGCATGGATTGGTAATGAGCTGCTCCATCTATGGCTGATCTTACAGTTGAGAGTTGCAGGAACTTGCTCCTCGCACTCTTTCCCAAAGTAATATAAAATAGGAGCAGCCTCAAACACTGGAAACTGCCTAGAGTCAGCCCATGACCCAGATTAAACTGCATGGTTGGACATATCTGGCCCTTATTTTGCTCACCTCTGTATTTCTCTATCCAGTGCATTGACTCCCTGCTACCTAGAGGTTGCAGTAAGGAACTGGAACTGAGAACTGGAAAAGGAATGATCATGGATCACACTTCCAGTTGAAATTTTTTCAAAGCAGACCTCTTTTGTTTTGATGATAGCTAAACAATAATAATAATGTTGGTATTTGTTAAGCACTTACTATGTGCTGAGCACTGTTCTAAGCGCTGGGGTAGACAGAGGGGAATCAGGTTGTCCCACGTGGGGATCACAGTCTTAATCCCCATTTTACAGATGAGGTAACTGAGGCACCGAGAAGTGAAGTGACTTGACCAAAGTCACCCAGCTGACAAGTGGCAGAGCGGGGGTTTGAACCCATGACCTCTGACTCCAAAGCCCATGCTGTTTCCAGTGAGCCACGCTGCTTCTCTAAAAACCAGCTGGCCCACCCAGTGACTCCATGGGCAGGGGAGTTGAGCTTACCCCCAAAGTCATGTTTATCCAACAAATATGTACTGAGGCACAGAGAAGTTAAGTGACTTGCCCAAAGTCACACAGCTGGCAAGCGGCAGAGCCTGGATTAGAACCCATGACCTCTGGCTCCTAAGGCTCTAGGTTGTAAGCTCTTTGTGGGCAGAGAACTTGTTTACCAACTCTATTGTACTGCAGTTTCCCAAGTGCTTGGCACACAGTAAAACACTCAGTAGGGGAAGCAGTGTGGTCAACTGGAAAGAGCAAGGGCCTGGAAGTCAGAGGACTTGAGTTCCAAACCTGCTTCCTCCACTTGTCTGCTGTGACACCTTGGGCAAATCACTTAACTTTTCTGTGCCTCAGTTACCACGTCTATGTATTAGAAGATTAAGACTGTGATCCCCACATAGGACATAGACTGTTAGCTTATGTCTAGCCCTGTGCTTAATACAGTGCCTGGAACATAGTAAATTCTTAACAAATAGCAAAAAAAAAATAATAATAATGTTGGTATTTGTTAAGTGCTTACTATGTGCCGAGCACTGTTCTAAGTGCTGGGGTAGACATAGGGGAATCAGGTTGTCCCACGTGAGACTCACAGTCTTAATCCCCATTTTACAGTTGAGGGAACTGAGGCACAGAGAAGTTAAGTGACTTGCCCACAGTCACACAGCCGACAAGTGGCAGAACTGGGATTCGAACTCATGAGCCCTGACTCCAAAGCCCATCCTCTTTCCACTGAACCACGCTGCTTCTCAAAAAAGCCACTGATTGATTGATTGCCATGTGGATTTCTATGTCTCATGACCATACTACTTCTAAAGTGGTATTGTGTACCTTCTTCAACAAGTAGATGGAGCCCAAATTGGTCTGTTGAAGTTATGAAATGCATGCTAATTCAATTGATCAGATAGAATCCTTGCTTCGAATGTGAGGTGAATTACCTGAAAATACTATATAGGTTATGGCCATCTTCACAATGAATATTTCACAAAGATACTTGGACTCATTCATCCAAATCTGACAGACTTATCATCACATGGCCTGCCCAAGTGTTTTAGCAGATTTCACTGGTAACCTCTTTTCCTAACCATTAAGATAGATTAGGAACAAAAAGAATTTGCATTGTGAAAATGTAGCTGTAAAGAAATGATTCCTTTCCTACATACTTCCTAATAAAGAAAACATCTTTAGTTATCCATTGTTCTTGGAAAAAGGTTCTCTACAGGGAAAATGTTTAAAACTATTATAAAATTTTCCAATTGATAAACTAATAGGGAAAGTAAAGAGAAAAAAAGCCTCCCTTGAAATCAATTTCTTATGAAATCAATTTGCTTATTTCTGAGAAAAATGAATTTAACATTTGCAGTTTTCCAATAATTGGGATAGTATGATGATCCTGATGGTGGTATTTATTCTTTCTAATGTTATCATATAACTTTCTTTTATTTCTATCTGTTTTTTTCTGTAACAAACATTCAAAAATTGTCAGTAATTCTGTAAGAAAATAATGTCATCAGAACATCTATATTGCTATGAAATCTGAACCATCACAGATAGAACATTTCTATTTATAAGCAGTTTTAACAATACTACCACCAAGTCACATTTAGAATCCAGTGGCAAGACGAGACTGCCAGTGATGTTCTGGAGGTCGATGTGTCAATCAGAATGAAAATTCAGCCCTATGCATCAAAAAAAAGTGGGATGGCAACAGTGGCAGTCTGACATGTGTCCTTCAGAAGTGGGTAGCTTGGAGAAGAGTGTCAGGAAGATTTTGAACACTGAGGCAGATTTGAAAAAGATGGGTACTGAAAGCTCCCAAAGCTAAGTGAACTGAGGCCCAGAGAAGTAAAGTGATTTGCCCAAGGTCACACAGCAGACAAGTGGAAGAGCTGGGATTAGAATTCAGGTCCTTCTGCCTACCAGGCCACACTGTACTATCTGTTCTGTTCTATCCATTAGGCCACACTCTTTTGCTAGCTTCTGATTTAGTGTCACAATACTATGCTGGCCCCTGAATAAGTCATAGAGGATTTCTAAGATTGATAAAGCAGAAATTTGGGAATTCATAGATATAGAGGGATAGTTCTAACCTGCATGCCTAGAAGAATGAATTGCTAGTATTTTCCAAGAAAGAATCAATCTCAACAATGCTAACTTAGAACAAACCAGGAATACTATCCTTCAAAACTATTGGCTCCAATTTAAGCAAGGCAATTCTTGATGTTATCTTGGAATTAAATATTATAGTATTAAAAACCCAAGACAAGATTTCCAATCTACAGACTGTTTAAAAAAAAATGTCCCCTTGCAGACACAGCCAATAATTACTTGGTTGTTGAGGGGTAAATAATCCTAATTTGTTTACAGAGTTGAATTACTGTTTAAACATAAAAAACCCCAAAACTTTTAAATGTCATATAAAGTCATATAAATGTCATATAAAAGTCATATAAAAGTCATATAAATGTCATATAAAGTCATAATGTTATATAATGTCATATGAGAAGCAGCGTGGCTCAGTGGAAAGAGCACGAGCTTTGGAGTCAGAGGTCATGGGTTCGAATCCCAGCTCGGCCACTTGTCAGCTGTGTGACTGTGGGCAAGTCACTTTACTTCTCCGCGCCTCAGTTATCTCATCTGTAAAATGGGGATTAAGACTGTGAGCCCCACGTGGGATAACCTGATTCCCCTGTGTCTACCCCAGTGCTTAGAACAGTGCTCTGCACATAGTAAGCGCTTAACAAATACCAACATTATTATTGTATACTGCATAGTCTCACACTATATAGATACAATCTATTCTTTGAACTTCTTTACTTTGAAAATATTGAGCTCTCCTCATATTATAATTAGACTTTCACCACCTGCCTAGAGCCAATAGGAATTTACCACAGAGAATAGAAACAGACTGGCCAAGCCAAGTAGCCTGCTTCTTTAACCGCAGTGACTCTCTCTGTGTATTTAAATGATTTTTCGTTAGCCTAACTTGTCTCATCTCGAAACAGAGTTTACAGAACAAGTCAAATTCAATTTCTCTCTTTGTGAAACCATATTGTTTCTGTAAAGCAACTGTCAGTCTGCTGTTTCAAACTGGCTGTGTGTAGTGTAGACTAGAGAAAGATTTCTATTTATCTAAGAAAATGGAGACAAATGGAGAAATAAGGATTCTTCCTTTTACTTATCTAAATCTAGGTTCAGATTGTTTGCATGCATGTTTTAGACAGTGGTTGGTGCCATAACATGGTATTGTTATGTGTGGAGGTCAACTGCTATCTAGACCATTATGTCCACTTACTTTCTATTGCCAAATTATACATTCCAAGCACTTAGTACAGTGCTCTGCACATAGTAAGTGTTCAATAAATATTGAACATTTACTATGCACAGAACACTGAAATAAGTGCTTGGAATAGTACAGTATACTAGAGTTGGTAGACCCATTCCCTGCCCACAAGGTGCTTATATTCAAAAGGAATACTTGGATTAGAATTTAGGGGTGTAGCTCTAAGCCTGAGTTCACCCATGTGAAACTAAGGACTTTTAGCCCATCTCCTTCCAAGGCCTCAAAATGGTTTCCATTTTATCTTTCAGCCCAAAACTGAGATTGTAGGTTATAACCGTTCTGAAGTCCTTCCTGACCTTCACTCCCCAGCATTATTTATTTCCCCCTTCTCTAGTTTCCCTGCACATCTTCTTAAACTCCTGCCAGGCACAATCACCCAACACTGCTATTACTTTATCATCTCACTTATGATTCTGATTCATCTCCCAAGTTGCATTAAATCAAAAAATGTCCGCTCCTATGTGTGTACCTGGGAGGGCAATGATTTGCTGCAGTTCTAACTAACTCTCTTCTTAGGACTCCTGATCCAAGGGGGTAGGGTCAGGATGAAATGGACTGGAGTAAGGCAGGTAGACAGTGGGGTTACAGTTTTCCTACTGAAAATAGAGTGTTACCAGTTGAGGAAGAGGGCAGCAGCAGATGCTACAGTTTTAAAATGTTAAAAACAATCAGGTCATTGGATTCCCTTGTCTTACGGTAGGTAGGACCTTAGAGGGAATCAGATGGAGTAGAGAGATATTAATGGGACTAATTTTCAGGTGTTGTTTTTTTAATAAATCTGAAGCCTCCATAAAGTGTCAAGGTGCGTAATTATATAGAACTCAGTGAAAACAGATACTTTAAAACATGTGATGGATAGAGTAAACTGTCTCTATTCTTTGCAGTAGATTATGTCAGGAATAGCAAAAACTGGCATATTTGGGGGGCTGGCATAGGATTGATTAGCAATATTACAGGATACCTCTTACCTGTTTCCATTGTAGTTGTCTGAAAGTTCCTAACTTATATTTTCCTGATGGCACTTCCACTTAAGTCAGTGATACTAAAATAGACCACTATGTAGCGAAAACACAGCCAAGATATATAAAAATCATTTGTTTTCCTGAACATGTAATGCAATTAAATGGACAATACCTCTAAAATTAAGTTAGTGGCTAAGTAACTAGAGAAGGATAAGAAATACATAATTTATAGTTGTAGCACCTGGAGAACTGTTCAATAATTAACTCAAGTAAACCAGTTAGGTTTAAGTGCTTAATTATCATCTCCAATTTGATTCTGAATCTGCCAATTGATAATTACATTATCAAAAACTTCAAGCAGGAAAACATTTGATAATGTTAAATTATGCCATTATTTAATTTTGAATTAGGCATCAGGACAAGATGTGAAAACTCCTCCTTTGAGAAATATTGCAGTTTATTTTCTACACTTCTTTAAAAGGATATTCAGCTCCAGTTGTGTTCCTTGTTCTGAAGACAGCTTTATTTGTTTACTCATTATATTAGACTTATACTGTGAATTTTTAAATATACTCACAATTTTGGCTAATGCAAATCTTGAAGTATAGACATGGGGAAAGTGGTCTACCCATCGTTTCATTCATGTGTGCTTAAAAGCTGACACTTTAGTGGAACAGTTTTAGACCTTCAATAAAGAGTATATTGAAAATGTATCCCAAAAGGTATTTGATTCAAAATGACAGTTTAATATGTAGGCTAGCTACTTCACTTTTGGGGGGAAAAAAAAACAAAAAAAAACTCCACAGAATTCTAATTTTTTCTACTCTATTCATATCATTTTTCTTTTAGGGATAAAGGGAAAATGTGAAAAGAGAAGCAAGATAACTCTAGAAGTCACTTTTTGAAGGAATTGCATTACATACTGAGATAGTTTAAAAGGTCATATTTAAGCGAGAAAAGAGTAGAAAGTGGGAATTTTTTTATTTTTAGAAGTACTTCATAATCCAGAACTTGAAATAATTTGACTCAGATGAAGGCCATAGAGTAGTGCTTCAATGAATACCCAATGAAAATAGGTTTCCCTAACCATTTTTAAACCCTTTCCTCAATCAACAGTATTTATTGAATGTTTGATGTGCACAGAGCACTGTACTAAACCCCTGGGAAAGTTCAATACAACAGTTGTTAATCAAGATACCTGCCCACAGAGAGTTTACAGTCTACAAAAGGAGACAGGCATTAAAATACATTAGGGAAATAGTGGAGTACTTATTCATGCTCTGCCCCTAGCCTGGATCTCCATTTTCTTCCCCTCCACAAGTCCACCAGATCTCACCTTTAAAGCCCTTTTAAAGTCTTACTTCCTCCAGCATGCTGTCCCCAGTAGTCTCCCCACAATATTTATACACATAGGTTTATTCAATTATTGATATTATATCCTGTCACATTAGTTCTATTACCAATCTGTTTTTTTTTCACTACTGTGTTCTCTCTTTCTAAAGAAGTTAACATGCCTCTATTAGATCATTAGCCACTGTGGGCAGGAACAATATCTTTGGCTTCTGATGAAGTTTGCCAAGGATTTAGTTCAGTGAATCATAGTCAATAGGTGCTTGATAAATACTATTACTATTTCCTTCACAATACTTTTAGGCTCAGATGGTAGGTGCAGTGGTAATGGAAAGCGAAGTGGTGGTAAAGGATGCACAAAGCAAAATCAGTAGATCACTCCTTACCCTTTAAGCACTTAGATACTCACGCCAAGCCCACTTATGTTCACATCCTTATATTCTGCCATTATTCTTATATGTAATTTAATTCAATGGATGTAGCTCCCCTCCAGAATGTAAGCACTTTGTGGGTACGTATTATGTCTATCAACTCCACTGTACTCTTCTAAACACTTATTATAGTACTCTGCATGCATTAAGTGCTCAATAAATACTGTTGGTTAATCTTTCTAATAGCATCCACCACATATGCCTAGCCTAATATAGTGCTTTGTCCATTATATGTTTGTAAACATACAGACATGATAGTCATTTCATGTCCTCTTAACTTTCACCATAGGCTGGATTTCGGGTGGTAACTCTGACATTCATTTTATCTCATTTGAACTTGCTCCCAAATGCTTTCTTAGTCTTTTCCTAGAAAAATATAATTCACAAGGTTGATTAATTTCATTTTTCTCATCAAACTTTAGCTTTGCTTCAATTATCTCAAGTCAAAAGACATTAGCTTTGAAACATTCTATTTAAGAATACAAAGGCTCAGTCTTCTGCTGAAAAGGAAATAGAGCTAGTTTTGTTCAAAATAGGCCATTCAGGAAGTTTGCACGGTTTCTAAATTTTGTGAAATTAGATTTCCATTCTTAACTTCAGCTCACAGAAGGAAACACCATAAGGGTGGTTGGTTTTTTTTTTGGTTTTTTTTTTTCTTTCTTTTAGATTCTTGAATATTTTGAGTCTGAATAAGATTTCACTGTTTGTTACTTTCATAAGCTTCCAAAAGCCTGGGGTGGAGAGAACATGATGATCATCTGCTCCAGCCCACAGATGAACACACAAATTCTCCTGCGAGCCCAATCTCATCTTCAAAGCCTCTTCTGGAATAACCGACACCTTAACCTTGATTAGTTGGTTCTATGATATTGTCTCTGGGAGTGTCAAAAATATTATTGTTTTAGTTCAACTGAATGCTCGCTTTCAGTGGTAATTTCCTTTGTTTTTCCCCCTCTGTAAATATGGGGATCAAACTGTCAGTACCTTCAGATCTGGATGGGGTAAGTGGAGGCCTATGTCAAAGAAATTCCTTAGGGTCCATATATGGCCAGGAGTGAGAATGGGGGAAGGAGGAACAGAATACATTTTGGGTACCAAAATTCCATTCGATTAATCAGTCAAATTTATTGAGCGATTACTGCACACAAAGCACTACAGCTTGGTGTAGAGAAGCAGTGTGGCTCAGTGGAAAGAGCACGGCCTTTGGAGCCAATGGTCATGGGTTCGAATCCCGGCTCTTCCACCTGTCAGCTGTGTGTCTGTGGGCAAGTCACTTTACTTCTCTGTGCCTCAGTTCACTCATCTGTAAAATGGGGATGAAGACTGTGAGCCTCATGTGGGACAACCTGTTTACCGTGTATCTACCCAGCACTTAGAACAGTGCTCTGCACATAGTAAGCGCTTAATAAATACCAACATTATTATTATTATTACTACATTAAGTACTTGGGGAATACAAAATAAAGTTGGTAGACATTTTTTACACCACACAATTCCCTAAATCACCCCAGCCAAGGACTGTTATTGGTGAGAAATTCATGAATGAACAGGGAGGAGGATGACTCAGTTCTCCTTCCCTTCACCACAAGCTTAAGTAATTTCCTGCATGCTTCCTTACTAAAATTGTCCCAAAATATAGATTTAACCCTCATCTAAAACTTCAGTCATCCTGAAGTAGTATACCTCCCATGTGGTTGGCTTAGAAATATGGTGAGGACAGCAATTCTGCCCCCAAATAAAAATAAGAATATAAGTTCAAAGAAGCTCACTACAATTATTTATAAAACCATGG
The DNA here is from genome assembly GCF_004115215.2 of Ornithorhynchus anatinus. Classification (NCBI taxonomy): domain Eukaryota; kingdom Metazoa; phylum Chordata; class Mammalia; order Monotremata; family Ornithorhynchidae; genus Ornithorhynchus; species Ornithorhynchus anatinus. The sequence goes on from NC_041730.1 coordinate 27,544,691, forward strand.
AAAAGTCATTTCACAGGAAAATCAATGTTAACAAACAAAATATTTTGATATCATTTAGTTCAAGGACTGAATAAAGGTTTGGGTAGATTTCCATTGCATCTGAATGCATTTGCCTACTTCAATATTTTGCTAAGGAGGTGATAGAAGCATTATACTTTTTAAGAGAAGAGCACTTTTATTTCTAGAAGATGAGATTTTTGTACTCTAAAAATCTTAAAATAAGCAGCAAAGGATTTTTTTTATTCTAAGTCATCCTTCTAGTGGACAAATAAACACTATAATGAAATTAGGATTCTAAGATTTCTATCAAGTAAATGCCCTAAGGAAACAACTTTGAATAAAAAAATCAATAAAATAATTAATGGTAATGGTGCCATATTGTAACTGTTTTTTACTTTAACAGACTTCTTAAAAGGAATTTAGCTTCAGTTTTATAAAGTTACAAATTATAATTTCATTAAGAAAAAAATAACCCAAACATTCCATTTTTCCTTATGCTCTGCTATTTGAATATTCACCACCATTGGTATTTGCAAATATGCCACTTAAGAATGAGAATAAAGGAGATGAGCAAAACATGTTTTCCATTACACTTAGGATATCACTATATCTTTGTTCAATAAAAAAGCAAGTGAGACCAATAATTAACCACTTACTGCTCTTACTATGATTCTTTCTAGTATGACTCTGCCTATACAGATACTGTAGATTTTTGAACACCTAATGCATTTTTCTTTAAATACGAACTATAAGTTTGATGGTATTTGTAGAACACTTACTATGTGCCAAACACTGTTCTAAGCAAAGCAATTAGGTTGTCTCATATGGGGCTCACATCCTTGATCCCCATTTCACAGATGAGGTAACTGAGGCCTAGAGAAGTGAAGTAACTTGCCCAAAGTCACACAGCTGACCAGTGGTAGAGCCAGGATTAGAACTAATGACCTCTGACCCCCACTCTCATGCTCTTTCCATTAAGCCATGCTGCCAATATTTCCTTATAACTTCATATATGTTATGCACATTCAGCTTTCTGAAAATTTCTTTACTTGAACTGATAGAAGAGCACAAAATATAATTTGATTGAAATTTTGAAGATGAATTTTTCCAGTTCTATAGCAAAGAGAAACCCTAAGAAATTTATGTTCATCATTTTTTATTTAGTCTAATGAAAATGAAAAATAATGCAATCATGAGTATTGAATAGCAAATTGACTCTGCTCAAATTGATGTGTCATTATATTGGATTCACCCAAATGGCTAATCTATTTACATGTTTGGAGGCTGGAAAGTTGTCAAGTAAACCCACAGTGTAACCTTCACAATGTATTTTAGGCACATTAAATCACAGAAGTCAGAAATCCCCACTACTAGTTCCAGCCACAATTCAGGCTAAATATCTGGCCTTGAACAAATCACTTTATTGCTCAGATTATCTGTAAAATGGGGATGTAAGCACTTGCTCCTGTTTCAGCAGGATGTTGAGAAGACAAATAGTATAATTGAGGTGAAAGATATAAATGCTCCTAGGAGACAAGATGCTCTATGAATCCAAAGTAGTGTGTTATTATTTACCCACTCATTCTGCACACTCCTATTTTCAGACACTGAGGGAGGAATTACTCTATACCATTCAACTAGTATTCACAATCCAAATCTCTCATTTAACTGACTTTGCTGACTGTATTAGATACTCTTCTTGGTGAGCATGCCACAGAATTTCAATAGTCACATTTGCAAGTGCATCCGAAACGTACCTTCTACTGCACCTTTTAAGATAAGTGGGACTCACTACTGAAGGACAAAAAAAATTTCTAATGAGCATTTTCAATCTGAGAAGGAAAAGTTTCAGATCGTCCTGAAACTCAACGGAAATGGTATTCATGCTTCCTCAGATTCAATAAAGAAGATAATAAATTTAGGGTCCCTGAGAAATTAGATGCAGAAGTTTCCAGAAATTTATAATGCTACAAATACTACTATGCTTATCGTACTAGAAAGTCTCTACTTTCTATTGTTGGGTAGTGCATTAAATATACCAATGAACATTATTATTTCTGAAAGCACCTGAAGAATTACATATGCTCTTAGATTTTAAGAAATTTCTGTATAAATGTAAGAGTCTAAAGAGAAATAATCTGCATATGTACAGCCAGCCTCTTAGAGTTTTAAGATCCAAATGGAATATTTGTGAAAATAAAAACAAAGTCAAACACTAAAAGGTACACTTACTTTCATTTTTATAGTATAAAAGTGAGATTTGGAAATCCTAATGTGGTACAATTCAGGAAAATAAACTTCTTAGAGCTTTTTGTTAGCAGCTAGTTTGCACATTTGGTAACTGTGTTGTTGCATGAATATTTTGTTTAGAAATATAGGTGCAGTTGGAATGTCTGGAATCATTTTGAATGTTTATTTTGTGGATGGTGAACTTGCCTTTGGAAAGTACTGATGTAGGATATTACACTGTATGAAACAGGAAAGATAAATCCAATAAGGAAAATATCTGGCTTTAAAGCACACAACCCACTCCCTGCTATTTACCCATTCACTTGTCTCACTACACTTCAGATCATACTCTTCTTTCCTCTCCAAATTATTTGATTCACTGTGCTTCCTTCTGTTCTCCCACTGCTGACCTAAAACTCATCCATTTTTGAAACTCCCTTTCTCTTCATATCTATCAAAGAAATCAGAGCTCTCCCCATGAATCAATCATATTTATTGAGCATTTACTATGTACAGAGCACTATGCTAGCACAATATAGTATTTATTATTATATTTTCTAAACACTTACTATGTGTCAAGCACTGTTCAAAGCACTCAGGTAGATACAAGTTAATTAGGTTGGTCACAGTCTCTGTCCTGCATGGGGCTCATGGTCTAGAGATACAAGGAAGTTGGTTGACATGTTCCCTCCCACAAGTAGCTTACACTTCAAAGAGATCTTTATCATATCTCCTTCAAGAGGTTTTTCCCTCAATTTATTTCTAATTTCCCTATTAAGAATAACTGTGATATGCGTGGAGTACTTACTATATACCAAACACTGCACTACATACTGAATAGATACAAGGTAATCAGGTCAGGCACAGTTTATATCTCTCACAACTGCCCTTCATCCACCTAAGCACCTAAATATTCACAATTTGCCATAGCAATTAGGTATAGCTGATCTTACATACTTTATCACCCTTTCCTACCTACTCCTCAAGACAACAAATTTCTTGAGGGTAGGGATCCTATCTACAAATTTCAGTGAAGAGATTCCCAACTACTGAACAAAATGCTCTGTATGCAGTAGGCAGTTCAATAAATACTATTGATCAATCTTTTAGAACTTTGCATTTTTCTAATCAACGCAAAGTACATGGGTCACTAAAGTCTAAGAAGCCGGACAATTCCAAAAGGGAAAAAATAAGTTAATGACTAATACGTTTTTCATAATTAAAATGATATTCATTCAAAAATAGTTACTGAGCAAAACTATGTAGAGCAAATATACTGCTTTCAGAATTGTGGTTTTACTTCATGGGCTAAAAATATTTTCATATTTAATATACAAACACTGAATACATATTCATACAGACCAATCCCCTTTTGTGCTGGTTATTAAAGCTCGTATTTTGAGATAAGACTGCAAAGGATACTATATACTTTATCTCCCATTCTCCTTCTCTAAATTATTTTGACTGACTTCAATAGAATAATTATAACCCACTTCAAGTTGGCACAGCTAAAGACAGACTTATTTAGATAATGGCATATCTGGTGTGTTAGCACACTTTTTTGTTGTTGTTGAGTAGGGTGTAAAAAACTAAACTTTGAAAATAAAGTACTGTATTACATAGGTATACAAAATGTTAAATTATTTTTATTAAACTATTACTTATATTGTTATTTTCTCAAGTAATTGTATTTGTTTTTTTCAGTACATTGCTTTGGTTGGATTTTTTTGCCTTGGAAATACATTAATGTACTTCAATCAATGGAATTTATTGAATATTTACTGTGTACTACAGAGCACTATAAAAAGTGCTTGGGAGAGTACAATACAACAGAGTTGGTAGACCTGATCCCTGTCTACAGTGTACTTACAATCTAGAGGGGAGACAGACATCAAAATAAATAATAGATATGCACATTTGTGCTGTGGAGCAAATTTCAAGTTCTTACAGGGTACAGATCCAAGTGCATAGGTAACACAGAAGGGAGTAATAGAAGGGAAAATAAGGACTTAGTTGGGGAAAGCCTTTTAGAGGAATCTTGTCTTATGCTATTGAGTCACCCCCGACCCATAGCAACACCATGGACACATCTCTCCCAGAATGCCCCACCTCCATCTGCAATCGTTCTGGTTCATAGAGTTTTCTAGGTAAAAATATGGAAGTGGTTTACCATCGTCTCCTGTGCAGTAAACCTGAGTCTCTGCCCTTGATTCTCTTCCATGCTGCTCCTGCCCAGCACAGGAGAGTTTTGACTTGTAGCAGATTGCCTTTCACTTGCTATCCACTGCCAAGCTAAGAATGGAATGGATATGCCTCAGCTTTACTCTCCTTCCCATAGTCAAGACGGGTAGAGTACTGGAAACTCTCTAGGTAGAGAGATCTTGGAGGAGACATGATTTTAATACGGCTTTGAAGATAACAAGAGTGGTGGTGGGCAATAGATCAGCAGCAAGATAGATGTGATACAGAGTTTGTTGGCAGAGTAGCAAAGTGTGTTCTAGTCTGTGCTAGTAGTAAAGTCTGAGTTCTAGTAGGATAGTAAGATAGGATAGGAGTGGGAGAGCTGATCGGAAGTTTTAAAACTGATGGTATGAGTTTCTGTTTGATTCAGAGATGGCTGGAAAGCTGGAGGTTCACTGAATTTTTTTTTTTTTAAGAAAAAATGATCAGGGCAGCAAAATGAATTTGGTATTTGTTAAAGTGCTTACTATGTGCCAAGAACTGTTCTAAGCGCTGGGTATAAACAAGGTAAATGGGATGTCACAAGTGGGGCTCACAGTTTTAATCCCCATTTTCCAGATGAAGTAACTGAGACACAGAGACGTTAAGTGAATTGCCCAAAGTCACACAGCTGAAAAGTGGCCGTGTCAGGATTAGAACTCATGACCTCTGAGTCCCAAGCCCATACTCTTTACACTGAGCCACACTGAAATGAAGTAAGCACTGAAGTGGTGAGAGACAGGCAGCAGAGAGGTCAGTGAAGAGGCTGAGTCAGTAGACAATAATAAGGGGAATAGTGGTATAAGAGCCTGGATCTGTGTAGTAGCAGTTTGGAAGGAGGGAAAAGAGCAAATTCTAGTGATGTTGTGAAGGTAGAATTGACAGACTTTGGTGACAGACAATCAGAGATATGGGTTGAGTATAATTCCAGGTTATGGGGTAATGATACAGGAAACATAGTGATATTGGCTATAGTAATTGGAAAGACAGGGAAATGATGGGTTTGGTATTTCAAGAAGAGTTCTTTTTTCAGCCATCAATAAATCAGTGGTATTTACTGAGCACTTATTATGTTCAGAGTGCTTGGTCCAGAACAATACAGTAGAATGAGAAGCAGCGTGGCTCACTGGAAAGAGCACGGGCTTTGGAGTCAGAGGTCATGGGTTCAAACCCCGGCTCTGCCACTTGCCAGCTGTGTGACTTTGGGCAAGTCACTTAACTTCTCGGTGCCTCAGTTCCCTCATCTGTAAAATGGGGATTAAGACTGTGAGCCCCACGTGGGACAACCTGATTCCCCTGTGTCTACCCCAGCGCTTAGAACAGTGCTCGGCACATAGTAAGCGCTTAACAAATACCAACATTATTATTATTAATTAGTATATACGTTCCCCATAACAAGCTTAAGCTTGAGGTTTCAGTGGGATATCAAGGAAGAAATGTCCTGAAGATGAGAGGAAATGAGAGACTTTACATTATTTCCTATAGGAAATTATCCTTCACAGAGTCAGTTATAAGCATTAACCTGGTTACTGGCATATATTTATATAACTGCCCTTCATTTTCACAGATGGTATTACTGACAGGAATCCTATCCACTATGTGTGCCTGAAAAGACTAGGCATAATATACATGCCCTGCTACAGTGTTTTCACTTAAATCCTTGCTGTAATGATGAGTTTTTATATATAGACCCTAATTCTACTTTTGTGATTACCACTTGGTATACTGATTTTCATAAATCCTTTGCTCAAAAACAATCCCTCTCCTGATAGCTCTCCAGCAGGCTGGTCTGTCCAATAGAGTATTCCAATAGTCCACTGATTTTTTACATTGTATGACACTTTACTACCGTTTATCTCGTCTTACTTGTATGTGCTCCCTTTCAATTTATCAGAAAACAATTAGTGATAAGTACTGAATATTTACTGCTTGCAGAGCACTGTATTAAGCACTTGGGATCAGCCACGGGTTTATTACTGTCACCATTTTTCATTCACATTCCTTGCCCAGTGGAGCTGTCTTGCTGTGATCAATTCCTCACTGTTGTGAGCTGGCTGCATTTCGAGGTCTATAAATCATATAGGAACTCCTTCATATTGATGACTGTGAGGAAGAAGCACTCTTATCTGAAAGCATTCAGATGATTACAAACTGTTTTTCAGAACCAGAAAAGTACTATGGACTGATGACCAATATTATGAATCAGCAGAGCATAGAGGTGAATGCTGACTCTGAATTCTGCCACCTAAGCAGCATGCTGCCCCAATGATGCAAAGAGAAGAAAGGAAGAACCAAATCAAAAAGACTCACAAACCCTTTGGGAGATTGCAAGCATAATCCATATTTCATTTGATTGATTCATTCAGTTTTATTTATTGAGTGTTTACTTCGTTCAGAGTACTGTGCTGAGCTTTTGGGAGAGTACAACAATAAACAGACACATTCCTTGCCCATAGTGAGATTTCAGTCTAGAGGTGGGGAGACAGACATTAGTATAAATAAATTACAGATATGTACATAAGTGCTGTGCGGCTGGGAGGGAGGATGAACAAAGGGAGCAAGTCAGGGTGATTCAGAAAAAAGTGGAAAAGAAGAAAGGGGATTTAGTCAGGGAAGGCCTCTTGGAGAAGATGTGCCTTCAGTAAGAATAACCCCAGAATGGGGGTTGGGGGGAGTAAATTATCTGTTGGATTTGAGGAGGGAGGGCATTCCAGGCCTGAGGCAGGATTCCAGGCCTGAGGCAGGACATGGGCAAGGGGTCGGTAATGAGATGGATGAGATTGAGGCCTGGTGAGAAGTTTAGCAATAGAGGAATAAAGTGTGCGAGCTGAGTTGTAGTAGGAGAGTAGCAAGGTGAGGTAGGAGGGGGCAAGGTGATTGAGTGCTTTAAAGCCAATGGTGAGGAATTTTTGTTTGATGTGGGGGTGGATGGGCAACCAATGGAGTTTTTAGAGTGAGGAATCATGTCATGAATGTTTTAGTAGAAAAATGAGGGCAGCCAAGTGACATATGGACTGGGGAGAGACAGGAGGCTGAGTGGTCAACAAGGAGGCTAATGCAGTAAATCCAGGCAGTGTAGGATGAGTGATTGTATTACTGTTGTAGCAGTTTGGATGGAGAAGAAAGGGCAGATTTTAGCTATGTTGTGAAGGTGGGACCAACCGGGTTTAGTGATCAGCAGCCAAGTCACACTGGCTAGGAAAAAAAAAAGAGAAAACTGTCAGAACCAGGAAAAAGATCTGTTGCCCCATCCATTGTCAATTACCCAGATAATTTATTACCAAGAATATTGCTAAAATTCACCCTTTCCACTCCATTCAAACTCTTACCACTGATACAAGCATGTATTCTATTCAGCCTTGTCTATTGCATCTGCCTACTGTCTCCCCCCACTCTTGTCCATATTTCATTATTGGACAGATCATTTTTATAATAAAAAAAATTCAGTCCATATCTCACCAATCCTCAACAACCTCTAATGGTTGTCCATCTACCCCCACAGCAAACACTCCTAACCACTGGATTTAAAGCACTCAATCAAGTCACTCCTCCTACCTTACATCATTGATTTATTACAGCCCAGCCTGCACACTTTGCTCTTCTAGTGCCAGCTTACTGCCCTGATCTCATCTAGCTCACTGATGACCCCTTTCCCACATCTTCCTACTAGCCTGTAACATCCTTCCTCCCTCTCCACGTTTACCTGACCATCATTCTCCCCACTTTCAAAAGCATTATTAAGGTCACATCTCCTCTAAGAGGTCTTCCCTGACTATATATCCTCTTTTCCCCAGGACCCTCTCCCAATTGTGTCATCTTTGCAATTGGATCTGGGAACTTTGAGTATTGCATATTTGCCTCACTCTCAACTCCACAATACTTATGAACATACCTTCTCTGAATATACTAAGCACCTCAAAGATCACTGATGACAATGATAACAATTTAAACCCCAAAATTTATATTTAATAGAAGGGGGAGAGAAAGGGAGGAAGGAAAAGACTAAGATGAACTGGAATCAAAATGTTAGACTTCCCTAATTATACAAGAGTCATTAAGCACACAAACTCCCAAAAATTACACAAGCCTTGCTTCCTTAATTCAACATAAGGGGAGGGGAAAAAAAGGGCAAGAAAGAAACTTAGAGGTTTTCTAATTTAGAATAGCAGGAACATAAGCCTACCATTTTTTGGACATAATGCAATATATCATGATATTACTTGAGGCCCATATTTCATGTGAGGTTCATTCAATCATATTTATTGAGTGCTTATTGTGTGCAAAACACTGTAGTAAGTGCTTGGGAGAGTACAATATAGCAACAGATACATTTCTGCTCACAACTCATTCATAATCTAGAAAGAGATGTGAATCAGGCTCCAGAATCAAGGACACAAAGCTGAAGAAAAAAAATAACACACAAAAACTCTGAAAAATTTATTATGGGGAATGCATAAACTAAATGGAAGAAATAGAATTTGGATCACAGTCTTCATACATATAACCATTGAGTGGCTTTTTTGTGGTTTAAGTCCTCAAGAGACCTAGTAGAATCAATGAATTTACTGTTAAATTTTACTTAGCTTTTCTGGAAAGACTTTTCCATTCCTCCTCAGTGGAGTAAGGAACTAATTCCAAATCCAAGCAAAATGAAACTTACCACCTAAAATTTAAAGATTGATAATATCACCTAGTACCCCAGTTCTTTAGCAAGAAGAAAGTTTCAGGTATAATGAGTAGATAGATACTTAATTCCCATCTTTTCTTTCATAGAGAGGAACCACCAGGTAGAAAGCAGCAACTATATCAATAGAAATCAAAAAATAGAAAAGAAAGCACTTAAAATTTCAACTCAGAATAAGGACAGTTTCAAAACAAAAAATCTACCCTTTGGGCATTTTAATCTTCTATAACTTTTCTGGAAATCAGATCCCAGGCTTGAAGTTATTTGAAAATGAATAGAGATCAAGTGTGCTTCTTGAACTAATGCTCCATGAATAGCTGTTCTAATGGTCTATGGGAAAGCTATCTGTATGAAAAGCAGTGTAAGCAGGTGTGCAAATAAATCAAACTTTTGTCAAATATCCAGTTATGTAGGAAGGTGTTTGTCTCAAAGTCAGAAAATCTCTCTCTTCCAGAGGTATGCTATCTATGTTCCAGTACAATAATTTAGAGCAGTAAATTTCTCATTCCACACATCCCTAGCAAATTTTCCTGTATGTCATTTTGGATTGTTATAAAAATATGATTCTGGCCATGATAAATCCAAGCATGTCAATCATATTTTATTAAATTTAGCAGCAGCAATATCTTCTAGTGTAGTATCAGTCCATCTCTATTTAGGATTATTTTAAAAAAATAAAAAACATGGGCTCTGAGTGATCAGAAAGCATTAAGGTCTGTGAATTTTTGTGACACTCATTTTCAAATATAATATGCCATATCTTGAAAAGCAAAGTTAAATTGAAGGTGAATTTATTCATGAGAAAAAGAGGTGGAGAACCTCATATCATATGCAATGAGGAATTAAATATAGATCAAAAGGATGCAGACAGGTATTAAAATGTCTATTGATACTATTGTGAAGTTATAGGGAAAAGTGTTTCTGAGGTCAATATTGGGGTTAAAGGTTACTTTGTTTTATTTTAATATATTGAAATATTTAACCATTATGTTCCCGAATATAATGTACTGAATTATATGTACAAATAATGCCCGATAGGAGAAAGTAAATACTGGGTTCCAGAAAATTATTTTTGCTTTCACAGAGAAGGAAAGCTGAAAAGAGAAGTAGTTGAGTTGTTCAAATTAGTAGCTAATATAGTGTTTGTGGAAAGGCTCTGCTTTAAGCAATTTTCTCAAAAAAAATTCCAGGGGAAAATATGACTTTCAGTTTATAAATGAATTTAAAATAATAGCATACAACAAAGAGTGTATAACCAACTGGGTAAATTGTAGAGTTTTATACTAACTTAGAGTTCTTATATTTCAATTTTCAGAAATATCAGGCCTCTCTAAGTATTGGAAATTTCTTTTTCCCTCCTCTAGTATTTGTTGGAGGATGTGAAGCACGTTTTAAAATTAACAACAACAACAACAAAATCAACCGTGTGTTAAAGTTGTCATTTTTTTTGTCATAGGGTATTAATTTTCAGAATACATTCTGTCCTCTTGAGCGGTTAATTGTCCAATTCTTCTTTCCTCTATTTATTAAGACCACAGTTATTCTAGTACATCTTTCAGTACAAATCTCCGCCTTCCATATTCCTAACATTTCTTGGCAGAAATGTCTTCCCTGATTAGGAATTACATTCTCTCTATTTTCTCAAAAAAAAATTCCTTGGGAAAACTTGAAAGTCCATTTATTAATAGTTTGATTTTAAATTGTTCACAGAAGACAAACTATTGACTATGCAATTCATTTCACTTTATATTAGACATAATAGCAAAGTAATTTTCTGTCAGTTATAGATTGTATTGTACCAGTCACTTGTTCCACTCAAATTCACATATATTTTACTGGAAAAGTGAAATCTAACCAGTCTTACTTCCTGTCATAACTGTGGGAGTCTAATATGGAATGGAATTTTTTCTCAGAATAACATATGCTGTGCCATTAGTCTAAATCAAATAATCAACTTTCACTAAAGCCTTTAAATATACATATTAATGTCTAGATCTTTAATTTCCCACTTAAACTACTTTAAATCTAAAGTTTATAAATATCCTAAATATTTTAAGATATATTTATCTACAAATGAAAAAGAAAAGGAATAATAAACTTTGATGAGAAAATACATTTCATTACATATATTTCTCAATAACACAGCTTCTAAACTGAGCTTTTAAAATAAATAATCATCCCAGGGTTGCTATCCCAGGCTATGCTTCATGGCCAGAATCTTGTGCAGTAGTAATGTATATGTTGCCCTATTATAGTGCAAGACTGAAGTATCTTGCCCAAGAGTGGGCTTGTATATATATGGCTCTAGTCAATTAATAAAAAATGCTTTCCAAATATAACCAGCTTGATTTCCATTAGCAATAAATTTATACTAAATGAACAAATCAGTAAAGTACAGTTCCAGGATCTCGGAAAGGCTGGTATATCACTTAGCTTGCCGGAATTTTCAGCTTTTTTTTTTTCTTAAATGATCCTGGCAGCTTTCAAAAATCATGCAATAATTCTCCAAAAACTGGCATTTAATTATATATTAAGTATTCATTCTCTAATGTGGATTTCAAATATAATTTCTTGCATACTATGGTTAAATTTACCTTTGATTAAAGACAAAATCCAGTCAATCAGTAGTAAATCAGAGCTTAGAACAGTGCTCAGAGCTTAGAACAGTTCTTGGCACATAGCAAGCACTTAAATACCAACATCATCATTTATTGAATAATTATTGTGTACAGATCACTGTACTAAGTGCTTTCGAGAGTACAATACAGGGAGCTTTTAGTCTAGAGATGGAGACAGATATTAAAATAAATTATGAATATGTATGTAAGTGCTGTGGAGTAAATTCATGGTACAAATTCAAGTTCTAGGGCAATGTATAAGGCAAAATGGGTAGGAGAAATGAGGTCAGTCAGGGAAGGTCTCATGGAGAAGTTGTGATTTTTAATAAGGCTGCTTGGGGGTCACGTAAAAGAAATGTGGTATTTGTTAAGTGATTACTATGAGCCAAGCACCTAATATGTGCTGGAGTGGATATAAGCAAATCGGATTGGTCACAGTCCTGTCACACATGGGACTGACAATCTTTATCCCCATTTTACTGAACCCCAGATAAGTTAAATGAGTTGCCCAGTGTCACAAATTAGACAAGTGCCATTCTGCCACTTGTCAGCTGTGTGACTGTGGGCAAGTCACTTAACTTCTCTGTGCCTCAGTTCCCTCATCTGTAAAATGAGGATTAAGACTGTGAGCCCCACATGGGACAACCTGATTCCCCTATGTCTACCCCAGCGCTTAGAACAGTGCTCTGCACATAGTAAGCGCTTAACAAATACCAACATTATTATTATTATTACAAGTGGCAGAGCTGGGATTAGAACCCAGGTTTTTCTGAGTCCCAGGTCCGTGGTCTATCCACTAAGCCATGATGCTTCTCATGTATCTAGCCCAATTGATGTAGAATCCTGCAAAATTATCTAATCTTCTCTAGAGTCCCAAAAGAGGCGAGGCATCAAGGTGGAAGTCTATACCAACTGAAAACAAAGTGAGGTCTTCTATGTCCTGAGGGAAACACAAACACAACACCAAGATCACTGAAAATTTCAGATGCTCCACCCTACCAGTGCTTAGAACAGTGCTTGGTACATAGTAAGTGCTTAACAAATACCATAATTAACACAAATGACAAAGAGTGTTAATTAAATTAGATCTCTTATAGGGTAAATGATCTCCCTAACTCTCCCTTCCTTCACTGAGAATGATGCTCTGTGAAGAATAGAGCAGCGGAAAGACATGGATTTTGCCCTAACAAAGTCACCACTGAAATGTTCCCAGAGATAATGGTATTTCAGCTGATAGTTAAACAGGAAGTCTCTTTCTCACTAATATGTAAAACTAACTATGCTGTAAATAATAATAACCACAACAAAAACAATGGTATTTATTAAGGGTGTATTAAGTGCCAAACACTGGGATAAGTGCTTGGGCAGATAGAAGATAATTAGGTTAGACTTTATTCCACATGAAGCTCACATCTAAGTAGGAAAACAGGTATCAAGACCACTGTTTAAAATTGAGGAAACTGAGGCACAGAGAAGTTAAGTGAGCCGCGCAAGGTCACACAGCATGCAAGTGGCAGAGAAGAAATTAGATCCCAAGTCCTTTGAATTTCAGACCTGTAAAAGTTCCTTGTGGGCTGAAACTCTACTGTAATGTATTTTCCCATGTGCTTAGTACCATATTCTTTACACAGCATTCATTGAGTATCACTGACTGATTTACACTAATAATAATAATAATAAATAATAATGGCATTTGTTAAGGTACTTATTATGTGCAAAGCACTGTTCTAAGTACTGGGGGGATACAAGGTGATCAGGTTGTCCCATGTGGGGCTCACGGCTTTAATCCCCATTTTACAGATGAGGTAACTGAGGCACAGAGAAGTTGTGACTTGCCCAAAGTCACACAGCTGACAAACGGCAGAGCTGGAATTAGAACCCATGACCTCTGACTCCCAAGCCCGGGCTGTTTCCACTGAGCCACGCTGCTTCCCATAAGTACTAAGCCACATTAGGCCAACGTTTTATAAATATCATCAGTAAGTACCACTATCTTCAAGAAGAAATGTGAAAGGGCAGACTATAGAAACTGTTAAGGGATTTTACTGACTTCTGTTGTCAGCAAAATTCTAGCAGGTTAAAATTTGTCTACAGAACAGTATTGTCTACCACACACTGTCAGAAAGGCATTATGGCCTCAATAAATCAATTAATGATATTTACTGAGTGCTTGCCATAGGAAAACCACTGTACTAAGCACTAAAGAGTTGTAGACAACTAAAAGAGTTGTAGACGTAATCCCTGCTCAGAGTTTTGTACCCTCCCAAGTGTTCTACACACAGTAAACACTCAGTAAATACCATACAATAAATACAATAAATACAACTGACTGACAAAGAGCTTACACTCTAAGGGGAGACAGACACTAAAGTAGAAAAGGGATAGGGCAAATGACAGAACTTAAGGATAGTTACATAAGTATTGTGGGACCAGAGTGAGTATCAAAGTGCTTAAGGGCTACATGGCTTCAGATCAGTTACACAATTAAGTGTATGAACTGCTATTCTACATTGTTAGATTTTATAAGAGCAACATCCATAGTTCTGGCACCTACTACAAAAGCTAGCATTCTATTAGACTGAAGGATCCAAAGATTATTCAATGAAGATATTTACTGACAGCACTAGACTTGAAGATTTCCCATCAACAATGAAGTGATATAACTCCAGTGTATTTCAAACTAAGCGACACCACATTCAAGGACATAAAAAGGAATTGGACAGTTTGTGTCAAGCTATGATAATGATTTTTGGGGAGACTTAACTCAGTTTAAGAGCAACATTCAAAATCCTCAAATCACTGATTAAGCTAATTTTGGACACTGTTGTTCACACAAAGAATCATATCTCAGATTTGACAAAGTTATATTACTCTACCATAAGTCTGAAGACCAAGGTTACCAGCCCTCACTTGACAAACCCAAATCACAACTAGGGACCTGTAAAGGGCAATGGAAGGTGAATTTGCAGTTTTGATGTGAGACATTTGACCTTGGGAAAGACCCATTTAAATGGCTTGAGAAACCCTCTTGGGGAGGCTGCCTCACCTTGAGTCATCAGCTGGAGCACAATTAATTCTAGAAAGGAAAAATTGGTAGGTCAGGTGAAAGGATTAAATAAGGAAGCCGAGGCCTTAATGAAGAGATAAAATAAGTGGTGTGGCAACATTTGAAGTAACTCCTAATTTAAAGATGAATACCAGATTTAGGTTCATTTGTGGTTAAACCAGGATTTTGGTTAAAGTATATTTGCTGAATTACTGTTTTTAGCTGATATAGTATTTGTTTCTGCATAAGTTCCTGAAAGATAATTTTGTACTTTGTAGTAAAGCTTTTATAGCTCTTTCTATGAAGAGGGTGAATGTAAAACTATCTGTGAGCAAGTATATTACCTTACCTCTCTGCTTGGGAGACAGAAGTGAAGCATTGGCCTTCTTCCTCAACTAGTTGATGAAACTGCAAAGGGCAGGTCAGACAAACACTTTACGAAAACTTCCTGCTGCTATGGGTAATCAATCAAGTCACAAAATACTGGTTGACAGAATCCGCAGGAAAACATGGTTTCTTCCTGATTTTAGCACTGCTTTGCTATATATTTGTGTATATATATATATATATATATACACACACACATGTACAATCATAAGGCAGCAACACTCCAAGCCATTCTGATCTGAAAGATCAAAAGAAGGTATAAACTTAGAAATCTTAATCAGGATTCCATTAATAAAGGTGTACAAGCCTCAATGACCCTGATTGCACTGCCCACACAAACAGGATTTAATTTAGAATACAAAAATAGAGATACAACACAAACTATTACACAAAAAAAGCCAAAAAATAGAAATTACCTTTTCCACTGCCTTTCTTCCTATTTCCTTAATTAAAAGAGAAGACTTGCTCTTGTGAAGAAGGTCTGGAAAGTTTCTTCACTGATTATCATTCAGAGAGCAAGAGGGAAAGAACAGAAGTTCTTCTCCACCTTTATCTAGACCAGACCAGAGGTTAGCTCTGCCCAGAACCACTCCCCTATTGTGATTTAAAGAGGTCAAGAGTCCGCCCTTCAGTTTCCTGAGAAAGGGTAGTTTCACCTTTTTCTTCCTGTAACTACTTTGCCAGCTCCTGACTAGCTCTTCTGATTACCAAAGTCTGACCACAGTACACCACCATGAACATTGACAGCATTTTAACAACTGACAATTTTAGGGAGCAGATGTTGGTGCTATTTCTTGATAAGATAATGAGGGGGAAGTTGTTGGAGAGTTTATTCCCAGCTGTTTTCTAGGAAGTTGATTCTACTGGCTTTCCAGTCTGAAACCGAGCTTGAAACCCAAACTTGAGTTTGGGTTGAAGGCTCCTGACAGGTGATGGTATGTTTATCAGGCAGTAACAGGCAGTTGGAGTAGGTGGATATGATAAATGCAAAGGGCCACAACATTCTGCCTAAAAAAGTCATGGTGTCAAATCTGGCCTAAATCTGGTTAAGGATTTTGAATGATCATACTCTACAATGGCAGGCATGAATTGAAATCCTTCACTGAGTTCTGCTAACTTTGCAGCACACTGTCAAAGATACAAGGTATATAAGGAAGTAGAAAACTAAATCAAGAAGACTGGCATGTTCATAGATATACACATATATCTATGTGGCTGAATTGATTATATAATATATGTGTGCATATAAATATACATATGTAATCAATTAAAACTCATAGATATATTTTTAATAATAATCCTTCTCTTTCTACAACTTCCTGAGATTCTTAGGTCTTGAAAATAACTTCATGTGTAAGTATCAGATTTTAATGAATCAGGCTAAGGATGATTGATCTTATGTAATGCAGTGCCTTCAATTTTGCCAATGAATTCTTTATGAAATAGCCTCTTCTCTGGAAGAAAAAATTAATTCTCCCTCCCACATCAACAAGAAGTTGCGTCCATTGGCTTGTTTGCGTTCAACAGAAAAACAGGTACTTTAAACTAGTACAGCAGTGATTGGTTGAATTTGGAGATTTAATTGAACTTTGCATTTGTTTGCAATTAGGTTGTTTTGTTTATTTTCTCATATTAGAAAACTTATTTAAAAGGAGAAACACACAAATCTGTGCCGATTACATAAGAATATAATTCAATTTTATTAATCTATGAACTCAATCAATTAAGGCATTGGTTCTCTGGTCTCAGTCACCTCATTATTCTTCACATTAATTGAGAATGTTATGGATTGCTTTGAAATGGGACTCTATTCATTTAGGTAGCATGTGAAGGGTCTTAAAACAGGGACATTAATTTATATGGGAAAGAATTGTTTATTTTACAAATCAAAAATAGGCAGCCAATTCTGGGTTAATATGAATCTAATTTTAGTAAATAAACTAGTTATTTGCTGATTGTTTTTGACTTTTTTGAATGTGAAAATAATTGATGGTGCAGTTGATTCATAATTATCTTGCAAATCTGAAACCAATATAACCCTAAATTCAATAACCACCCCTAACAATTCATTGCTTCAGAATGTAGTATCTTTCCCCATTTATCAGTCCCCACACATTTGGTCATCTTATATTTGCCTTTCTCTGAAAATCATCATTTTTTTCCTCCCATAGATGTTGCCTACATCTTTTTGTTTGTTTTTTAATTAGTTGAAGCAGTCCCAACACTCTTAGAAGCACAACATTCACATTAGGAGATGAGTCAGAGAAAGACACATACAAATAATGAAAGAAAGGAGACTCATACGGAGAGAACTAGATGAGGAGATACCTGTCATGGAAGGGAAGAAATATTCTGTCAAAAACAAACACAACCTTTTTACTTTTGTCCCACGTTGTAGAGGACAGTATCTCCTGGCTCCTCACTGAATTCTGAAAAAGAAAGAAAATTTGCTTTCAAATAATTGATTATATGAAAAAAATATTTAAAATAAATACTCTGTGCTGGGGTAATCAGATCAGACACAATCCCTCTCGCACATGGGGCCACAGAGGGAAAGGTGGCAGGTATTTAATCCTCATAACCGAAGCACAGAAAAGTTCAGTGGAATGTCTAAGGTCACATACATCAGGCAAATAACAGAGTTGGTAATAAAATTCTGGCCACCTAACACCCATTCTCATGCCCTTTCCATTAGCTCACACTGCTTCCTCATGGGCTTAAAGCCAAAAGGTAGGAGAAAAGTGCAAAATGTCTTAACTATCAGCATACGATTCACAGAGAGAGTACCTGTATGCAATTGGTTGCATATTTGAAGTCCAGATTGTATTTTTTCATGTTAAGAGTAAGAAAATCAATCAATCAATGGTATTCATTTGAGTACTTACTATGTGCAGAGCAATGCACTAATGTTGACAGCCATTCTGGAATTATTACCTATTATGTGGATAATCTAAGGTCTTTAAAGGTCTGCTTCTACCTTTCCAGACATATTCATTCAATTCATTCAATAGTATTCATTGAGCGCTTACTATGTGCAGAGCACTGTACTAAGTGCTTGGAATGTACAATTCGGCAACAGATAGAGATAATCCCTGCCCATTGACGGTCTTACAGTCTAATCGGGGGAGACAGACAGACAAAAACAATAGCAAGAAATAGAATCAAGGGGATTTACATCTCATTAACAAAATAAATAGGGTAATAAAAATATATACAAATGAGCGGACGAGCACAGTGCTGAGGGGAGGGGAAGGGAGAGGGGGAGGAGCAGAGGGAAAGGGGGGGAAATGGGGGCTTAGTTGAGGGGAGGTGAAGCGGGGGGAAGAGAGGGAGCAGAGGACAAAGGGGAAGCTCAGACTGGGAAGGCCTCTTGGAGGCGAACTCTCAGTAGGGCTTTGAAGAGGGGAAAGGAGTTAGTTTGGCGGAGGTGAGGAGGGAGGGCATTCCAGGACAGCAGGAGGACGTGGACCAGGCATAGTCGACGGCAGGATAGGCGAGAACGGGGGACAGTGAGGAAGTGGGCAGCAGAGGAGCGGAGCCTACAAGGTGGGCAGTAGAAAGAGAGAAGGGAGGAGAGGTAGGAGGGGGCAAGGTGACGGAGAGCCTTGACAAAATGGGTCTTGATTCTTAGACTTGACACAATAGCAGCATGGCCTAGTGTAAAGAGCACAGGCCTGGGAGTCAGAGGTCCTGCTTCTAATCACTGCTCTGCCAATTGCCTATGTGACCTTGGGCAAGTCACTTAACTTCTCTGTGCCTCAATTTCCTCATCTGTAAAATGGTGGAATATATGCCTGTTCACCATTCTACTAAATCTGAGATCCCTATGTGGGACAAAGACTCTAATGTCAAATGTAATTAATGTGTACCTACTATGAGTGCTTAGTAAATGCTTGGCTTATAGGAAGCACATAATAAGTACTATTATTATGGTCATTATTATCCTCATCATTTTTATTATTACTGTCATTATAAATGCTCTTCTTCAACATATGGAGTCAGAGGACTGCAGTGTTACCACCTGAAACCCTCATCTTAAAGAAGAAAGATGATAAAGCTCACTGGGAAAACTATTAGGGCAATGCCCTAATGCCCGGTCCTCTCCCAGACTTCTCTATCACCGTCGATGGCACGACCATCCTTCCCGTCTCTAAGGCCCGCAATCTCGGTGACATCCTTGAGTCGTCTCTCTCGTTCACCCCACACATCCTATCCGTTACCAAGACCTGCCGGTTTCACCTATACAATATCGCCAAGATCCGCCATTTCCTCTCCACCCAAACGGCTACCTTACTGCTACAGGCTCTCGTTATATCCTGGCTAGACTACTGTGTCAGCCTTCTCTCTGACCTCCCTTCCTCCTCTCTCGCCCCGCTCCAGTCTATTCTTCACTCCGCTGCCCGGCTCATCTTCCTGCAGAAACGATCTGGGCATGTCACTCCCCTTCTTAAACAACTCCAGTGGTTGCCTATCAACCTCCGCTCCAAACAAAAACTCCTCACTCTAGGCTTCAAGGCTCTCCATCACCTTGCCCCTTCCTACCTCTCCTCCCTTCTCTCTTTCTACCGCCCACCCCGCACGCTCCGCTCCTCTGCCGCCCACCTCCTCACCGTCCCTCGGTCTCACCTATCCCGCCGTCGACCCCTGGGCCACGTCCTCCCGCGGTCCTGGAACGCCCTCCCTCCTCACCTCCGCCAAACTGATTCTCTTCCCCTCTTCAAAACCCTACTTAAAACTCACCTCCTCCAAGAGGCCTTCCCAGACTGAGCTCCTCTTCTCCCTCTACTCCCTCTGCCACCCCCGCTTTACCTCTCCGCAGCTAAACCCTCTTTTTCCCCTTTTCCCTCTGCTCCTCCACCTCTCCCTTCCCTTCCCCACAGCACTGTACTCGTCCGCTCAACTGTATATATTTCCATTGCCCTATTTATTTTGTTAATGAATTGTACATCGCCTTGATTCTATTTAGTTGCCATTGTTTTTACGAGATGTTCTTCCCCTTGACTCTATTTATTGCCATTGTTCTTGTCTGTCCATCTCCCCCGATTAGTCAGTTAGCCTGTCAAACGGCAGGGACTGTCTCTATCTGTTGCCAACTTGTTCATCCCAAGCGCTTAGTACAGTGCTCTGCACATAGTAAGTGCTCAATAAATACTAATGAATGAATGAATGAATAAATGAATGCCCTGCTTCCCACTGCCAGCAAGATATTAGAAACAGTCCTGCTGAACAGATTGTTGAAGAACATGTTAATCTATGAACATGAGAAGCACCATGGTTTAGAGTAAAGAACACAGGCTAGGGAGTCAGAGGACATGGGTTCTAATCCTGGCTTTGCCACTTGCTTGCTGTGTGACCTTGGGCAACCCACTTAACTTCTCTGTGCCTCAGTTACCTCATCTGTAAAATGGGGATTTAAACTGTGAGCTCCACATGGGACAACCTGTCTAACCTATATCTACCCCACTGCTTAGGACAGTGCTTGTCAGGCAGAAAGTGCTTCACAAATACCATCATTATTATTATAAAATACCTGTGAATTCCAATGAAACTTCAGAGCACAATGCACCACAGCAGATATGATGTTAGCAGTATTTCACATACTGGAAAAGTCCACGGGAGCAAAGCCAAATCCTTCCTATCCTCTATGAAGTTTATAATGCATGTACATTTTGCTTTGGTAGCTAACCTTCCTATCCTTTTTTCCATTGAACCTCATAGACAACCTCCTGAGTAAACTACTTGGGAAGTATGAAAACTACACAATATACAAGGATTAAATTAATAGTGGGATAGTTATGTTTTGGAATCTCTAACTAAAGCCCACAGACTTTTCCCTTGTAATTATTTTACTGCACTTTCAAGTAAATGTTAAACTATCAATGGTAATATCAGTCAATCACTGGTATTTATTGAGCACTTACTGTGCGTAGATCACTGTATTCTCAGGAGAGTACAATACAACAAATTTGTTAGATGCAATCCCTGCCTAGAAGAAACTTCAGTTTAGAGTGGGAGACGGACATTAATATTAATAAATTATGGATATGTACATAAGTGCTACGGGGCTGAGTGGCGGGATGAATATCAAGAGCTAAAGAGGTACAAATCTAAGTGCACAAGTGACACAGATCAAGGTACTGAAATGCAGATCTGAGGAAATCTTGCTACACCTGTAGAAACTTGATAAAAGGCTCTGAAGAACTCTCAGATATATATAAAATACACTTGAGATGCAAGAGAGGTGATTTATGAGTAACACAGGCATCTGTCCTTTGGTTACTGACATTAATTTTCCATCTTCTTTTGGGACCTTTGAGAAATGAAAATAGTTTCTCCTGCCCTCAACACAAGTTATTTGAAAATGGAAAACGGAATGTTTTTCCTGTACATTTATCATAAGTAGCAAAGTGGTGACCTTTTATAAAAATACCCTAGGCAATAAAAACTGAATTCCACTATCAAATAATTAAAAAGGCTAAAAGCTAAGTTTCTGGGTATTGCATCTAATAAATGGAGAGTTTTGACCTCCATGTGGATTGTTGCTGCCTTCAGCACTGTTTCCACTGAGATGAGGCTCACTAGTAATTTGTTCTTCAATAGTAGCTCCTTTGAACTTGAAAATCCCCTGAAAAATCAACACAAATATATAATTTACTTTGTGACATCTTTATATAATTAAGCAATCTCCCCAGTGTTTCCATCAACAGCAGTCAAATGGTTGTACCTATCCAAAATGCCAGAAAATCCAGGAAAACCCAATATCACAGCTCAAATTTAGAGTAATAGAGCCAATATCATCTTATTGAAATACTGACAGATTTCAAATGATTGTAAACACCAGGGAATTGAGGTTTTCTCTTTCCTAACTACATGAAAACTAAATTGGCAGTTCACTGTGTCTGTAACCAGGAGGTTCTTTTTTTTATGTTGAGACACATTCCCTCCTGGTACAACAAAAATTCATTTCAGTGTGCTGAGGTTTATTAACTAAAGTTAACACTAGTGGTACCTGAAACAAATCACTTGTAGAACGCTGTGCTCACAACCATGAGCCAAATGTTTCATGCTTGAGGTAGGAGGAGGACTCAAGGACTTCATGCATTACATACTATGAGGTCAAACCTCCTGTACATATGTGCTTCATTTTATTGGTTAGTGAAAACTAAGTAAAAATGAGTGACTGAAAAGCAGTAAGAGGTTAAGTATGGGTTTATTAGAAACTGGCCTGCAGTTTTGGAAGAAAAACAAATATACCTTTATTCTGAAAGGCTGCCGAAGAAATTTCTGAGGTAGAGATGTTGAAGTCATTTTTCATAGAGATTAGAAATGAATCAATACCTTTTTCAGCCTTAGAATGAATCTTTTGCAGTCTATATTCCTTGATTCTGTGGTGTAGGGGATTAGAGTACATTCAAGGTAGTTTTGCTTCATATCAAATCAATTTCTACAAGCTTTTGGTACTTATTCAGGATGATATTCTCACGTCATACACATTTCCATACAGCCAGATATCATAGAATGAGTTACTTGAGGTCTTTTATTTTTTTCTCTCTTTGTCTAGAGGGCTGAGTATGATAATTTAAATTTTCCAATTCAGACAACACCCAAAACCTCTAAGCTCTTGTATTCAGCTGAGTTTAATAACATTATAGCAGAACTAAAGCCAATTCTGAGCTTTGCATCCAGAGTCTTAAACTTTTCATTTCTGACAGCCACATGATAAGAGCAATCACATCTCGCTCGAACCTCCCCTGGCACTTAAGAATTAAAAGATAACTCAAATGATATCTCACTAGAAAAGCCCTTACAATGACAAATAGTAAAAAAGTCACTTTAACCTAAATCTTTGAGAAATCAAAAATAATATTTCTCACTCTGAAAGGAATATTACTTGCCCGTGGGAAAGTCACTGCAGGAATTTCTACATAAAGACCAGTGTTAACAGTGAGAGACAAAAAGGAAATGGTGTCAGGCACTCTTAGAATGGCAATGGAGTTTGGCAACCAATTAGGTAGGGAATATCCCACTCCTTCAAAGCTTCATTAATGCATAGACTAGATCAAAGCTGTCTGTCAATTTTCTTTCATAGGGGAAAAAAAAGACAAAAAACCTCCAATCCAATTTTTTTTACCTCTTGTCTGTGTTCTTTTGGGATTTTTTTTGACATCATCTAGATTTCTGAAAATTTCTAACAACTCTTCAGGCATTGAATCATAAGGTGGAAAACGCCACTTTGATAACTTAAGGAGATTTTTGACTTCTTATGTGAAAATGCATTGTGGATTAGCAGCTTGATTCGATGATCTCAGAAATTTCTGACAGTTAATATCATATGGGGCTTGGCAAAGAAATGATGGGCTGGCTATAAAAGTCAAAGCCCTTCTCTAATCTTTTTATGGTATTTGTAAAGAGCTTACTTTGTGCCAGGCATTGTACTCTATCCTCACCGTGGATGGCACGACCATCCTTCCCGTCTCTCAGGCCCGCAATCTTGGTGTGCGTCTCTCTCGTTCACCCCACACATTCTATCCGTTACCAAGACCTGCCGGTTTCACCTCTACAATATCGCCAAGATCCGCCGTTTCCTCTCCACCCAAATGGCTACCTGACTGCTACAGGCTCTCGTTATATCCCGGCTAGACTACTGTGTCAGCCTTCTCTCTGACCTCCCTTCCTCCTCTCTCGCCCCGCTCCAGTCTATTCTTCACTTCGCTGCCCGGCTCATCTTCCTGCAGAAACAATCTAGGCATGTCACTCCCCTTCTTAAACAACTCCAGTGGTTGCCTATCAACCTCCGCTCCAAACAAAAACTCCTCACTCTAGGCTTCAAGGCTCTCCATCACCTTGCCCCTTCCTACCTCTCCTCCCTTCTCTCTTTCTACCACCCATCCCACATGCTCCACTTGCTCTGCCACTTGTCGGCTGTGTGACTGTGGGCAAGTCACTTAACTTCTCTGTGCCTCAGTTACCTCATCTGTAAAATGGGGATTAAGACTGTGAGCCCCATGTGGGACAACCTGATTCCCCTGTGTCTATCCCAGCGCTTAGAACAGTGCACTGCACATAGTAAGCGTTTAACAAATACCAACATTACTATGTCTCAGGCACTATACTAAGTGCTCTGGTGGGTACAAGCAAATCAGGTTTGACAAAGTCCCTGTACCCCATGAGGCTCACAGCCTAAATCTCCATTTTATAGATGAGGTAACTGAAGAACAGAGAAGTGAAGTAACTTGTCCAAGGTCACACAGCAGATAAGTGGCAGAGCCAGGATTAGAACCTACGAGCTTCTGACTCCAGGCCCATGTTCCATCCATTAGGCCATGCTGCTATCCCCAATGTTTTTACTACTGTTTTAAAGGTAAACATAGAGTTGGGAGAAGATAGATTGACAACAACTGAAACAGTAAACAGGATGGTGTTATCTATTTAAGCTGGGCTTCTGCCTCTAAAGCTTGTTTCAAGCAACCCATATTTTGTGTATATTTAGTAACACTGTATCCATTTATCAGCATTTCACAGGAAACTAATGTGAAGCATCTTATAATTCACTGCTTTCAGTGGGGTTAAATTTGAACACTTATAATTAGTTCCCTTTACAATTCTAATAAAATTGTGCAGTGTTTCTGTTACATAAATGCAATGTAATATGGTTGAAGGCATTCCTGAAAAAGCCACACCATGTTATTGCCAAATCATGACCATTTGTTGGTAACTAAATTACTCTAGTCTTCTGATGCATTCCTAACTAGATCACCACTGTAAAGTTGTTTTCTTCCAGGAATGATATATCTGATAAATACATATCAGATATCTATCTATATATGTATACAGATATATAGATATATCAGATATGTATCTTATAGATACATGTAAAAAGTTCTGCTAGAACATCAATACAATCTTCTTTTTTTTGTATGTCTACTTTTGTCCCCTCCATTTTCTTTCCATCATACCTCAGTTCAATTTCAAGGTCCTTTCCACCTTCCCTAGATTCCATCTGGATCACACAATTGGAATCCTCATAATCTTCAAATTTCCCAATAAGCATTTCTCCTTTCAAAGCTATTGCTTTGAAATATCTACAATTCCCCCACAGTCAAAGTCCATCCTCCTTCTTTCCATAATACTGAATCATTAACTCCTCCTACTTCCAAGACTTTAACTCGGTTCCTTTCAGGATAGCCTTCCAGCCCACAGAAGGTTTTCCTTATATTTCAGATTTCGAAAACACTGTGCTTCTTGGCTCTTCACATTTCTCAGGTATACAAGCTTATACTACCCCCTATCTTGGTTACATCCTCAGCTCACCTGTTGGCTCTGGATTAATACTAGAGGAAATAGGTTGACCTAGTGGAAAGAAAATGGGCCTGGGAGCCAGAGGACGTGGGTTCTAATTCCAGCTCTGCCACATGTCTTCTGTGTGACCTGGGGCAAGTCACATCACTTCTCTGTACCTCAGTTACCTCATCTATAAAATGGGGAATAAGACTGTTAGCCCCATGTGTGACACGGATTAGGTCCAACCTGACGAGTTTGTATCAACCCAACTCTTAGTAGAGTGCCTGGCATATAGTAATCTTTTAACAAGTACCACAAATATTATTATTACTTTCAGATGATAATTCTTCTGTGGTAACTCATATGCCAGCATGTGACAACTATCTTCTATGCCTTTTCATTTTTCTAAATGCTCTTCCCTTTCATCTGATTTACTGGAGAATATATATCTTTTCACCTGAAATAGGGCTGATTTTGCACAGAAGTGAGCTTTTGTCCATGAAAATGAGCAACTGGACATGGGATTATGTCTTCACAATAAATGTTCATTTGAGGTCTCCATAAACAGATCCAACCCATTACTAACAAAAACAAAAAGTCATAGCAGGTGATTTGTTCAGTATTCAGTGACTGTCAAGGTACTAAGTTCACAGAGAGATAGGACAGCATTTGTCTTTGCTTCTTAGATTGGAATTTTTACTCAACACATGCTTCATTATCAATCTGATTATTTGTTTTGATTTCAGGTATTACAAGCCATTTTCCCTAATTGCAATTTTCTCTGCAGTAGTTAACTCTGTCATTTTTCATTGCCTCTAGTCTCCTCTATATTTCAACATAAAAGACAAGGTCACAGAGAAATAGAAAAAAGACATTAAGATAATGGCGGTACAGTACCTTGTGGTTCAGAGTCAGGTGATACAACAGTCACAGTCAAAGAATGTAGTGTTTTAGAGGATGAGGAGTGACTGCTTATGCCTCCTTTGCCCTTTTCAGGCTGGAGTAGAGGCAGACAGCAAATTATGTGGCATGGGTAAAGGGCAGCTTCTTTCCCAGAATATAGGTCTCCAGTGTGGGGGTAAAGACTACTAGGGGGCTTATGCTACTAGTGTCTTTTCATCTTTCAGCAAGGACTTGTGGGAAGTCCAGGTAGCAGTGGGACTGGGAGAAGAGGTGGGGCATACTTGGTTGCTCTCCAGACCTACATTTTCAAATTGCCTCTAGGTCTGCCCTTGTTGGGGGTTACTGGGAAGGAGGAAGGAAGACTCTTAATTTCCCTCTTCAGTGGGACAATGGAGCACTTCTAAGGTGCCCTCATAGGAGAAGCATGGCAATGTTGTACCTCTCCACTATTGGAAAATCTGCCAATGTACAAATAGACAATGAAAAGTATCTCTAATTTATGTCAATATCTCTTACCCCTCCTAGACTGTAAGCTGTTAGTGGAAAAAGATCGTTTCTACCAATCCTACTGTCCTGTAATTTTCTAAGTGTTTGTTGTAGTGCTCTATGCATAGTAAAAACTCAGTAAGAACCATTGATTCATTCATTGATACGACACTCT
Source organism: Ornithorhynchus anatinus (assembly GCF_004115215.2). Lineage (NCBI taxonomy): Eukaryota > Metazoa > Chordata > Mammalia > Monotremata > Ornithorhynchidae > Ornithorhynchus > Ornithorhynchus anatinus. The sequence goes on from NC_041730.1 coordinate 27,571,720, forward strand.
AATACATTCCTAGAGAGTGCCTGTGAGGGGGTGTGGGTTCTCCAAGGATTTTCAGGAACTCCCCTGTGCTTACATGGTGGTTATAGGTGTCAACATTTCATTCTGATGGTGGCAAATGGAGACAAAGTTTTTGGGGTTGTGCGGGGCATTCTAAAAAAAGAAAATAGTCTTATTTGTCATGCATTTACTATTTGCCAGGCACTATACTAAACACTGGGGTGGATACAAGCAAATAGGGTTGAACAAAGCCCCTGTCCCATGTGGGGCTCACAGGCAACAACTTCATTTGATATGTTGCATGAACTCTCTGTGACATTCCATGATAGATAAGGAGACCATATCAAATACACAGGTAAATCCTATTGCCATAATTAAATGTATACCTGGAAAAAAGATGAGGAATTGACCTTGAAAAGTGAAATTTTGCTGAGTTGGTATCCACTAAATGCACCTACGTCCATTACCACAGTAGTAGAGCTTGTGGACTGAAAAGGTGAGAAGGACTAAGTCCCAGTTCTGAAAGACAAACCTCAAATCACCATTACCCCAGGGAACTAGGTGCCCTAGAATGAGGAAGTCTATTCTTAATAAGACAGAAGTTTCATGGGACAAGATAGCCAGTGGGGAAGACATGCAGAATTCTACTACAAAATTAGGCAGCTTCTCCCTGAGGCATCCTCCAAATCATATGTTCATTAATACATATGTTGAATTAGTGTGCTTTCCTCAGGTTTCTCATGAAGTGGCTAACTTTATGACAACTTTTATTGACCAGTAGCCTGTTGTCTGTTGGAGACAACTCCTCGGAGACTGTTCTTGCATTTCAGATGTTTCTGGTCATTTATTTAATTTACATTATTATTATTATCAGAGAAAAACTTACTATCTACTTTTTTCATCCTTTATTGTGTTCCAAAGTGAGACTCTGAGTTGTTCAAGAACTAGATGCCCTAAACTGCCAATTACTAAACCAGTCTAAATCTAATTACTTTAAACTGTTTTAAAAGCCTCATTATATCAAATGATTTAAAGCCATTTCCCATAAATATTGATCCTCCATAACGTTTCATTTTTTAAAGATATCTTAAAATATCTTTTAAACTCCCAAAAATCTATACCCTAAACTAAATCTGACGTATCACATTAGTTATAAATGATTATTTTTTTCGAGTCAAAATCTAATGGTTTGACTCTCAACTCTTTATTGACATTGTTGTTAACTAAAATGTAACACAAAAAATGGGGATTGGATTTTGTAAATGTGTAGCACAATTAACTAGGCACAAATGTGCCTTTTAAATGGTAATTAGAAGACTTACTTGTTGGTTATCTAGCATCTTCAATAACACAGAGGAAAGATTATAAGGAGAGCAAGAAAAAATCAAAACAACCACTATGCCATTGCCACTAGGAACACATTTTATATGCTCATCATTGTCCTTACTTATTTCGATGAAATGTGACATTTTTTAAAGGTCAAAAACACTATTAAAAAAAAGTAGAAGCCTGGGTTATAAAAGCTATTGTGTTTGATTGCATTATTTCTACTTTATCAAGTTTATGCACATTTCTAGTGCTGGATGTCTTTCTGATAGTCTTTTAAAACAGTTTTCATTGCCATAGGATTGTGATTATAACTGACAGAGATGGAAACTATAGATTTTTTTTAGAAGTAGTTTTTACTCTGAATTCATTTCTCTTTATATAAAGTAGGCCTTTATTGTCCTTTACATGCTGCAATGATGGCACAGTTTCAAATTTTCTTTTGATTTTATGATTAATTGTGTGCTGTGTTATTTAGTGAAATAATGTAAAGTTATTTAAGCTTATATTCAGAGCTGAGCATTACTTTGGTTATTCCTCTCCCAAATCATGTGAAATAGCTTTTAAATGTAAGAAAAAATGAATTTTCAGATAAGAAGTTGTTTATGCCAAAAATAAAATCATCACATTCTGTAAAGATACTGTATTTAACTGGTTGAAATAATTAATTCATTCCATTCAAATAATGCTTATGCCACATCTTAGAGCTCTTGCATTTCCAAATTGCTAGGGTAAGCCTGATGCAAAGATGGATATATATCATACCACATGCATGCAGCATTTTAAAATGTACAGCACAGTACTTTCATTTGCCAAATTATCCAGGTTATCTTGAGTAGAATTTAGAGTCTTTAGGCCCAGAAAAGTTAATGAGCACTTCCTAGACGGCCCAATTAAACCAATCAACCCATGTGTAGAGCACCACATGAAGCATTTGGGAAAGTGCACTATAAGAAAGTACGCTATAATAGAGTTGGTAGATATGATTCCTGCCCATAAGGAGCTTACAGTCTCCTGGGGGAGACAGGCATTCCAGTAACTTACAAATAGGGGAAATATAGTATGAGGATATTTACATAAATGGTGTGGGTCTCAATGAAAGGTCTTATTGTTGAAATTTCTCCTAATCTCTGGTCACAACCTGAAAATTGTCTATTCTTCTGAGGACCAAGCTTTAACACTGACCTATTTAAGTGTCAGATTTTTTTTTCCCAATCAATCCTGTTTGGCCTTTCAAATTGATCTGCTCTAGTCAGAATACAATTGTCAAATGCCCTGAATAGTCATCTATCTACTAAGACAGATACTAGTCAGGCAAAATCATCTTAAAACTGCCAGCACCATTTGGTAGGGAATAGTGTGGGATATGGTGTCAGAATTGTATTTCTTTGTCGAGGCAAACTTTGTGAAAGTGGGCTAACCGTTATCTCATGACAGCACACTACAACTCTGACACAAGCCATTATATAATAAACCAAAATGAAATTGGAAGTAGAACCATGATGTACTATATCACTGCTGACACATATAGATTCTGTGTACAAAGCAGGCAATTTTGAACCACTTTATGGTCCATTTCACTGAAAACAAAAATATCCACCCAAACACCTCAAAGTTTATATCAAAGACACCCAAACCTACTATGCCATCAAGGAGGTAACACTAACACCACTCACACACTCGTGTATTTCACTGTAAACTAGTTTTATTCCTTTGATATTTTTACCTTAATTTATGGGCATGAGAAAAGAACAATCAGATCTTTCACCTCACCTGGTTTCCACCTGTCAAAACCCCAAACATTAATTAAAATTATTTATAAAAGGATATCTACACCCTCTAGCTATACAATGATTTATAGCATATCTGCATTTCATTCTAAAACTTCCCACATATAAACTATCTTCTTATGATGACAGAATCATTATGAAAACATTACACCAATATAAATGGAATCACTGAGACAAATGTGAAACACAGCAGTTGCAGTTTCCATTTTAAAATAATGTCAGCCAATCCTCATTCATACCATACCATAAGATGTTTGCTGTTTGCAACACCTGATGCTGATTTTTGTTCTAACCTCTGTCTCCCAGTTCTGTTGAAGCTGAATCTTTCGCTGCTGAAGTTTTCTATGATCTTACATCTTTGGCATAGCATTGTCTAGGGCTGTGCTTTACCACATTCTTGAAATATTTTCTCTGTCTCTTTCTCATTTGATTAACCATTTCATCTTACAATTTTGCAGTTGTTTAGACATCCTACTGTACTATTTTCATCTCAAGTCCCACAACGTAAAGTTGTGTTAGGGCAAAAATAATATATCGACGTCATTTGAAGACTCTGCTGTTTGTGGTTTATTCTAGCCTCTTGCTGTTGAGTATGGTCTGTCACAGTTATTGATGAAATTGATCAACCTCAGTAAGGTGTTCCAATCTTATAAGTATAGAGCAGTTGTGCAAAACACTGAACTAAGCATTTGGGAAAATACAATAAACTAATTAGACAAGATCCCTGTCCTCAAGGAGCTGATAATCCAGAGAAGTTATGAGAAAGATATTAAAATAATTTCAGATAGGTATGGCAACCAATTATAAGAATAGATACATAAGTACTGCAGAGAGGTTGGGGGACCATAAGCACCTAAGTGTTTAGAAGATACAAATTCAAGTGCATAGGTGACATAGGAAGGTGAGAAAATAGCGCAAGGGTATGAGTGATTAATAATGTTGGTATTTGTTAAGCACTTACTATGTGCAGAGCACTGTTCTAAGCGCTGGGGTAGAAACAGGGTAATCAGCTTGTGCCACATGAGGCTCACAGTCTTAATCCCCATTTTACAGATGAGGGAACTGAGGCCCAGAGAAGTTAAGTAACTTGCCCACAGTCCCACAGCTGACAAGTGGCAGAGCCAGGATTTGAACCCATGACTGCTAACTCTCAAGTGAAGCGTTCCTGGAAGAGATGTGATTTTAGTAGGGATTACCATGATAATATGTGCATATTATCATACCTGTGTACATATCTATAAATTATATATTATAAACTATTTATTTACACTGATGTCTGTCTCCCCCTCTAGACTGTAAGTTCATTGTGGTGGGGAGCATATCTACCAACTGTATTGTATTGTATTCTCCCAAATGCTTAGTATGAGGTTCTGTAAACATAACTGCTAAATAAATATCATGGATTGATTGACTGATTAATTGATTGATTATTATCATGTTGATACCTTCTCTTGTCAATATCCCAAATGATTTGCTGGCATTCTTCTTATGATTCTCTAATCCTTGTCTGTCTTGCATCATGCTAAGTGTGGTAGGAAAGACCATGGGATAATATTTCTCCAAATCCCAGGACCACTGTGATCACCAACAGGACTAGCAGGCACTAACTGAAATTTGAAAATTAAGAGAAATAGAAGGAAATATTTCTAAATACTTCTTCAACTACCATGTAAAGAAGAATATGCTAACACCAGAGAACATGTGTGGGTAGAAAATAACAAGACTTTAAGAGGGGTTTGGGATATATTCCTGAGGGAATCTACACTAGCATATTGGAAAGGAAAAGTTAAGATTATAATAATAATGATAACAGTGACTTTTGTTAAGCACTTACTAAGTTCTAGTGCAGATACAGTATACACAGACTTGACAGAGCACCTCTCCCACAAGAGATTCACAGACTAAGTAAGGGTTTACAACCTAAGTGGCACTAAAGAAGAATTAAATAGATTCATAAATGATCAGTCTTTTATGAATTAATGGGCAAAAATGTTAGGGCAATGTAAAACTATGAGGATAGGTGTCCCAGAGAGCAACCATCACTCTGTTTCCTTATGCCTATTTTGCTGCCTCAGGGAGACAATACACTGTTCTATATGGACCACTGATTTTACCCAAGATGGATGTTCTTATGTTACCATTTTTTGGTGTCTTCCAGTTTTCTTGCCCCAGTCTATCTAGCTTCTGACTGTGGTTTGGAATAGTTTCTGTTGTGGTATTAATAGTCAATGATATCCTCTTCAGGAGGACAAAGTTCAAATGTACATACTGATACGGCTTCTTGTTTCATCTGTTTTCAATAGGTTTGCCCTCAAGGTTATAGTCATTTAAAATCCTGATAGGAATAAGAAAAAGAGAAATTGTAATCACTTCAAAATGGTCTGCGAGCACTTAGAAGGGCATTTTGGAAATGTGTTATTGCTTTTTGTGTTCCTTGACAGTTCTGGAAACACCTATTTATTGACAATTCAGATATGTTCAGCAGCAAAAAGTTCATGTTATGTAAACAAAGATAGCTTATATAGCTTCTAGTATTATTTGTGGTAATAGCTACCATTAGCTTTAATACTCATTCATTCAATAGTATTTATTGAGGGCTTACTATGTGCAGAGCACTGTACTAAGCGCTTGGGATGAACAAGTCGGCAACAGATAGAGACAGTCCCTGCCGTTTGATGGGCTTACAGTCTAATCGGGGGAGATGGACAGACAAGAACAATGGCAATAAATAGAGTCAAGGGGAAGAACATCTCGTAAAAACAATGGCAACTAAATAGAATCAAGGCAATGTACAATTCATTAACAAAATAAATAGGGTAATGGAAATATATACAGTTGAGCGGACGAGTACAGTGCTGTGGGGAGGGGAAGGGAGAGGTGGAGGAGCAGAGGGAAAAGGGGAAAAGGAGGGTTTAGCTGCGGAGAGGTAAAGGGGGGGGTGGCAGAGGGAGTAGAGGGAGAAGAGGAGGTCAGTCTGGGAAGGCCTCTTGGAGGAGGTGAGTTTTAAGTAGGGTTTTGAAGAGGGGAAGAGCATTTAGTACCATTAGCTCCACCACTCCCGGTTCCACCACTTGTCTGGTGTGTGACCTGGGGCAAGTCGCTAAACTTCTCTGTGCCTCAGTTACCTCATCTGGAAAATGGGGATTAAGACTGTGAGCCCCGCATGGGACAACCTGACTGCCTTGCATCTACCCCAGCACTTAGAACAGTGCTTGGCACAAAGTAAGCACTTAACAAATACCATAATTATTAACATTATTATTATTATTATACAATCCTGATACCATTAAATTTGTTAGTTCATAGAATGAATTGTACCCAGGTCATATTGCATTATCATCCATCTCAAGAAGGAAAAACTCACAATTTCAAGGCAGTTTACTGGGTTTACTTGAATTATGAGTGCCTGGCTCTATAGAAAATAAAAACAATTTTTTTTTTCCCTTGGGTATGTGTCTATGAATTTGGATACAGATGGCTAGTCACGTTAGACTCAGTAAAGTTCATGAATGAACTCAGTTTGAGATCATTTATTTGGTCTTTATTTTTAACTTGATTTACAATATAACAATCACAGTAGTAGCAAACACTGCATTAAGCACTGGGAAATAAATACATGAATGATATATAGATACAGCTCCAGGATTCCATTTCATTCACAATCTAAACATGAGTGGAGGAGAGTGACAGACACGTGAGGAAAGGTGAAAGAAAATACAAAAACCAAAGATGAAGACAAACATGAAAGGAAGAGCAGGGTTTCAGACTACTCCCAGCTCAGACTCACAGTAGAGTTGTGTTACTGCGAGTGGGGACTAAGAAGTCCAGAGGACCTGGGTTCTAAATCTCAGCTCCTTCACTTGTCCTCTGTGTGACCTTGGGCAAGTCACTTCACTTCTCCGTGCCTTACTTTACTCATCTGTAAAATGGGAATTAAGACCAGGAGACCTATTTGGGACATGGACTGTGTCCATTGTGATTATTCTGTGTCTATCCCAGTGCTTAGTACAGCACTTGTCACATAGTAAGTGCTTAACAAATACCAGATAAAGAAAAAGAAAAAAGTGGCCATGTTCTTCTCAGATGGAATGGCTCCAGGGATTGGGACCACAGAAAGTGGTAGACTGCTTATGCAGAAAAAGCAGCAGAGTTCCAGACTGTTTCACTCAGTGGTCTGTGGAGACAGAGATTGAGATATGCAGGAGCGGGGCATCTGGATGTCATGTTGGGACGACAAGGGGTTCTTAGTGGATTTGCTCTGCTGTCTGGTGATTGGGCATGGGATTTAAAGAAATGTAGAAATGGTAGCATTCATTGAACTCTCACTGCAGTACACTGTAGTGTAGTTGGGAAGAACAAAATTAAGAAGACCCACATTCCCTGACCATAAGGAGCTTTAATTCTAATAGGAGAGCCACATGTTAAAATACTTACTACCAGGGTGATCTAAAGAATACCTGAATACACATAGAGCTGAGGAGGGCAGTAAGATCATGAGTGCTAGAGCTGGCTGACAATATAACACTGGTTGCTAGAAGATATGGGATTCTGCATTTTCTATGCGCTTGGATCTGTGACCTTTGGGCATTTGTTATTTGCCTCACCCTCATCCCCACAACTCTTATGGACATATCTATAAATTATATAGTATGGATTATATATTTATATTTAATGTATGTCTACTCCTATAGACAGATAGGTCATTGTGGGCAGAAGATGTGACTACCATAACTGTTGTTTCTAATCCTCCTTGACCTCTCTGCTGCCTTTGACACTGTCGACCATCCCCTCCTCCTCCATACCTTATCTCACCTTGGCTTCACGGACTCCGTCCTCTCCTGGTTCTCCTCTTACCTCTCTGGCCGGTCATTCTCGGTCTCCTTCGCTGCAGCCTCTTCCCCCTCCCATCTTTTAACTGTTGGAGTTCCTCAAGGGTCAGTTCTCGGCCCTCTTCTGTTCTCCATTTACACTCACTCCCTTGGTGAACTCATTTGCTCTTATGGCTTTGACTACCATCTCTACGCAGATGACACGCAGATCTACATCTCCGCCCCTGTCCTCTCCCCCTCCCTTCAGGCTCCCATTTCCTCCTGCCTCCAGGATGTCTCCACCTGGATGTCGGCCCGCCACCTAAAACTCAACATGAGCAAGACTGAGCTCCTCATCTTCCCTCCCAAACCCGGTCCTCTCTCAGACTTCTCTATCACCGTGGATGGCACGACCGTCCTTCCCGTCTCTAAGGCCCGCAATCTTGGTGTCATCCTTGACTCGTCTCTCTCGTTCACCCCACACATCCTATCCGTTACCAAGACCTGCCAGTTTCACCTATACAATATCACCAAGATCCGCCCTTTCCTCTCCACCCAAATGGCTACCTTACTGCTACAGGCTCTCGTTATATCCCGGCTAGACTACTGTGTCAGCCTTCTCTCTGACCTCCCTTCCTCCTCTCTCGCCCCGCTCCAGTCTATTCTTCACTCCGCTGCCCGGCTCATCTTCCTGCAGAAACGATCTGGGCATGTCACTCCCCTTCTTAAACAACTCCAGTGGTTGCCTATCAACCTCCGCTCCAAACAAAAACTCCTCACTCTAGGCTTCAAGGCTCTCCATCACCTTGCCCCTTCCTACCTCTCCTCCCTTCTCTCTTTCTACCACCCATCCCACATGCTCCGCTCCTCTGCCGCCCACCTCCTCACCGTCCCTCGGTCTCGCCTATCCCGCCGTCGACCCCTGGGCCACGTCCTCCCGCGTTCCTGGAACGCCCTCCCTCCTCACCTCTGCCAAACTGATTCTCTTCCCCTCTTCAAAACCCTATTTAAAACTCACCTTCTCCAAGAGGCCTTCCCAGACTGAGCTCCTCTTCTCCCTCTACTCCCTCTACCACCCCCCCTTCACCTCTCCGCAGCTAAAGCCTCTTTTCCCCCTTTCCCTCTGCTCCTCCACCTCTCCCTTCCCCTCCCCACAGCACTGTACTCGTCCGCTCAACTGTATATATTTCCATTACCCTATTTATTTTGTTAATGAATTGTACATCGCCTTGATTCTATTTAGTTGCCATTGTTTTTACGAGATGTTCTTCCCCTCGACTCTATTTATTGCCATTGTTCTTGTCTGTCCATCTCCCCCGATTAGACTGTAAGCCCGTCAAACGGCAGGGACTGTCTCTATCTGTTGCCGACTTGTTCATCCCAAGCGCTTAGTACAGTGCTCTGTACATAGTAAGCGCTCAATAAATACTATTGAATGAATATTCTCTGAAGTGCTTAACACAATGCTCTGAACACAGTAAGCTCTCAGTAAATACCATTGATTTTAGGAAGGATTTGAACATAGAGAGCTGTGGTTTGCTTGATGTGTGGAGGATGAAAGAGTAAATGAGGAAATACAACAAAATATGCACTCAATAAATGCAATTGATTGATTGATTGATTAGTTCTTTTCAGCCACAGTCAAACACATGGTCAGGACCTTCCTATCAGTAGCATCATCTTCAAATAGGTACAGGTAAATATCTATTTACTGCCACCTGATTCAAAAAGCAGTGCTTTTCCCACTAGGCCAATAACAAGGGACAGTTTATATTACTCCTCCTCCTTGTAAAATACAATCATTTATAACCTATTCACTGTTTTTATCTTCAAGGTTGAGAAATATTACATCGAATCAGCAACATTTCAAAATTTTCCATACCAGGACATATTTCACATATGCAATATATGCTGCAGACTTTTGAGAGTGAAAAAGCCTGAATATTTTTGGTGAACTTTCATATGTATGCTTGAAGCTTCCTTTATTCATTCAATCATTCAATCGTATTTACTGAGTGCTTACTGTGTGCAAAGCACTATACTAAGTGCCTGGAAGAGTACAATATAACACCAGAGGCATTCCCTGCACACAACAAGCCCAAAGACTAGAGGGGGAGACAGACATTAATATAAATAAATAGATGAATAAATTATAGATACATGCAGATATAAATTACAGATACATATACAGATATATACAGGCATATATGGCACATATCTCACCAGAAATTACATTGAGAGGAAGGATTTACAAAAGAAACAGCACAGTCAATTTTCCAAAGTTATAGAGGGCTTTTAGTTCATGAAAGCATATTTGTTGATTGTACACTTCTTGTTGGCATGGAATGCAGCTACCAACTCTGTTGTATGATACTTTCCCAAGTGCTTAGTAGAGTGTGCTGCACATAGAAAGCACTCAATAAATACCATTGATTGATTGATATTCGGGTTCAGCATCCAGAGATGCTTTACATTCCTCAGCCAAATGATCAGATTAATCAGACCCAAAAAGCCACACAAAGAAGTAAGAGGTCTGAGACTATAGCAAAATGGTTCAGGAACAAGCGAATAACTCTACAGTAGAATGGACACTATTACCGATTGCCATTTTTTTCATATTTACTTAGCATGTTGTTTTAGGGTCCACACTTAGCTACTGAGCTTTTCTAATGTGAAAGCAGGAAAACAATTATCCTTTTAGATAATGTTGAACAACCCCAGTGTGGACAAAACAATGAGAGAAAACTGTCAAGGGGAAATTATCTACAGTAGACTGCACACCTTTTACTGTCCCTTGTACTCAATGGATCATAGATAATATGGAATGGCAATGTTTAAAGTGTCAGTGTGAGGAAAGAAGAAAAATAAGTCATAGCAAACTCTGCCTGCAACCACCAATGCAGAAAGTGTGACTTGAGTCACAGCTCTTTTCAGCCATATACTTTGTTACCAGCACAAGGCAAGGATGCATCCATGTCCACCAGCCACTATCATCACTAGAAAGAGAGGTTGGACATCAACTACTGTAACTAAGGACCACTGTAAAGGGTTCCAAAGGCTCATCATCACAAATGCCCCCACAAAACACTGTATGCCAGCTACAGGAAATCAGGATCCCACAAAAAGGTGTCCTGATATTCCTTGTCATAAATGCTGCTTGGAAAGGGGATAGTTAGGATACGGGACAAGAGTGAGGTGCATTTCAGTTGGAGTTGGGAAGGGTTTGCTTATTATTATTAATACTACTAATAATAATGATAATTGTGGCATTTGTTAGGATTCTGTTAGGTGCCTAATTCTGTACTAAGGATTGGGGTAGGTACAAGATAATCCTAGATCAGGATGGCTACTAGCAGGACAACAGTAATACTCCACCTGTTCTCTGCTCTCCCTTTCTGTGTTTAGTGTTCTGGAGAGGGCAGAACAGGGCTGAAAACCTGCTCTGTTAGGTGGTCAGTGTTCTTGTTTCTTACTCTTCTCACATTGGGCATTTTGGTGGCTGCCCCATGCCTCAGCTCAGTTCCTCTTCTCCCATCAGTACTACAGTTCCCAAAGACAAGAATGAAAGGTGACAGAATCTTACAGGAAAAGAGCAACAGGAAGACCTGAGGAAAGAGGCCAGAGAATGTGCTCATAGCTCACCAGGGAAGGAGACTGAGGAAGCAGAAAGTGTGCCAGTTGATGAGAGAGAACTGTAAGCTAACAGAAGGCCGCAAACTCCAAGTGATGAAGACTCAGTGCCTGAAAGTGGGAATCTGGAAATTGGCAGCATTCCCTAGTGCTCCTCTAGTATTCCTCTAGCTCCTCTACTGCTAAGCTTCTTAGTATGCCTTGATCTTGCCTATCTTATCACCGACCCCTAGCCCATGTCCTGCCTCTGACCAGGAATGCTCTACCTTCTCAAATCCTACAAATTACTCTCCATGCTTCAAAATCTTATTGAAAGCACATCTCTTCCAAGAGGCCTACCCACAGCTCTTCCCCCAGTCCCAGCCCCACAGCACTTATGTACATATCTTTAATTTTATTTATTCACATTCATGTCTATCTCCTCCCCTCTAGACTGTAAGCTCGTTGTGGGCAGGGAATGTGTCTGTTTAGTGTTGTACTCTCCCAAGTACTTAGTTCAGTGCTCTGCACACAGTAAGTTCTCAGTAATTACTATAGAATGAACCAACTAATTTTAAACCAAGAAGCCTTGAGGAGACTGAAATTGCCAGAGCTGCTAAGCCAGCTGGTCCCACCTGCTGAGCTGCCCAGAGCCAAGAAGTGCAAGTCCCGCCACTGTTTTACTCAGTGTCAGTCAATCACATTTAATGAGTGCTTACTATGTGCAAAGCACTGTACTAAGCTCTTGAGACACTACAATATACCAATAAACAAACATTAATATAAGTAAAAAAGTAAAGTAAATAAGTAAATAAAGAAAATAAGTATTACTGGCAGATATGTACATGAGTGCTGTGGGGCTGGACAGGGGCATGAATAAAGGGAGCAGGTCAGGGTAACACATAAGGGAGTGGGGGAAAAGGAAAGGAGGGCTTAGTCAGGGAAGGCCTCTTGGAGGAGATATGCCTTCAATAAGGCTTAGAAGGGGCAGAGAGTAATTGTCTGTCAGTTATGAGAGTGAAGGTCTTCCAGGCCAGAGGCAGGACATGGGTGAGAGGTTAGCAGCAAAAGAGATAAAACTGAGGAAGAGTGAGAAGGGTATTACTAGGTATTATTATTATTAGATGCATGTGGGTTGGGTTGTAGTAGGACATAGCGAGGTGATGTTCCTGTTTCAGGAACAGTTTTGATTTGAGCTCTGGTACAGTGGAGGGCTGTGGAGATATTTCCCTCTGGCCTGGACTTCCCTTCTCTTTCATTTAACAAATACCACTACTCTTCCCATCTCCAAATCCTTATTAAAACCACATTTCCTCCAGAGGCCTTCCTTAAGTCCTCATTTTCCCTACTCCCTCTGTCTTTCACATCACATTTGCACTTGGATCTGTACCCTTTAAGCACTTTATAATTCCTCAACACTCGTTCCACACCACTTATGCACACAGCAGTAATTAGTTTACTATCTACCACTCTAGACTGTAAGCTCTTTGTGGGAAGAAAGTGGATCTACCGACTCTATTGATTTGGACTCTCCCAATTGCTTAGTACAGTTTTCTGCACACGGTAAGCACTAAGTAAATACCATTTATTGATTGATTGATATATCAGGTTAGATGCAGTTGCTGACCTATATGGTCTCAAAACATAAATAGGAAAGAGAACAGGCATCTCATTCCCATTTTGATTATGAGAAAACTGAGCTGGAAATAACTTATATGACTAGAAAAAATGACAGAATTGGGAATCAGGAGACAGGTGCTCTGATCTCAGCTACATCATGTGTCTGAGCAAGTCATTTCACTTCTCTTTGTCTCAGTTCCCTCATCACTGAAATGGAGATTAAATGCAATTTTTCATCCCCCTGAGACTTGAATCCCATCTAGAATTGGAGTTGTGTCTGATCTGATTCTGTCATATCTATCCAAGCACTTAGTACAGTGTTTGACCCATAGTAAGCACTTAACATATACCACAATTATGAATTTTCCCCTTCATTTATCAGCTATACTAGCTGGAAGCCCAGACATGACAACTGACATAGAGCATTTAAGCATGGATAATAGGTTAGTGTAATTATGTTTCCTGTCCAGATATTTGATTTATGATATTTGCTATAAAATCTTATTTTAAAGTAATCAATCATTTATTTCAGAAAGAGATTTAATCATCTTATTTTCAGTCCTGTTTAATTCTCTCTTTCTTCCTCCTTTCAAGCAGATAAAAAATTCCCTCATTAGCAAGTAGTGCTTTTGGCTCCATGTTCAACATTTTCTCTGCTTACATAACCTTACAGGTACAAAATCCAAGAGGCATATGTCCTTTGACATTTCATTGCATCATGGGCACTACATTCTCACTGTCATTTTACATATCTCTTTTTGCAGGGGAGAAAAGGGAAAGATTTGTTGTATGCAGTAAATTTTGAAATCCATTGGAGCTAGTGGTAAACAGGTTTGATGTAACCATAATATTGATATTATTGCATGATTTTTTATTTTGATTTAACATAGTATTTTTAATTCAGGATATGTATTTTATTAAATCGTACTTTGGAATTCAGGCAAGTCAAATAACTTTGTTGTGCTTCAAAGCTTCATTGTGGAAAATTTGTTTCATCATAAATGTGGGATAACCTTATCTAATATACTTTGTCAGTGTATGATTTTACAATGAAGTGCCATGAAGACATGGACATTATGATTAGTGCTGCTTCTTTACTTCTGAGTGAATTCACTGCTAAAATACTAAAATGTCATGGAGCCGAGAAAAGATTTCACAAACTATAGATGCGAGTTCAATAAACATTATTATCAAAAGTATAGTTCATGTGATCTAAAATTCATTACCTTGAATGAAAAAAAACCTCCTGTTTCTATTTTCCAAAAGTTGGGTAACATTCAACCCCCAAATTCCAGGGAAGCTAAGCAATATTAATACATTTGAGAAACAGTTTTTTTTTTTTAAATTGACCTTTTCTAAGCAATCAAGGAAAAAGTATAATGCTGCTTTCAGAAATATCATTATATCCTCTAGTACATGACTCACTAATTGAACAGCTAATGAGAATGAAATATTGACAATAGCCTTTCTAAACTTCCAAGGTAAAATTAACATTCAGCTAAATGGAATCTTCGTATGGAAACAACAACTGCCAAATGTCTTTAATGCACCTTATTAAAAGAAGCTTTTTATTACACATGATGGGGACATTCAATTCATTAACCCCCATCTGTGTTTGTTAAATGCATATCTAAACTTCAGAAAAAAAATATTAAAAGACACTCATATAAAACAGCCTCAGGCCAATAATTTAGCTTGCTCTATTAGCTTCTTAAAGTCCAAACTAACAACACTCGATTAAAAACAAAAGCATACACATAATTGAAAATGGAAAGAATAATAGTCTTCTCCTTTTTATTTTATCAGATAAGAAATAAAGACCTAAAAGTTACCCACAATATTTATACCCAGCTTTTGAAAAAGAATATGTGGAACACAATTGTTTTGATTACACTTTTGCAAGGAGAATGGAAATCATGCCAAGAATAAAGAGCTTCCACTTTCTTAGTATTCTCAAATGTTTATTGGTCCAGTCCTCCTTGATATGCACATGCATGCCCCATTACTGTTAATAGTGTACTTAATAGGACAGTGACCCTTCTTGAACAGTCTCTAGTTACACATCCAATTGACTCTGATGGAAACATATGTAGGATCATTAACTGAGTAAATGATCACAGTAACAATAACAGTAATGGAACTGTGTTTATTAATAATGATTATTAAAAGGGTACTTTTATTTATAAGGCAATGCAACTGGACAAATCAGGATAATGAAGGTCGATTGATTTTTCTCAACTAGTGGGGCTGAGAGAGTAAGTGGTGATCAATCAGTCAATCAATTATTGGTATTTATTGAGCATTTATTCATTCAATAGTATTTATTGAGCGCTTACTGTGTGCAGAGCACTGTACTAAGCGCTTGGAATGTATAATTCGGCAACAGATAGAGACAATCCCTGCCCCATAACAAGCTCAAAGTTTAAACGGGGGAGACAAACAGCAAAGCAAAACAGAACAAAACAAAACAAGATAACATCATCAAGATAAATAGAATCATGGAGATATACACTTCATTAACAAAATAAATAGGGTAATAAATAATACATACAAATAAGCACAGTGCTGAGTGTGGTATGTGGGACACTGTACTGAGGGCTTGGGAGAGTACAACAGAGTTGGTACACATGTTCTCTGCCCACAAGGTGCTTACCATCTAGAATGGGAGAGAGACTTTAAAATATGTTGTGTAAATATACCTTAGTACTGTGGAGCTGAGTGTTGGCTGAATATCAAGTGCTTAAAGGGTATAAATTCAAGTGCATAGACCAGGAAGAGTAAAGAGGGAATAGGATAAATTTGGGCTTAGTGGGGGAAAGTCTCTTGGAGAGATGTAATTTTAATAAGGCTTTGAAGGTAAAGAGAGTGGACGTCTGTTGTAAATGAAGGGGGAGGGGGTTCCAGGACAGAGGGAGGACATGGGCAAGGGGTTAGTGGTGAGATATATGGTATCAAGGTACACTGAACAAGTTGCCATTAGAGGAGCAAACTAGGTTGTATTAGGAAAGCAGCGAGATAAGGTAGGAATGGGCTAGGTAACTGAATACTTTAAAGCTGAGAGTAAAACATTTCTGTTGATGCAGAGGTGGTTGGGCAATAATTTGAGGTTCTAGATGTGTGTAGACATGAAGTGAATGTGTTCTTAGAAAAGGATCCAGGTAGCATAGTGAAGTTAGAACTACAGGAAGGTCAATGATGCTGATGCTGATGCAGTACTCAAGGTGGGATAGGATAAGCATTTTGATCAACCTAGTAGCAATTTGGCTGGAGAGGTAAGGGCAGATTTTAACAATGCTATAAATGTAGAACCAGCAGGATTTGGTGACAGATGTCATATGTGGGTTGACTAAGAGAGATGAATAAAGAATAATGTCATGTTTATTGGCTTGTGAGACCGGGAAGATAGTGGTGTTGCCTATGTGATGATAAAGAAAATGGGAGAACAGAATTTGGGTAAGATGTTGAGGAGTTCTGTTTTGGACATGATGACTTTGAAGTGTTGGTGGGACAGCCTAACTAGAGTTGTTCTGAAAGCAGAAGGAAATGTGAGGTTACAGAGAAAGAGACGTACAGGCTAGAGAGATAGATTTGGAAATCTTCTGTGTAGAGATGGTAGTTGAAACCATGGTAGTGAATGTATTTTCCAAGAGAGTGGATGCAGATGAAGAATAGAAGGGGATTGGAACTGAGCCTTGAGGAACTCCCACAGTTAGAGTATGGAAGGCAAAGAAGGAATCTTTGAAAAAGATTGAAAAGGAATGGCCATAGGAATATGAAGAGAATCAAGAGATGACAGTGTCTGTGAAACCAAGGTTAGATAATATTTCCAGAAAGGTGTGGTCCACAGTGTGGAAGACAGCTGAGGGTCGAGAAGGAGTAGGATTAAGTGCAGCCCACTGAATTTTCAAGAAGGTCATTGGTGACCTTAGGCAAGTTTCCATGAAGGGCTGGTGGGGAATGTCAGGAGATAGGAGAGGCAGTGGATGCAGCAGGGCAGACAACTCTTTTAAAGAGTTTGAAGATGAATGGTAAGAGGGAGATGATGGGGCAATAACTGGAAGGAGCCATGCAATCAAAGGAAGGGTTTTAAAAAATTTATTATTTTAGGATAGGACATACATTAGCATCTTTGAAAGCAGTGAGGAAGAAGCCATTGGAAAATGAACAGCTGAAGCTGTTAGGGCAGGAAGAAGAAAGGGGGCAAGCATTTTGATAGGGTCTGGCACGATGGGGTCAGAGGTGCAGGTAGAGAAGGCAGATTTTGAGAGGAGGTGGGAGATCTCTTGAGATACAGCTGTCATAGGTGGGAGAATCAAAGAAGGGGCAGGAGGAGAACAGTACTGGAGAAGAGCAGGGGAGATTTTAGGGAGCTCATAATGGTATATAGTTTCAATTTGATCCATACAGTAAGTGGCCAGGACATTAGTGGCGAGATATCGCTGAAGGAACTGACACATGCAAAGGCAATGGAATTCAATAAGGAGGAAAAATAATGTTGTTGGGTGGAGACGAGGACAGAATCAAAGCAGATGAGGATAAATCTATGATAGATAAAGTTAGCCTGATGTCTGGATTTCCCTCAGCCGGGCCTCACACCTCAAGCACAAGAGGTGACCCAGGGCTACAAGTTAGTGGCATGAGATCAGTGTGAGGACAGGGGACCATGGAAGTTGGGTGTTGAATTCAATGGAAACGGCAGTTGTGAGCATCAACTTATGTATCATGAAATGGTTATCAATGAAGTCTGGAAAACGTACTACAGAAGAATACCCTGAAATCCAACCTAGAGCAGATATTCAAAAGGGTAGCTAACGGAACAAAATGGAATTGAAGTGTTTCAGAAAGTGCTTGTCCATTATCATACAGTTTGAGTAACTGACATTTTTATGATTGGCCTTTCACTCTTTCATATTGAGAGGAGTGAACCTTTACCCTCTTTTTGAACTCACAAAAGTAAATGAAGCAGAACAGTTGACATCCATTTTCAGATCTGTATTAGGATGCACAAGGAGTCTTCATTTGGAGTAGAATGTTTCAAAGGGCTAGCATTTTAGAAATCCCAGGAAAACCTGTTTGGGTCATGGTACTAAAAGCTTGAACTACTAGTTGGTCCATTAGGTTCACTACTTAAGCCACTCCTTGCCTGGGTTGAGTCCAAGAGACATCCGTTCTGAGATTCAATATTTCTCTAAGCTTCTTCTGCAGTGATGATAGTTTGAAGAGTGAAACTTCTATGTACATATCTGTTATTTATTTATTTATTCATATTAATGTCTGCCTCCTCCTCTAAACTGTAAGGTCACTGTGGGCAGGGAATGTGTCTTTTTATTTTGATATTGCACTATCTCAAATGCTTAGTACAGTGATTTGCACACAGTGGGTGCTCAATAAAAAACAAAATAAACTTGTAAAGCAGCATATCATCTAAAGTCTTTAAACCTGCCAATTCCTCAAGGCTAAGGCCATTATATACTTGTGGGAATTGAAGAGAAATGCTCTATTGTTTAGGAAAACTGGAAGACTCCACAAAGTAGTTTCCCCAATCCACCATCCAATCAATCATATATACTGAGCTCTTACTAAATGCATAGCAGTGTACTAAGAACCTGGGACAGTACAACACAACAATATAAAAGACACATTATCTGCCCACAAGTTTTGTCCAAGTGCAAAACCTAACTCCGCTCAGGGCTGGGTATGGCACAAGTCCCTTACTCATCTGTTGGCCCTGTGAGTCTGATTAATGTTGAGTATATTTGGAGGAATAAATCAGGAAGTGTAATGCTTTAATGGTGGAGTAAGATAGATATTCAAAGAAAAGAGAGCTAAAAAAATCAATGCTTTACTGATTGGATAAGTTGTTACAAAGTATCAGTGGCTCTTAAATGACAAAATTTTCCAGATTTGCAACAGAGAATGGGAATGGAAATGGTAATTTTCTCTCTCAGCTTCTTCCCATATCATCCTCAAAGACTGGAGAAATCATCTGTTTTATGTGATTGTCAGAGAGGATTTGTGAAAAGGGCAAGAGACTCACTAACATAAGAAATCCAATCTGGAAAATGATCTCCAGCAATGTCTCCATACATATAAACATCCTGACCTTCATGAGTTGTTTTCAGGAAATATGATTTTCTGAAACCTTTGGGCACATATTTCAATATTAATAAAATATCCCAACAGGATCAAAAAGGAAACCAGGAATCAAGAAAACAATATTCATTCTTTTTCAAATTCATATGAAAGGAAATTTTCCTTCTTGTTTGAATCAGGGGATATTGGCAATGTCAGCATAGGACTAACCTCATTACAAAGTGAAAATATTTAAAGAATCCAGAAATAGCAATAAAAATGCATATCTAATGTTCCCCAGCCAATGTGAGGTCACAACTCATACTGTTTACTATTTTTCAAAGTAGTTGTCTTTAAAAGAGTTTGATTACCTGTTTACAGTAAAATTATATTCATGGTGGATTTCTGACTGGCTGGATAGGACATCTGAGTCATGGTTGTTGGTTTCCTGTTTTACCCATCAATCAATCTGCCTGAATTCTAGTGGTGGTTCTGGGGACAAGGATAGCAAGGAGGTGGTGTGATGTTGCTAGGAGGGGAAAATATTTGAAGTACTCTGTCCATCAGCACTGATTTCAGAGCTTTCCAACTTGTTTCAAGGTGTGATTAGTGATATGTGGTCCTATGAGAAACAGAATAGATAGAGCATGGGCCTGGGAGTCAGAAGGATCCGGATTTTTCTAATCCCCAGTCTGCCACATGTCTGCTGCGTGACCTTGGGCAACTCACTTAAATTATCTATGCCTCAGTAACCTCATCTGTAAAATGGAGATTAAGATTGTGAACCCCACATTGGGAAGGGACTGTGTCACTGTGTCCAACCCAATTTGTCTGTATTTACCTCAGCACATAGAATAGTGTCTGGCACACAGTAATAACCTAATACCTCAATTATTGTTATTCATAATATTATTATTATTAATAGTATTAGTAAGCTTAACGTTAGAGTTTCCTCCATAGACACTAAGACCGAACAACACATTTCTCCATTGCAATATGTTTTTTGCAAAATGTCCTGACTCATGCAGATATGCTTCAGTGAAAATTTAATATGTACCCTTAATATTATTTACGTTTTGTTAAAACAGAAAAGTTTGTTTAGTTCAGTGTTTCTTGACTATACAATTGTGGTAAAAATGAATTGAGATGTAACTAATTATCACTTAGCTACACGTAGGAAGAAAAAACTGATTCCTAAAAGGAGAAGGATAAAAAACAAGTAAAGGGCTTAAGAACTCAAGTCACATAAATTTACATTTCTTGACTGGATTTTGTAAAATCCATTGCAGGAGTGAATGTTTATTTTTTTCACTATTCAATTGTACCAAGCAATTGTATTTTTTAAGAAGTTTATTGAGTTAGAATATGATTTATACACCTCTAAAATTACTTTGTCTACTAAATGACTCATTTCTAAATAAAAGGTACCAGGGCATCTATGAAAGTTTAAGTAACTAAACATTATATGAAAAAGACTTGCTTTTCTCCCAAATCCAGATTTTAAAATGTGCATAAATTGGCAAATTTCATGTCTTCTATTTTCTTGTATTCTTCCAAGTGCTTCATACTATGCTCTTTATAAAGTAGGTGTTCAATAAATAATATTAATTAAATGAAAGCAAATAATAATAATAATAATGTTGGTATTTGTTAAGCGCTTACTATGTGCCGAGCACTGTTCTAAGCGCTGGGGTAGACATAGGGGAATCAGGTTGTCCCACGTGGGGCTCACAGTCTTCATCCCCATTTTACAGATGAGGGAACTGAGGCACAGAGAAGTTAAGTGACTTGCCCACAGTCACACAGCCGACAAGTGGCAGAGCTGGGATTCGAACTCATGAGCCCTGACTCCAAAGCCCGTGCTCTTTCTACTGAGCCACGATACCCTAGGCTATTTTTAGAGATTGTCTCTACAATTGTTTCTTATCTAACTTGAAAGGAAGGGTCTCAAACACTTCAATTTGGATTTATTCTAAAGTCAAAGTTGACTGTTGATTTCAGTACTTTGCAGTTAGCAAAATATAATCTCCTTTGGTGTTTATGTTCATTAATTCAATTGTATTTACTGAGCACTTACTGTGTGCAGAGCACTCTACTAAGCACTTGGAAAGTACAATTTGGCAGCAGGTAGAGACAATCCCTACCCAACAACTGGCTCAAATTCTAGAAGGGAAATTAATGTATTTATTAAGCTCTTACTATGTGCCAAGCACTGTTCTAAGCATTGGGATAGATACTAGGTAATCACATCCCACGTGGGACTCATAGTCTTAATCCTCATTTTACAGATGAGGTAACTGAGGCACAGTGAAGTTAAATGACTTGCCCAAGGTCACACAGCAGACAAGTGGGAGAGATGTGATTAGAACCCATGTTCTAATTCGAGCCATGCTGCTTCGCAGGTTGATGTGATACATGCGGTTATATTGAGAGAATTCTGATTGTAATAGACTCAGTGCACATGAGTGGAGGTATTTATTGAGCTTCTATTAAGTGCAGTGCACTGAAATAATCATTTTCAGAAGTACAATAGAAGCAAGGCATGTTCTTTGGCCAGAGGATGCTTTCGCTTAACTACTGTACCAAAAGTTGGTGTTAGCTTTGTCCTGGATGAATAGCCTCTTTTCTTTAGACTTCAGCTATGTTGTAAAATCCAGAGAAAACTTCCATGACCTGATTTTCCTCATCCAAATTTGTTTTATTGAATGGACTTGCTCTGTCTTTTGTCTCTTTTTGGGACTGAAATGTACACTTGAAATAACTTACAATTTAGTGAGCTGCTTTTGTGTTCTTCAGGGCAAAGGGGAAGGC
Source organism: Ornithorhynchus anatinus (assembly GCF_004115215.2). Taxonomy (NCBI): domain Eukaryota; kingdom Metazoa; phylum Chordata; class Mammalia; order Monotremata; family Ornithorhynchidae; genus Ornithorhynchus; species Ornithorhynchus anatinus. The sequence goes on from NC_041730.1 coordinate 27,593,753, forward strand.
TTCAATACCCATCTATAATAGCAGAGAGGTAGCTAAATGTCATCCTCTTAGCATTAGTTATGGTATTTGTTAAATGCTTACCCTGTGCCAAGAACTATGCTAAGCCCTAGGGTAGATATAAACATAACAAATCAAGCCATATATCCCATGTGGGACTCACAATTTAGGTGGCAGAAGATAAAAAAAGCCATAACAATGAATTGCAACAAGTAACAGAATCAACAGGCCAAAACAACAATGTCAAAACAAGAAAAAGAATGGATTTCAGCCTCCCCATTGCTCCAGGTAAACTTTCCTAAGTAGAGCCAGGTAACCTTGGATAGTAGTTCTGTTCTTCTGTCTTTTTTTCTTATGGCATTTGTTAAAAGCTTACTATGTACCAGGCACAGGTATTTGGTTCAAAGGTCAATAAGGAATATGTAGTTTGTTTAGGAAATGCATACATCAATGCAATGGTTGGCATTTGAATTTCCCTTAGAGGAAATAATGGTTGGCATTAACTGTATGAAAATGAATGCATTTGTGGACAGTATGGTCTTGATCAGCTGTAAGATCAGAGGTAAAGCTGTGAAAAGTATTCCTATTTTTCATTAAAATATTCAACTGAATTCAAGAATACACTGTGTTGGCTACAGCATGTGTTTCACTACTCCTCTTTGGATAGTGAATGACATCAAAACTAGGAAAAACATACCTGCCTGGATATGAGGTGTAATGGAAGAAATATCTGGGAACAAGCAACATTAGAAATGGTGAGTACTACACAGGAAACTTTACTTATTATTGGGTAAAACAAGAATGTCACCCCCACATTTAGGAGTACCAGCTGTACTTGTTTTCACCTACTTTGCCTTATGAGCATTTAAATCAAGGTCTTTTACATTCTGCAACTAGCCTTCTTTCAATATATGACCCTAATGTTTCAGTGATTTGGAGATTTATGATTTCTTGAAAATTACAACAATCTGGAATTGTCACTGAGCTCTTACACATGTAAGGTGGGAAAATAAATTGATTTTCTGAGGTTTCCAAAGGAAAATATAATTTTTTTTACAATATCCAAAAGCTAAGATTTGGGTAGCTATGTGTCAATTCTAGAATTATGGGTTCTTCAGTCAGACCCTGATTGTGTTAATGTTGAAGACTGGAAAGAAATATGAATCTGCTTGGAAACTACATTTCCTAGAAAACAAAATGCCTACATTTCCCAGAATCATCCAGGAATGAAAATCAATCAAGCTGGCTCTATGTTTAAAACAGGGAACTCACTACCGCTCTTTGTCTATCTTGTGAACCTGTATTTATGGTCTTGAGGAAGTTTCTATCAGGTACTTTAGAATCTGTATGTGTTTAAGGAACTTCATTAAAAATACTTTTGTGTTTTTATAGATGCTTATGAATCTAGGGGAGTCTTGCAATTTGCATCTGATTGTTCTTCCTCTTCTTCCCCTTGTTTTTTGAATTAAACTATTATATGTATCCCAGTTCAGAATGTTTTAGGGAGATGGATAGAGCCACCATGCATTTCCTCTCAGGCCACTTTCTGGTTAATTTTGATGGAGCAGCTATCACTGAATTCTCAGTTTGATAAAGTCCAATAGGTTCCTTCCAAATAGGCCAATGAAGTTAGACTTCAACCCCTGGAACTGTTCCCAGAGTGAAAATTTAATCCCATCAACGCATAAATACATATGTAATTAACAACAAACATAGGTTCTAATCTTGATTCAGCCTGCTGCTGATTTCAGATGCTCTTTAATTGAATAAATCTTCCTTGATCCAAATTTTGCATTAATACCCTTCTACTGTTTTCTCTCATCTTTCATCTCCCAGGCTGTTAGTTTCCTGCAGAGAAAGTCTTTGCGGCTGCTGTGTTTTAATGGGATTTCAATTATTACATAGCTTGGCAGACACCAAGGAGGAAAACAAAACTTCAGGAGCTCAGCCATAAGTGAATAGTCCAAGCTATTATACCATCATGATCCACTGTCATCTTCCCCAGAGAAAATCAAGGCATGACCTCATAAAAGCAAAGATTCTGCATTTTTTCAAAGAAGCACAAGGAGAATTTTTTTAAAAAAACTGTGTCTATACTATAGAAATTCTAGGAAAAGTATTTTAGTCCTAATAAGGCACCATCTATCTGTAGAGAATTTGGATAAAACAGAAGGTTTTGAGCAGGAGTAGAAAACATTTCTACGGACTACTTTAAATGCTTACTTTCATTGCTATTTCACTTTTTGATCAAAAGCTTCATAAAAAACAAGAGACAAGGAGACAAAAGAGACAACAGCAACAGAGTTGCAAAATTCAAACATAACACAACAAGGGGCAATCTATGTTCATGTACCATGCACCAGGATAAATTCGCCCATTCAGTCACGGATACCCTCAAAGGTGAATTTTGTGGTTAGTGATGTCTTCTTTGATTATGAATATGAGTATCTACATTTACCAAAACTTTATCATATCTGCAGATAACAAAGAAAGAACATTTTTGTACAAAATTATTCGATTGAAATAACTTCCAGGAAATCCTGAAGCAATAAAGACAATTTAATTAATTAGTTAATAGTATTGTAAAAGATTTGGAGAACTGTTATTCTAAAAATAGAGATAAGATAAAGTATTTTATTTTCAAATAGAATAGACTCAGAACCATGGGCTTCTTGAGATTGGAGACACCTGGCTGCACAATAGGGAATAAGGAGTAGAATTAAAATGGACCCTCCTGAATTCAGCTCTCAGTAGAATGAAAGAAAAGGTAGAGAGAATCTGGAGAAGTCCTCAAGCAAAATACTGGCCAAAGTCAATGTTTCATCAACATTTGAATAAGACAGAATTCAGAGATTAAAAATAGAGATTTGACAAAGTAAATCCCAGGATTGCATAATTGTTCACCTTGATTGGGGCCAAGCCTTCACAGTATGATGTGACTTTCCTCTAAAACTTTTCCTTGGGGAAGGGGATGGAAAAAGTTTAAAATTGAAATAGATAGTGCCCTAGTCTAATTCCCACCTATATATTCTCCCACTATTTAATACAGTGCTTTGCACAGACTAAGCACTTGGTAGAATTGAGTTCTACTAGTTCTGCCACAGGCATTGGTTAATGGAGATACAACATTACAGAGAAATCATCTGGAAAACTCCATGTAAGAACAGAGACAAAAAGACAATTACCTGCATTAGAGCATAATAATGAAAAAATACAGATTTGATTTAACAATTAAAATGCAATTATATAAATTACAAATATTAATTTGTTATACTCTTGACTTGGAAATAAATCATTTATATTCATTGCAGTAACACTTTCTTTGCCTTCCCTTTAATGGACCCCAGAGAATTAATATGTACCTCAAATAGGAAGTTATCTGGTCAACCAATTGATGACATGTCTCTCTCTAATGAATAAATCTCATTTCATTAAAAATAATGTGAAAAAACCTTTAGTCAGTAGACTTTTCCCTGGAATCTAACATTTATGAGCTAGCTACTGTCTGAATAAATTTCATTTCTATTTACACTAATAGATGCTTAAATTTTTGTTCTGTCCTGGAAAACAGTGAGCTCAGCAGAAGCAGTACTATTTCATTTTGAGAAAGTGATGTTTTTAATTAATGTTAGATTATTTATGGACTGATTAGTTACTAAACTTTTTTAACTGAAATTGGATGGTGCTATCTTTGGCCAAATTACAGAATCCTTTCTGTGACTGACAGCTCTTCATAGTCTGGCTTTAATCAATGAAAGTCATTTCTCATGTAGTGAATTCTCTCTTGCTTGATAATATAAAGGCTTAACCAATACTTTTAAAATAATGTATACTTATTAGCTTATATAAACATTGGCTTATATAAACATTATTGGCTTATTGGCTTATATAAACATTAACAAAGAACAATCAAGAACTGAGCCTATGTTTTCCCAAGAGCAACAACATAACTTTTCATATATTTATTTTTATATTTGCATTTCTCTAGGTCATGTTTTCTTTCTGTCTCATGTTCTATCTAATTCATCATTAGGAAAATTCTAATGTTCTGAAATGGACTCAACTCCAAACTCTCCGTCCACCTCCACTTGAGTAAGCCCCCTTCACTTGACAGATACAGACCTCTCTAATATATCCAATAACCTTCTTCTCACCAAATCTGATGTCTTCTAGTCTCTTCTAATCCTCCTATACCACTCAGCTTCCTTTGCCATTGTAGACCACCCCCTTCTCCTTGAAACCTTCTCCGACCTAGGATTCACTCACACTATCCTCTCTTGGTTCTCCTCCTCTCTCTCTGATTGCTGCTTCTCTGTCTCTGTTGCTGTCTCCTCCTCTCCCTCCCACCCTCTGACAGTAGGGGCCCCCCCAAGATGAGTTCTAGATCCCCTTCTATTCTACTTCTATACAGCTGGTTCCAGGTCTGAACTCTTACCTTCTCTGCAATTTCACATTTCCTCCTGTCTTCAAGACGTATCTACTTGGATGACCCACCAACACCTCAAATTAAACATGTGCAAAACTGAACTCCTTATCTTCCCACCCAAAATCTGCCCTCCCCAGTCTTTACCATCATTGTAGACAGCACCACTATCCACCCTAACTCACTAACCCACAAACATGGCATTGTACTCGACTCACCTCTCTTATTCCACCCACATATTCAATGTGCCAACAAATCCTGGCATTTCTTCACAACATTGCCAAAATCTGCCTTTTCCTCTCCATCCACATGGCTACCATGCTGATCCAAGCACTTATCCTAACCCTCCTTGACTAGTGCATCTGTCTCCTCGCTGATCACCCAGTTTGTCTCTCCCCACTCTAATCCATACTTCACTCTGTTGCAAGTATCATGTATCAACGAAAGCACTCAGTCCATATCTTCCCACTCTTGAAGAATCTCCATTGGTTCCCTATCCTCCTCCACAACAAACAAAATTACATCAGCTTTAAAGCACATAATCTGCTTGCTCCATCCTGCCTCACCTCGCTAATCTCATACTATAGCCCAGGCAATACACTCCACTCCTCTAGAGCCAGTTTACTCACTGTGCACCAATCTCATCTCTCTCACCACTGAATCTTTCTCACTTCCTCCCCCTGGCCTGGAATTCCCTCCTCCTCCTTTTATGCCAGACCATCACTCTCTGCACATTCAAAGAATTGTTGAGGACTCATCTCCTGCAAGAGGCCTTCCCCAGTTAAGCTCTTTCCTTTGGCTCAATCTCCCTTCTGCATTATCTGTACACTTATATCTGTGACCTTTGGATATTTGTCTCCTCACCCACAACCCCACAGCATTTGTATGTGTATCCTTAAATTATATATTACAAATGATTTATTCATAGTAGTGTCTGTATCCCCCTCTAGATTGTAAACTTGTTTTGGGCAGGGAACATGTCTGCTAATTCTATTGTATTTTCCAGAAGGCTTAATATAATGTTTTGCACATACTAGGCACTCATAAAAATTCTACATTGTTTGACTGTTGATGAAATAAAATCCATCAGGTGTGAACTCCAAAAAATCTCCTCTCACCCGAACACCCAGCCCCCTATGAGCCACACATCTACTCTCTCATCATTCTTGCCCATCTCTCAAAAGGAGATCACCTGAATTCTTTCAAAATAAACCCCTCCAAAAACTCCAGCTTCACCTCTTCCCACATACTAAAACACTTGCACCGGGAGGTTCCAAGTTTCCAGTTGGAGTGGAGGTGTGAGAAGGAAGCAGATACTTTAGTGGGGGATGAAGAATGAAAAAGGATAGACTTCATAGTTCTAAGAAGACAACAACCCCAGGACATTTTTGATCAGACCTGTTCAGATATTTGGAGTGAGTAGGTTTGAGAATCCACCTCAAAAATCTGAGTGGGAATCATCCTTTGCCCCTATAGAGTGAACATCTATACTTGAACCCACTCTTCTTCCTCCCTGACCACCACTTTCAATCACTCATTCTGGGATGGCTTTCTGCTCTCTGCATGCAAACATGCCAATATCACCCCTTATTTAAAAAAATTCTCTAAATGTCCCTGCCCTATCCATCTAATATCCATCTCCCTCCTCCCATTCCCGTCCATACTATTCAAATGAGTTTATACATCCATCTGTTGCCTTTATTTCCTCTGCTCCTACATTCTTGAGTCTTTACAATCATATTATCTCCTCCTTCATTGAGACCCCTCCTAACTGAGCTCATTGTCTGCAAGGCCCACTATGATCTCCATATGCAATCTAAACTGAATATGGCATTTATATACCTACATGGACCATGTTCAATTTAGATCCCCATAGCACATGGGGCTAGTAGATTTGATTGACAAAAAGTGTAATGTGAACTTTATTTCACTACAGGTCCCAGAATTCTAGAAAGAAGACACAAATGTTTTTGAAGGATATGAGGTATACAGGAGTTACAAGACCCCAGCAGGTCAAAATATTATGTTCCTATGACTGTTGGGGCTGCAGCTTAACTTTCTATAAGCTCCTCTCTAAGTTGTAAGCTTGTTGTAGAAAGGGAATGTGTCTCCTAACTCTACTGTATTGTTCTCTCCTAACTGCTTTGTAGTGTAATCTATACAAAGTAAATGCTCAATAAATACACCTGATGATGATGATGATGATGATTCCAGTTACATTCAAGCAGCCTGGGTGCAAATCCAAGAGATTCCAAGAGCCTGGCTTTCTGTAGTGATCTCTCTGTCCCCATCTACCAACAAACCCCTCCTGTTACCCCTTCCACCTCCTCTGTGCTTCCTGGAGGGGTGGCAAATAAAGGGGCAGGGGGTTATGGAGGGACATATTCCGTGTGGGCATGACACCTCCCAAAGAGATGCTTAGATTTTCCACCACCTCCTCTCTGTCAGGGGATGTGGTATTAAGTACAAAATTCCCTGCCTTCAGGAACCACAAATGGGGATAGTGGTGTAAATGATGGGAACAACTTCCCTCTCTATCTTCCTGAGTAGCTGTGACATGGCATTTTGAGGCTCACAGGGATTGCCATAGTGAAGTGCACTATCTTGCCTCTATGCACTATGCACTATGGAGTGCACTATGATTTCACTGCTTCAGAAGATTGACAGATCTTCCAATTAATCAGATCTTGTTTGCAGGATCCAATCAGATGATGTGGCTCATGATCGTATCATTAATGAGTCCCTTCAACTGTGTGGAGAGTAATCAGATATGTGCACACTCAGACAATCTAAACATACTTCAGGAAATTTGCAACATGTAGGTATTTAGTTAATCCACATATATAGGTGGAGAAGTGGCTGGAACAAGGGTTTGGTTCTCACATCCCATGTGAGATTATTTTAGTTTGAATTAAAAGTATATTTTTACTTAGGCAATTCCCTGATTTAATCTTCTTCAGTTTGACTGTTAAAAGCTAGCAAAATATCCCTTTATCCTAACAATCATTCAACCTATCAATGAATTTACATATAGATGAAAATTACAGAATAAAGAACATTTAGTTCATTAGAAGAATGGAATTTTATAACACTTTTTTCATGTTGTGTTTACAATAGAGACTCTATCTTCATTGCCAGAATGATATGTACCATTTCAAATTTTCAGAGAATGTGAGTTGAACCTGAGCAAGATAAGTTATTTGGAAAACTCCTGATGTGACTTCCAGAGTTTTTCCATATAATCTACTTTATTTAACATGTAGTGACCTAACCTGGAAGTCAAATACAAACATTTCTTATAGCATTTCAGTACAACCGAAGCTGCATTATATAGCTCTGTAACAACCAGAAATTTCTAGAAACCAGGATTTCTGATTCTGCCTAGTACAAAAATCACTTAAGAGAGATGCTTTTTTGAGTAACCTCCCCCACCCACCCATCTACTGAGCTTGGGACATGTTAGAGCTTTCCCTGGAGCCAGAAAGACAGGTAGATTCACGTTTTTGTCACTTCTATGAAGTTTTTCACATATGTTCTTCCCAGGGAATTCTAGTAGGTCTCCCCTGAAAAATCCAGTCAATGGTATTGATTGAGTGATTACTGCATACAGAGCTCCATGCTAAGAGTTTAGAAGAGTACAAAAGGGTAATTAGGGAGTTTACAATCTAGTGGAGAATAGACAAGCATATCTAAGTACTAAGATTTTAATTATCAGTGAGTTTCCTCTCCACATTGAAACCCATTCCTGGCCATTTTTCCTCTGGCTAATAGGCTTTTCATTCATTCTCAGTTTGACTTCATGAAACATTCTTCCCCTCTTCTCACCTCCCTTTGCAAAGTCAAACAAGGCTAGTAAGGACCATGGGTTTAACTAAAATTTTTGACTAATCAACGAAATGCCAGTTAAATCCATTTACTGTATAATGAGGTGGACTTTCAAGAAGATGACTTCCATCCTAGATAATTTTTCTAAATAAACCATCAGGTTCCTCTCCACTACATATAGTAACTGACTAAAATTTGAGATCCATGCATACTTTCTAATATTTAGTCTTAACATATTATGGGAAAAAAGGGTAATACAATTAAGGGAAATCAAAATTGGAAGACCAGACATCTGAGATTTATAATCATCCTAGTTGAAGTTTTTTTCAAAGTAGGAAGGGAAGGGTTTGACATAGCAGGATTCCCCAGGAGACCCTGGTTCTTTAATCCAAATTCTGAGTTTGAAAGGGCAGTAGAGGCTACTGCCATGACCTCTGAAACACTGAAAACAAAGGTCATATTTCAAAGACAGTTTTCAATTTGGCCACTTCAGTGACAGAAGCTAAAGATAGATTTCCCTGGATAATTTTTTGTTGAAGAGCTTCTATAAATTTCCACTAGGTAAGCCATTTGGGGCTGGTATTTTCTTATGTGTTCAGGTTTGGCTACAGGAGTTGCCAGTTTTAACAATTATAGTGCTTATTTTAAACTATCTATAAGGCCAGCAGTATCAATAACTACCACATTGAGAAATTTTCCTCTAACTTCACTCAGTGTGGACAGCTTTTCATTTTCTTGTCCAAATAAGCACTCCAATTGTTGACTGAGTCCCCAAGACTTCCTATCTTTCTCTTGTGATTCTCCGACAACTTTCAAGTCCTTACCACCTTCGTTAATTTCAGAGAATGAAGATGGGAACTTTACTACAGTGAATGTATCACCTGCCTTTACTTTGAAGCAGAGCAATGCCTTTGAATGGACAGGTGAAGAATCAGCTGAAACTTCTAATGATTCTAATATTTATATTCCTTTAAACTGTAGCCTATCAGTCATTTCCAAGGCTCCCTCCACATAGTCCCAATATTGAGCTCTCTTTTCTAATGGGAAAAAGGGGCTTTGTTACAATGAAAAGGTGTATTGATCATCCATGTGACAACTCAGGCCAGAAGCAAGTAATTTGAAATGGTCACAAATTGTTACAGAGAAGGGTCTACTCAAAAGGAAATATCACCCAAAATAATCTCTCTGAGACATAAGCTCTTCTGCTTGAATTGACAGGCCAGCAGCTAGGAATTGGACCTCAAAATAAAATTGTGAGCAGCTTCAAAAGAGAATGTAATTCTCTGGGTCTCATTTTCTTTGCAAAACTAAAGTCACACTACAGAGGATCTGTGCCTTACTACCTCCAAGTACAGGGAATGGCAAACCTGCTCACTTAATGTGGTCCCAGAAGACACCTTTCAACCAAGGATAAAACAATCAATCAATCAATGATATTTGCTGCGTACTCACCATAGGCAGAGCACTATACTAAGTGATTGGGAGAATACAATAGTGTTGGGAGACACAGCACCTGATGGCAAGGAATTACAGATGAAGTAAATAGTAGAGTATAAGGATATGCATGTAAGTGTTTTGGGACTAAGGGCTGGTTGAGGGTAAGTGCTTAAGGAGTTCAGGTGCTTAAGGGATTCCAAGTTCACAGGTGACACAGAATAGGATAAATAAGGGAAATGAGGGGTTAGTCAGAGAAAGCCTCTTGGAGGAGATGTAATTTTAGAAGGACTTCGAAGAGGGGGCAGAAGGGTGATCTGTCAGATATGAGGGAGAAGTGAGTTTCCTACCAGAAGGAGGCCGTTGGTGGCAAAGTTGGAAAATCTATGAGCACTGAACCGTAAGCAGTATCAGTGCAATTTCTTCTAATTTTCTTTTTCAAATTGTAAATATTTCTTTCCATTTATTTTCTTTTATAATGTTTTCCTTTTATGAGATACAATTCCAGCACCCTCAAATGAATCATTATCTTTGAAAGATCATTTCTGATCTGCCAAAATATTGAAAGGCTTAACTATTAAAAAAATTAAAGTATGCCAATAAGGCATTAATTTTAGGTGTGCTAAATGTTAAAATAGGTAAGAGTAGAATTTTTGACTTTCTAGTGACCCAAATATTTTAGTGATTACAGTAAAGATTCAGATAGCAAAAATGAATTTGTCATAATTGCGTGACACACATTCTGTGTCTACAACAGATGAATTGTCTAGGAAGCTGAAAAAGAGGAAAAATAGAGAGGATTTCTATCTGTTCCTTAGTTACCACAATGTTTTTTTCATTTTCAGTCCAAAAGAGGGATTGGTGAGTGATGGTGTTTTAAGCAATCAAACCTGATTTATCTTGAGGCATGTGAGCTGGGTTTGTGGAATTGCATAGCCCGTCTATAGGACTGCTTTCTGATTAGTACACAAATGTGTAATCATAGCAGCTGTTGAATGTCCAAGGTTGCTGGCAGGCCTATTCCTCCTGTTCTCCTTTCTTTATTTCTTAACCACATCCTGCCCGATGAACTGCCAAAAATCTGCCACGGACATTAGCACATAGAATATGGAAGAATTGTAGCCTTTCTTTTTTCTCCTTCTGATAGATGTTGTGACACTAGAGTGTCTTGGAGAGATTTGGAGGCAGGATTGGAAATATTCACATTGTAGATGTCGTATGCAACATCTACAATTCCAGTCACTTGAGGAATAAGATCCATGTCTAATTCCCACTTGTGGTTTTTCCCAGCACTTAGTTGAGTATTTTAGACAAAGGAAGTGCTTAATAAATAGCATTACTGCTACAATAAGCAATCCCTATGCATTTGTGTGGCATCTATTTAAAAGTGAATTAGGACCAAACCAGTTGTCTGAAGTAGACTGATTTCAGTGATGATTATTTTCAAAATCTATCCTCAAGCTTTTGACCCCCTCATATGAATAAATAAAAGCACAAGTATAGGCCATATCATCCTATCAATCAGTCTATTTTCTGCAGCCCCACAATTGAACCTGCTCCAGTTTGAAGTTAGAGGAAATACAGTTTCATATATATATATAGAGAGAGAGAGAGAGAAAAAGAGAGAGAGAGAGAGAAAAGAGAACAATAAATAAATTACAGTTTCCCAGAAGGATATTTTCTTAAGTGTGTTGAAGGTCCAAAGTTTTGAAGGCCATTTGCCAGCAATTTTAAGACTATCATTTTACTGAGTTGGCACCACAGGGAACTTGGTAGGAAATTCTTTATAGCTCTTTCTGTTTTTACACATATGAAATGTTTTTCTTTAAAAGAGATCAACTTTGAGCCACTTGGGTTGATGTATTTTCTAGCTCACAATTTAGTAGGTCTTTGTGGAATAGATGAAAAATTTTCTCTTTCATCTTAATCTAATATTCAACAATGAAAACATTACTTAATTCTTTAGGGATTTTCACAAAAATTATTAGAAAAATCTCTGAAGAGATAAGCAAATAAATTTTCCATGGTGAATTTTTTTCTTCCTGGGGCTGGATTTTCTTCAGTATCTCTCTCAAGGTCCATCTTACTGAATCATAACCCTGACACCTAGAACCTATTACAAATATAATGAGAAATCATCATGCAAAAATAAATATGCCTTTTTGTTAGCTATGTCCTTCAGAGAAAAATGTAATAGGTTAATGCAAGACAGAAATATTTTCTTGGTTTAAAAGCAGAAAAAGTGAGATGATTGGAAATGAAGACGCGAATGATCCAAATCACTTGTTAAATCTGCCTGTTTTAAATAGGTTTATTTATATACTGTTAAATAGTTCATTTTCTTCATTTTTCCCCATACTTTAAAATTCACAGTATTTTAAAAATAAAACTGGTTTGGTAAAGACCAATATTTGACTGATATGGTGTAAATAAATGTGCTTTAAAAGGGCAGATTCCCAAATTGCATATAAACTTATTGAACTCTATCATGACTCTTCAGAAGTATGATCATTAATCTTAAAATTCACAGTGTTGTTTTTAGAATACTCTCCCAAGTAAGCCTATCATTCACAAAAAAATATTGTGAGATGTTCCATTAAGTTACCTTTAAAATCCATTTAGGAACTTTTAAATCAGTCTTAATGGCCAACCATCATTCCCTTTCAGTTCTGTAGGATTTATATGTTTGTTGCTTTCATGTTATGGGTGTATTGAACAAATATCCACTGCAGATTGAATTTAGACCTCTGCAAATGTTTATTTGAACACTGACTGCTAGTGTCTCAACTACAAAAGATAAATACCCTATAACAAGTAGAATAAAAGATTCATGCATCAGAGTACTGGATCTGGCATTGTTTCAGGTGGGTTTGTCATCATTGTTGGATAGTATTTAAAAGGGCTTAAGGATATACTAACCATTCAGGTGTGAATTAATTCAAAACCAGCTTCAATTATTTGTATGAAATATTAATGCAGATTTTTACAAGAACCAGTATCATCCCAGTATTTGTCAGTCTTGCTATTTCTTTATCATTTCTAATTGGGACAGTAAGAACATAGTCCACACCAATGCCCACTGGTTTTTAGGAGAAAACACATTCCATATTGATCTTGATGACCTCTGAGGGCTGTAATAATGACTTTAATGGAGAAGGCTTAAACATCACACTTCCTACATTTAATGGTCATAAACCAAATAATAACCTACCAGAAACTTCACATAATCTTGTTGTGTTGGATACTTTCTGAAAAAGTGCCAATATCTCATACAAAAAAATCTGTTTTCATGGCATTTGACACCCCTGAAGCAAGTGGCATTCATCTATTAGGAAAAATTCCCCTTAAACCAAATTTACTTCTTAGATTGTAGATAAAGTTTGATGTTACTTTTGAACAAGTTAGAGGAATGTTACAACTATAAGTAATCCTGTTCCTTAGGGCCTGCAGGAGTGAAAATCTTATAGTCCTATCTCCAATTCATATTTCAAATTCTTTCATTCTAAACATGCCCCTGGATGTAGCTTCATATTAGTTTTCCTCCAGATATCATGTTAACTTCTTTGTATAATAAAAGATAACTATTTCAATTCCCTAATAAGAGTCATATCTGAGATTTTGTTCTGAACCTTAAGAAGATGTAATATCAAAATAATTCTGTGCAGATCCCAGGCATCCCAGCTGTGCTAGCAGGTAAAGCATTCTGTGCACAACATTATTCCTGGTGAAGTAAGCCCCATCACTAATTTACAATCCTTAAGAACTTCTAAAGGTTGTCCATTCACCTCCGCAGAAAACAAAAGCTCCTAACCATTGGTTTTTAAAGCAACCAATCAGTTTGTCCCCTTCTACCTTATCTCAATGACCTTCTTCTACAGACCAGCTCACACACTTTTCTCTTCTAGAGCCAACTTACTCACTGTTCCCCAATCTTGTTTAGCTCGTTGCTGACCCCTTTCCCATGTCCTCCCCAGGCATGAAACTCCCTCCCCCTCAATCAATGTAAACCTGACCACCACTCTCTCCACCATCAAAATCTTATTAAGGTCACATATTATTCAAGAAGCATTTCCCCAATTAAGCCCTCTTCTTCCCTAATCTCTCTCCTTTCTGGGTCATCTATGCACTTGGATCTGTGCTCTTTGGACATTAAATATTTGGACATTTTATTCACCCCACTCTCAACCCCACAGAATTTATTAAAAATAATAATGATGGTATTTGTTAACTGCTTACTATGTGCCAGGCACTGTACTAAATGCTGGGGGGAATAATAATAATAATGGTATTTAGTGCTTACTATGTGCCAAACACTGTTCTAAGCACTGAGGTAGATACAAACTATTCAGGTTGTCACATGGGGGGCACACAGTCTGAATCCCTATTTTACAGTTGAGCTAACTGAGGCACAGAGAAGTTAAGTGAGTTTCCGAAAGTCACACAGCTGACAATTAGCAGAGCTGGGATTATAACCCATGACCATTGGCTCCCAAGCCCGAGCTCTTTCCACTAAGCCACAGTGCTTCTCTAATACAAGAAAAACAGAATAGACAGTCTCTGTCCCACATGCAACTCACAGTCTCGATCCATGTTTTACAGATGAGGTAACAGAGGCTCAAGAGTAGTTAAGTGACTTGCCCAAGGTCACACAGCAGATAAGTGGCAGAACCAGGATTAAAATCCATGACCTAATGATTCTCAGGCCCATGCACTATTCAGTATGCCATGCTGCTTCCCAATTTATGCATATATCTATAAATTAAATCATAAATTACTTATATAAATGTCTGCCCCCCCAACCCCCGCAACTTCTAGACTGTAAACTCACTGTGGGCAGGGAATATGTCTACCAACTCTGTTGTATTGTACTCCCCAAAAATCCTAGTATTGTCAAATGCAGGAAATGGGGGAAAAAGTCTGGGAGGGGGAAAGTGTTACCTGTTCCTCCCCCATCTGCTCTCAGTTCAACCCCAACCTTGGATTCTGTGACCTTAAATTTTTTTGGTTCTCTTAACACTCAAATTGCTCATTCAGTGTAATCTTTGCTGATACCTCCGCTTCCTTCTCTTTCCCTCATTTTCCTTCTCTTTCTTATCCATTCTGTGTTATTTTTCCTACCCTCACCCATCCATAAATATGAGGTTGAAGTGGCTGGATAGGTCTCACTACATATATCCCATTCACATCATTCTATCACCTCTTTATTAATGATTCTCTATTCCTGGTGACATTTCTTCCATTCTATGGGATATATAACAAATATCTTGTCATTTTATTAAAATTATATGCAGGAAAAAGAATTTCTCATTTATACCTCAAAAATTTCCTGTGGCCTTCCCTCTATATTGACATAGGTAGCATTAAAATTCTTTCTGACTCCAAAGTTTGTAAACTTTGGAAACTTTAGACATCTTTCTTTTGTCCCAGTTAAACTCAGTTTCTGCCTTCTGGAACAAGTATATAATAGTAGATAATAATTATAGTTGTGGTATTTGTTAATCATTTACTATGTGCCAAAACTGTTCTAAGCACTATATGCAAGGTAATCAAGTTGGACACAGTCCTTATCCCACATAGCTCTCACAGTCTTAATCCCCATTTTACAGATGAGGTAACTGAGACACAGAGAAAGAAGTTAAGTGACTTGCCCAAGGTTACACAGCAGACAAGTGGTTGAGCCAGGATTAGAACCCACATCCTCTGACTCCTAGGCCCTTGCTCTTTCCATTAGGCACGAGAAGCAGCGTGGCTCACTGGAAAGAGCACGGGCTTTGGAGTCAGAGGTCATGGGTTCGAACCCCGGCTCTGCCACTTGCCACCTGTGTGACTTTGGGCAAGTCACTTAACTTCTCGGTGCCTCAGTTCCCTCATCTGTAAAATGGGGATTAAGACTGTGAGCCCCACGTGGGACAACCTGATTCCCCTGTGTCTACCCCAGCGCTTAGAACAGTGCTCGGCACATAGTAAGCGCTTAACAAATACAAATACCAACATTAGGCAAAACTACTTCCCACTGAGATGTGTTAATATATTGTTACAGAGCCATGTGGTGATTTCCCAAATTGGGGTAAGCTATACAGATGATGACCCTGAAGAAAATATATATTCTATTTACATTTAACTATGCCAGGGACAAAAATCTTTGGGGTTGGGGTGGGGAATGGTGAGAATTAAGGTCGGTACAGCATTTTTGGTAGTAAATCAAGGAGGACTAGATGTTAAAATGCTTTTTAAAATCAGAGGTTTTACATGGATGCACATGTGGAATAATTTTCTTTTTTTTCTTTTATGAATCATATTGAATTTTCTCTGGGTTTGCCTAAGATCTGTATTATGGATACATTGTGTCATTACTGGAACATTTTAAACTCTTGACAATTAGCAAAATTGGGGCATTTTGACTGTTATTTGGTTCAATGAATCAATACTAATGATTGTGGTACTTCTTAAGCATTTACTAAGTGCCAAGCAATGTTCTAAGCACTGGGGTAGATACAAATCAATCAGGTTGGACAAAGTCTCTGTCCACATGGTACTCACACTCCTACTTCTCATTTTACAGATGAGGGAACTGAGGCCCAGAGAAGTTAAGTGACTTGCCCAAGGTCATATAGTAGACATGTGGCAGAACTGGGATTAGAACCCAAATCCTTCTGACTCCCAAGCTCATGCTCTACCCACTAAGCACAATGCTTCTTTAAGCAGATATATGTATCTATATATCTATAGATATATAGATATCTATATCTATATATACACATACAGATATAATTCTATTTCCCAAAATATAAGATTGTAAGATTACACTTTCTAACACTATATATATATGTCCTTATTGAAATTATAATTAACAGTTTTCCCCTCTGTCCCTAGAAGCCTTGACATAATTTTACATAAGCAACTTATTTTTACTCATCAACTTCTTATTCTGTTTAAATTAACACATTTTCTAAGCAAATAAGAAATCCTACAAAATATTTATTTTAGTCTTGTGTTCCTTAGGATGAGTTGATTTTCAGCTTAATTTGTGGAAACTCCCTTGGAGTCTCTGTTATAATGATGATCTGATTACCACCCGGGTTTTCTTCTTTCTTAAACCTCTCCTGGTTCCTAAGGCAGAATTTGTTGTTTTAATTATCAGCCAATCAGTGATGTTTATTGAGCACTTTGTGCAGAGTACTGTAGTAATCACTTGGGAGAGCAATAGGCAGTGCCCCTGTCTGCAAACTACTGTACTTCCTCAAGTATACAGTTCAGTCCTTTGCAAAGAGAAAGTGATCAATAAATATGGTTATCACCATAAATCATCAATGGCATTTATTGAGTGCTTACTGGGTGCAGAGCATTGTACTAAGTGTCCACGAGAGTACAATGCAACAGAGTTGTGAAACATATTCCCTGCCCATAACAAACTTATAGTCTACCATTGTCCCTGTCTACTGCTTCAAAGGGAAGAAAGACTCTAAAATAAATTGCAGGGAGTGGGAAGCAACGGAGTCTAAAGATATGTAAATAAATACTACAGGAGTTGCAGTGGGGCAAAGCGGTGGAGTGCTGAGGAGGCTTCATAAAGGGGATGAGTAATTGGTTAGATGTGTCTATGTAGAGAATTGGTCATTCCTCCTGGTGGTCTCCTGGTATTTAGAGGCACTTTCAGTGATCAGGATTGAAAAAAAATTGATTTATTCCAATTGCGAGAGTCTCCTATCGGTTGAATACCAGGACTTGCTGGAATTGCAGTAAGATGACAAGTACAATGGGAGGGATAAGAGATTAAAATGCAGGCTCAAAGAAACCATCTTCCCTTTCCCTTTTCCCTTTCATTTTTGCTCTATCTTTAGTAGAAGTGAAGATGAACGTTCAAACTGAGGCTAGCAGGGAATAGTAATCAGGTCACAATGCCTTTTTGAGTGGTCTCAGCTGAATCTACCACATTGCAAGAGGAAACTGGATGTCATTTCTAAAAACTCTTTTTGAATGCCCTCTCTCTGTACCTTACTGACATGAAGGGCTTCAAACACTCTTTAAAAATACCTCTGAAACTCCTAAGGTAAAAGCAGCTCCTCTTATCCCTTCAAATCCCCCTTGTTATAGACAATGCCTCCAGAATCAGTTACTACCACTTCTAAGAAGGGTGAGATCCAAGCTACTTTTGTTCCTGCTAATATTTCAGCACATACCACCATTTCAGTTTCTTCTAGTACCATTTAGACCCTTTTTCTTAACAATGATGAATGAAGTGCCAGTACCATGAAATAAATTCAGAGGGGATAGAGAAATTGATAACTATTTTAACAATATATTTTGCTTCGCATAGATGGTGGAATGGACGATTTATCTGCAGGAACTACTGCATAGTTACCAATATGGCTAATTATCTACTAAAATTCCATTTTACCAATATTCTGTTTCTTTGTTTCTTGGAAGAAAAAAGAAGCAGGTGGTTAATGCTAGGTATCATTTGCATAGAGCAAACTAAATTTAATGAACAATAATCAGTAAAATACATTCTCAGAAGTTTGTCATTGGTTTCTTGCCACAAACCTCAATAAAATAAGGATAAAAATTCATAATTTGATAAGCAAAAATCTAATTTGAATACCAGAGGTGTATCCCACAATCTCACAATATTGTCTATTATGCATTTCTTGAACTTAAATGCTCAATAAATATGATTGATTGCCATGTTCAGAGCACCGTACTAAGTACTTGAGAAAATACAGTAAATGGAGTTGGTAGACATGTTTCCTGCCCACGAAGATCAAACTGGCTATGGAGTGGGGGGCAGGGGCAATGTGGATATATTGTGAATGGCAATATTGTGAGGTAAACTTGCATGTTATAAATTGCAATCCATTTTCAATCTCTGGAGAATTGATATGAAATGTGTCCTACCTAATTATCTTGAATCTACTTAAAGGCATAACAAACACAAATATTTTTATTATTATTATTGCTTTTGTTATTATTATTAACCCTTTGTCTAAAGGGTTGCAGACTCAAGGAAGAAAAAAAAAGTGGGAGGAAAATGAAACTAACTGAGGCTGGCTAGAAGGGAACTCAAGAAAGGAGCAAAATTCAGAGGGAATCATCAAGAAAATGATATTTGTTAAGCACTTATTATGTGCCAAGCAGCGTACTAAGTAGTAAGGTTCTGTCTTATGCTGTCGAGTGATGTCCAACCCATAGGGACACCTTGGACACATCTCTCCCAGAAGACCCCACTTCCATCTGCAATCGTTCTGGTAGTGCATCCATAGTTTCCTTGGTAAAAATATGTAAGTGGTTTACCATTGCCTCCTTCCACTCAGTAAATGAGTCTCTGCCCTCGACTCTCTCTCATGCCATTGCTGCCCAGCACAGATGACTTTTGACTTGTAGCAGGTTGCCTTCCACTCGCTAGCCACTGCCCAAGCTAGAAATGGAATGGGTAGGCCTGTATTTGACTCTCCCTCCTGTAGTCAAGACTGGTAGAGTGCTGGAAACTCTCCCAGTGCAAACCTGAGAGGGCATAGGGTGAGTACCACTGGTGAATCCTATTAGACAATTTAAGCACTAGAGTAGATACAAGATATTCAAGTAGGACACAGTCCCTGCTCCATATGGGACTCATATGCACCTCACAATCTATGGGACAGGGAATCTAGGTGACATGGGAGTAAACTCTAAGAGAATGGCATTCAATATTCAGTCCAACTAAATAATGACTCTTGTCTGGGAAGAAAGAACAAGTGACCCCTGTGGACTGCTTTGGGTTCCCAGATACTGTACAACATGGGGAAGAAAACCTGTATCAGTGATCCCAAACCAAGGAACTAAAGGAATGGTGCTGCAGACATTACCCAGTGACTTCAAACCCGCACTACCAGAGGAAGACCTGGTGTGCTTCAAAGACTTGTAGAATGGTTATGCCTTCTATCAGATCAGCAATTTAGCATGTTCAATCCTCAAAAGGTGAAGAGAGGTCCCATATCATGGACAAAGATGATAAAGAAGATTACTGAGACAGTTATTGTGTTCAAAGTTTTGACTTAATTATAGAAAAATGAATGCATTATTTTACTAGGATTCAACACACCATCCATATTTCCTTAGCATTAATTACCAGGTCCACTGAAGACTCCCTGAAAAAATTGGAGTGTTTTGACTGCTTGATCTGTTCCTTTCTTTTTTTCATTCATTCATTGATTCATTCAGTGGAAAGTGCTGAGTGCGTACCTCACTGAGAAGCAGCATGGCTGAGTGGAAAGAGCCCAAGCCTGGGAGTCAGAGGTCATGGGTTCGAATCCAGGCTGTGCCACCTGTCAGCTGAGTGACTGTGGGCAAGTCACTTAACTTCTCTGTGCCTCAGTTACCTCATCTGTAAAATGGGGATTAACTGTGAGCCTCACATAGGACAACCTGATTACCCTGTATCTACCCCAGCTCTTAGAACAGTCTTCTGCACATAGTAAGCACTTATATTCCAACATTATTATTATTACCTTTGCAAAGCTGTACTGAGTGCTGGGAAAGAAGACAATGAGAAAAAACAATAAAACAGAACAACAACAAAAACCCCTTGGTCTCTGGTCCTCAGGAGAGATCATAACGTGTTTTAGCCTTTTTCTACCAGACTTTAACTAATGATTGGTGTGCCTTGCTCAGGGAGAGTAAAACCTCCTTCCAAAACAACTTCTACCTATATCTTTATCACAGCACCTAAGCCAGTTTACATTAGGTAATTTAAGAAGCAGCTTAGGCTCTCTTCTATGCACTTATAATTAATGTAATAATCATAAATAACTAATATTAATTTAACCAGATAATTGATAAGTATCTAAACATCTATATTTTTTATTCAATATCTTACTTTAGATTTCCAGTTGATATGAGAAGCAGCGTGGCTCAGTGGAAAGAGCACGGGCTTTGGAGTCAGAGGTCATGGGTTCAAACCCCGGCTCTGCCACTTGCCAGCTGTGTGACTTTGGGCAAGTCACTTAACTTCTCGGTGCCTCAGTTCCCTCATCTGTAAAATGGGGATTAAGACTGTGAGCCCCACGTGGGACAACCTGATTCCCCTGTGTCTACTCCAGCGCTTAGAACAGTGCTCGGCACATAGTAAGCGCTTAACAAATACCAACATTATTATTAGTTTCTGCAGGCACAAGTGGTAACAGGAAAACTAGGCATGTTATCACTTGTTTTGCCAGGAAACCGGCTTTGGGTTATCTCCAGAATCCTGCTTCAAGCCTTGACAAACAATAAGAATACTTGTTGAAAACCCTTGCAGTTTTACAGATACGTCCATGGAGAGTTACTTTGATATAACATAAGTGTGTTTGATCGATGTACCTGTGTTTGTACCTTGACTCAAGTGAAAGTGAGTTTTTCACAAATACTACTCTTCCTTTAATTTCATTTTCACAGGGTCAAATTATGTCTTAAATATAATTTGCCTTCATTCATAAAGTTCACTAGCTCAGTACCATCTTTAAGGTAGCTCACCAATCTGAAATGCCAAAGGTTATTCTAATTAGATCAGATTCAAACAGAGAGAGATTTCATCATTTGTCTCTCCAAGCTTTTCCAAGATTATAATGAGTGTTTGGAAGGATTTGAATTTGTTTATAGACTTATAGATTGTTTATAGACTTATAGTTTATAGATTGCAAGCTCCATGATGGCACAGATCATGTCTGCCAACTCTATTGAACTGTACACTCCCAAGTGCTTAGTCCAGTGCTCTGAACACTAAGTATGCAACAAATATCACTGATTACTAGACCAATTAGAAGGATTTGTCTTTCAGCCACAACTATCCTGTTTCCCTATCCAAACACACTTCATAAAGGCTGGAAAATCATTTTCAACAAACCATTAGATTTCTGAAGTGCTACTGGACCTGAAACATCTGCTGTGAAGTCATCTATATTCATCAGTTTTATTCCTTTGGTTTCAGCCACTCATGGGTCCATGTCTGGTTGCTCAGCTCAATAGGCTAAGAAAATGAAAGCACCTGCTTACAACAAATACCTTAAGAATTCTCTACCTACCTATATTCTCATTTAAGAAACAAAGAGTGAAAAAACTGAAAACAAAGGGATGGTGTATTGAATATCTTTAAGACATCCTCCTGGTCTTGATGGATTGAAACATGATGTTTTAGAACTTTCTCTAAGTGAGCCAAGGATGGTCAGAGCTCATTTTTGTTGATGGACTTAGTTGTGGAAGCTTTTATTCTACTCTCAGTCCTGTGTGATGTACATCCACCTGAAATTGTCGTTTGACCCAGCAGTATTGATATAATAGCTTCAGTAAAGTAAAAAAATCATGACGTGTATAAAATATTCCAGATACAATTGAGCTGCTTTTTTGTGATTTTTCTGAATTAGTTAAAAGTGCTTAAATGTACCTGCTAAAACAGTGAGATTGGGCTTGTAAGCAGGAATAAGGTTCCTGGAAGTAGCTTTTTGACAGCGGTTATGCTAAAGAATATGTGCTTTTCTGGTTAAGTGAACTTGACTAAAGGTGGAAAAAGCAGGAGGAAAAAGAAACCAGTGTACAGAAAATAAGGATTACTCATGTAAATTGAGATTGAAAAAAATAAATGCTAAACTGAGAAAAAACAATTTCACTAACAATAGATCTCAGTTAATGAACACATATTAATGGGTGCCAACAGGGTGCCTAGCATTCTATTAAGCACTTTGAACATCAAATTAAACAATAGATATAGTCATTGATCACTAGGCACTTGCAATCTAATAAGAAAGGCAAAATATGCCATTTACATATGTATACATAGAATAAATTTGAAAAGAAGTCAAGAATTGTGTAATTGAAGACTAAAGCATTGTATAAAGTCTTGAAAAATGATATTTAGTTCATAGAAAAAGTAGGGAGAGTTTGAACCCTGGATTTAGAAAGAAACAGTCCACATTCAATCTCTTTCATTCTTAATTGCTAAGCATTTTGACTTTTACCATCGACTGGGAATAATTTTAAGAATGGTGAACTGTCCTTCAAGAGGATGAATTCTTTTGGATAAAATGCAAATCAATTTTTACTTTACTATGCCTCAGCAGGAAATTGCAGGCTATTGAAAAATACTTTCTTCTCTCCTTCAACATCATCTCACCTTTCTTTCCAGGCTGAGACAGTGTCGAGCTTGGAAAACTATTATTTTGCCCTATCCCGCTCCCAGCATCTTTGCACTCCAAACATTTGGAAACAGATTCAATTCCACTAAATAGAAGAAGAACAATTCAGAGGCTGAGGAAGACATAGGCTAGGCAAACTCTAGTAAGAAGGGAGTTTGAAAGACTTTAAACTTAAAATTTGGGCTGCTTCCTCTTTCTTTACTTTCAGCAAGGGTTCAAAAGACATCTCCCATCTGTGGGCAATCTAGCAATTCTCCGATGGCTGGTCTTCTAAGCTAAAAGGAATACCCAGGCCTAGATTGATGTAGAGTTCAGGGAGCTAAAGCCCAAAGTTTCTGGCTAAGAGAGATTCCAAAACACCCCATAGGGCAACCTATGCTCCCAGCTCCTGCACCCACTGAAAGCCAATTTCAAGCATAGCCAGATGGAGTGAAATTTCTCTACAATTCCTCATCTTCCTACAGTGAAAAACCCCCTTCCTTTTATGCAGATCTAGCCTTATGCCAGGGTCAACAGGCAAGAAGCATATGGGAGCTACATACACCCTCTAGGCACAAGGAAAGCCACAGTTCCAAGCAATTCAGTTTGGAAGACCTCAGTTTAGCTGGGATACATGAGATACATGAGATACATGGGATACATGTTGCCGACTTGTACATTCCAAGCGCTTAGTACAGTGCTCTGCACATAGTAAGCACTCAATAAATACTATTGAATGGAAAGGGAGAGAATCCACAAACTAACAGGTAAAGAGGTGATGGCTGATAATACTATTAATAATAATAATAATAATTGTTAAATGCTTACTATGTTTTGAGCTCTGTGCTAAATGCAGAAACCAATATAGGACATTTATACTGGACACAGTGCCTGACCCATATGGGGCTTACCACCTAAGGGGATAGAACAGATATTGTCCCAAACTCTGATCTGTTATGGAACCAACACCACTGGAGCAGTATCATCTGTGCTTCTAAGTCCTAAGTTCCAAACATGCTAATAGTTCCATTAGCAATACCTAATTTAAGAATCAATCGGTGAGATCCAGAGTAGACACATTGGTTCCAACAGTCCCCACTGGGATGGAAGAGTAGTCTCGGAGTCCACTCCACATGTGACCAGTTCCTTGCCGGTAGCTAGTAAGTTAGGACAATGCGACTGCTTCAGTGTTATCATACTCAAATCAATTAATCGGTTGTGTATAGAGCACTGTATTAGTACTTGGGAGAGTGTAATATAACATTATCAACATTCCCTGCCCCCCAGAATCTTACAGGGGAGGAAGAAGTCATATACTTTATGAAGAAGGGCCCTATGCAATCCATTATCCTGGCCAGTGTGGGTAACTATGACCTTGACAATACCTCATGGTTTGTGACCCTAAGCCATTTTCTCTATCATTTCTCCATATTCAGATTTACCTCAGTCCTAATTTTGCTATGTAAAAGAAAATCCAGGCTGACTGTCAATATATAATCTCCATTATTTGTCATAAAATTATATTTGTGGGTCTTTTTTTTCCTTGCTACCAATAGTGAAATTTAGAGATGAGTTCTTTCTAATGATGTTGACTTTCTGAGAGAGATCTACATACTCTTTCTAATGATCCAGATACCTACAAAGTTAAGTGACTGCAAAGTCAAGTGACTGACTACTTGGGTATTGCAGGCATTTAAAAACAATGTTTTTTATTTACTTGATCTGTGAGGGGCTATGACCAACTACCTGATCCTTCTCCTAAGAAGTCAAGTTTTTCCCTGCCCTGCAAGGTTAAGTTTCTGGGACAATAGAGACAGCCATTCAAGAATTGCTGTACACATATGACTGTGCCCTACAAGTATAGACCCAAGATGACATATAAATGAATG
The DNA here is from genome assembly GCF_004115215.2 of Ornithorhynchus anatinus. Classification (NCBI taxonomy): domain Eukaryota; kingdom Metazoa; phylum Chordata; class Mammalia; order Monotremata; family Ornithorhynchidae; genus Ornithorhynchus; species Ornithorhynchus anatinus. Next base: position 27,618,442 of record NC_041730.1, read on the forward strand.
TAAACTTTTCACTAAATCAGACAGGCTTTAACGGTTAACAGAAAGTCTAAATAAAAGTGGGATGATGCATCAATCTGTATGTGGGAAGCCATGTACATATTCCAAAACTTGTATCAGAAATAACGAGCTAATCAATACCACAGTATTTAATCAAGGTCATAGAATTATATTAAGCCGCACACTGAGCCATGACACAATAATAAACAAAGAGATAGAACACTAGATAAGAAGGCCTCCATGTCCTTTAGGATACTATCAAAACAAAATGTGACATTAGTCTCCAGACCAAACTAAAGGACTATGGCACTGTGGTGACATCTATCCTACTCTTTGGCTGAGAGAGCTGGACTCTGCACAAATGCCTAATTTAGCTCTAGCAGTCAATCCATCATTCTTTCATTCAATCATATTTGAGTGCTTAATGTGTGCAGAGCACTTTACTAAGCACCTGGGAGAGTACAGTACAACAATAAACCAACACATTCCCTGCCCACAATGAGCTTACGGTTTAGAGGACTGTATTTATGGACTACACTCAATGTAAAATAGCAGGAGAGAATCACATACTATGAAATTTGTAGGACATAACTGGACTCCTAATAGTGAAGCTATGCTCACCTCAAAACAGCTGTGTTAGGTGGGGCATGGTGAGGAGAATGGCTGTAGTAGGAAAAGGAAACAACTGCTATCTCAATTGGGAATGAATCAGTGGTCATGGATAGACCCATATACAATACTGACATCAAGAAAGGAGCCATTTTACTCTGAAGAGAAGCTTCATAAAAATCAAAGAGGAGGCAAAAGTGAGTGACAAATATTACAGCCTAAGGGACAACTTTTGTCTGTCAACCATGTAGCTGAGATTGTAGTTCAGCATTAGTCTATACAGTCAGTCACCTCTAAGTGAATATCATTTTAAGGGTCAAATATGTGAAGTATAAAGGACAAGTACATAATTCAGGACTGAGTCACAGCAACCTCAAGCACAGTCATGTATAAAGTTGTCATTTATGTCACCTTCCTCCTATCTTAACAAGAGTTGCAACTTTTTTCTGATCATCGAATCTAGGAGATAGCATTTCAGGGGGAAAAGAAAATCCATACCCATGGATTAAAGAGTAAAGAGACCCAGTGGGAGAAAGGTGTTAAGTTACCACAGTGCATGGATTTTTTTTCTTTTGAACTCCTCTCAGATTTGAGAGCTGAAATGACTGAATAAGAGCTCTGCATAGAATATTCCCTGAAGGGATGCTGAGTGACAGGCTCAGCTTTATTTAATTGTCAAATCAAACAGAGAATGTGGCTCTTCTCTCTGCCTGGCTGATCAATAGCCTTTTTATTGCAATTTTACTTTTGGGATTTTCTAGACTTTAAGTGCAACTGCATTTATCAATAATATATCCTGACTCATAAGGAATTCACTTAGGAAGCTAATGAATAGAAATTTTTAAACCAAGAATATTTACATGTTTCTTCATACAGAAATTCTGGAAATAACTTTTTCTAGTTTATTTTAGCATTATTATATCAAATGAGTTATTTCAAGACACCATTAGCTTAAGTGATTCTTGGTGATGTCTTAATGAGTGAAATAAAAAAAAAATACTGCTTCATTTCAGTTAGGAATTAAAAGCAGTATAGGATATTTGGGGTTATATGGATTGATTGGTGATAGTTTGCGGCAGTTGAACTGTCACTCAATCCACAGTATTTATTAAGGACTTACTATGTGCACAGCATTGTACTACATCCTTGGGAGACAGTACCAAAGAATTCATAGACATATTCCCTATCCACAAGGAGCTTATATTGTGTTCTTGAATTCTCTGTACATATGAAAAATGAAAATACTTAAAATTAAAAAGTTAACTTGGCAAATATGAAATATGCATTGTTATTAACAATTGAAACCTATTGGTCTCTGCCTTAATACAAATAATGAGCTCTGGGACTCTCTCGGCCGCTGGCCGCTTGACTTTGAGTCTGACTGGGTAGGGTCGTCCCCGACCCTGGTCATCGCCTGCTTATTAACACTATTGTAGTGTGCCTTACTGTAGCATGTTGCTATATTAGCGATCTCGCTTTTTATTGTTTATTGTCGTCAGACTTTGAATTTGATCAGGTCGCCCCTTAATCGAGTCTACCCCCGACCCTGATCATCACCCCTTTTATTAACACGACTATACTGTATCATACTGTATCATGTTGCTATATTAGCACTACTGTATTGTATCATATTGTATCATGTTGCTATATTACCGATTTCGTTTATTACTGTTTATTGTTGTCAGTGATGCCTCCCACCTCTCTGGCCTCGCCATGTCCCTCCTCCCCCCCCCCCGCCCCTTCCTATCCTCCCCTTCCCCTTCCCCTCTCTCACTCAGCTCTTTCCCGCTCTCTCCTCTGTCTCCTCCCCCCCTCCTCTCTCCCGCCCTAGAAGCCCACTTTACCAGTGCTACCCCTCTTCCCCCTCCCCCTACCCTTCCCCCCACCAAACCCCCTCTTCACCCCCTCCCCCCTTCTCTCTTCCCCAACCATGCCCCATCCCAGTCCTCTTGTCCCACCGCCACCCCTCATCCCCCTCTCCTCGTCCAGGGCCCCGCCACCTCCTTCCCATCCAAACCCTCCCCTCCCCCCGCCCTTCCCCCCCCTCCTCCCCCTGCACCCACAGCTACTTTCAAGTGTGGCCTCTGGAACCCCCGCTCTATTACAGGCAAGCTACCTTTCATCCATGACCTTTTCCTCTCCCGCTCTCTCCTCCTCTTCGCCCTTTCGGAAACGTGGCTCTCTCCCGAAGACACGGTCTCCGCCCCCGCTCTCTCCAGCGGAGGCCTCTCCGTCTCCCACTCCCCCAGACTCACCGGTAAGGGAGGAGGCGTCGGCTTCCTCCTCTCGCCCCGTTGCCGCTTCCGCACTATCCCTCCTCCCCCCTCCCTCTCCTTCTCCTCCTTCGAAGCCCATATCATTCGCCTCTACCACCCACTCCAGTTACTTGTCGCCGTCATCTACCGCCCTCCCGGTCCCACCTCCGACTTCTTCAACCACCTTGACACCTTTCTCACCTTCCTTCTCTCCTTCTCTCTGCCCACTCTGATCCTTGGAGACTTCAACATCCATACGGATGTACCCGATGACTCCTCTGCCTCCCGCCTGCTATCTTTCCTCAACTCTGCCGACCTCCTCCTCCACCATACCGCGCCCACTCACCGACTCGGTCACACCCTCGATCTCGTCATCTCCTACCGCTGCACTATCTCCTCCCTCACCAACTCTGAAATCCCTCTCTCTGACCATAACCTTCTCACCTGCCTCATCTCTCACACTCCCTCCCCCTGCAAATCTTCACTACTGCCCCACAGAGACCTCCGCTCTCTCGATCCCATCCGTCTTTCCAATAGCATCTCTCCTCACCTTGCTGCCCTGTCCTCTCTTCCCACTCTCGACGAGCGGGTCTCCGCTCTCAACTCCACCCTCTCTACTCATCTCGACTCTCTCGCCCCCCTTTCCCTCCGCCGCTCTCGCTCCACTAACCCACAGCCCTGGATCACCTCCTCCGTCCGCCTCCTACGCTCCTATGCTCGAGCTGCTGAGCGCTGCTAGCGAAGGTCCAAGCACCAAGCCATCCTCACACACTTCAAATTTATCCTTTCCTGCCTTAACTCTGCCCTCTCCTCCGCCAGGCAAAGCTTCTTCTCCTCCCTCATCGACACCCATGCCCGTCACCTCCGCCGATTGTTCCGGACCTTTAACTCTCTCCTTAGGCCCCCTGTTCCTCCCCCTCCCCCATCTCTCACCCCCAATGATCTGGCCACCTATTTCCTCACAAAAATCAATACAATCAGGTCTGAGCTCCCCAAAGTCACCCCTCCGCCTCTCCCCTCCCCCCCACCAACCCCCTCCCCTACTTTCCCATCCTTCCCTGCAGTATCCTCAGAGGAGATCTCCTCCCTCCTCGCAAGTGCCACCCCTTCCACCTGCACCTCGGACCCCATTCCCTCTCACCTTCTTAAAACCATCACCCCTGCCCTCCTCCCTTCCTTAACTTCTATTTTTAACCACTCAATCTCCAAGGGCTCCTTCCCCTCTGCCTTCAAACATGCCCACGTCTCCCCCATCCTAAAAAAACCCACTCTTGACCCCACTTCCCCCTCCAGTTATCGTCCTATCTCCCTACTACCCTTCCTTTCCAAAATCCTAGAACGAGTCGTCTACAATCGTTGCCTAGAATTCGTTAACTCCCATTCTCTCCTAGACCCCCTCCAATCTGGCTTCCGTCCCCTCCACTCTACCGAGACTGCTCTCTCTAAGGTCACCCGTGACCTCCTTCTTGCCAAATCCAATGGCTCCTACTCCATTCTGATCCTCCTTGACCTCTCTGCTGCCTTTGACACTGTCGACCATCCCCTCCTCCTCCGTACCTTATCTCACCTTGGCTTCACGGACTCTGTCCTCTCCTGGTTCTCCTCTTACCTCTCTGGCCGATCATTCTCGGTCTCCTACGCTGGAGCCTCCTCCCCCTCCCATCCTTTAACTGTTGGAGTTCCTCAAGGGTCAGTTCTTGGCCCTCTTCTGTTCTCCATTTACACTCACTCCCTCGGTGAACTCATCCGCTCTCACGGCTTTGACTACCATCTCTACGCAGATGACACGCAGATCTACATCTCCGCCCCTGTCCTCTCCCCCTCCCTTCAGGCTCGCATCTCCTCCTGCCTCCGGGACGTCTTCACCTGGATGTCGGCCCGCCACCTAAAACTCAACATGAGCAAGACTGAGCTCCTCATCTTCCCTCCCAAACCCGGTCAGCTCCCAGACTTCTCTATCACCGTGGATGGCACGACCATCCTTCCCGTCCCGCAGGCCCGCAATCTCGGTGTCATCCTTGACTCGTCCCTCTCGTTCACCCCACACATCCTATCCGTTACCGAGACCTGCCGGTTTCACCTCTACAATATCGCCAAGATCCGCCCTTTCCTCTCCACCCAAACGGCTACCTTACTATTACGGGCTCTCGTTATATCCCGGCTAGACTACTGTGTCAGCCTTCTCTCTGACCTCCCTTCCTCCTCTCTCACCCCGCTCCGGTCTATTCTTCACTCCACTGCCCGGCTCATCTTCCTGCAGAAACGATCTGGGCATGTCACTCCCCTTCTTAAACAACTCCAGTGGTTGCCTATCAACCTCCGCTCCAAACAAAAACTCCTCACTCTAGGCTTCAAGGCTCTCCATCACCTTGCCCCTTCCTACCTCTCCTCCCTTCTCTCTTTCTACCGCCCACGCCGCACGCTCCGCTCCTCTGCCGCCCACCTCCTCACCGTCCCTCGGTCTCGCCTATCCCACCGTCGACCCCTGGGTCACATCCTCCCGCGGTCCTGGAACGCCCTCCCTCCTCACCTCCGCCAAACCGATTCTCTTTCCCTCTTCAAAACCCTACTTAAAAATCACCTCCTCCAAGAGGCGTTCCCAGACTGAGCTCCTCGTCCCCCTCTACTCCCTCTGCCATCCCCCCTTTACCTCTCCGCAGCTAAAGCCTCATTTTCCCCTTTTCCCTCTGCTCCTCCACCTCTCCCTTCCCATCCCCACAGCACTGTACTTGTCCGCTCAACTGTATATATTTTCATTACCCTATTTATTTTGTTAATGAATTGTACATCGCCTTGATTCTATTTAGTTGCCATTGTTTTTACGAGATGTTCTTCCCCTTGACGCTGTTTAGTGCCATTGTTCTTGTCTGTCCGTCTCCCCCGATTAGACTGTAAGCCCGTCAAACGGCAGGGACTGTCTCTATCTGTTGCCGACTTGTTCATCCCAAGCGCTTAGTACAGTGCTCTGCACATAGTAAGCGCTCAATAAATACTATTGAATGAAATAATAATGACAGTATTTGTTAAGCTCTTACTACGTGCCATGCTTCCTTACTTTTCTGTCCATGCAAGGCAGCTACTCCTACAAGATCTCTTCCTCACATTATATTGCATGAATTACATTTGGATTAGTTTCTGCCTCTAAACTCAAATATTTCTTAATAATTACAAATGAATTTGTTAAAGTGGCTGGAAATAATTGATGCAATCCTTTTGATGGAGTTTGGGTAATTGTTCTAAATATTTTTGCAATCAGAAATTATCTCTGCTTCTTTTTTAATAATGGTATATTGAACTGTATTTCATCCACCACCAGATGATTTGTGAGAAATCAGCTCTTCCCTGTATAATAGGCTGAGAAATGGGGTTATGTTCTATATTTTTAATTCAACTTTTTACAAACTTCATAGAGCAATGCCCGATCATTCACATTCACAATTGACATTATAATATACATGATGTTAGAGATTAATTTTGGCAGCTCAGTTAATTAATGCACTTTGAACACTTGATAACATAATCTTTTTGCTCTTTTTTAGAGCATCAGTACAAATAGAAGCAGTGTTGCCTAGTGGATAGATCATTGACCTGGAAATCAGAAGGACCTTGGTACTAATGCTGCTTCCTCTACTTGTCTGTGTTGTGTGACCTTGGGCAAGTCATTTAACTTCTCTGTATCTCTGTTACTTCACCTGTAAAATGAGGATTAAGACTATGAACCCACGTGGGACCTGGACTGTGTCTAACCTGATTAGTTTGTATCTACCCCACCGCTTAATACAGTGCCCGACACATAGTAAGCACTTAATAAATACCAAAAAAAAACCATAATGGACTCTAAGGCCTATGGTCTTCCATTGGGCAACTAGATTGCTTATGTGTATCCCAACTATCTCTGTGAATATATAAAGGAATAAGGAAAGGATGAGCACCATCTGTGTCACCAGGGAGTCTTGATTCACTAAGTCTCTTGTTGTCCAGGAAACAATTGGCTGGAAAGAGTGGAATTTCTCTGTGTGGCCCTCTCCCCCCTGCTTACAAATAAATCATAATTATTGAGGACTCACTGTGTGCAAAGCATGTACTAAGCATTTGGGAGAGTAATAATAATAATGTTGGTATTTGTTAAGCGCTTACTAGGTGCCGAGCACTGTTCTAAGCGCTGGGGTAAATACAGGGTCATCAGGTTGTCCTACATGAGGCTCACAGTTAATCCCCATTTTACAGATGAGGGAACTGAGGCACAGAGAAGTTAAGTGTCTTGCCCACAGTCACACAGCAGTACAATATAACAGAATTGGCACATATATTCTCTTTCCACAAGGAGCTTACATCCTTGTGAAAGAAACAAACATTAATATAAATACTTAAATTATAGGTGCATTCATAACGATGGAGTGATTAAAGGGTGCAAATTCAAGTGCAAGGGCAATGCAGAAGAGAGTGGGAGAAGAGGAAATGAGGGATAGTTGGGAAAAGCCTGTTGAAGAAGATGTGCTATTAATAAGACTTTGACAGTGGAGAGAGTGGTAATCTGTCAGATATGAAGGGCAAAGAAGCTCCAGGCCAGAGACATGATGTGGGTGAGAAGCTAGTGGCAAGATAGATGACATTTAGGTGCAGTGGGTAGGTTGGCATTAGAGGAGCGAGGTGTGTGGGCTGGGTTTAGTAAGAAATCAGACAGGTAAAGTAGGAAGGAACAAGGTGATTTAGTGTTTTAATGTCAATGGCAGGAATGTCTGCTTGATGTAGAGGTGGAAGGGCAACCAGTAACGATCTGGACATGTCACTCCCCTTCTTAAACACCACCAGTGGTTGCCTATCAACCTCTGCTCCAAACAAAAACTCCTCACTCTAGGCTTCAAGGCTCTACATCACCTTGCCCCTTCCTACCTCTCCTCCCTTCTCTTTCTACCACCCACCCCACCTGCTCCGCTCCTCTGCCGCCCACCTCCTCACCGTCCCTCGGTCTCGCCTATCCCGCCGTCGACCCCTGGGCCACGTCCTCCCACGGTCCTGGAACGCCCTCCCTCCTCACCTCCGCCAAACTGATTCTCTTCCCCTCTTCAAAACCCTACTTAAAACTCACCTCCTCCAAGAAGCCTTCCCAGACTGAGCTCCTCTTCTCCCTCTACTCCCTCTACCACCCCCCGTTCACCTCTCCGCAGCTTAACCCTCTTTTCCCCACATTTCCCTCTGCTCCTCCCCCTCTCCCTTCCCATCCCCTCACCACTGTACTCATCCGCTCAACTGTATATATTTATTACCCTATTTATTTTGTTAATGAAATATACATCGCCTCGATGCTATTTAGTTGCCATTGTTTTTATGAGATGTTCTTCCCCTTGACTCTACTTATTGCCATTGTTCTTGTCCGTCCTCCCCTGATTAGACTGTAAGCCCGTCAAACGGCAGGGACTGTCTCTATCTGTTGCCGACTTGTTCATTCCAAGCGCTTAGTACAGTGCTCTGCACATAGTAAGCGCTCAATAAATACTATTGAATGAATGAACCAGTAGAGGTTCTTGAGAGCAGGGAATCATGGAGAGAATGGTTTCGTAGAAAAGTTGTCCAGGAAGAAGAGTGGAAGTATAATAACTGTGGTATTTGTGAATTGTTTACTATCTGCCAGGGCCCGTACTAAGTCCTGGGGTGGATACAAGCACACTGGGTGAGACACAGTCACTGTCCCGCATGGTGCTCACAGTCTTAATCCCCATTTTACAGATGAGGCAACTGAGGTACATAGAAGTGAAGTGACTTGTCCAAAGCTACCCAGCAGACAAGTGGCAGAATCAGGATTAGAACCCAAGAACTTCTGACTCCCAGGCCCATGGATTTATTCACTACATCATGATGTTGTGACTGAAGTGGGGAGAGTCAGGAGGGAGGGGAGTTATGAGGGAGGCTGATGCAGTCTTGATGTAGGCTTGATGTACTTAAGGCAGAATAAGATAAATCCTTGGATTAACATGATAATGGTTTGGTTGTAAAAGGAAGATTTTAGTTATGTTGTGAAGGTTGAACTGACCGAATTTGGTGAAGTGTTGGTGGGACTTCCAAGGAGAGATGCTCTGAAGGCAGGGGGAAATATGAGATTGCAGAGAAAGAAAGACTGGGGTGGAGTTGTAGATTTGGGAATCGTCTACATAGAGATAGCAGTTGAAGCCATGGGAGTGAATGATTTCTCCAAGGGAGTGGGTGTAAATTCAGAATGGAAAGGGACTCAGAACTGAGCTTTGAGGGACTCCCACAGTTAGGGAGTGGGAGGCAGAACAGTATTGATGATAGCTGAGAGGTCTAGGCAGATTAGGATGGAGTAGAAGCCATTGGACCTAGTAATAATAATAATAATATTGGTATTTGTTAAGCGCTTACTATGTGCCGAGCACTGTTCTAAGCGCTGGGGTAGACATAGGGGAATCAGGTTGTCCCACGTGGGGCTCACAGTCTTAATCCCTATTTTACAGATGAGGGAACTGAGGCACAGAGAAGTTAAGTGACTTGCCCACAGTCACACAGCCGACAAGTGGCAGAGCTGGGATTCGAACTCATGAGCCCTGACTCCAAAGCCCGTGCTCTTTCCACTGAGCCACGCTGCTTCTCAAACTCAACAACATATTGCCCCCACACACCCCCACTCCAACAGCTCTTTTCTCCTCCTAAACTCAGGCACTTACCTTAACACAAACACATAGTAAGAAGGAAATCATTTGTGTCCTATGAGAGGACAGTTGTGTGGGTGGATGGTAGATTGGAGGAGGTCAAGAAGAGAATCGGAAGAGAGGAAGTGGAGTTACTGAGTGTAGACAACTCTGTCCCCTTTTCTCCTCTTCATCCTACTTTCCAAGGCTACCCCTCAGCCCAGTGTATTGAAGGATTCTTATCCCCTTCCCCCTTCTATCCACAGATGCAGAGATCCAAAGTCTTCATAATGATTCTTTAAAATAATTATCATAATTGATTGTTTCTTACACAAGATAAGCACCTTGGACACATTGACAAAGCCACCCCCAACAACAAAGTCCTCCTGAAAAACCACCAACTCTGGGAGGTATTACCCAATCAGGCTCCATCTTCTCAGATTATATCCATTCTCAGTCACCCTTAACATTTATTTATGTGTTAACATTTATGCATATTCTACATTTAGATTAATTTACATTTAATCATATATCTAGTTATTCTTCCATACTTTTGCTCTTAATAAATTATAATTGTAGTAATCATTAATTATTCACTATGGACCAAACACTGAGATAGGTACAAAATAATCAGGATGAACACAGTCCCTCTCCTATATGGGGCTTACAGTCTAGGTAGAGGGAAAACTGGTATTCGATTATCTCCATTTTAAGGATGAGAAAACTGAGGAACAGAGCAGTTAAGTGACTTGCTAAAGGTCACACAGAAGGTAAATAGCAAACCTGGGTTCCCAGGCTGAGGATGAAGGCTTGTTGTCTGTCAGTCCCCCACCTTAGACTGCAAGCAGTGGATGTGTCTCATTCAATTGTACTGTCAAGGACATAGTTTGGTACTTTGTATGCAGTGAGCACTCAGTTCCCTCACCCTAATGTCTCCAAATTCCTCCCCCAGTTAAAATACCCCTGCTCTCCTGTCTTCCATCAAAAAACAGTGGCCAACTACCAATTGCTCCACATATGGTTGCACCATCTACCTCTATTCAAAAAAAAAAGACCTTTCCCTCTATGGGCTGAAACACTCCTGACATTATCCCACTGTATGGTAAGTGCTTCTTCACTTTCCATTTCCTGACCCACGCTCCTTTCCTTCCTCCCTCCCTCCTCCCCTTCCCCCTTTCCTCCCTTCCTTCCTCTCTCTCTTTTTCTCTCTCATTCTCATGCACTCTCTCTGCTCTATTATTATTATCATTATTACTATTATTATTTCTTAACCACTATTCAGTGTACTGGAGTAATTACAAGTTAATCAGAATAGACCCAATCCCTGTGCCACAAGGGACTCATGGTCCTTTGCCAAAAGACTGACACTCCTCTCTTTCCCTACTATCTTCTTATTTACTGAAGTGACTCTAGTATTTTCTTCTAGAGGGACAACAAGTAAAAATATCTGATTACCCTACCTTCCCTACCTTATTCTTTCTTTATAGAGATTTTAGATTTTTTAAATATTCAGCTGTGGAAGAAAAATCTTATGAAATACCAACCATATAATTATATATATATTATGTATATAATTATATATATATTATATATATAATTATATATATATTATATAATTATATATATAATTATATATATATTATATAATTATAATTATATAGCTCAATTTCAAACCGATTCTGTATAGCCTTTCTTTGATATATTCTTTCATAAATCACAGGACCTTTAGGATTAGAGGTAAAGAACATTATTTCGTAATGTGTATACTATAAATCATAAGAGCTGCAACTGCAGTCTTTTTCACATGTGAAGAAAACATAAGTATGCTTTTGTAACTGCCCCCAAATTGCATAAAATGACTCAAAATTAGAGTTATTTTGAGAATGCCACATTTACCCCAAGTTAAAAAAATGTGGAATCTTAAAAAAAAAAACAGCACTAGTAGAACTGTACTTTAAAAAAAAAAAAAACCTTACTAAATTGAGTTTGCAGTATTGCTCAAATAGATTTTTAAAGGTTCTTTTGACAATGAAAATAAGGTATTCTTTTATTTTCGTTCTTTTCTCTATGAAAGTTATAGTGTAATTTCATTTTTGCAACTATTGTGCATTTGGATTTTGGAATGTTAAAATGGAAAAAAAACTTTTTACCCATGCATTTCTTCAAAAATAAAGTTGACATCATACAAAAATTTAAATATTATTCTTGTGAAGAGATTTACAACTCAGCTCCCTGAAGAGGGAAAATGCATTGATCATCTACTGTACTAAAAAAGACAAAAATGAAAGTGTTACCAGCTTATACCCTATAGGAAGATTGATCTGCTCTTCCAAAATGCAAATTTATCATTTTGCTTATAAAATTATTCTTTATTGTATTTTGTATATCTTCCCTTAAAAATGTGATTTATGGGAGAACAATTTTTCAGGAGGTTAGTATACTATATCAAATTTAGCACAGTAATACCACTCAATATGTTAAAATCTAAGTAGATGCTTGTAGACGGACATATGCAAAAAAGTAATCGTCTTTACAGAGGCATGTTTGAGATTAATACTTTCCTTTAAGGATGCTACAATCTCACATAAGTATTGTAATTTGTATTGACAGCATCTGTTATTTGTTGTGGCTCAGGGGTTGTCAAACTGGATATAAATTTGAAAATGTAAATTTTATAGCTCCCTTTCAAAGCTAAATGTTCACATTTCACCTGAAACTATTAATAAATTCCACAGGTTTACATTTTTGTTGCCCCTTTCCCTACAATTTAACCTCTCCATTCAAAAATTATGTTCTTACATATGCAGTTCTTTTTACTACAAAACAAGTCCAGGAATTATCAGCTTTCAGGCAGAGTCTGGCTTGAGAACAGGATTGGGGAGATAAGATTTCTTACCAATGCTAACTTTATGGACTAGATGGGAACTCCGTATATTGACTATTACTTAATGCTATGAGGTGATCCTTCAAAAATTCTTCATTCTATCTCTCCAGCAACAGGGTCCCTCTGTAATTTCCAGCTGTATATTCTTTCCCAGTACCTAATACAGTGTTCTGCACAAAATAAACACAATAAATACTAGTACTACTATTATGCATACTCTTATTCACTACACTGAGTAAACTCTCCTCATCTGACTAAATAAGTATTTAACATGTACTCCTGTGTGTTTACACATTCCCTTCGGTTTCTTTAGATGTTTTTTAAAAAAGTCATAAAAACATCTCCTGCTAATGCTCTTAATTGGTTTCATGAAGTTAGACTTTAGGTTTAAATTGGTTCTCATAGAAAATAATGTGATGTGGATTACCAAGCTCCCCTAAATTGACCAAAACATTATATTTAAAAAAAGAGTGTTAAAGAGAAGGAATGTCAATACATTATTTTAAGTAAATATGTGCCAATGATAAAATATTTTGAATTCAGTGATATTGTAAGTTAATTGTCTTAGAGAAAAGAATAGTACAGGACTGGGACTCAGGAAACCTGGGTTCTAGTACCAGCTGCTCCGATATCCTACTCTGTGACTTTGGGCAAGCTACTTGAATGTCTCTGTACCTCAGTTCCCTCATCTATAAAATGGGGATATCTTATTTTATTTTTTCTTAGCTTGTAAGCCCTGTGGGGAACAATGACTGAGTCTAATTGAATTATCTTCTATCAGCACCAGGCCTTAACATATAGTAAATACTTTAAGTGTAATTTATTATTTCACATATTCAACTAAAAGATATCATGTAAATTCATTATAAATCTGTTTTATATAACACTACATTGAAATTGTCTCCAATCACTTGATGATAATTTGAGTGCTTACTATGCGCAGAAAACTGTACTAAGCACTTGGGGGAGTACAATACAATAAACTGGGGTATACAGAATCCCCACCCACGAGACGTAGGCTGTAAGCTGCTCCCTCAAGACTGCAAGGTCCCTGCCGAACAGGTCTACCAATTCTGTTATATGGTACTCTCTCAAGTGCTTAGTACAGTGCTCTACAAACAGTAAGTGCTCACTAAATATGATTGATTAAAGGTGCTTACAGTCTAGAGGGGCAGCCTAAATATGTCAAATGATATAGTGGAGAGAAGAGTGGGATGTTTAAACTAGTGTAAACTAGGGAGCATTATCATGAATAAAAGGCACTGAAAGAAACACCTGTGTTAAAATTCAATAATGCTATCTGGTAAGAGAGCTGAGTGTTATAATGTGGGATGATGACATATCAAGACTGTCCTTGATTTAAGTGTTTTCAAATAGCAGTAAACAACATTAGAATTAGTTAAATCATTACCATCTTCTCCATCTCAGAAGCTTGCAACCTTGGTGCCTCCTTTAAGTCTGCAGTCCTAAAACTCTCACATTCAGACCATGGCCAAATTCATCTGCTTTTTCCAGCACTTCATCTCCCATTCACCCCTTCCTTTCCATCCAAATTGGAAGAAGCTCTAGTCTTCATTCACTCACTCGTATTTATTGAGCACTTACTGTATGCAGATCACTGAACTGAGCACTTGGAAAGTACAATACAGCTATAAAGAGAGAAAATCCATGCCCACAATCAGCTCACATTCTGGGGTCAGGGAGACAGAGGTCAATACAAATAAATAGGCATCAATGTAAATAAATAGAATTATAGATATATACATATATACATAAGTGTTGTAGGACAGGGAGAGGGGGGAAGAGCAAAGGGAGTGAGTCGGGGTGATGCGGAAGGGAGGGGGAGCTGCGGAAAAACAGGGCTTAGTCTGGGAAGGCCTCTTGGAGGAGGTGCGCCTTCGGTAGGGCTTTGAAGGGGAGAATAGAGGTTGTCTGTTGGATTTGGATTTGAGGGCATTCCAGGCCAGAGGTAAGACGTGGGCCAGAGGTTGGTGGCGAGACAGGACAGATTGAGGCACAGTGAGAAGGTTAGCACTGGAGGAGCAGAGTATATGAGCTGGGATGTAGAAAGAGAAAAGGGCAGTGAGGTAGGAAGGGGCAAGTTGCTGGAGACATGGCTAGTCTTGATTTGGTTAGATTGATTTATTTCTAGATGGTCTCCCAGCATTCAGCCTTTTTCTACTTCACTTTTTGCTAGATGTTGCTGCACAGACTAACTACCTGAAACCTTGCTTGGCCCACAGCTCTCACCAAACCCCGCAAAGGTACCCTATGACTCTGCATTAAACATAATTCTTCCAGACTCTCCTTACCAAACTCTTACCTGTCCTGCCATTTATCCCTGGCCCACATCCTACCACTGGCCTGGAATGCCCTCCCTCCTCACATCTGCCGTACTAGCTCACTTCCCCCATACAAAGCCCTACTGATAGCTCAACTCCTCCAAGAGGCCTTCCCAGACTGAACTTCCCCTTTTCCTATGCTCCACCTTCTGTCCCCATCACCTCTACTCCCTCCATCTTCTCTACCCCCTCCCCACCCCACATCACATGTGTATACATGTGCATATTCATTCATTCATCCAATAGTATTTATTGAGCGCTTACTATGTGCAGAGCACTGTACTAAGCGCTTGGGATGAACAAGTCGGCAACAGATAGAGACAGTCCCTGCCGTTTGACGGGCTTACAGTCTAATCAGGGGAGACGGACAGACAAGAACAATGGCACTAAACAGCGTCAAGGGGAAGAACATCTCATAAAAACAATGGCAACTAAATAGAATCAAGGCGATGTACAATTCATTAACAAAATAAATAGGGTAACGAAAATATATACAGTTGAGCGGACGGGTACAGTGCTGTGGGGATGGGAAGGGAGAGGTGGAGGAGCAGAGGGAAAAGGGGAAAATGAGGCTTTAGCTGCGGAGAGGTAAAGGGGGGATGGCAGAGGGAGTAGAGGGGGAAGAGGAGCTCAGTCTGGGAAGGCCTCTTGGAGGAGGTGATTTTTAAGTAAGGTTTTGAAGAGGGAAAGAGAATCAGTTTGGCGGAGGTGAGGAGGGAGGGCGTTCCAGGACCACGGGAGGACGTGACCCAGGGGTCGACGGCGGGATAGGCGAGACTGAGGGACGGCGAGGAGGTGGGCGGCAGAGGAGCGGAGCGTGCGGGGTGGGCGGTAGAAAGAGAGAAGGGAGGAGAGGTAGGAAGGGGCAAGGTGATGGAGAGCCTTGAAGCCTAGAGTGAGGAGTTTTTGTTTGGAGCGGAGGTCGATAGGCAACCACTGGAGTTGTTTAAGAAGGGGAGTGACATGCCCAGATCGTTTCTGCAGGAAGATGAGCCGGGCAGCGGAGTGAAGAATAGACCGGAGCAGGGCGAGAGAGGAGGAAGGGAGGTCAGAGAGAAGGCTGACACAGTAGTCTAGCCGGGATATAACGAGAGCCCGTAATAGTAAGGTAGCCGTTTGGGTGGAGAGGAAAGGGCGGATCTTGGCGATATTGTAGAGGTGAAACCGGCAGGTCTTGGTAACGGATAGGATGTGTGGGGTGAACGAGAGGGACGAGTCAAGGATGACACCGAGATTGCGGGCCTGCGGGACGGGAAGGATGGTCGTGCCATCCACGGTGATGGAGAAGTCTGGGAGCGGACCGGGCTTGGGAGGGAAGATGAGGAGCTCAGTCTTGCTCATGTTGAGTTTTAGGTGGCGGGCCGACATCCAGGTGAAGACGTCCCGGAGGCAGGAGGAGATGCGAGCCTGAAGGGAGGGGGAGAGGACAGGGGCGGAGATGTAGATCTGTGTGTCATCTGCGTAGAGATGGTAGTCAAAGCCGTGAGAGCGGATGAGTTCACCGAGGGAGTGAGTGTAAATGGAGAACAGAAGAGGGCCAAGAACTGACCCTTGAGGAACTCCAACAGTTAAAGGATGGGAGGGGGAGGAGGCTCCAGCGTAGGAGACCGAGAATGATCGGCCAGAGAGGTAAGAGGAGAACCAGGAGAGGACAGAGTCCGTGAAGCCAAGGTGAGATAAGGTATGGAGGAGGAGGGGATGGTCGACAGTGTCAAAGGCAGCAGAGAGGTCAAGGAGGATCAGAATGGAGTAGGAGCCATTGGATTTGGCAAGAAGGAGGTCACGGGTGACCTTAGAGAGAGCAGTCTCGGTAGAGTGGAGGGGACGGAAGCCAGATTGGAGGGGGTCTAGGAGAGAATGGGAGTTAAGGAATTCTAGGCATCGATTGTAGACGACTCGTTCTAAGATTTTGGAAAGGAAGGGTAGTAGGGAGATAGGACGATAACTGGAGGGGGAAGTGGGGTCAAGAGCGGGTTTTTTTAGGATGGGGGAGACGTGGGCATGTTTGAAGGCAGAGGGGAAGGAGCCCTTGGAGATTGAGTGGTTAAAAATAGAAGTTAAGGAAGGGAGGAGGGCAGGGGCGATGGTTTTAAGAAGGTGAGAGGGAATGGGGTCCGAGGCGCAGGTGGAGGGGGTGGCACTTGCGAGGAGGGAGGAGATCTCCTCTGAGGATACTGCAGGGAAGGATGGGAAAGTAGGGGAGGGGGTTGGTGGGGGGGGAGGGGAGAGGCGGAGGGGTGACTTTTGGGAGCTCAGACCTGATCGTGTTGATTTTCGTGAGGAAATAGGTGGCCAGATCATTAGGGGTGAGAGATGGGGGAGGGGGAGGAACAGGGGGCCTAAGGAGAGAGTTAAAGGTCCGGAACAATCGGCGGGGGTGACGGGCATGGGTGTCGATGAGGGAGGAGAAGAAGCTTTGCCTGGCGGAGGAGAGGGCAGAGTTAAGGCAGGAAAGGATAAATTTGAAGTGTGTGAGGTCGGCTTGGTGCTTGGACTTTCGCTAGCAGCGCTCAGCAGCTCGAGCATAGGAGCGTAGGAGGCGGACGGAGGAGGTGATCCAGGGCTGTGGGTTAGTGGGGCGAGAGCGGCGGAGGGAAAGGGGGGCGAGAGAGTCGAGATGAGTAGAGAGGGTGGAGTTGAGAGCGGAGACCTGATCGTCGAGAGTGGGAAGAGAGGACAGGGCGGCAAGGTGAGGCGAGATGCTATTGGAAAGACGGATGGGATCGAGAGAGCGGAGGTCTCTGTGGGGCAGTAGCGAAGATTTGCAGGGGGAGGGAGTGTGAGAGATGAGGCAGGTGAGAAGATTATGGTCCGAGAGAGGGATTTCAGAGTTGGTGAGTGAGGAGATAGTGCAGCGGTAGGAGATGACAAGATCGAGGGTGTGACCGAGTCGGTGAGTGGGCGCGGTATGATGGAGGAGGAGGTCGGCAGAGTCGAGGAGGGATAGCAGGCGGGCGGCAGAGGAGTCGTCGGGTACATCCGTATGGATGTTGAAGTCTCCAAGGATCAGAGTGGGCAGAGAGAAGGAGAGAAGGAAGGTGAGAAAGGGGTCAAGGTGGTTGAAGAAGTCGGAGGTGGGACCGGGAGGGCGGTAGATGACGGCGACAAGTAACTGGAGTGGGTGGTAGAGGCGAATGATATGGGCTTCGAAGGAGGGGAAGGAGAGGGAGGGGGGAGGAGGGATAGTATATCATTCTATTTATTTCAATGATGTGTATATATCTATAATTCTATTTATTTATTTTGATGCTATTGATGCCTGTCTATTTTGTTTTGTTCCCTGTCTCCTCCCTTCTAGACAGTGAGCCCCTTGTTAAGTAGGGCAGCGTGGCTCAGTGGAAAGAGCCCGGGCTTGGGAGTCAGAGGTCATGGGTTTGAATCCCGGCTCGGCCACTTGTCAGCTGTGTGACTGTGGGCAAGTCACTTAACTTCTCTGTGCCTCAGTTATCTCATCTATAAAATGGGGATTAAGACTGTGAGCCCCACGTGGGACAACATGATTCCCCTGTGTCTACCCCAGCGTTTAAAACAGTGCTCTGCACATACGAAGCACTTACCAAATACCAACATTATTATTATTATTATTAGGGATTATCTCTATCTGTTGCTGAATTGTACTTTCCAAGTGCTTAGTACAGTGCTGTGCACAAAGTAAACACTCAATAGGTACAATTGAATGAATGAATGAATCTCTTCTCTTCAATCAATCAATGGTACTTATTGAGCACTGACCATGTGCAAAGCACTGTACTAAGTGGGGCTTTTTTGGGTATTTGCTAAGTGTTTACTGTATACCAGGCACTGTGCTAAGTGCTGGGGTAGATACATAGATGAACACAGTCCATGTCCCAAATGGGGCTCAAATTCTTAATCGTCATTTTACAAATGAGGAAACTGAGGCATAGAGAAGTGAAGTGACTTGCCCATGGTCACATAGACAGATGACAGAGGCAGAATTAGAACCCAAGCCCTTCTGAATCCCAGATCTGTGCTCTATCCATGCTTGGGAAAGTACAATTCCACATCTCATTGTTTTCACATCTCCCAAACCAATCTTCTCATTCCATCCCCTTGAACACATTATTCTCCTGTCTTAGAACTCACTTCCTCCTCTTAGCAGACAGACATTCCTATTCCTGTATTTAAATTGTTCCCAATATCCCACCTCCTCCAATAAGTATTTTCCCAAATGATTTCCTGAGCCACATCATCCCTTCAGCCAATTCCAACACTTCACTAACTCATGTTGCCATTCCCTTTCAGTTTACTTATTTTGACCACTCTATTTGTAAATACTTGTATGTTTGCCTCCTTCACCAAACAGGCAGGGAAAGTGCCATTTCATTAAGATTGAGTAAAGCTTATTACACTTAGCACAGAGTCAGTAACTGATGATTCCTCTAGACTATAAACTCATTATGAGCAGGGAATATGTTGTTTATATTGTAATATTGTACTGTCCCAAACACTTAGTACAGTACTCTTCATACAGTAAGCACTTAATAACTATGATTGACTGCCCGACCTTGGATTGATAATTTCCTATCAGAAACAGCAAGCAGGTGAGCTCAGTTCTGAAACTAAAGGGCCAAGGACCTGAAACAAAGGAATTTATGATAGTGCTTAATGGCTTGAACAACATTCATTCCAGGCATGTTCCTGCTGGGACACAAAGTACAACAAGAGATTATGAAGACAGCACAGCACACTATAAAGGCTGGTGGTGTTTACATCTATGTTTAGACAGCGTCAGGCAGAACCACGACTACACATTCAGATCTACTGATTCCCAAAGTAGGGCTGATTCATCTGAACCAACAGGAGGGCTTGCATATGGGGGACTACCGTTTGAAAGAGAGTTCATAAATCCTACATAAAATACTACAGACTGCTAAAAAAACTTTCCAAACAGTGCCACTTTCACATTTTTATAAGAGCCAAACCATCTATAGATGACTGTTTTAAGGAGACCCCAGTTGTGGGTGCATTTTTAAAGAATTTAAGATTTTCTGAAGGAAAGGGTAGTTGATTGATTCCTTGCTATTCTGCTATTCCCGGAGGAAAGTTGTGATGGCTTTTTTTAACTCTCTTAGATAGTGAGCTCCCCGAGGGGTAGGGATCATGTTTAATTCCCACCTGTGCTTTACCTTCCAGTGCTTAGTACAATGTTCTGCACACAGTAAGCCCTTAATAAACAGTATTTCTATTATTTAAACATTTGAAATGGCTTCTGAAGGCTATTACCTTATGCCTTTAGAGTCATATGAATTCGGAATCATCCAATACTTTGGTTCAACTTCTTGGGTTATATTCTTCACCTTTTTAGCACCCTATGAGATTGTGAGCCTCCTCTATATTCAAAGTACTGTAACTATAAGAGCATTTCTACTTGAAATATTCTGTGACTTTTTATTGAAGACCAGTTTACTCTTAATTGATACTGATTGAATTGGGAGGGAATCATTCAAGTGGGACAAACCTCATGGAATCATATTTGGGAGTAAATTTCTCTTTCTCTAGACATGACTGACATAGAATGAACCCTGACAAACAAGTATCTTGCTAGCTATTCATTCTCAGAATCTAAATGCAGCTTCAAGCAACAGCAGGGCACAGAAGCCATGATCTTTGCTGCATGTCAGATACAGGAAAAAGTGAAAGGAATAACATCAAACCTTCTTTGTGGAGGTCGTAGACCTTACAAAACTATTTGACTCTCTCAAGAGACTTAGACTCTCATCACTACTAAAAAAGTTTGGCTGACATGAACAGTTTATCAATTTCTAAATATGATTCCAAGAAACATAATTTATTCCCTCAAAACTCAAATTCTTTTGTTGGATTATTTTCCTATCAGCAACAGAATAAAGCAGGGACCTGTACTAGATCCATTTTTCCTCGATTATCCTATGCAGTCATACTTGCTTTTGGAAAACTTTCAACTCAGCCTGCTATGGGCCAAACCAAAGTCCTTGAATCACTCATAAGGAAGCTTTTATACCCTGGTGAATATGTTCTAAAGGAGTTTGACATCATTTTGGCAGGTTTATATTATTGTAGATTCATCAGGTATTTAGCACTGCCCCTACTTGTCGCTGTCTCCTACTTGTCCTTGCCTTCCTTACTTCATGGATCACAGTGAAGCGGTCATTCCACTTCTGACACACACATACACAGTCTTAAGTACCCTCCCAGGGTTCCTTCTCTACTGCCATTCTGGTCTTCTTTCTACTCTACTTCCCCTCATCTCATTCTATTCATTCTTTCAATAGTATTTATTGAGCGCTTACTATGTGCAGAGCACTGTACTAAGCGCTTGGGATGAACAAGTCGGCAACAGATAGAGACAGTCCCTGCCATTTGATGGGCTTACAGTCTAATCGGGGGAGACGGACAGACAAGAACAATGGGAATAAATAGAGTCAAGGGGAAGAACATCTCGTAAAAACAATGGCAACTAAATAGAATCAAGGCGATGTACAATTCATTAACAAAATAAATAGGGTAACGAAAATATATACAGTTGAGCGGACGAGTACAGTGCTGTGGGGATGGGAAGGGAGAGGTGGAGGAGCAGAGGGAAAAGGGGAAAAAGAGGGTTAAGCTGCGGAGAGGTAAAGGGGGGATGGCAGAGGGAGTAGAGGGAGAAGAGGAGCTCAGTCTGGGAACGCCTCTTGGAGGAGGTGAGTTTTAAGTAGGGTTTTGAAGAGGGAAAGAGAATCAGTTTGGCGGAGGTGAGGAGGGAGGGCGTTCCAGGACCGCTGGAGGACGTGGCCCAGGGGTCGACGGCGGGATAGGCGAGACCGAGGGACGGTGAGGAGGTGGGCGGCAGAGGAGCGGAGTGTGCGGGGTGGGCGGTAGAAAGAGAGAAGGGAGGAGAGGTAGGAAGGGGCAAGGTGATGGAGAGCCTTGAAGCCTAGAGTGAGGAGTTTTTGTTTGGAGCGGAGGTTGATAGGCAACCACTGGAGTTGTTTAAGAAGGGGAGTGACATGCCCAGATCGTTTCTGCAGGAAGATGAGCCGGGCAGCGGAGTGAAGAATAGACTGGAGCGGGGCGAGAGAGGAGGAAGGGAGGTCAGAGAAAAGGGCCTGGCTTCATTAGCCCAGTTTTGAAGCCCTGAGGAAGGAAACGATAGTCATAGAGGGGGTAAAAAATGGTGATGGTGTCAGCAGTAGCAGCTGTTAAAAAGTAAAAATTCAAAGACTAGAAATAGGCTTAAAAAGCTATGGAAAGAGATGGTGTTACAGAAGGTTCAAGAAGACTAGAAAGGAAATTTTTAGTGAGGAAAGAGGAACAGAAAAGCTATAGGTTGAGAACTGGGGTTTATCCATCATCTGTCCCTAGGTTGGATAAGGCCACATAAAAGGGGTGGCAGAGATACAGCTAGGAAAGGCTAAGATTAATGGCAGGAGGCAGTAACCAGTTCCAGATTGCCTGCCTTGTTCCATCAGTTTCCTTCTCCTTTATATAGTAGAGCAAATTAAATGGCTGCCACACATGCCCAGGTGGCATATTAGGGGAGGCTACTTTGTGAAGGTCTATTTCAGGTACCATCTTAATTCTGCCCCAAGTGGAGGCCATATAGCTAGGTTCAGGGGACATGTGATTGGAGTTTGCATGCCTCTGGAGGATGGCACAAGCCAAGGGCTCAGGCCCTAAAGTCCCTACATTAATCCTGCTCTGCTCATTAGCCACACTTCCGCACACAGATGAAAAATTCTTCTCATCCAAAGTATCATCTTCAAATTTGAAATGCTTTGATCCTAATCTTAAAATACAAATTTTATTGCCTATTCAATTGCTTGAATATAGCGCGATATTTGAAATACCCATTTTGCTTTGCTAAAGAGATAAAAAAAAGCAAATCATAATTTGTAAAACTCAAATTCATTAAAATTTCAATAGAAAATAATCCCAGTTATAGTTCATAATTGAATGATGCAAGACGAATGTTAACTAAAATAAATCCCCCACAAATCCTTTGTGATTGATCTTAACATCTTGACCCTTAAAATATTTAGGGAAGGGAGAGAAAGATACTGGTTTTTAAATAGCCAAGCTCAATAGGCAAAATTGTACTCTAGTACAATGTATATAATATACTGATCTGGCTGTGATTCCAATTTTCCTTCCACAATACACTTATCTACTCTGTAATTGATCATACAGAGAATTCATTCTGTCCATTTTTAACACCATTTCTTGTATCAGCTAAGGAACAAAATGGAATTTTTTTTTATTTTATGAGCAGCTATTTTTCCTAAGTGCTTTAACATTTCCAAAGGATTCTGCTGATTTATAAAGAACCTAAAAGCTAAAGACAGTTTTTTTTCAGATTTCAATATTCTTTTAGATTTATCTAACTCTCTGAATGATGGCAAAGAAGAAACTACTTTGCAGTTGTTTACATCATCTGTTTGTGCGATGACTGAATTATTGAGAAGCATTACATGATTTCAGTGTGTGACTTTGTGGGCAAAAAGAAATGGGAAATGAGGAATTGGCAAGTGTTCTTAGGCATTTTAAAAAGCTAATGTGGTTAATATATCCACTATCCTGACCCTGTATACCTTCATTTTTCCTTACTTGCCTGCTGTACTAAAATGACCACACTTGTCATGAGTTCAAAGCGGGATGGGGTGATGAAGATTGTTGGGTATTCATGAAAATTTGTGAAAGTGGGAAAAGAAGGCAGGAGAGTAAGCTGATAGATGATGAAATATAGGTGCAAATTGGAGAGAGAAAGATACAACAACTCAGAGAGGCCATAGAGAACTAGAATAGGACCACCAGGCAGAGAAGGAAATGGAAAGAAGGGAGGCAAAGAGGAAAAACCAAAATCCAGAGAAACATGGGAAATAGATACCAGAATTCTGTTTTTTATTCTGCAATCTTGATGCTCATCCTATTCTGACTCCCCTACTGCCCTCTGGACCAGCATTCAACATATAAATAACTGGTTATCCTGCTACATGCTCTACCCTTTCCCAGAATTTTTTTGGCCATTTTCCCTTCTCATTTTCAGTTTGTGGAGTTCACTTTTCCCTCTTGGAACAGTTAAAAAATGACTGTCACCCCCACTTTCTATCACTAATAATGTTGCTTTCTGAGGACAGTGTCATTACCATACTCTGGTAAAAGTTATTATCCAAATACCTGTGCTTTTCAGTGGTTACTGAAGGAAAGGAAACAGAGTAAAAGAGTGGCTTTGTTGGCTGCTGGTTAGTGCCATTTTTCTAACTCTGTTGATTCCACTTTTTGCAACAGGATCGTTACATAGGTTAAAAAATTAAATGAACAAAAATGTCAAGTTAACATTTTAATAAAAGCATCATTCTCACTGAGAAACAGTTTTTCTCATCATCATAAGACCAATGATCTACAAGCATATTCTGATGGAACACTGATCTGAGTAAAATGTCATGCTGGGGCTGGAATGAACTTGCACCCAATGTCACTGACTGCTGCAGGAACATGTACATGCTCTTGAGTTTGTCTTAACACTTCATGATGCATTGATTCATTCGATCGTATTTATAGATCACTTACTGTGTGGAAAGCACTGTACTAAGTGCTTAATACAGGTTCAGCCTTAAAAATCTGACTTTACAGATCAGGTTCAGTCAAATTAAATGGAAGAAAATGAAGGTGCAGAATTTTAGAACTGTTTGTTTGAGATGGCATTACTGGCAAGTGAATTATCCTTGAGCATGATGACCTTTTGGACTAATTCCCCTCAACCATAGCCAGTCAATTCATGCTTTGTCTTCCCCATTTTCACAACCCTGCTCTTTCCTCTCCAACTCCTCCACTGTTTCAGACATTTTATAATGTGGAAGACAGTAATAATAATGTTGGTATTGTTAAGCGCTTACAATGTTCAGAGCACTGTTCTAAGCGCTGGGATAGATACAGGGTAATCAGGTTGTCCCACATGAGGCTCACAGTTAATCCCCATTTTACAGATGAGGTAACTGAGGCACAGAGAAGTGAAGTGATTTGCCCACAGTCACACAGCTGACAGTAGTAGCAGTGATGGGGAAAGCAATATGACCTCAGAAAAATCCAGGCTCCTGTAGTGCAGCTGGCATCATGATTAAAGTACTACTTCTTCTGGTCTTAGTAGTATTCATGTCTGGTCAGAGAATCAGGCCTCATGATATCATAACAAATATGTCCAGTATGACCTAACTTTCCATGTCATACTACATCATTCTGGCCATAATATCTTTGAAGCTGCTGTTATTGTTCCATTTCCTGTAGTTTAATTATAGCTAGTTTAGTAATAAGTACTTTAAAATGATTTAGTGTTCTAATTTCAATGTATTTATTTTTCATAAGTTTAATGTTTGCATCCCACTGAATATTCATCTAATTAAAATAACATACTGGGCATGAGGACAGCATCTGTAGAATTGATCAAAATGAATTTACTTATATTTGGGAATAAATTATTTTTACCCTTTGCATAATTATATTTTGAATTTTAATTAAATAACATTCTTCCAGTATTCTGCTCTAACCTTTTATTGACTTTCTACAGTCGTCAATAAGAAAATATACCCTAAATTTTCTTTTCTATGGGTCTCAATTTCTAGTCTATGGTGTTCTATTTAGTATATTCCATATCTTTGTACCATATATATGTATGTCTCCAACATAGTTGGTATGTTTTCTTTTCTTTGTGGTCAGGCATGCCCAAATTTATTCACTAGGCTTTTCCTGAAGCCCTTTTTTGAGAAACTCATAGCACTGAACTCCAAATTTAGAACAGATACTGTAGACTATATGTTTGTTGTTGGTAGGGAACAGGTCCACTAATTCTCTTGTGCTCTCCCAAGCACTTAGTACTATGCTCTGCAATTAGCACTCAATAAATACCAGTGAATGATTCATCAATGTACCATTTCATTGTTGAAAGCAGGGAAACAGAAAAGGGAACTTGAAGGAAAAATTGAGGAGGAAGATACACACTACAAAAGGGACAGGATTGGAGGGCAAAATGGACACAAAATCAAAGCTCAGTCCAAGACCCTAGATAACAGTGTGAATAATAAACCTTAATATTACTATACACCAAACAAAAGACACATTTGTGCTGCATCCTAGATTTGCTTGAGTGTTTAGTACAGTGCTCTAAAGTGCTCTAAAGCACTCAATAAATATCACTGAATGATTTGTTTCTGAAGAGTGGATAGGCATAGTATCAGTCACTTGGAGGCCACTTTTTCTAGCTGATCTTTGGGTCAGCTCTTTGGCTACCTCTTTCCTTCTGAATTCTCTATAAAACACTTATGTTGGTATTTGTTAAGCGCTTACTATGTGCAGAGCACTGTTCTAAGCGCTGGGTAGACACAGGGGAATCAGGTTGTCCCACGTGGGGCTCACAGTCTTCATCCCCATTTTACAGATGAGGGAACTGAGGCACAGAGAAGTTAAGTGACTTGCCCACAGTCACACAGCTGACAAGTGGCAGAGCTGGGATTCGAACTCATGAGCCCTGACTCCAAAGCCCGTGCTCTTTCCACTGCGCCACGCACACTTCTTAGAACCATATGTGAGTCAGGACTGTGTCCAATATGACTATACAATAATCAGCTCCTCTGACTCATTGGCCCATGCTTTTTCCACTAATCTTTGTTGCTTCTCTCACTTGAATGTGATAGTGATTCAAGGCAGGGAGAAATATGTTTGGAAGATTACAACAGTTGCATATTGGGTCAGTTGGGCCTGGGTACAGTATGCCATGTTTCAGAAGAAGACTGAGGTTTTCTATGGCAAGCAGGAAATGTGGTTGAGATTTCAGATAGGGCCAAGCACAAATGCACACAGAAACTATACATCCAAATATATAATTATCAGCATTTCTTTGCGATGCATAAATGACAATAAATACTTCTATGTCAGTTCATAATGAACACATCCAGTATTTCAGAGACTTTGCGTTAAAACAATTATAGCACAAACTAAGAGATATAAGAGGATATTGAATCAGTTTAAAGATAAAAATTGAAAACCTGAAACATAGCAGCATGAAATTAACATTTTGCAACTCAGGCAGTTTCCAAAGGTCAGTTCCTCCAACAGTGCAGTCTGGGAAATGTTTTAGATGTTCTAATTATTAAAGAAAAACCCAATATTCATAATAATCTGCTTTGTCTTTCATTAGGATTCATCTCAAGGGAGCACAATGTGAAAAAAAAATCTGATGATTTTCAATTGGCAAAAACCCTATACATCTATATGATTATACACAACAAACAACTACAGAGCGTATGGGCTATCATCATGACCAGCATCAATTTGACTGTTTAAGTAGTGTTCTCTACTATCATGAATGTATCCTACAGAAAGCACTCTACTGAGTTGTGAAAGGATTTCTTGACAGTATGTATTGATGGAGTAAAATAGTTCACATGAGGAATCTACAAAAAAATCAATTTCATGTGACTATTGAAAGTGTGGTGGTTTTGGTGTAATATCCCTGGAGGCAAGGAGTTAGACTGTGAAAACTGGGGAAGTGCTTCCACTTTGAAAAGTTAAACTAATTCTCCATTTTTCTATGATGACAGATGGATGCTACTTAGTTTAACCATCTCTTTTTTTGAAGGCATTCTTTGATAAAGTACACTAAACATTTTCTCAGAAATTTTTAATGAGCATCCCCAAGCATGTTAAATTTCACAGTTTTTAGATTTCAATCCAGGGAAGGATTAAAAAAAGAAGAGGTAGGGAGTCCTTCAAGAATAATGACAGGTTTGTCCAAAATCATGTCAAAATAACGTAGAAGGAATAGGAGGCTAAGAACAATCCTATAGCCAACTTACTTTAAAGCTTCTGTGAAATTTCTATATGCATTGTTCTTCCTCATACATTTTATAGGTTATTATATTCAGGCTATCAAATATAGATCAAAGGCAATATTTTCAAAGGCAGCTCTCCTGCTGAATACCGTTTTGAACTCCGAGCAGCTGCTCTTACACAGAGCTGACAGCCTGATCTATAAAATACACAGGGTTTTATTATTATCCCTGCATTGGCATGTTCAAAATTTCCTATCAAATCACAATAACAAATAATAGTAAGCATGGTATTTGTTAATCACTTAGTATGAGCCAAGCACTATATTAAACCCTGGGATTGGTACGTACAAGATGAGCAGGTTGTGCATAATCTCTCTCTTATATGGGTTTCACAACATAAGGGGGTAGAAGGAAGAAATTTAATCCCCACTTTACAGATTAGGAAACTGAGGCACCAAAATATAGAATAACATCCCCAAGAATATACAATAGGAAAGCGGTGAATCTGGGATTAGTACTCAGGCCTTCTGACTCCTTAAGCCCATGCTCTTTCCACTAACAGCCAGGGAAATTTAAGGGTTATTAGAATTTTATTAAGCTTGATTATAAGGCATCCATTTTTGGACTGGCCCTCTAAACTTTAGAGGCTTGCTGTGGGCAGGGAAGATGGCTATCACCTCTGCTACATGTGCTACATGTCCTATCTCAAGCTCTTAATATAGTGTATTGAAACAGTAAGTGCTCAATAAATATGAGCACTTATTGATTGATTGGTAGTAGTATTTAGTCAATTACATTTTCCATATAGAAAAAGATTTTCTTCTAAAAGTGGTCTTCCATTTGATGTGGAACCTCTGTACTGAAAGCTCCAAACGAGATGATTAGGCCAAAAACCAAATTCACTTTCTACCCAGCCGTAGGACCCATAAAGGTTAGTGTAGAGAAGGAAAGGAAAGGAAAAGATAGGTCACTTCATATA
Source organism: Ornithorhynchus anatinus (assembly GCF_004115215.2). Classification (NCBI taxonomy): domain Eukaryota; kingdom Metazoa; phylum Chordata; class Mammalia; order Monotremata; family Ornithorhynchidae; genus Ornithorhynchus; species Ornithorhynchus anatinus. Next base: position 27,646,955 of record NC_041730.1, read on the forward strand.
ATCACTTCCATCTCTCTGAAACTGTCAGGGTGCAAGTCCCAGGAACAGAGTCTCCCATGAAAGATTGCTCAGTCAAACCCTTTCTGATCACAGTGCTTGGCACACATTGTATTTTCAATAATTACTGCTGAGTGCTCCCTGTGGGCTGTTATCATAGACAGGGCTCTTCATACAGGAAGCACTAAAAAAATACTCTTGATTAAACGAATTGATTCCCTCTGCTCCCCCTTTCCTCCTTCCCACCACCCTCCGCTCTTCCCCCTTCCCCTCCCCTCAGCACTGTGCTCATTTGTATATATTATTTATTACCCTATTTATTTTGTTAATAAGATGTATATCTTCTTGATTCTATTTATCTTGATGATGTTGTCTTGTTTTTATTTTGTTCTGATTTGCTTTGCTTTGCTGTCTGTCTCCCCCAATTAGACTGTGAGCCTGTCATTGGGCAGGGATTGTCTCTATCTGTGCCGAATTTTACATTCCAAGTGCTTAGCACAGTGTTCTGCACATAGTAAGCACTCAATAAATACTATTGAATGAATGAATATTTCACATTCTGCTTTAGTGGGCTTTTGGCTCGAATTTACCCTCTGGCAGCCGTGAATCCAACCTTAGGTTCTCCAGTAGAGAATGATCTTAAATGAGGTAATGTGCACATTCCTCTGAAAGACATACACTTTATGTGACCCTAAGAATTGAAAGTTGAAACACTATTTGTAAAACGATTGAAAATAACTGAGGTCCATTGATGGTTTCTTGTCTGGAAAAATGTTTTAAATTCAGGTCAGAAATTTATGGAAAATTAAGAACTGAAAAGAGTAACATTATTTTGACATTGTATCTTCTGGCCAAAGCCTTGCCTTATTCAACCAGTGCAACAAGGAAGTGTCCTGTCAGCATGGTCAGCAGGGGAAAGAGCATGGTTTTAGCAGTCAAAGGTCATGGGTTCTAATCCCAGCGCCCCCACCTGTCAGCTGTGTGACTTTGGGCAAATCACTTCATTTCTCTATGTCTCAGTTACCTCATCTGTAAAATGGGGATTAAGACTGTGAGTCTCACGTGGGACAACCTGATTAGCCTGTATCTATCCCAGTGCTTAGAACAGTGCTTGGCACACAGTAAGCACTTAACAAATCCCAACATTATTATTATTATTATTATTATTATTATTTCATTAAGCTTGACTCAGCTTGAAGTCAGTGGCAGCAGTATTAAAGGCAAAGACCAGGGTTTCTCTTGAAGAGGTGAAGGGGATGTAGCCTAATACTGAAATCACATCCAAATCATTCACAATATACATATTTCAACTTGATTTTCCTTTTGCCAAATTAAGGATTTTCATCAATCATGGCCTAAAAGTTACAAATACCAAGAAAAGCCAGTAACAAATGTTGCATTCAAATACTATATGCAGAAAAACAGAGCACACTGTAAACTGGACTTTGCAGTGATTTTTGGTAATTCAGATGCCCTAGTCTTCATCCCACTTCTATGCATCCCTTAATATTGCTCCAAACAAAAGTATTGTTTTAGAACATTGGGTTAATTCTTTTTTAATGTATCTTCTTTATGCTCAACCATTTTGATCTTAGCCCTATTTTTTTCTTCCCTCCTCTTCAGTAAAACTTCCGTAATTCAATAAACAGTGTCTTAGCTTTTTTTTTTTTAAATTGCATTCATGTGTTTTTTTCCTCCGCTAACCATATAAGTGACAGAGAGTGTGGAGGTAATAAGGATATCTTCATTCCAAACCAAAGTAAACAGACTGTCATAAAAACGTGGAATTGAATAGATGACAGACTAAATTATCTCTCTAGAAGCAATTATTTCTCAAGCTCAGATATAATAATCTGTAATTCTGAAGGCCAAGGATAACACTCATTATTGCCCACTCAAATTAAAGTAGAAATATGTGTGACAGTGTAGATAGCCACAGAGAAAAATGTTTCTTTGCTCTGTAATCACTACACATATCTATACAAATACTTGATGGTACTGAATTTATTACAACAAAAGCACATTATGTAATCATCTATATCATCATACAATAGTTATGCTGACTAGTATAGTCATATTTCTCTGCAAAATAGATGAATATGGACTTAGTAAGTTATTCCTCAGGGACAGGTATATAGATTCACTTTTAAGAGAGTGTTATTAGAGAAGCAGTGTGGTTTGGTTTAATTTAATGGCAAGATCACTGGCTTGGGAAACAGAGGAGTTGAGTTCTAATTCCAGTACTGCCACTTCTCTGCTTTGTGATCTTGGGCAAATCACTTAACTTCTCTAAGTCTCAGTTATCTCATCTGTAAAATGGGAATTAGAACTGTGAATCCCACATGGGACTACCTGATTACCTTGTATCTACCCTAGTGCTTAGTACAGTGCTTGGCACATGATAAGCACTTAACAAATATCACTATTATTATTAACACTTTTGCTGATTTTTGAACTTAAATGATAAGTCCATTAATGCATTAGTTTTATTATTAAAATAAATGTTAATAGTTTAAAATCATGGTACTGTTTTAAATTAATCACAAATTAGCTAAAAAATAGTATGAATGAATAAATACTAAAAATTTTATAAAAATGGGATATTCGAGGTAAGAACCCTATTCATATTAAATTATTGGAGGTAGGATGGTCTATTACAAAAACAAAAGCATAATGCTACCTCTGCCATAACCTTGCTAGGTGATCATGCTGAAATCTCCAACCTGCTATGACTCAATTTCCTCATCTGTTCTCCCTCCCTCATGCATTTAACTGTAATTTATTTATATTACTATCTCTCTGCTTTTAGACTGTAGGTTCTTTTGGGGATACGGAATGTGGCTCTTCATTGTTATATTATATGCCCCCAAGCACTTACCCTACAGTGCTCTACACACAGAAAGAGCTAAATAAATATGACTGAGTGACTGACTCCCTCTTAGATTCTGAGGCCCTTGAAGGATAGAAATTGTGTCCAATTTGATCAATTTATTCTTAATCTGACTCAGTACTTAACACATTTCCTGTCACATAGATGTGTTTAATCAAAGCTATATCTAGTACAAAATTCATTGGATATTTCCCACAATCCTATTAATTGTTGCTGCGTAGCCACTATCTAGAAGAAGTTGACTTTAATGGTTGAGACTCAGTTTCTACATTCATTTCCTTTCAAAGACTTGAAATATTTTCATTATTATACAATGCTATTTAAATGTAATAGTTGTTGTTGTTGTCTTATGCTGTTGAGTCATGCCCGACCCATAGGAACGCCATAGACACATCTCTCCCAGAACACCCCAGTTCCATCTGCAATCATTCTGGTAGTGTATCCAAAGAGTTTTCTTGGTAAAAATACAGAAATGGCATACCATTGCCTCCTTCCACGCACTAAACAAGTCTCTCCCCTCGACTCTCTCCCAAGCCGCTACTGCCCAGCACAGGTGAGTTTTGACTTGTAGCAGATTGCCTTCAACTCGCTAACCACTGCTCAATCTAGGAATAGAATGGATATGCCTCTACTTAACTCTTCCTCCTATAGTTGTGACTAGTAGAGTACTGGAAACTCTCCATATATGACCCTGAGAGAGAATAGTTACCAAGTATTTGTTATTGTAGTCCCTACCTTGTATGCTGTTATAGAAGCTTACATATGCCTGAATTGTACTAAATTGAACATCTTCATTATAAAATCTACATAATCCAGGTTCCCAAAATCTACATTAATCTCTAAAATCCTTTTGAGAGAGTTTTCATTTGCTATACAATAAAGACAAAGTGTGTTACTTTGGCCTAAAGATCAGTTAACCCAAAAAGTAACTGCAAAAGGTCACATATCTATTAGAAACTTGCATGTTTTCAAGCTGAGGTTTACATAGAAACTTCATTTTAATCATGATTTTATATGGGCAATTCTGATCAAATTTATCACCAAATTGGCACTCACAGTTACTGTACCATATAGAAGAATGATGCTAGAAGAATAATCTGTAGAGGCATATGTTGCATGATTGGTTTAGGAAACAAAAAGCATCCATGGTTTAAAACAATCCCTATTATGAAAAATAACTCCCTGCTGGCTATGTCCAACAGCTTGTTTCTATAGACATTAATTGTTTTGGTTGATTTTTAATAAAATGTATTTCACTAACTGAGGCAAGTAGATGTTCTCTAGTGTGTCTGTTTCAAATGCAGTTAAGGTTAACATTGATTTTTGTAATATGATAATCTTTACACAGTGTAAAATGGCTGCTTTATGGAAAAAGATAAGGAGTAACGTGAATATAGTTGAGTGGCATATCTAAATAGCAATGTTGTTCTTTGAAAAATAATCTTGATGCAGAATAACTTGATTCTAGAAAGGTTTCTTTTGAATAGAATGATTCAGGAGTGATTCATAATATCGGCTTGGAACAAAGAACTTACATATCCCAAACAACATTAATAATGGATTCAAAAGTACTGAAATAAAGTATAATTAATTCTTTCACCAGCAATAAAGATCATCTTTTGTTCATCTGAACAATTACCTTGTCACTTGACGAACACATAATAGCAGTGGCACATATTTCTCTAGAAATCACTACTGATGCACTTTTCTAAACAGAATACTCAAATAAAAAAAATTATAGTTTTTCAGAAGGAAAATGTACTTTTTATTCCCCATCCCTTAAATAGTGCCCAAAATAAAATATCCCCACATTACTCTGCCAATAAAAAGCACTTACTTAATATCATTGTCTGACTTACTGATTTCCACAAATTTTAGTCTGAGAACTTTAGATAAATTGGGAATTTTATTTGTAGGTCTTGAGCATAGGAATGATCAGAATCAGTTTCAACATTATTTACTGAACATCCACAGGTCCTGGGTGTTTGGGGACCATACAAAAGATTGAAATTTATTCCTGCCATTTTGGAGTTTACAATCCAACAGGATGATAATGAATGCAAATTAAACAGTATATAAAACTTGAGTGAGGGTATATCTATAAATAATGAACACAATTTAGTAAATCAACAATAAATAATCAATTAATCAACAGTATTTATTAAGGGCTCATTGTGTGCAGAACACTTGAGAGAGTAGAATACAATAGGGTAGATTAGACAAGATTTCTGCCCATAAGGATAAATACATAAATGTATTTTGTGAAAATACATTTGAAAATACAGATGAAAATGATAATCTAGTGTTTGCTGTAGTGGGAGTTGAGGTGTTCTAGGAAAATGGGATACTGTTAGAATTAATAATGTTAGTATTTGTTAAGCGCTTACTATGTGCCGAGCACTGTTCTAAGCGCTGGGGTAGACATAGGGGAATCAGGTTGTCCCACGTGGGGCTCACAGTCTTAATCCCCATCCTACAGATGAGGGAACTGAGGCCCAGAGAAGTTAAGTGACTTGCCCACAGTCACACAGCCGACAAGTGGCAGAGCTGGGATTCGAACTCATGAGCCCTGACTCCAAAGCCCGTGCTCTTTCCACTGAGCCACGCTGCTTCTCTACTTCTCTAGTCACCCACTTGACTGCTGGGTGATCTTGGGCAATTCAATTCACTTCTCTGTGCCTCGGTGACCTCATCTGGAAAGTGGGGATTAAGACTGTGAGCCCCATGTGGGCTTGGGCCAGTGGCTGGCACAAAGGAAGTGCTTAATAAATACCATTTAAAAATTACTAAGTGCAGTGAATTGCATCCAGTACGTGCTCAATTAATACCATTACTATCTGCTGAAAATGGTGGTTGAGTTCACCTCCTCAGCTTCTCATCACGTCGGGAGGAGAGAGGTCACCTCTAGACTGTAAACTCGTGGCGGGCAGGGAAGGTGTCCTTTCACTCGGTCGTATTGTACTCTCCCAAGCTCTCAGTAGAGTGCTCCGCGCAGAGTATGTCCTCAGTAAATATCACTGATTGACTGCTACGGAGTCCCCATTGAACGTAGAATTGAGAATGATGAAAAGAACGAGAGGGATAACTGGGAAATACAGTTAGGAGGAGGAAGGCAGAGGAGTAAGAAGAGATGAGACACAAATGAAGGCAAGAGGAGGATCTTGGACTGAATGTATATAGTATTGAGGAACCTGAGAATCTAAAGAAAAGAAATCATAAGGCACAACTGTCAGATAGAGATAGGACCTTTATAATGGTATTAACAATGTTCAACAGGGGCATGGATTGATCAATGAATCAATCAATTAAGGGCATTTATTTATTGGGCATTTACCTTGTACTGAGCACTGTAGAAGCACTTGGGAGAGTACACTACAACTACGTTTTTGGTTGGAAGCTCAGTGAATAGATGTTACAGAAGACTAGGTGGGCAATTTTAAGAAGTGTATTGATATGAAGAGGAAAGGCATATTACATAGGAAAGACCTAAGTTATATTTTTTATTGCCAACCAGAGACTGATGGAGAATTCCCCACACTGGATAGCTTAATCAGCCATTTGATCTAGAATGAAAAGCCAAGGACACATCACTTCAATCAGTGGTACTTACTGAGCTCTTACTATGCACAGAGCAGTGAGCTAAGTACTGCAGTGTGGCTCAGTGGAAAGATCACGGGTTTGGGAGTCAGAGGTCATGAGTTCAAATCCCTGCTCTGCTACGTCAGCTGTGTGACTGTGGGCAAGTCACTTAACTTCTCTGTGCCTCAGTTACCTCATCTGTAAAATGGGGATTAACTGTGAGCCTCGCGTGGGACAACCTAATGACCCTGTATCTACCCCAGTGCTTAGAACAGTGCTTAGCACATAGTAAGCGCTTAACAAATGCCAACATTATTATTACTGTTTTGATGGAACTTCTGACTCTGACTTGTCTCTTAGGATTTAATTTTGGGATTTAACTTCAAAGGAAGGAAAGAAGGAAGATCAATCTGTTAAGACAGTGTTGAACATCATCTACATACAGATAAGTTTTTGGGAGAGGATGATATCAATTAAGTATGAGCCAGAATATAGATTAAGATGGGGAAATATTAAAAGGAGAGAGGATGGTAAGGGAGTGGCTAGACAAGGTCTAATCAAAACAGCCTGTGGGCATTTAGAGGTTGAAAATATTCAATTGTGTTAAGATCTAACAAGTGATGAGACATTAGCCATGACAATTTCTAGCTACTAAATAAAGGTTTGTAAATATTTTTCAATGGCAGGTAAACCATGACACTACTTAGAAACAGGGAAAATTGTGAGATATTCTAAGAAAATGGCATTGAGTTTCAGTAGTCTTGCCAATGTGAAGTCGTTTGGCCTGGAGATTCCTTGGTTTATAGACTGCAACTGAAAATAAAAACATTTTAATAATGAGAATTTGAATGATTAAGCATTTGGATCCATAGATATCCTACATATCTTTGTATTCAGTTAATGTTTATTAAACAAGATTGAGTGATTGAATGAACAATAGTCAACTTTTTTTCTCAAGTTAATATCCTTGGTTCAAGATTCAGGTTCAGGAACATCAGAAGGTAGGAAACAATCTAGGATCCCAGTTTGATTTTTAAGCACCCTATATCTAGTTTTGACCTATGCCAAGCTGATCATTCTTGAACATTTAGGATAGTAAATCAGTAATCATCATCATTATAATCTGATTTGTTAAGTATACCAAGCTCTATAGTAAGTGCTGGGGTAGATACAATGCAGTCAAACCAGAAGGCTCACATTCTAAAGTGGAGGGAGGGCAGGTATTTAATCTCCATTTCACAGATGAGGGAACTGCACAGAGAAGTTAAGAGTGTTAGAAGACATGAGTATTAGAAACTGAAGAAGGAGATGGAGGAAGGTGGGAGAACAGGGGTTGTGGAGAAAGGAGAGGAACAGATTTGTGAGAACAACTATTGTAAAATAAGATAATATAGGCCCAAAGAAAACTGGAAAAGCAGATAAAGGGGACAAGGGAAAGGCCAAATTAAATGTAGAGCTAAAATTGCCTGTTAGAGGAAGTTAAATGAAGGGGAGCAAACTCTGCCACTTGTCTGCTGTGTGACCTTGGGGAAGTCATTTAATGTCTCTGTGCCTTAGATAATTAATTCGTAAAATGGGATTAAACTGTGAGGGCCATGTGGGACATGGTTTGTGTCCAACCTGATTAGTTTGTATTTACCCTGGTGCTTAGTACAGTGCCTGGCACAGAGTAAATGCTTAATAAATACTATAAAGCAAACATATGAACACAAAAAAAAGTAGAAAAAGAAAGAAATGTTTGCCCAGAACTCCACCTTCAAAGTGACTTTAACTGGAGAGAAAACATGGTCTGGCCTATGAATCATGAAAGGGATGTCTGGAGGAGAGATAGAAAACGACATCCTGGAATAATGGCAAAGACAAGGGCCTGGCTGGACCAAGTTGGGCAAGTGGAGAAGGGACTCAAATTTTGGTATTGAGGGCCCAAGACAGCTGCCTGAGAAATAACCCTTTAATATTAGATCCCGTATGCTTAGCCATGGACCAAAAGTGATGCTAATGGAGGACTGACTAACTTTCAGAGCAAGGGGCACTCGTTCTCAGGTCATTCAGGGAACTGTGATTCAAGAGTGAGGTCAGTGAGAGACAAGCTATTCTGGGAAGAAATTCACTCTCTTTGCCTCAGGCAGTTTATGGGTAACATAGGCAAGAAGATTTTTGGTGGCAACAAAACATCTCATGTGAAGCCACACATTAGGCAAATAATGGAGCCTGGATAAGAACCAGGTCTACTGAATGCCAATCCTGTATCCTTTCCAGCAGGCCATTCTGCTTAGAAAGCAGCATGACGTAGTGGAAAGAGCAAAGGCTTGGAAGTCAGAGATTGAGGGTTCTAATCCCAGCTCCGCTACTAGGCAGTTATGTGACTTTGGGCAAGTCACTTAACTTCTCTGTGCCTCACTTACCTCATCTGTAAAAAATGGGTGGATTAAGACTATGAACCCCATCTGGGCCAACATGACAACCTTGTGTCTCCCCCAGCACTTAGAATAGTGCTTGGCACTTAGTAATGCCATCATCATTATAATCATTATTCTCAGTATGTTCTCCGCAAATAGAAAAGTTAACACTTAATCACCACATTGCTTATCTGCATATATATGTTTTGTGTAATACGCTGAACTGGAAAACAGATGATGGTTGGAGATGATACAAATAATTGTCTTTTCTAGCCTTCATAATCTCAGTACCTTTTTTTCTTCCCCTTTTTCTCATTTTTTCTACATATTTGACTAATTTACCTTTTACAAATGGACCAGAAGAGTTCTGAGCACTAAATTTTAAATCTTAACTATCTGTTTGACTCAAAACCTCCTTATTTGAAAGTCTCTAGTGTATTGATCCTTGCCTGAGGGCATTGCTTTTCCAAAAAAAGTATTGAAACACAAACATTGATTATAAATGATTTTAAGCTGCTATGGCTCTAAAGTTGTGCGAGACAAAGCCTCTGTATTTCAGAACGAAGAAAAGGATTTTCAGCTGAAGATTTTCTAAAGTTCAAATGATAATTATCTTGAAAATAGGCATTATTTTTTATCTAGCTGTATAAACATCATTTATCACTGAATACTGTACAAAACCATTTTCTCAAAGAGCTGTAATTTTTATAATCTGAAGGGTAGAAAAAAATATCTTTGCAAAGAGCAAATCCATAAAAATGAAAGAGAAAATTGTAAAATGACATCCCCCAAATGGTAAAACATCTGTTTCTGGAAAATCTCGACTTATAACTGATTGTCCAACTAACACAAGTTTGTTGTGTGACTCTGAAGTGAATTTGTTTAAGTATAAAAAGCAAGGGTGATAATGATTTAGAGTCCACAAGAATGTTGGCAACAATGGTCAAGTGCTTTTTATCATGGGCAAAAATGTAAAATCATGATATACAAGGAACTGAATGTTGTTTAGGCCTTCCCCATGCCAACCTGGGGCTGGCATCCAGAGAATAAGTGGGCCGCAATGGGGAAACAGACATAAAAAAAATAAACTCTTAAAGGAGTGCCAGGGTAAATGGAGGGTTCAAATTTAGAGAAACACAGCCAAGATGAGCACTGTAAATATTTGGAGTGGAGAAATATATTTAACAGTTGCGGTGGAAGAAAAGGAATAGAAAGTCTAATGATCTGTGTTGGGGAGGGATAGAAGAAACTAAGAAGGTGGCCTAAGGCAATCAATGAGCTTTCCTACCTAACCTTGCTGATCTCCTCTTAGAGCCAAACCCATACACTCTGTTCTTCTAACTAATATCAACCTATTCTTTCTACCTCTAGCTCGTTTTCCCCACATCAACCCATTGTCCACATCCTCACTATGTCTTGGAACTCCCTCTCCATTCATATGTAACAGTCCATCATTTTCCCTACCTTAAAAACATTCCTAAAATTACATCTCCTCCAAGAGGCCTTCCCTGAATAAACCCATATTTCTCAATTTCACCTCTCTTCTAGGTCATCTATGCACAGGGCCACAATCCCCTTAAACACTTTGATACTTATCCCAGCCCCACAGTACTGGAGTAAATAAAATTATACTCTACTATTTCCCCTAGCTGTAATTTATTTCCCTGTCAGTCTCTCCCAGTAGATTATAAGCTCCTTGTGGCAGGGATTGTGTCTACCAACTCTTTTATATTGTACTTTTCCAAGTGCTCAGTACAGTGCACTGCACACAGGAAGCTCTCAATATATACCTTTGATTGACTGATTGGTAAGTGGTTTAGGGAAAGGAGATGATTTCAGGATGACTTTCCAGATTTCCAACTGGAGATGTCTCAGTGGAAAAATGTAACTAACTTTTCTGGATGTAAAAGTCCACTCTCCTATTGCATCACTAGGAGTAAGGCCTTCAGTAAGGCCTGTCAGTCTAGGCCTGTCTCTGTTTTCAAGCCTGCCCAATCAATCAATCATATTTATTGAGTGATTAATGTGTGCAGAGCATGCACTGTACCGAGGTCTTGAGAACTCATCTTGGTAGCCCAGTTTCTGTGAATATCATGATATTAAGATGGCTACCCATAAGTCTGCAGAAATGCAATCATCTCTGAGCAGTCACTGAGCTCTTCTGCCACAAGCTACGTTTTCTAAATGCACTGATTGACACTGCGCCCATGACAGCTCCTTCTTCTGTGATACCCAACACATCTTAGACATTGGGCTTTGCTGTATTCTTCATAGAGTATGCCCTGACCTCAGAGTGTATCCTTGCTGCCAGAAATTTTCCCACTGGAGTTGGAGTTCACTGAAGTCTGCCTTCTCCACCTGCTCCCTCTGGGTAAGCTTGCCCAAACCCTGATTTTAGACCCCATGACTTGCATTTACCTCCACCCGCTGAAGCTAGTCTAATCACAACCCTAACAAATATTTTTTGAGAGCCACTGTGAAGCAGTCTCATCAATGTGGTCCAGTGGTGGATGGTTGGGGAATCACAGCAGATTAGCTTGATGGGCAGCAGTAGGAAGAGGAACTGCTTTGCAAATGTACAAGAGGCAGCCTTACGAACCAAGACAAGTCCTTCAAGTAGTAAATGCATCACAAAATTAAAGACTCCTATAGCTGTATATCTATGTGTGCATATAATATATAGATTCACTTATTGGATGGATGCACAAAACTCACAGTAATGTGCACTGGATGAAATAAAAGCAGCCACTGTCCCCACCTTTAGACTGTGAGCTTCTTGTGAAGAGGGCTTGCACCTACCAACTCTATTGCATTGTACCCTCCTGAATGCTTAGAACAGTGCTCTGCACACAGTAAATGCTCCCACTTAAGACCTAAAGATTTCAAGGGATTTGTATTTTCCTCAATGATTCTATGCATACTTTCATATCTATATCTATAAATATGTGTCTATGTGTGCAAATACCCAGGAAGCTGATCTAGAATGAATTGTAAGGGAGAACAAGCAAGACAGGATGGCAGAATAAATTGTATAAATATTCAAAGAATAATTTATTCAGACACAATAAATCATAGTTTCAAACAACCTTATCTATCTCAGGGCTTAGTACAGTGTTTGGAAAAGTGTACTGTAAAAATACTTTAAAAGTAATAAAAAGTGCCACAACTGCTAACAATATAGATTAATATACATCATCAAATCCTGTCAGTACTATCTTCATCACCCCCCCCTTCTTCTCCAGAATGTTACTACCTTGATCCAAACATTTGTCATATCCCACCTAGACTACTGCATCAGCCTCCTTGTTGACCTCCCTGCCTCATGTCTACCTGTTTAGCCCTTACTTCACTCTGCTGATGGACCATATTTCTAAAGTATCATCCAGTCCACAACTTATCACTCTTTGAAAACTTCCAATGGCTGCTTATCCACCTCTGAATCTGATAGAAGTACCTTGTCATTGGCTTTAAGGCATTTCATTAGTACTGCCCCTCCTATTTTACATCACTGATCCTCTAAATCAACCCAACCCTCTATTCACCTATGCACTTGGATCTCTTCACCTTAATCACTTGATCTTTATCTCATGGCCTGCCACACAGCACTTGTATATATCCATTTCCCGTATTTGTTATTTACCTTATTATCTGTGTCCCCCTCTAGATTGTAAGCTTCTTGTGGGCAAATATTCTGTCTACTGCTCCCGTACTCTCCCCCCATTGTCTAGTATAGTGCTTGGCATATAGTAAATGCTCAATAAATACTGTTGATTAATTGACTGATTAATGTTCAGAGCTGGAAACCTAGGGCCCATTCTAATAGCTCAGGTTATCTGGATATTTTTATGCATTTGATACATTAATGGACACTGCAGGGAACCCTATGTTTCTAGCTACATCATGATGTGCAAAAGGCAGAAAGATAGCATTACAATCAAACCCTAAGGCAAGCTGGGCCTGCCGGGGAATAGATCATTTTTTATATGAAAATGGAAGGTATTTCAGGTTAAAATAGTTGTTATAATTTATGTAGAAAATCCTGAAACTATAATCTAAAACACTTATCTAGCTTACTTCAAATTCAGAAGAAGTTTGAAGAATTAAGCAAATATGGACATAAAGCCTTGAGAGTGAAGACTTGGTAATCTTCAATTTTTTTTTTAATTTCAGGGAACCTTTTTTCTTTCCAGATTTTGAGGTACTTGTAAGACATTAGAGTAACATAATGATTTTTAAAAGTCTCTAGCAATATCTTTGAACAGCCAAATTCATTTTATCACAATAATTATTATTATGAAATATTTAAATATTGCACTTTAAATAGTGATTATACTGATTATAGTAAAATAGCACTCAGCAGCAATCACATCTTTCTGCAGATGTGGTAAGAAAAAGCAAGGCTGTTTGCTTAACTGAATTTTTTAAAAGAAAACATTTGATTTTATAACTCCTTTTTAAAACAAGTGAGCAATTAAATCACCACTAGAGAAACTGCCTCAAACCTTAAAAATCCTCTGACTAAATTCTGGAAGTTAGCTGTTTACTTACTATTACAAGGCAATGTCTATCGTGGTGATATTCAGCTTTGCTGAATACCTGATTTAAGAAGAACACATTCCAATAGAATAGTTTTCAGATAGTGATCATTGAGTGAAATATAATGATTTATGAAAGTTAGACTCTAACATTTCTTTGAAATGTCAAATTCATTTTGTCTTAATTTTAATAATTTATATTTTGCATTCTCTTTAAAATTACAGTTTAATGATTATCATATTGATTGATCACTATAATAGAATTCAACTTGTCTGAAAGTGGTTAGAAGACATAAATTTTAGTGAATTAACGATATATTTTTCTCCCTCTATGAGGAAAAAAAGCTATATATTTTCTCATAGTCCAGCCTTTTCCTCATTTTCCCAGGTCTTGGATCTTTAGCTTTGATTTTGTCAATTCCTCATCCATTTTTATGAAAAATAGAGGTTCTGGAATCTAGAGGAAAGGACAAAAAGGCTGTTCCCCTACACTCTATAGCTCAGTTTCTCTGGTGCTCTTACTTGGCAGCTTCCATTCGGGCTTTCTAATGGTCTCCCAGTATTCACCTGAAAGTGGGATTCTAATGAGTCTTTTTGTCTCCCCCTCTAAATTGTAAACTGTGACTATGGACAGGGAAGAGTCTACCAACTCTGTTATATTGTACTCTCTCAGTAAGCACTCAGTGAACGTGATTGATTGAATTTCATTCCACCTAAATTGGAACATCTAGTTATATTACTCTGAAGGCTTGACTGTGATCAACAAAGCCCAGACTCACTTCTGGATGGTGGTGTGGACTATGGTACCTCTGCCTAAGAAATCTTAAGAAACCATCTTACACTGAAGACACACAAATGTGTCCTTTGGCATACTGATTACCTTTTTTCTCCCATGTTAAATTTGCACTACTTTGATTTGCCTACCGGATTAGAAGGATAATTCAGACTCTCCATGGACTGAATTTGGGGATGTATTGTGGTACAATACCAAATTAGGACTCAAAGGATTGGTCATTCCAGTTTGACATCATCCAAGTCAGATATGGAGTTAATGTCACTGACCTACCAGCCACTCCTAAATAAGGTTATATAAATCCTAATGGCCTTGACTGAGCTGCAATCACAAACAGACAAGAGAAACATTATTTAGTATAGGATATAGAGAGAAAAAAAAGCAGAAATCAGATGGAAAGTTTGCAGAAGTAATTATCTACAGGCCCTGAAGGATTACCAGACCATCAACCTAGAAAACAGTCCTAATCAACTATTCCCCTTCTACTCAGTCCCTTGGAGAACTCATTTGCTCCCAAGGTTTCAACTAACATCTTTATGCAGATGATATCAAATCTTTATCTCCAGCCCTGAACTCTCTCCTTCCTTGCAAACTCATATTTCCTTCTGCCTTCAAGATATCTCTACCCAGATGTCCAATGGACAACTCAAGCTAAATATGTCCAAAAGTGAACTCCTTATCTTCCCACCCAAACCCTCTCTTTCCCCTGTGTTTCCCATCACAAAAGACAATATCCCCCCTAATTCACAAGGCCTTAATTAATCTCAGCACTGTCCTCAATTTATCTTTCTCATTCCACCCATATATTCAATCTGTCACCAATCCTGTCTGTTCAACTTACACAACATGGTTAAAATCAGACTTTTGCTCTCCATCCCAACTGCTACTATGCTGATCCATCACTTATCTTATCTCAACTTTACAACTGCAACTGTCTCCTCGCAGATCTCTTGACCTCCTGTCTCTCACCACTTCAGTCCATACTTCACTCTACTGTCCAGTTCATTGTTCAAGAAAAACGTTCAGTCCAAGTCTTCCCACTCCTCAACAACCTCCAATGACTACCCATCCACCTCTGCATCAAACAGAAACTCCTTACCATTGTATTTAAAGCATTCAAGCAGCTTGCCCCTGTCCCACATCCTTATTCTAGCCTGGGACTCCCTCACCCTCCATATACCCCAGAGCACACTATTTTGCCTTCAAAGCATTATTAAGGTCACATCTTCTCTGAGAGACCATCCCCAATTAAGCCTTCTTTTTCCCAGCTCGCTTTCCCTTCTGTATTGTCTATGCACTTGGATCTATGACCTTTAAACATTTCAAATTCTCCCTACCTCCGACTCCACATCATTTATTCACATATCTTTAAATTATATATATTAAATCACTTATTAATTTTTATTAATGTCCATCTCTCCCTCTAGATTGCAAGCTCATTATGGTCAGGGAAAATGTCAGCTAATTCTTTTTTATTGTAATCTCCCGAGCACTTTAGTACAGTGTTCTCCACATAGTAAGCAGTCATTAAATACCATTGATTGATTTATGGATAGTCATGTGGATATATGCCTGAGCTGCTTGAGAGAAGGCCGAAAAACTGATTTTAAGCTGAAATAATTCACTCAGAGCACCTGGGTCTCTCAGGACAGGATTCATAGTTCTATCCCAGTTTATACAAGAAGAAGCTTAACTTCCTTTCCTGTCTCACCAAAGCACACCTCCGCACTCAGCCAGTAACGTTCATGCAATGGCCTTCAAGTCCACTTCCTGCCCAGATTATTCCAAACACCCTAGCAGGGTATGTGAGGAAAGATGCTGCATCAATTTGGTTAGCATCTCTGACTTGTCCAACCAACACTACTTGAACCAAGCACTGCCAAGTATCTACTAGTGAAGTATCACTAATGGTAAATATACCACTGGAAATGACTTTTTTAGGTGTTTTATGCCTGATTTCAGGAGACTGTAGTGGATAATACTTCCAGGTTCCTTTGAACTAGGGTAACTCTATTTTTTCTACTTCATTACTACATGTGAGCTTGTTGTGGGCTGGAATGTCTGTTGTTATATTCCCCCAAGCATTTAGTATAGTGCTTTGCACACATTAAGCACTCAGGAACTATGACTGAATGAATCCCTGGATTCTGTAGTCTGCCCCAACTATTTAGGAATGTGGAGAAATAAGAAAATATCTCCGCATGTCCTGGAATTGGTTACCTCCTTGGTTACTTGGTTGTAAGTGGGTTTCTATTACTGGCCAGAGATGATCTCCCATTGCAACTAGACAGTAATCTCGTTGTGGGCAGGAAGAGTGTGTACTAATTTTATTGTACAGTACCCTACTCTTCATTTGCTCTTCTGTCAAATGGGTGAGTATTTTCAAGCATGCACCCATGAAAACCCATCCGGTGTTCCAGTTTATTGAAAAATGTTATGTTTTCATTTTTTTTTTTTTGCTGCTGCTGATACTGTGACCTGTCAAAGAAAAAAAAAAATCCGGTATAAGTTAGTTAACAAATGTTCAGAAACAAGCTTCATGATTATCAATAATTGACTCCATAAATTATGCAAATTAGTTTTGCACACATCACTTTCCTGATCTTTATTTGCAGTCATTACTCCCAAAATATACCTGTAATTGGTGTGAAAATGATTGAACAAATTAGCAACTGTGGCACTGAAGATTAAAATTATTTTTACAAGATAACAAAGCTGAGCTGATTGAGATATAGAAACTGGAAACTGGGAATTACGAGAATCATAAATTTTAGTTTCTCATATCATCATTTTACCCGTTTGGTGCCTTTGCTTGCTTTGAAATTAATTTACTGACATCTTGCCATTAGCTTATATTTTATTATTTCAAAGCATAAATTTAATTTCATTCCCAGTAGGCTAAGAGCTAAAGATTTCTGTTAAATGGACAATCTCAAAGATAATTCCAGCAATTAAATACATCCTGGACTAGGAAATACTCTGGGAAGGTTTTCCAAGATGTTTTACAAAATGTATTGTACGTGTGTATTTCCAGTGGTTACACATTGCCGTCTTTTATCTTTAATATTTTGATTTATAGTTCTTTGGAATATATGCCAAAAATCTACTAGAACAGCATTATCAAAATTGAAATTATGCAAATTATTTACCCACACATATCACCACAATCATATGATACAAGCTTTCACTATATAGTTAGAACTGCCACTTCACTTTCTGGGATAGTTTCCCTGATAAATGGGGTCAGATATTGGAGCAAATAAGATCTCTAATTCATAAAACGTGGCCTAAATAGTAGCAGCTCACCTTTCCTGGCCAAGACAGATATCACTGAATCAATCAATCAATGGTATGTATTGTGTCCTGCAGTTTTCATAGCACTTTCTAATTTTCCTGGAAAAATATTCCCATTTGTCCCAAATCTACACAAGGTAAATCTAGCATTAATTGTCAAACGTTCATATCTGGGATCATTCTGGGAAGGAAATGCTAATATTTTGGAACCATGTATAACTTTATTCTGTATGTTATGTATACATAACTTTATACATAAAGTTATGTATAACTTTATTTATTCTGGAAATAACCCATAAATATAGCCAAGCCAGAAAGGAATGAATATACCTCTGCTTGACTCTCCCCACCGTAGTCAAGACTTGTAGAGTACTGGAAACTCTCCATGTGTGTTTTACTATAAAATATCATTAGCAAGGGTATGATGCTGTTAGAAAAAGGGCCTTCCATCATAGTTCTACTAGCATCGTATCTGTCATAATACCTTGAAGTGACATCTGCAAACTAATTTTCTGATCCTTTTTACCAAAAATGTAGCTTTATAGCATCTCCCACCCAGGACCATGAGGGACCCTACAGGTAAGTTTTAGTTTCAATATGTCCTTTCATCCCTGATCCCTTTCTTTAGAAGAAAATAAGAGAATCAGGATTAAGAAAACTGAAAAAGCAAAAACAGTTCTCAAGGAGAAATTATTCCAACCCTCAGCTCCACGTCCTGTTTTGGGTTCTATAGAATTATTTTTTACTGACCCTAAGAATTGACTCCTGTTTTTGGCTCTTCATTATCATAATAATCATCAGTAGTATTTATTGAATGACTAAGGTGTGTCGGACACTATACTAAGTACTTGGGAGAGTACAACACAACAGAGTTGCTGGATACGTTCCCAGCCCACAGTGAGACTGACCTTGGTTGAATGGCTTCTTTCAGCAGTAAATACATTTTTTTTCTATGCAAGGAAACATCTGCTTTAATACATATTGCTCTGTTGTTCTTGACAGCAACTTGGGCCCCAAATCAGGCAATCTTGCGAAATTGTTTGGGATTAAGATAAAATCTTGCTGTATGTTCATTTTAAAATATGGGATACTGTTGTCTCTCTCTGAATAATAGGGCATGTGATTGCTTAAAGATATTTTTAGAAGACTCATCTAGAACATCCCTATCTTATTAAAAAGGAGGAAAGTTAAATCATGAGGATTATGAATAGTGTGAAAGTGATAGTTTAGCAGTTACTGAGCTCCCATCTGATGTGGTGCCCTGAGAAGTACACAATAAAGAAGTGACACATTCTCTGCCCACATGAAGCTTAAGCCCTATGTAAAAAAAAAAAAAGACTCCTTTTCTTGAAAAATATCTTGGAGACAGTTAAGGAATATAAAGGCATATACACTTATTCCATATTTCACTAAACATTGTAAGTCTCCTATTTTGAATGAGATTTGTTTAATTATTCACCTAAATGCTAAGAATTCCACTGACTAAAAACTATAAGCCATTGCTTGTAATTTTTCCTGAGGTAGCTATTTTCTTCATTTGTAAGTCACACTTTCCAGGTTTTATCATTTCTACCCAGGCATCACAGATCACTCCTGCTTGTAGGAATACCTTGACTGGCTATATCTGGCTTCAGTCTCTATACCAGGGAATTCCCAGTGAAGGGAACTTAGGCAAGTTTTTTAGATGCAGGAGCATCTATCTTCAACTGTTAAAAATGATTTTTCCCCCACAGCATGCAATGATTGGGGACAAAATGCATGAGATTTTGTAGTCAAACAAGAGGATGCCCTTTAAGGGAAGGAAAGCTTCATAAGTGTTACCACACATGATTAGATGACCTAATGTAAATGAGGGAAATAGTTTGAGAATCTAATGCTAATAGTGTACCATGTGGCAGTAGAAGCCTCATTGACCATTCAATTTTGGTACATTACAAATGTGCTTGAGTCAAATCAAGTTCACTCAAACTAGATTCAATCTAGGTTGCATCTCATATTCCTCAGTGCACCTGACAAGAAAAAACAAGAAAGAGGATTTATAGAAAAGTTTATAACATATACAATATGTTTTTGTTTTTGTTTCTGTTTTTGTCTCAGGAAGTCCCCCATTTCAGGTGGGATGTATATCACATCTGCAAATTCCAAATTCCGGGGGACAGGAGATTGCTTCTTTCCCAAAACAGATAAGGCCTGCTTGGACAGGAGATTGCTTCTTACCCAAAACAGATAAGGCCTGCTTGAAGAGTCCCTTTTGTCATTGAAGAAAACACATTGTCCGAGTTCTTTTGTGATTGGCTACTTCTCCTATTCCTTGCAAATAAAGGCACAGCCAAACAGGAGAGGGGGGCCATTGTGTCACTCGTACCTCTCTGGAGGTGAACGGGCACTCGGTCACCTTCCTCCCTTTTCTGATCTATCCAACACTGTCTCTGAGTGTTACTGAGTTACTGTGTTAACTCAGTGTTACTGAGTTACTCAGTGTTACTGAGTGTCTCTGAGTGTTACTGAGTGTAACAAAAACTCCTCACTCTAGGCTTCAAGGCTCTCCATCACCTTGCCCCTTCCTACCTCTCCTCCCTTCTCTCTTTCTACCGCCCACCCCGCACGCTCCGCTCCTCCGCTGCCCTCCTCCTCACCGTCCCTCGGTCTCGCCTATCCCGCCGTCGACCCCTGGGTCACATCCTCCCGCGGTCCTGGAACGCCCTCCCTCCTCACCTCCGCCAAATTGATTCTCTTTCCCTCTTCAAAACCCTACTTAAAAATCACCTCCTCCAAGAGGCGTTCCCAGACTGAGCTCCTCTTCCCCCTCTACTCCCTCTGCCATCCCCCCTTTGCCTCTCCGCAGCTAAAGCCTCATTTTCCCCTTTTCCCTCTGCTCCTCCACCTCTCCCTTCCCATCCCCACAGCACTGTACTCGTCCGCTCAACTGCATATATTTTCGTTACCCTATTTATTTTGTTAATGAATTGTACATCGCCTTGATTCTATTTAGTTGCCATTGTTTTTACGAGATATTCTTCCCCTTGACGCTGTTTATTGCCATTGTTCTTGTCTGACTGTCTCCCCCAATTAGACTGTAAGCCCATCAAACGGCAGGGACTGTCTCTATCTGTTGCCGACTTGTTCATCCCAAGCGCTTAGTACAGTGCTCTGCACATAGTAAGCGCTCAATAAATACTATTGAATGAAATAAATACTATTGAATACAATATATAATTTTACACGATACTATTAATAATAGTCTAAAGAATTACAACTAAAATTAACCCACTTTCCATTTTGAGTTTGACATTGCATGGGCTACAGCTTTAGTCAAAATCGTGTATCCCATTTTTAGGTGGACCCAGGAATAATTTACAATTGCTCGCCAAGGTTCTGATTTGTAAGTCAGAATGGGCCAGTTTCCCTTCACCAATTATATGGGATTTGGAAAGAAGGCAGCTAGTTAGCATTATCACTTTCCCTGCTTTTTATTGTCTTCTTCCTGTATGTCCAGGAAGGAGTACCTAGGTTTCTTTTTTGCTGGCAAGCACTCACCAATATTTCTTCTCATTATAGCTCGGTTTTCGTTTCAAAGGTCCTGCTCTGAAATAGTTATCCGGTATACGATTACTGTATGCCAGCTACTACTTTTTCTTCAAGTGTCCAGTTGTATGCTTCATTATTTTAAGAGTATGCTGTTTAGATTTTAAAAATGCATTTTCTGCTCTTCTTGCTTTCACTACCTTCAAATACCATCAAGTAGTTTCTGGCCCATAGTGACTCCACTGACACAGCCTCCCCAGAAGGTCTCAACTTCTGTCTCAAAGTTGTTCTGGTGTGTGTATCTGTAGAGTTTTTCTTTCAGTATATCTTGCCATACAATAAGTGCTTGTATATTCTGTTATCATCCATTCTCCCAAAGTTATCCATGGAGCAAAAGTATGATATAGCAAGACCTGCTTTGATGATGGTGGACTGACCATATTTTGAGAATTATTTTTTGTGCTTCTGTCCTGCCATTTAACATTAAGGAGCACAGAAACGGGATGACCTAGAATGTAGGGCTGTTCTACATTTTGGAAAATGAAGCACATGCTGATGTTATTTTCCACACATGTGAGTATATCTGAAAACATCAGTGCAAGACCCATTAATGCACTCTGCCGCCTTGTTGTACTTAAGGAGAGATTTTTACAAGGTTAATGGGTTTATCCCATGCAAAGTTCTGTCTCTGTTTTTGAGCCTTCTTGATATCACTATTGGGGAGCAACCCCTCTCCTGATTGCTGCCCACTAGGCTTTTCTCTCCATTACAGTGTAATCCCTTTAGGTCCACTGTTAATTTTCAGTACTTGAGACAGTTTTGCAGCAGCACTGGTTTATGTGTACTCCTCTAGGAACACGTAACAACAGCTGCTTAGGTATTTGCTACTACCAATTTCTTTCACATGACCTGCCCAGCACAGTTGCATAACTGTGAACATAGCTTAAATCAACTAATGGTAATTATTCAGTACTTGCTCTGTGCACAACATTGTACTGTTTGGGAAAGTATTTATAAAACATTTGAGAGACATAATCCCTGCCCACAAGGAGCTGACAGGCTACAAAAGGATACAAATAATGTTCAGTGTTGGTTCACTGACTGTATTCGAGGTCTTTACTGTTGATGGTCTTGCATAACCATTTGATATTGGGTACAGTTCATAGAAGAGTGTGTTTTGGCTCCCTATGCTTTGCTCTGAGACTGAAGAGGAAAAGGTAAGACATGGCACCATCAACTCTGATCCTCCCAACCATAACATCACGCAATAGCCTAAGGATCTTAGTGAGTTTCCCAGCACTTCCAATTTTCTTAGCAAGTCCAGAGCTCTGTCTGTTGATCGTGTTAAATAGAGGTATTTATTAAGCACTTACTATCTTCTTGGTTAAATAAAATACAAATTAGTCTCTGTCCCCACAGGGCCCACTGCCTTTTAGATTGTAAGATCATTATAGGCAGGAAACATGCCTGCTAATTCTCTTGTATTATACACTCCCAAATGTTTAGTACAGTGCTCTGCACTGTCAGTAAACACGACTGATTGATGAGGGAGAGCAAGTATTTTACAGGTGAGAGAACTGAGGCAGGGAGAGTTTAAGAGGTCACCTTGTCGGCTAGTGGAAGAGCTGGGGCTTGAACCCGTGTCTCTTGATGCCCAGACTATGAGCTCTCCACTTTAATATACTGCCTCTCGACATCTCTGAAATCAAATGTTTATTAAAGTGAGTTAATGCAGTATAAGGTTTTTGATCTGCTTTCTTCACTGTTTTCATTTAAGGAGCACTGAAAAGATTGTATCTACTGTGCTTTGATTTGGTCTGATGACAATTTTTAGTGAAATCCAGAGCACAGCAGGTCTGGTCCACTGATTCAGCTCTACATGGTTCTGTTGGGTTTGAAGAGTTTCCTAGAGAATTAGAAAATAGAAATCCCATGGAAAACTCTTGGGAGCAAAATTAGAGATTCTGAGTGTTGGGTAAATCAATTCTGAAGAAATAACAGGTAACTGCTTTCAAGCTTCATTGGGGTAAGGAATTTGCTGATAAAAGTGATCTCTTTAGAAGTCCTTTGGACTTCCAATCATTTTCATGGCTCATGTCATATGCCTTTTGCATGATAAACAACTTGTTCAGTGCTGGGAACAATTTTATGACAGAGTGATTATTTCTTTAGCAGTGTTGCTATTTGAAAGGTATGCAAATTAGTTATTTAACCGAAGACTCATTTTCTTAAAGAAAAGAAACATTCCTATTTAACTGATACATTTGTAAGTAAATGGAAAAGCAAGCAAGCCCAACAGACTTTGGATAATGAATGCGCTAGATTCTCAGTCAGCAACATATCCAGAAACATTCATTGCTAGAGTCTTGTACTGAAGATTGTACTGCAGTTAGGCATTTGAAAAGTTCATCAGTTTTCAGTCAAAGGCTGACTGTTAAATTGGGCATAGAAATAGATATTAAAGCACATAGGGAGGATTGTCTCAACTCATGCTTGTAGTCTTTGATTCTCTTCTCATTTACTTGTCTATTAACTTCCTTTGTAGAAGAATATAGCTTTTTGCAATCTTACTGTGTCTTTGAAAACTTAGGGATAGATATGGGAATGAATTTTGGAAGCCAGACTGCTTATTATTTTATCTGTACTATGTTCTAAATTGCAATTTTAAAGTTAGGACTTCCAGTGATGAGAACCTAGGGCCAGTGTGGGACCAACGCAATGGTACTTATTGAATTAATGGTACTTCTACTGTGTGCAGAGCACTGTACTAAGTCCTGGGAAAGAATGCACAGGTGGGAATTAGACATGGTGCCTGTTCCTTTGATTGGGGGGGCGGGCATACTCTCAATCTAAGAATTTAAGTGAGAAGTCAGGATTAGAGACAGACATATTAGTCTTGAAACAATGAAACACAAAACAAATACACAAAAAAGGCTTAAAGTCTTGGTGGAGTTGGAAGAGTTCAACAGTTCAAGGGAGCAGCTTTTAGGCCTAGGCCAGTAGACATGTTCTTAAGCACTGTATAATTATTTGGAACTGTATGATTCCTTATTTCTATCTGATGGCCCTGCTTGTATTCACTGACTGAAAGAGCAAATATATGGCATTTAGGAATTATATTTCTAAAAATGATTCGCTTAATGGTAAAAGATTCAGTTAATAACATTTTATCTAGAAATCCAAAATTTTCTAAGCACATTACTATTAACAGTGAGATGCAGTTAGGGGAGACTCTTCAGGCCCAACCAGCTGATTCAAATGCTGCAGACAGGAGCAACCTGCCTGATAGTCAATACAGCATGCTAAAGAAATATAGCCTAAGACATATAATGAGAAAATAGCTTAATCCACTTGCAAACTTTTATCTGCAGCAACCTGATCCTGGAAAGGCATTTCAATGCCCAGTCTCTCATTCCACCAAACCCTGGCTTGGATGAAGGTTGGAGGAGTAAGTCTTCCTTTCTGGGGAATTTCTGGTGTCTCCACAGAGGGAATATTTCATCCACTGGTCTTGACTACTGGTGGTGGGGACTTTCCAGAGCTTCTGAAGTTTGAAGAAGCCCACTTTGCTAACAATATTTAGCAGAAGCAGAAGAATGATACTAACTGCCCCTTCTGCCTCCTGCCATGATGATCAGGATGCAAAAAGATTACATTTTGGTTTGTGTTGGGTGAATGTTTTTCTTTTTTTTTCTCCTTCCTCTTTCTCCCTCCAGATCTTAGACCACTGCCCTATCCCCGAGCCCCAACCGCTATTGCTCTATCTGCAACAAATGCATGACTAGAACTAGTACAATATAACAGAGTTGGAAGACATGTTCCCCATTTTTTTGATATTTGTTATGGGCTTACTATGTGCCAAGCACTGTTCTAAGCACTGAGGTAGATACAAGCTACTCAAGTTGAGCACAGTACATCTCCCCTATTGGGTTCACAGTCATAATTCCCCTTTTACAGATGAGGCACCTGAGGCACAGAGAAGTTAAGTGATTTGCCCAAAGTCACATAGCAGACACATGGCAGAGCTTCTGACTCCCAGCCCCAGGCTTTATCCACTAGGCCACTAAGTTTCCTGCCCACAGAGGCTTATAGAAGTTCATAGCAGTAATTTACAACTTTTTATAATACATGAATTATTCATAAAGGTATAATTATAAACAGCTCACCCTTAGAAATGTATTTGACATTTCTTTACGCATCAGAGATATTTTGTGAAAGATGCTTTATCAGTGCTTATCAATTAAAATTAATCTTTCTCACTTTACTGATGTACAAGACATTTATTTGTTAATTCTATGTATCACATAATTTAACTCATTCAATATTTCATTATTATAAATTTAACATTAAAATGGTAACTCAGAATATGTTATCTTGCATCTAGAATTTACTGGTTAGAGTAGAGAAAACACGTTTAGGTTAGTGGCTACTGTAAAAGCTCTTCAGTAGACCTTGCTAGAAAATCCACTGCATCTCACCAACTCCAAACGTATTCCATTTCATTTCCATTTTTACAAATTTGCAGGAGTCAAGGAGAGTAATGATATGATTTGCCTTAGGCTACAAAGTTGTTGGCTGCAGTGCAAAAATTAGACCTAAATGAACATGGCATTTCACTGTAACACAGTTTCTTAGATATAGGTAGAGGGGTAGTTCAACTGAAGGACAGCAAGCTAAGGGATGGCAATAATTCCTTTTAGTTTACAAAGGAATTTTTGTTTGTTTGTTTTTATGATGCAGGCACTTAACCTAATTGTTTTCTTTAGCCACAGAGGACTGAGTAAAAATGAAATAGGCATTAAATGATAATTTTTTTTAAGCATAAGGAAAAATTTTGTGACTGTGTGGGTGATAAAACACTGGAAAAGGCTAGCAAGGGGAATTTAAAGCATCAATCTCCGGACATCTCCTTAAAAAAAAACCAGCAACATTCCGGGGGATTTCATTATTCACCTGTTTAATGCAAGGTGCTGAAGCAGGAATCTCTAGGTCTAGCTTTTGGGCAGAAATTGTGATTACCAAATCTATTGTATTGTCCTCTCCCATGCACTTAGTACAATGCTTTGCACACCATAAATGTTCATTAAATAACAATGGTTGATTGATTATTTTCCCAAATGCTTCAGACTTCCCCAGCAACCTTAACTTGAGTGACCCCATTTGAGAGCTGTGTCTATTTGGTTTCATACTTCTCAAAAATCACTGGCTAGCCCCAGGTTTCAGTTTCAAGAATACTGCCTTTTTTGTTATTATTTTAAATGCAATAGTCTGGTGCCATTTGGATTTCGGTGAAGTCAATTCTTCCAAGACAAGCTCCACCTATCTCAAAACAACCCCCTAAAAAACTAAACTGTATCCTTCCTCTAGATTGCAAATCTCTCTAGACTATTTCCTTGTGGGCAGTAAACATATCTACTCAAGGTTGTATTGTTCTCTTCCAAGAGCTTAGTACAGAGCTAACACACAGTAAGTGTTCAATAAAAACCACTAATTGATTTCTTTCAGCTCCATCAACACATTCACTCATCAATATTTGGATTTCTGCCTTTTTTCTGGCAGTATTCCAGGGAACATTAGCTTGGAGACTTCCAATGTCCTATCAATCAGTTAACCAAGCAATCAATTGTATTTATTGAGAACTTGGCATTCAGTATGACAGAATTGGTAGACAGGATCTTCCTGCTTGCCTATATGTCTTTGGAATCAAGACATACCAGGAACACAGGCCTCTCATCCCCTCTAACAACCTATCTACACATCTCAAGAGGTTCACTATCTTTGCATCCACCAGAGAAGTCATCATAGGGACCTCCTGGATGTTGCAAGCCCACAGTCCCAGCTATGCAGATTTCTAATTATCAAATCACTCACTACCTCCACATCTAGCTAGACTGAAAGGAAACTTATTTAAGAGTAGTTCTCAGTACAAAAGAATGCTAGGACATTAGCTAGAAGGTAAGTTCAACTACGAGTTTGTCTCCCCCAAACTCTCCTGCTACCTGTTCTCCTTTCTTGGGCTTGCTGTCTCCTCGAAACTTGAGGGATACCCTGGAATAGAGGGAACTGATCTACAGTATTTCTGTAAGCCATATATCTGAAACTCTCCATCTTCTTCCACTACTCTAATACAGTCACTCTGGCTTCAGATGCAGTATACCAAGCATTCATGTTTGTCACAATTCTCTCTCTCCCTCTCTCTCTCTCTCTCTCTGCACCTTCAGAGCTTTAAAGGCCACTAAAGAGAGCCCCCAGGCTTTTCTCTCAGGCTTATGACATCTGGAAGAATGCTCTCCATCTCTTTCTCCTATTATCTAATGTGACC
This sequence comes from Ornithorhynchus anatinus, assembly GCF_004115215.2. Lineage (NCBI taxonomy): Eukaryota > Metazoa > Chordata > Mammalia > Monotremata > Ornithorhynchidae > Ornithorhynchus > Ornithorhynchus anatinus. The sequence goes on from NC_041730.1 coordinate 27,674,289, forward strand.
AGCGTTCCTATATCACTTTTATTTAAAAGTGCTTTGTGATCATTTTTATAGCTCTAATGAAAGGCTGGTTAGTTGTTAGATTGCAGTACAAATTGCCCTTTTTTTCTATACAGGAAATTGATGCCAAGCATAGAAAAATTTATGTGCTCAAGGGCACTTAGCAAGGCAGTAGCAGAGAATGCCTAGAATTGGAATCATATTTTATGATTCCCCATTCATATTTATTTGCTATTGCTCCACACACTACAATCCTATAATGATTTTCATATATTTGTTTTTCATTGCAACTAGCTAAATAAAAGATGTGAGATATAGGAGTATGTACTATGGCTAAGTGCTCAAAGATATTGTATTCTCTGACCTCAGACTAAACCTAGTCTCCCCACCTGTGTCTTGTGAGATGTACTGCTGGGGCAAAGGGATGAGGTGATGAGAGGGTGGATGGCTCAGGACAAACCATTCCCAGTATACTGCAAAAATTACTTAAATGTCTGACCTGCTGATGACTCAAGAGCACCACTATCCTCCTTACCTCACAAGCTTGTAATCTTGGCATTGTCCTCGACTCATATCTTTCATTCCATCCACATATTCTATCTGTCACTAATTCTTTTCAGTTCTACCTTCATAGCATTGCAAAAATCCACCTATTCCTCCCCATTCAAACTGCTACCATGCTGATCCAAGCAATTATCCTATCCTGCCTTGAGTACTGCATGTGCCTCCTCACTGAACCCCCAAGTTCCTGTGTTTCTACACCCAAATCCATACTTCACCCTTCTGCATGAATCATTTATTAACAAAAACATTCACTTTATGTCTCCCCACTCAAGAACCTCCGATGACTGCCTATCCACCTTGACATCTAACAGAAACTTCTAACCATTGGCTTCAAAGCACTCAATCCACTTGCCCCTTCTTATGTCACCTCACTAACCTCCTACTGCAGACCAGCTGGCACACTCCACTACTCTAGTGTCAGCTTTCTTACTGTTCCCTGATTTTACCCATCTTTATGCTGATCCTTTCCCACATCCTCTCCCTAGCCTGGAACTCCCTCCCCCCTCTATATATGCCAGACCACTACTCTCCCTATATTCAAATCATTACTAAGGTCACATCTCCTAGAGTCTGTTCCTGATCAAGCCCTCTTTTCCCTCACTCCCTCTTCCTTCTGCATGATCTACGCATTTGACTCTGTGACCTTTGGATATTTGATATCCTCCCAACTCCAACCCCACAGCACTTATGTGCATATCATTAAATTATATATTATAAAAATCTTATTTATTCATATTAATGTCTGTCTCCCCCCATAGACTGTAAGCTCATTTTGGGCAGGGAACATGCCTGCTAATTCTGTTTTATTGTACTCTCCCAAGCTCTCCATATATTAAGCGCTCAAAAAATGACTGATTGATTGTCTGCTTAATCAATGTTCACCTGAATGGCTAGGAGTCAGAAAAGGTGCATTATATTTTCCTGGAAAGATTGCAGGTGTCTAACAGACTTTTTCAGTAATACACTCATGGATAGAATTCACTTATAACAGCATTATCTTCTAACTAAAGGACAGTTACAAATTGCTTGAACAATCAAGCATGTTTCTCATATGGCAGCATAAAATTCATTTGTTCAAGATTGTCATTACCCCAGTTCACAGAGTAGGACCATATAAGTTGGTTAAATAACCCATCACTTTGGTTTATCATATAACATGTAACTGCATAATCCAGTCAAGGAGTGAACCTTAAAAGTGAGGTTTTGGTTTGAGCTCTGATTAATTCTCCAGATTCAAAGAACAGTTTTAAGAGTTCTGAAGAAACACAGAAGTTGATGATCTTTTGTTAGCAAGATCATTTCTTTTGAATTTTCCTCTGAGATGGATGCTAATTCAGAAATAGAAACATTAAAATACCTATTCGGTAGAACCCTAGACTGTTTGGGTCTAGATAGGATAAAAGGTTAAGAGGGAACTAGGTCCTCAATTTCTCTGAAATGTTTTTCTTGTAGTGGTTACAGAGGAAAGGGACTTTAGTATATTTCATTGTCTCTAAAGCATTTTTTTGGTTTTTTGGACATTACATTCAGGGATGTATGTTGTAAACATAAACTGAGTCTTATGGTTCTTTAACTTTATTCTAAATTGGACCTGAGAGCAGAAGTGATGAAAACTTACTGGGAATATTATATAATCCTTTAAATGTACTGATGCTGTTTTAGAATGATTTGTTGACTTTGATTTCAGATAGTTTTCAAATGTTTGTAATAAAGGTTTAAAATCATTTTTTGAAGGTTTAGAAAATAGTTCACAAAAAGCATTTGTTCTTCAGTGCTTTTTCAGTTTTTTGTTGCAGCAAAGAGTGACTTTATATTCAGCTGAGTGGGGAGTATAGCTAAGGTAAGAGTAAGAGCACAGGGAGGTAAAACAGTTTCAGCTGATGGAGAGTCTTGAAACCAAGAGTTAAGATTATTTGATCCAAGAAGAAATAGCTCACTCTTGAAAATGTTTGAGGAGGGAAGTAAGGTACTCATATCAACAAATTAAGAAGATGAGATATTCACTTGTCTATAAGATAAAAGGAAGAGAAAAGAAACAAGAGCCAGGGAACCAGAAAGTAGTCTGAGAGATGATGTAGGCTTGTTCCAGGGTGGTGGTGGTGGCAAGCATAGAGAGAAAGAGAGAGATCCTCTACATTCTCTAGAAAGACAACTTGTAAGATTACAGTTGACTGTGAGAGGTAAATAAAAGAGAAAGATGTTAAAGGTGATTTCTAAGTTATAAGCTTGCCAATCAGTGAATGGTATTTGTTAACTTGTTAATGTGTGCAGAACAATGTTCTAAACCTTGAGAAAGTTCAATATAATAAAGTTGGTAGGCATGATCCCTGATCAAAAGGAGATTGTAGTCTAGAAGGGGAGTTAGACTTTGAAATAACTTACAGATAGTGGAAATTAAGTGCACATTTATGTACATAATTGGTGTGGGGATAAGGATGGGCAATTTTCAAGTTTTTAAGGGTACTTTCCAAGTGAATTGTACTTCCCAAGCGCTTAGTACAGTACTGCACACAGTAAGCGCTCAATAAATACGACGGAATGAATGAATGAATGAATGAATGAATGAAATTGCAAAGGCAGCACAGAAAGGAGAGGGTGTACAGGAAATGTGGGCTTGTTGGGGAGGTTTCTTTTAGGTGGGCTTGTTGGGGAGTTTTCTTTTAGGCAATATGATTTTACAATGGTTTTGAAGCTGGGGAAAAAGTAGTGGTCTGTCAGATATAAAGTGGGGAGTACATAATCTGGGATTAGGGAGAGATAATAATAATGTGGTATTTGTTAAGTGCTTACTATGTGCAGAACACTGGGGGAGATACAGGGTAATCAGGTTGTCCCACGTGGGGCTCACAGTCTTAATCCCCATTTTCCAGATGAGGTAACTGAGGCACAGAGAAGTTAAGTGACTTGCCGAGGATCACAGTAGACAAGTGGTGGAGCCGGGATTAGAACCCATGACTTCTGACTCAAAAGCCCAGGTTCTTTCCACTGAGGCACGCAGAGATAGATGGGATTAAGGTACAGTGAATAGTTTTGGCATTAGTATGGGCTCAATTGTACTAGAAAATCAGTGAGGTGACCTTGGGCATGTCTATACTTCAGTTACCTAATCTGTGAAATAGGGGTTAATATTGTGAGTCCCATATGTGACTTGAACTGTATTCAACCTGATTTAGATTGTATCTACCCAGCATTAGTACACTGCCTGGCATATGGTAAGTGCTTAACAAATACCACAATAAAAAAAAAGTGATTGAGAAGGAGTGGCCAGAGAGATGGAAAAAACCAGAAGATTATAGTTTCAGTGAATAAAAAGTTAAAATAATTTTTCCAAGAAAATAATGTTCCCAGTGTTGAAGGCAACTGAGCAGTCAAGGAGAACTAGGATAGAATAGACCTATTGGATTTGACAAGAATGAGTCCATTGGCAACTTTACATATTCTGTGGTATGAGAAGACTGTGGTACTGTCAACTACGATGGGAAAGTTGGGGAGAAAAGATCAAGGAAGGAAATTTAGGAGTTCATTTTGCACATAATAAGCTTAAGATGCTGGTGGTTCATCTAGATAACAGTGGTACTACTAACCCAATCAACTTTATATTTCATTTGCAGCTCTAAGTGTTAAAAAAGAAAACAAAAAATCTACTATTAAGGATTCTGTTAAGAATGCATTTTAAAATTAGAAACATTATGCCTTGAAATACCCTTGTCATTATGAGTTATTGTCTTATCTTATGCTGTCAAGTCATCTCTGACCTATAGCAACTCCATGGAGATTTCCCTTCCAGAACACCCCACTCCATCTGCAGTCATTCTGGTAGTGTATCCTTAGAGTTTTCTTGGTAAAAATATGGAAGTGGTATACCACTGCCTTCTTCCATATGAGTTATTTTTTTTTAATCTAAAGTATATCCAGTTAGAAAGGAAGTGAAAAATAATTGAAAAAATATCTTTGCTTATTTGAAATGCACAAAAGTTATACATTTGATTTTTTGTTTTGCTTACTTGACCATTGGATATTGATGCTTTGGAGTTAGCACGTTTGATTCAAGACTGAGATACCTAGGACTACAGGTGATGTCCTTATCATAGCAACATCACAGTTCTTTTGTTAATTTTTTCTTTAGATTAGAGCTCTGAGGCATGAACGCCATTCCTGCTGTTATCTTCAACTAAGTAAAATTGGTTAGTATTTCCGTTTTCAACTCCTAAAGATAATGTCCTTGGTAGAAAGAAGGGAGAGGTGAGGCATTTTACAAATATGCGTGTCTTCAAGTAAGAATATTTCCCTTAAAGGATTAACTGTAAAGATTTTTCACTTGGCATGAAGAGATTGTAGGTGGGACTTCAAAGTTAAGGGGAAAAGCTGGTTTATGTAAAATAAGAATCAATTAAAACAGGAACTTTTTTTCTGGTAGAGGTTTTCACTTTCAGAGGTTATAGGGCAGAAAAAAGGGCAGTCAGAGGAGTCAGGCCTCACCAGGTACTAGAATTGCATTTCTATTGTTCCTGTCAAATAATAATAATAATAATATTTGTCCAGAAATTACTATGTGTCAATAACTGTTTTAAGCACTGGGGTAGATACAAGCTAATCAGGTTGTACACAATCCCTGTCCCACATGGGGCTCACAGTCAAAATTCTCATTTTACAGATGAGGTAACTGAGGCACAGAGAAGTTTAGTGACTTGCCGAAGGTCACAAAGCAGACAAGTGGTGGAGCTGGGATTAGAACCAGGTCCTTCTAATTCCAAGGTCCATGCTATATCCACTGGCCCATGGTAATGATGAAATTCTGCTACTTGTGGGCATAAGTGTGTCCTAGAGCATGGGCCTGGGAATCAGAGGATCTGAGTTCTAATCCTGTCTCCACCACTGATCTGCTCTGTGACCTTGGGAAATGACTTAACTTATCTCTGCTTCAGTTTCCTCATCTGTAAAATGGGGGTTAAATCTTACTCTTGCCTACTCAGACTGTGAGTCCCATGTGGGACAGGAACTGTGTCAACCTGATAATATTGTATCCACTCCAGAGCTTATAACAGTGCTGGACACATAATAAGCACCTAAGTACTATTATTATTATTGCTCCATCTTTCTTTTTGTTCTCTCCTCTCCCCTCCTACCTCATGCTGTCACTGTCATTTAGCTTGGAGATATCCACAGAAAGTTAGAGACGGCACCAACAGCCACAACTTCAGAGAGATATTTGGGAATTAGAGCAGAAAAACAAAAAGGGTCTTCCTTGACAGCCAGACAGCTGGAGATGACTTTCAGGTTCTTGTCTACTTAAACACCTCCACCTACACCTTGATACAGATTCTGTCACTAGCAAGTATCTCACCTGCCTGATACCTTCCCAGTACAGAAACAACTACAGTTGGAGGTCAAAGAAAAGTTAAAATTTGACTAAAAAAGTTCATATGAAACTCACAATACTTTCCTTCTGCAAGCTGCTAGTGCTCACTTGCTATCAGATGCATTTCTGCTGTAATTCTAGGGAGAGAAGAGTGTAAAACTCTTGGCAGGTTGAAAGATTTATAAATACTCATGCAAAGCTCTACTGAAATGTAGGATATTCATCAAAAACTGTTTCCCTAAATGGTAAACTAAGGTTTCTTGCTCTTCATTACCTGAAGCTATTTTAATGCTTCTCTATCCTTCCCTTCTGCAGCCCATATTTTTCTTCCAAACACTGCAATTATCACACATGAGTAAAGCAATAAAGATGCACTGCGCTTTCAGCACCTCTTTTTGTGTTATCCTTCATAATAATAATAGTGATGGACAGGCATTTTATTTCTGGAAGCTTAGTCATCATGTAAAACCAAAATGATCAGATTTCAGGGCCAAAAAGAACATTTTGTTGGAAGTAATAGTTATCAATCATTCTTTTATAAAATACAGAAAGTTGTGGCTTTTAGCAAAGAAATACATCAAATGTAGCTCAATATTGATTTTCTAAAATGGTTTAAATCCAAGTAGAACTCTACATAAGATTCTTGATCACATTACATGTATATATTTAAATTGAATTTTATTTTATCATTCATTCAGTTTACTCATTCTTTGTCTGACTTCTCTGCAGAGATTCTAAGTGAAGAATCATAACATATCTGCTCTATGTAAATCATGTAACTTTCCAAGCCATAACTCCTGCCATAACAGCTCATGTAATTTCTGATCTTATCCTTTCACTGATCTTCAGTATTTTGTCAGGAAGCATTAAAAGAGACATTAAGAAGGCAAGCAATTCTTCAGCTAAAGTATTTTTCCCCTGTATTTTAGTTTTATCTTGTAATAGACTATAAGCCCCTTGTGGACAGGGATTGTTTCTACCAACTCTATTTTATAGTACTTTCTGAGTGCTTAGCACTGTGCTCTTTACATAGTAAGCATTCAATAAATATCATTGTTTAAATAAGTGATGTGGGGTTAAACAGATCTGCCACCTGTGGATATCTTTCAATATTCCATTACTATATCACAGTATTTGAGATCAGGTTTCACTATATTCATTCTTTCCCTCTCATCTGTGAATCCTCTTTCAGTTCATCCAACAGTAGCTAATTAGAATCCATGCTATTGTTCACCCTCAAAAATCAATTCATCAATACTTTTAATTGCACTTTCACTATATGCAGAGCACTGTACTTGAGAGAGTGCAATAGAGTTGGTAGACACTATCCCTGCCCTCAAGAAATTTATAGTCTAAAAAGGTATACAGATATGAAAATAAATTAAGGGTAAGGGAAGCAACCAAGTCATGGGTTCTAATCCCTGTTCCACCACTTGTCAGCTATGTGACTTTGGGCAAGTCACTTAACTTCTCTTTGCCTCAGTTACCTCAACTGTAAAATGGGCATTAAGACTGTGAGCCCCATATGGGACATCCTGATCACCTTGTATCCTCCCCAGCGCTTAGAACCGTGCTTTGTACATAGTAAGCACTTAACAAATGCCATTAGTTTGAGTTTTAAGTAAATGGATAAGTACATCAATGCTGTGGTGGAGAGAAGAATAGCTAAATGTTATGGGTGTGACTGTAGGCATGGGTGAGAAAATGGGGGCTAAAAGTTCAGCATTGCCTCAATCCTGATAAGCTGACTGAATTTCAGGACCTAGTTGATAACAGAGAAACTGGATATATATTCTGCAGGAAGGTCCATGTCTCACAGCAATATAGAAGGATGAACCTTACAACAAGGAGTGCAACCTTCAATTTGCTATGGAGCTGGATACCGTTGAGTTGTACAACTCTATCAGTCTGACAAAAGCCATATTGACCTTTCTGATTTTGCTTTTCTTTTTAGTGTGTGTCCACATGGGAACTGTGGTCTTTCAGAAAGAGTGGTCCAGAATTCGGGTTACTTCGATAGTAGAGCTAGCCCTGCCAGTGGCCTGCGCTATCACAGTTTGTTTGGCACTCAGTTTCCTCATCTGTAAAAAGGGAATTCAGGCTGTGAAATTTATGTGGTGCAGGGACTGAGTCTAATCTATCAAGCAATCCATCAATCAGTATTTATTAAGCACTTACTATGTACAGAGCACTAGGCAAGGTATTTAGTGGACTACAAGAGTACAACTCTGCCCTCAATAATTTTATAATATTGCAAGGCAGACAGACACTAAAGTGCATTACAGTTAAAAGGAAACAATAGAGTATCTAGGATGTATACATAAGTGCTCCAAAGAGTTGTTAGTACATAAGTGCTTAGGTGGTGAGAAAGTACTAATATGTCAGTTGGGGGATATAAAATGGGGAGATTAAAAATTAATTAGGGAAGGCCTCCTGGAAGAGATGTGATTTTAAAGGGTTTTCATCTGCTTATTTTTTATCTTCCTCAGAGCTTGGCACCTCGTCAGTACTTAATAAATACAGTAATACTAATTAGAGAGCTATAGCCTAGGAAGCAGAATTCAGTAGAAGGATTTAAGTTCTGTGACATCGATAAGATTCTTAGATGGTACTTAAGGCTTTGAAGGTATCTAGAGAGGTTTTACTTCAAACTTATTGTAAGTTCATAGTGCCAGGCTTACTCATCAAAGCAATTTATAATCATATGTATATTGTCTTACCGTGCCTCAAAAATGCAGACTTCAGCATAATAGCAGTTCCTGAATAATGTCTCTAAGACATTCAATGATGCTCACAGCCTGTTGAATTGATAGTATTTCCTGGGGATATGAACAATATTTTACTCCAATACACCTGTCTCATTTTATTCTCAAAACTTGACAGCATAGATTACATTGAATAAAGCCGGATCTACCACACTGTAATGTGTTTTACTGTTATGTGTTGGGGAAAGGGTCATTAGGATGGCTAAAACTGACTTAAAAACCTGTTTTGTCTTGGAATTGCCTAAGAGATTGGTGAACTCAAGATGGCCAAATTTGCTTAGTACTTGCTAAACCCCAGATTTGTTGATTGTGTCAAATGAAAACAGCTTAGAAGTCTTGATGTTAAGCCATTCACTTACCCTTTATCTATTATTCTGCATTTTACTCTGAAGCCACATTGCAATTCAGGAGGATTTTGTCTTGAAACTTGCCAGCAGAGCAAAACAATGAGAAATTTCAGCAGTTTTCATAATCAAGTTTATCACCTGTCTTCTGAAAATTCTAAGGTATTTCTGCATCATTTTAAAGGTTGATCAGGTTCCATTTCTTGAATATTTCTCCAAGAATGTCATCAAATTCAGGGGTAAAACCTTTGTTCCTGGTTATAACTTTGATAGCAATGTCTTAAAAATTGGAGTTAAGGTCAAACTTGCTTCTCTTGGGTGATTTCCTATGAACAGTGCTTCACATTTCTATGAAATTACTGAGGCATGGAAATATTTTTCAAAACTTTACATGGAAAACATTATAATTCTTTAATAAGAGAAAATAAATGATGAGAGGGTAGATTGTTTATACTTCATGGAACATTACAATTAGTACTAATGGGATGAAATTAAGAAGGGAGATATATAGTATGAATACAGTATTAAGAGAAACTTCTTAAAAATGAAAAATATAGTGCTGGGGAATGGCTCCCACAAAAAATAATCATATATCCCACACACGGATTGTTAGATCTGAACTTTGTCTTTTATGGTTTCTTTTTAAATTCATATGATTTCATTGCTGCTGACCCCTTGTCCATGTATTCCGCCTAGCTTGGAACTCCTTCATCCTGCATATATCACAGTCTACCACTCTCCCCACTTTGAAAGTCTTATTTCAATGCATTAGCATATCCAAAACAGAATTCCTTATCTTCCCACCCATAATTTAGGTGTTAAACTTGAATCATATTTCCCATTCAATCCACATATTCGATCTATCACCAAATTCTGTCAATTCAAACTTCACCACATCATTAAAATCTACCCTTTCTGTTTAATCCAAGCACTAATCCTATCCCTTTCTTGATTACTGCATCAGCCTCCTTGCTGACCTCCCTGCTTCCTGTCTCTCCCCACTTCAATCTGTACTTCACTCTCCTACCCAGATCTTTTTTTCTACAAAACCATTCAGTCTATGTTTCCCCTCTTCTCAAGAAACAGAGTTTGCCAATCCATCATTTTTTCTACAAAACCATTCAGTCTATGTTTCTCCACTTCTCAAGAACCAGAGTTTGTCCATCCACCTCCACATCAAACAGAAACTCCTTAACATTGGCTTTAAGCCCTCAATCACCATGCCCTCCCTCCATCTTACCATTCTGATTTCCTACTACAGTCCAGCTTGAACCCTTCACTCCTCTAATGCCATCCTACATACTGTATCTCAATCTACTCATTCATTCGATCATATTTATTCAGCACTTACTGTGTGAAAAGCATTGTACTTAGTACAATATAATAAAAAATGACACAGCTCCTTTCCAAAATGAGCCTTTCTTTCATGTTGCCTATGCATTTAGATCTTTACTCCTTTAAGTACTTGATATTCACTCCACAGCACTCATGTAAATTGTCACAATTTATTTTACTATCTGCCTCACCCTCTAGGTTGTAAGCTTTTTGTGGGCCGTGTACTTGGCTACCAACTCTGTAAGCATTTAGTATAGTGCTCTGCACACGGAAAGTACTCAATAAATAAGTTGAATGAACTCTGTACTCTCCCAAGTACTTAGTACAGTGCTCTGCACATAGGAAGTGCTCAACTAATACCAGTAACTGACTGATGTTTCCTATGATATCTATCATCAACCCTCCCTACTCCTCACCCCCTAACCTTATTTTTAGATTTTGAGTCCCTGGAGGGTTACAGACTTTGTCTACTTCCCACCTGCATGCTTTCCTCCAGAACTTAGTATAGCTCTCTGCACAGAGTAGGCTCTTAATAAGTAATGTTACCACTACTCCTTACATGAGACTTTGAGGAAATTTAAAGTGATAATTAATGAATCTAGAAGGGCTACTTCTATTTTCCTCTTTCTGAAAGGTATACTGTCTTTCCAAGAGACAGTTAAAAGCATGATGCTGGGTAACTGATGGTTTCTACCCTGGGCCAGCTAAAGGGAGTTTAGTGAATCAGAAGGCACAGGGTGAGACACACAGCTCAGGAATGCAAGTCAACCACAAAAGTGGGGCAGTAACGAGGAACTGGGGCAGCAAACAGGCAAAACATCATGGTTAGTCTCTCTAACAAGGTTAATTCACCTCTAAAGAGAAGCACTTTATGTTCACTGGACTGTGAGACGAGTCATTTTTCAGAAGAGAGAAACTGTTTTCAGTGAGGCCTAATAGGCAATATAATTTAAAATAGTCATAAGAAAAGCATTATTCTCTCTCCCCTTTTATCCTCTGAGATTGAATCATAATACTGAACAAAATGCAAATGAACAATGACACATCAACAAAGTGTTTTCACTTTAATGCTGACCAAACTGGCTATTCCAGAAGTAGGGCTAGAATAAACTTTGCAATACTTTGTGCCAAATATCTTTTTAATTTAACTTTGTCCTGAAGGCTGCAACATGACATTAGATTTTATTGCAATACATTCTCTTCAAGGTCACATAGCACAAATCTTAAATATATGCATAAATATATATATATATCTATGTATCAGAAATACTAATAAGCAGCAGAGCTTAGTAGAAAGAGCACGGGCTTGGCAGTCAGAGGTTGTGAGTTCTAATTCTGGCTCCCCACTTGTCAGCTGTGTGACTTTGGGCAAATCATTGAATTTCTCTGTACCTCAGTTACCTCATCTGTAAAAAATGAGGATTAAGGCTGTGAGCCCCACATTGGGCAACCTGATAACCTTGTATCTACCCCAGCCCTTAGAACAGTGTTTGGCACATAGTAAGCACTTAACAAATACCATGATTTCTAATAAGTAGTAAATAGGACAGAAACTTGAAAGAAACTTTGAAGTGAGCAAGTCACAATTACTAGAAACCCCTAGTTCCTGATTTCCCTTTCAGTTTAGGGATCCACTAAAACTCTTCTCCCAAGTGAAAAGTTGAATTATGTTACATACCAACTCTGATTTAAAAAATAAAAATTTGGAGCAATAACTGCTTTAATCCTTTTTTCATTATGTCACTTTTTTTGCCTCCTAAAAGTAGCCTTGAATTTTATGTGTGTAGTAAGGTTAGAATATCGAAATTTTTACAAATTTTACTATTCCCAAAATAAAGGCCTCCCAAAATAAATTGAAGAAATGTTTTACCAAGATATATTTTTAATCTTTAATATATCTTTTTAATAACTATTTTAATTACTCTTCCTAATTTATCTCATTTAACATGTATCACTCACATATTTATAATTTAAAGTAACCCTGATGTATATGTGAAAATAATATTCCCAGATTGGTGGATAATTTTTAGGCCAAGGGAGAGATAACCTACATAGATTTCATACACATATTTCTCTTCCTCTGTAGCTTGGAGAGCATGAAGGGACAAATTAAAAGGATGCTACTTGAGTATGGCATTGTAGGGGGAAAAGGATGATTTCCAGATATTCTTTCTGTACAACAGATGAGGACTAGGACAATCCTGGACTTCACCTGAGGTCAAAAATGGACTAAGATGGTTCAGCCCAACTCTCAAACCATCCACTCTTGCACACTGGTCCTATTAGTAAACCCATGCTGCTAAGCTAGGGATCAATTTACTGAGTCCTACAGGTTCCTCATGGACAAAGGACACTGCAAGAAATCAGTGGCCAACATGATATGAAAATATCTGGCAGCTGGTTGGTCATGTAGAAAGAGCACAGACTTGAAAGTCAGATGGCCTACATTCCAATCTCATGTCTGCCACTTTGCTGTTGTGTGATCTTGGACAAAGGTCTTAAACATAACAGTGCCTCAGTTTTCTCAGCTGTAAAATATGGTTTGGAATCTCTTCTTCCTCTTACTGAAACTGAGAACCCCAGGAAGAATCGGTACTGCATAGCTATTATAATCTTGTGTCTTTCCCAGGACTTAACATATGCTTGGGATAGAGTAAGCCCTTAACAAATATCACAATTACATATTTTTATTATTACTGAACAGTGTGTGCCCAGGGCAAAGTGATATAGGCTTATGGGGAGAGAAGAAGGTACAAAGGTTGTCTAGTATATATACTCCTGCCTTCAGGACATCTCCACCTGAAACTCAACATGTCCAGGACTGAGCTCCTTATCTTCCCTCCTAAGCCCTGTCCTCTCCCTGACTTTCCCATCACTGTGGATGGCACTACCATCCTTCCTGTCTCACAGGTCCACAACCTAGTGTCATCCTTCACCCCACATATCCAATCCATCACCAAAACCTGCCAGTATCACCAAGGCAACATCACCAAGATCTGCCTTTTCCTCTCTATCCAAACCACTACCACATTACTAAAGTCACTCATCATATCCCAGCTGGATTACTACATCAACATCCTTTCTGATATTGCAACCTCCTGTCTCTCCCCACTTCAGTCTACATTTCATTCTGCTGCCCATATTATCTTTCTACAGAAATGCTCTGAGCATGTCATCCCCTCCTCAAAAAATATCCAGCGGTTGTCTATCAACCTTCATATCAAGCAAAATCCCCTTGCTATTGGCTTCAAAGCACTCCATCACCTTGCCCCCTTCTACATCACTTCCCTTCTCACTTTCTACAGTCCAGCCCACACATTCCACTCCTCTGATGCTAACTTTCTCACTGTGCCTCGTTCTCGCCTGTCCACCGTCGATCCCTGGACCACATCCTACCTCTGGCCTAGAATGCCCTCCCTCCTCACACCTGCCAAACTAGCACATTTCCTCCCTTCAAAGCCCTATTGAAAGCTCACCTCCTCCAGGAGGTCTTCCCAGACTAAGCCCCCCTTTTCCTCTGTTCCCCCTCCCCTCTCCATTGACCCAACACCCTCCCTCTGCTCTAACCCCCATTCCTCAACACCTTTGTATATATGTACATTTTTATCATTCTATTTTTTTTAATGATGTGTATATATCTATACGTCTATTTATATTGATGTTATTGATGCCTGTTTACTTTTTTTAATGTCTGTCTCTCCCCTTCTAGACAATGAGCCTGTTTTAGGGTAGGGATTGTCTCTGTTGCTAAATTGTATTTTTCAAGCACTTAGTACAGTGTTCTGCACATGGTAAGAGCTCATTAAATACGATTGATTGAATGAATGAATGAATGAATGAATGAATAGTAATCTCATTATGGACAGCCAATTCTGTGGTACTGTACTCTCCTAGGTATTTAAAATGGTGCTCTGCACACAGGAAATGATTAATAAATATTATTGATTGATTGATAATCTTATCACTGAGCTATCAAGGACCCTTCCAGAATGGAGCCTGTTCCCTAGAGGCACCTGCCATCTGGGGAAACATTCCAGAGGATATCACAGAACCTGGACAGGTCTCACATTCCATCCAGAGCCTACCAGATGGCAAGGCTGATGGCTGATTGGCTGCCTGGCAGACTGCAATCTGGTCCTGAGTCACAGGTAGGAGCTGGCCTGAGGTTGGATCAAGTCCATTTTTTAAGATACTCAAGTAGAGAACTCTCAAACCAGCTCTAGTAGTAGTAGTAATAGTATTAAGTGCTTAGTGGGTGCAGAGCACTGTACTAACCACTGGGAAAAAATATACAGGGACAGTCCCCACCTCATGAAGCACACAGTCCATCGTTCTTGATCCAGTAACTCCTAGCTCAAGAGTGCAAGCCTCCTCCTGAGCTCTGTGGGAGGGAAACTCAGAGCCAAAACTTCTGTTTTGAAATAATTGATTCCAAGAAGTCTTCAATGCCATCTATTATTTTTCCAGAGCTGCATTCCAAAACATTCGTTTTACCTTCACCTCTGATTCTGATGGAAGAGCCATGCGATATTTGAGCCAGTGTAAAGATGGTAGAAATCAAAAACCACAAAATGTTAGCATACAATGCACAATTTCAGAATCAACAAAGTAAGAGTATTTTAAGAAAACAACAACTTTGCAATAAAATATTTTCCATTAACAGTGCTATAGTTTATGTGGGCATTAATAGTTAATTATGTTTAGTGACAGAAAAGTCTAAATTGTAATGCAGTTTTTATTTTTATAAACCTATGTATGAATATAGACACATTAAAGTTAATTCAGTAATGCATTTTTGTTTGAAAATAGGTTCACTAAGTATGTTTTCATGATATTTCATTAAAAATGCATATTTATTGTGCATTAAGAAGTTTCAGCAAAATGAATGCAATTACTGCCTGTCAGACTTCATGTTACAGATAATGCAAAACAACGTCTAATTCCATGTGTTATTAAATTTATAATCTTTAATCACGAGTTCTTCCTTTGGATTTTTTTTTTAAAGAATCACACTGAGTATAAGCTGTTGATGTCTTAATCAATTGCATTTTTAGCTGACTATGGAATTAACAAAAACTTATCCTGGGTTCTCTTGATGTTGCAAATGAGGTTCAGTCTTTGTGAAAG
This sequence comes from Ornithorhynchus anatinus, assembly GCF_004115215.2. Lineage (NCBI taxonomy): Eukaryota > Metazoa > Chordata > Mammalia > Monotremata > Ornithorhynchidae > Ornithorhynchus > Ornithorhynchus anatinus. The sequence continues at coordinate 27,689,780 of NC_041730.1, forward strand.
TCAGCGCAAGGAAGTTGCAGATTAGAAATAGAGACTAATTCACTTTTCCCCTTTGAGAATCTCAGTCTCTGAGACAAAATGCTCAAGAAGACAACCCCAGTGACATAGTTTATTCCTATGATTTCAAAGCACCACAATAGAGAAACAATTTTAAGAAGGCTTTGTGATTTTTCTGTTATATCTATGTGAGGCATTCTTTTCCACACAAGTATTTGTTCCTCCTCAATGGTATTTATTGAGCATATACTATGTGCATTGCAGAAAGAGGCAATGGTAAACCAATTCCGTATTTTTACCAAGGAAACTCTAAGAATACACTTACCAGAATGATTGCAGATGGAGGTGAGTCATTCTGGGAGAGACGTGTCCATTTCATTGCTATAGGTTGGAGACGTCTCGACAGCATAAGACAACAACAACAACTGTGCATATTATACTGAGCGCTTGGGAGAGGATAATGCAACAGAATTAGCAGATGAACAGACACGTTTCCTGTCAGGCATCTCTGTTTCATCTTTTCCTTTTGCTTATGATGAAATGGAGTAAGAGAGCACCCTGATTTACAGGATGAGACTCATCTTGCTGCTCCAATAGATTTTTATTGGAAATATGATGACTGAAGTAAGCTTGGTTCTAAAGGTTTAAAATGGATAGGACTCTGTTTCAAACTGAGGTACTGTGACCAACTGAGGTATTACTAGAAAGAAATGAATTGCAAAGAAACTAATACATGACATGAAATACCATACCTAGTGGTATTACCATACCATACCATGTCTTTTGCTGCCTATACTTACACCCACCAGAGATTCAACTTTTATGCCACAGCAGCACAAATGCAGCCAGAATTTTCAGGGATTCAGGAGCAGCATTCAAGAACCAAGAAGCAACAAAGCCACAGAGTTGCAGCATTAGCTGGAGAAACTGTAGTTGTAAGGTCCTCATTTTCACTTTCTACTGAAGTCCAGAGAAAAGCTACAAACATCCACGGTGGAACATTAGAGCAAGTGGTACAAGCAGTCATGTTTACTGTTGTTTCATATTTGCTCAAGTCTTGTGGGTATGTGTATCAATATGAGTTTTTGTGCAGTGTGTGTGTATGTGCCTGTCTCCCTTATCTCTGCCTTTCTGTTCCTTTTTCTCTGACTGTTTCTACCAATTCTCTTCTTCTTCCAATTCTCATTCTATATTTTCCCCCCTTTTTCTGACCTCTCAGACACAACTGTGCCTTCGAACTCACTTACTGGAATGCTCTGAGGAAAATCAAATCATAATAAACAGATTAAACTCAAAAAGATTACAGGGATCAAGTGCTTTCTGCTTCTTTCATCCGTGTTTTTCAGGCACTCTTTTGATCTTCCCTTGTTTCTCTTCCTTCTTTCTGGCATTCTAGCTGCTATAGAAAATTTGATTAAATTGATGTCCTTTGTTCACAAATAGATAGGGAAATTTCACCCTGTATTAATATTCCTTTACAGAAAAGTAATGGATTTGGTTAGGAAATTAATTCACCATAAATCTACCTTCCCTGCGATAGAACACAGTGACTCAAAGATAAGGTTTCCCCTGAAACATACAGCCAACGTCACTGGATTCTGCTTTCAGAAAGCACCACCCACACTCTTTTCTGAAATAGAGTGTTGCCCTATAAAGAAACAATGGGTCAGAAAGCAGAAACGGATCCATTTAGACTTTTGCTGAGAGAAATGCATTGCATTTTCATGGAACTGGGATTTCAACTCCCCAACCCTTCCAATAATCTTAAATTTGTATCTTTCTGGAATTAACCAACTCAGAAACCATCTTTTTGCTTTGTAGCACCCACTGAAGCATGCTGGCAGCCTCCGGCCTTATATTTTGTGACCATCTTCTTTCAAGAACCACAGTAAGACCAATTTGATTACGGAAATTAAAAATTAGCACTTTAGTGTCTGTTAATAGTTGCATAAATGACACTGATAAAGACTTTACTATTACTGAATGGGTTATTTTTAAAATATAGAAAGTTCCATTTTTCATTTTATCGGAAAAAAATTTCATCCAGAAAACATTCCATTTCGCTAAAAGAAATCCAAAACTTTAATTCCAGTACATAAAACATTAACTATCAGAGAAAAGAATAGCTTTTAATGTCCTTCGCAGAAAAAGAGTTTTGAAAAGATCAGTTTAAAAATGTGTTTCCCGTTTTAACAACAAAACCATAGGGCGGAGGAAGGACAAGATAAAGTGAACAATTTGTTTGCAAATTGCCCACTAGGGGGCATACTCACTGCACACATTTGCATGCTTCAAAAACGAATAATAATCCTCATCAATTAAGAATCAGGAATATGAGACATAGTGAATTAAACTTTCTGGTGACTTCATTTCTTTGCTCTTTTTTTCAATGATTCGTCTTCACAAAATTCATTTGAGTAAAACTGACCATTCCAAGGGAGTCAGTAATGCAAATGTTTATCTTAAATTTCACTCCTCTTTATGTCATCAAAAATATTCATGGATAATCGAAAGCAAATGATAGAGAACAACCCAGATCCTAAAGCTGTGCTCAAGATTCACTTTCACTGATTGAAATGCATATATGGTTTTGTTTGGTCTTTACAAAAATTCTTCAAATTTAAACTGACCTTTTTTTTGCAACATTCAACCCTTTCAAAATTTGAAATTAGTACTGGTAAATACTGCTGCTACATCAAATTTAAAATTGTCATCCTGATATGATGTATTATCAATGATTAAAATATTTTTAATGATTTTGATTGAATATTTGTTTCACCCATCTTAAGTCCTCTAAATTTAACATCTACTTTAAAATTGTCTTTGCAACTATCAAAAAAAAAAAACCCCTGGAATTCAATACTTTTTCCATTAATAGCTATACACTTACCCTGGAATCAATAGAAGTGATCAATTACAGCATTTTATAGATTAATCATTACCCTAGATGCAATATATGAACATAAAAGGGATATAGAACATTCCTTATGACTACCAAGGAAAATTTGGATTAATCCAGTCATGAAAAAAATACTTGCCAATAATCTCAAGATTTTTTTAAAAAGTGATGAAAAAAGAAAGTTTTCCCCCCCCCCAAAAAAATCAGACCACAAGGGGCATGCTCATTATACACATTTCTACAGAGCAAAAATAATAAAAATACCAAGTAGTGGGGTATGACATATTTGGCTGTTAATTATAGACTTACTAAAGGAGTTAAGTTTCAGTAGTGGACCTTTAAGAACTAAAACTTCCTTAGCCTCTTCTCCTATTTTTCTCTTAGATTCTGTTTGTCTATGAATGCTGCAGTTTCACAGAATCAGGTTCTCAGTGATTCTCAATGAACATATTTTTGCATTTTCAGACCCCAATGATAAGGAGGCCAGTATAAAAAGATCCTTGCAATTTGGTTGCTAAATGGGTATGTTCATAAATATGGTTAAAATCGTATTTTAAGATAAAATACTTCTTTTCTGCCTATTAATTTTTGAGGCATATTTGAAATACAAAATTGCATATGTGGCTCCTTTTCTGCTTCCAAACATGCTCCAAATGCAAAATTTTATAAATGACTCCTTCTCCACTGCCTTCAAGCATGCCCATGTATCCTCTAACCTTATAAAATCCTCCCTGAAACCCATGTCTCCCTCCAGTTATTACCCCATCTTTCACCTACTATTCCCCTTCTAACTCTTTGAGTTAGTTGTCTTCACTTGCTACCTCTACTTCCTTTCCTCCAACTCTCTCCTCAAGCCCTCGTATTCTGGCTTCCACCCCTTTCCCCCCTCCCTTTCACTCCCTTGAAATAGCTATCTCGAAGCTCAGCATTAACCTCTACTCCATTATAACCCTCCTCGACCTTTTTGCTACCTTTGAAACTATGGACCACCCCCTTCTCTGGCTTTGGCTTCACCAATCCTGTCTGTTCCTGATTTTCTTATTTTTCTTCTTCTGTTACATTATTTGTTAAGTGCTTGCTATGTGCCAGGCATTATACTAAGCACTGGAGAGGATACAGGCTAATCAGGTTCGACACAGTCCATATCCATGTGCTCACAGTCATAGCCCCCATTTTACAGATGAGGTAACAGGGGGAACAGATAAGTAAATGACTTGCCCATGATCATAAAGCAGAGAAGTGGCAGAGCTGGGTCTAGAACCTAGGTCCCTTTGCCTTCCAGGCCTATGATCTATCCACTAGGCCATGCACTTCCCAATCTCTCTGATGGTTCTTTTTTATCTCTCTTTCACTGGATCTTGCTCCCATCCACTGCGGCAGTCCTTCAAGATTCAGTTCTGGGTCCCTTTCTGTTCTCCACATACATCCAGTTCCTTGGAAAGTTCCTTCATGCCCATAGCTTCAACTAGCATCATTCTGTGGATGATTCCCAAATCTACCTCTCAGCCACTGATCTCTTCTCTTGTGCAGTCTCACATTTCCTCCTGCCTTCAGGACATCTCTACTTGGATGTCCTCCTTACACCTAAAACTGAACATGTTCCAGACAAAGCTCATCTTCCACCTTTCAGTCAATCAATTGTAGTTGAGTGCTTAATGTGGGCAGAGTATTGTACTGACTTTCCTGTACCTTTAGATACCACCACCATTCTCCCTGTCTTACAAGCCACTAACCTGGCATTATCCTTGACTGGTTCCTTTCATTCAATGAACACATTCAATCTGTCATGAAATCCTACTGGTTTTACCTTATAGAATCTCACTAATCTACCTTTACCTCTCCATGCAAACTGCTACAATACTGATATAAGTCCTTGTATGCAGCTTCGACTACTGCATCCATCATATTATTGATCATTTACTGTCTGCAGAGCACAGTTCTAAGTGATTTGGAGAGTACAATATAACAGTTGGTAGACACATTCCATGCCCACGGAGATCTTAGGTGGGGGAGGGGGAGACAAATATTAAATTATGCATATGTACCTTAAGTGCTTGGGGTGAATAAAGGATGCAAATCTAAGCACAAGGGTGACACAGAAGGGTGTGAGAGGGGAAGGAATGAGGGCTTAGCTGGGGAAGACCTCTTGGAGATGTGATTTCAGTAAGACTTCAGAGGTGGGAAGAATGACCGTTTGATGGATATGAAGCGGGAGAGAGTTCCCGGACAGAGCCAAGATGTAGGTGAAGGGTCAGCAGTGAGATAGACAAGATTGAGGTACAGTGAGTAGATTGGTGTTAGATGGGTGAAGTGAATGTGCTGTGTTGTAGGTAAGATAGCGAGGAGGTAAGAAAGTGAGGTAAAATAGCCAGGAACAGGGTGATTGAGTGCCTTAAAGCCATTGGTAAGGAGTTTCTGTCTGATGCAGAAGACGATGGGCAATCATTGGAGGTTCTTTAGGAGTGGAGAAACATGGACTGAATGTGTTTTTAGAAAAACTCAATCTGGGCAGCAGAGAGAGAAGTATGGACTGGACTGGGGAAAAAAAACAGGAGGTAGGAAGGTCAGCATGGAATAGATAAGGTAGTAGTCAAGGTGGGAAGACTAAGTGCTTGGATCAACATGGTGGAAGTTTGAATGGAAAGGAAAGCACAGATTTTAGCAATGTTGTGAATCTATAGGATTTGGTGACAGATTGATATGTGGGTTGAATGAGAGATTAGTTGAGAATAATGCCGGAGTTATGGGCTTGTGAGACAGGGAGGATAATGATGTTGTCTACCTTAATGGGAAAGTTAAGGGATGGTCAGGGTTTGGGTGGGATGTTGAGAAGTTCTGTTATGACCTCCCTGCTTCCCATCTCTCCCCTCTCTCCCAACCATCAATCAATGATATTTATTGAGAAATTACTATGTGCAGAGCACTGTACTATCATCCTGGGAAAGTATTCATTCAATAGTATTTATTGAGTGCTATGTGCAGAGCACTGTACTAAGTGCTTGGAATGAACAAGTCGGCAACAGATAGAGACAGTCCCTGCCGTTTGAGGGGCTTACAGTCTAATCGATACAATATAACAGAGCTGGTATAGACATGTTCCTTGCCCACAAAAGAAGCACTGTGGCCTAGTGAAAAGAGCACAGGCATGGGATTCAGAAAGATCTGGGTTGTAATTCCTGCTTTCCCACTTATCTGCTGTGTGACCTTGGGAAATGTACTTAACTTCTCTGTGCCTCAGTTACCTCATTTATAAAATGAGGTTTAAGACTGTGAGCCCCATGTGGGACATGGGCTGTTCTCAACCTGATTAGTTTAGGCTTAATCTCCAATTTACAGATGTGGTATCTGAGGCACAGAATTGTTAAGTGACTTGCCTAAAGTCAAGCAGAAAACAAGTAGTGGTGTCAGAATTGGAACCCAGCTCCTTAGGCTCTTCATTAGGCCATGCTGCTTCTCATATGCTTGTGCATTCTTTACTCTCTGCAGTACTTACATGCTCCCAAGTTAGTAGTTTGTTATGCAGTCTTTTACCTGCCCTAAAACCATTATAAATATTTTGTATTCTTACACAGTTACACGAATAAAAATATTGTGAACTGTTTGGAATATATTGTCTGTGGGTATTATGTAGCTATAGTTGTGCTAATAATTACAAAGCTAGTGATACATAATTAGTACTATGTGACTTGCAATGTAATAGTATACCTTTTTTTTTCCTTTATGAAGACTGTTTCAACAGTCCTTTATGGGAGAAGGCTTTATGCTATTAAGGGAAGTCACCTTCAGTACACCCACTGAAAATTCCTATAATCACAATGCATTTCACGACAACTGATTTTCACTGAAGTATAATTAGAAGCAATGACCAGGTGTTAGATAAAATGTGTTCAATCAGAACTGAAACCGGGTATGGCGTAAGATTGAAATATTTTGCTTTCTCAAGTAATTGTTATATCCTGGCTAGACTACTGTGTCAGCCTTCTCTCTGATCTCCCTTCCTCCTCTCTCGCCCCGCTCCAGTCTATTCTTCACTCCGCTGCCCGGCTCATCTTCCTGCAGAAACGATCTGGGATGTCACTCCCCTTCTTAAACACCTCCAGTGGTTGCCTATCAACCTCTGCTCCAAACAAAAACCCCTCTCTCTAGGCTTCAAGGCTCTACATCACCTGGCCCCTTCCTACCTCTCCTCCCTTCTCTCTTTCTACTGCCCACCCTGCATGCTCCGCTCCTCTGCCACCCACCTCCTCACCGTCCCTTGGTCTCGCCTATCCCGCCGTCGACCCCTGGTCCTGGAATGCCCTCCCTCCTCACCTCCGCCAAACTAATTCTCTTCCCCTCTTCAAAACCCTACTTAGAACTCACCTCCTCCAAGAGGCCTTCCCAGACTGAGCTCCCCTTCTCCCTCTACCGCCCCCCCTTCACCTCTCCGCAGCTTAACCCTCTTTTCCCCCCATTTCCCTCTGCTCCTTCCCCTCTACCTTCCCATCCCCTCAGCACTGTACTCGTCTTCTCAACTGTATATATTTTCATTACCCTATTTATTTTGTTAATGAAATGTACATCGCCTTGATTCTATTTAGTTGCCATTGTTTTTACGAGATGTTCTTCCCCTCGACTCTATTTATTGCCATTGTTCTTGTCTGTCTGTCTCCCCTGATTAGACTGTAAGCCCATCTAATGGCAGGGACTGTCTCTATCTGTTGCCGACTTGTTCATTCCAAGCGCTTAGTACAGTGCTCTGCACATAGTAAGCGCTCAATAAATACTATTGAATGAATGAATTCCCACAGTAATTTGAACATCTGATTTTCCCAGTAGCTAAAAAGACTACTGATCGAATACATACCATCTAATCAATGTACTCATTTAACAAAGTTCCAAATTTGGATGAAGTGATTAGACTTCTTTAGGAGAAGAATAAATGTAGGCAGTACCATGGCAATTTTTGTAAACCATAGCTATGATCAATCAAACAACTGTATTTGTTGAACACTTACTATATGCAGAGCTCTGTACTAAGCACTTGGGAGAATACAACTGATTTAGCAATCACTTTCCCCTGCCCAATAGGAAAAATATCTCTACATATGAAAGCTCTTTTGGGCACCAACGACCAGTGGTTGTATTACACTATTCAAAGATGTCAGCACAGTATTCTGCACATAGTAAAAGCCCAATAAATGCCACTGATTCACTGATATATGCTCCCTACCAGATTATCAACTGTTACTTATTCCTAGTCAGAGCTCTCTCTACTTCTTTGAACATTAAGTTCAGTTTGGCTCATTTTGTATAGTTGAACTACATAATATACAAATTTGAAATGATAAAAAGACAATCAGTCTGACTATAATAATAGTAATTATAATGATAATGGTATTTGTATCAAGCACTGTCCTAAGTGCTGGTGTAGATCCAAAAGCAAGACAATCAAGTTGAACACAGTCTGGAGAATCACCTTTCCTCTTGGAGCTTCAGAACAAGGGCCTAGAAAATTCACAGTAAAAAAGAAACTTTCATCAAAAATAATTTAGACAAGAAATTGTCATTTTTCCTACTGATCCAAGATGGAAATTATACAAAAAGCAGCCTGAATAAGCATATATAGTGGAAAAAGTGCAGGTTTTACAGTCAGATCATCTGAGTTCCAATGCCAGCTGGCCATTCACCCGCTTTTTGACTGGGCTAATCATATCACTTCTCCATGCCTCAGTTTCCTCATCTATAAAATGGGGTTTTACATCTGTTCTCCTTCATTATTAGATGACAAGCTATCAGTCAGTCAACTGTATTTACTGAGTGACGACTGTGTGCACAGCACCGTACTAAGGGCTTGGGAGACTACAATATAACAAAAAAACAGACACATTCCCTGCCCACAGTGAGCATATCATCTGGAGGGGGAGACAAACAGTAATATAAATGAATGTTATAAATATGTACATAAGTGTTGGGATGGTGGGACTGAATAAAAGAAGCAAGTCAGAGTGACAGAAAGGGAGTGGGAGAAAAGAAAAGGAGGTCTTAATCAGGGAAGACCTCTTGGAAGAGATGTGACTTCAATAAGGTTTTGAGTGCAGGAAGAATAATTTTCTGTCAGATATGAGAAGGAAGGGAGTTCCAGGCCAGAGGCAGAGTATGAGTGAAAGGTCGGTGGCAAGATAGACGAGATTGATGCCCAGTGAGCTGTGTAGGATAGTGACTGGGTCAACCCAATTATCTTGTATTCACTGCAGGGCTTTGCACATAGGAAACACTTAATATGACAATTATTATTACTAATAATAAAATAAAATATATTTCCTGGAAAACAAGGTCAAGTTCCTAAATGTCTGTTCCATTTATTTTCAAGTGGACATAAGCTATTAAATGTTCCTTTTACATTTTGCATTAATAAATATGAACTTTATAAAGTCTGAGGGGGCAAGAAAACTACCAATCACAGGATAAGCATTTAAAGCTCTTTTTATTGTTTTGCAGCTGGTGCCCTTTGCTGAGGGATATTTCCTATGCTCCTCTGCTGCAAAGGCAGAATAAAAACATTTCATTTTAAGGAAGCAATTAGAAACACATCTGTTGTTTCAAGACTTTCATATTAAAAGCCTGTCCACACTATGTAAATTTAAGAAGTCTTCAGCATGCAGAAAGAAACATATTTAGGTGCCTTTATAGACCAGAATTTAGAGAACGATTTTGACTCATTTTTGGTTTGAAACCTATGGGCACGTATCTTTCAGTCCCCTGACCACAGGAGACACGTTTGCTTTTTAGTAGCTTTCTTGGATTGTACAACTGTAGAAATTTTATAACGTAATACCAACATCATTGTGCACATTGTATATCTAGATAAATCCACATAAGAAGAGGATAGCAGACTTGTTCAGCTATACAGAATGTTGGCCTAACTTTTGAGTCTCATATCTCAACTGTTTTTTTCCCACCCCCACACCACCCCCCGCCCCTTGCCTCATGGCTTTTGGGTTGCCTCAGTCCATTTCTTACATGTTTTTCTACCAATCTCTTCACTGATGTCCTTCCTCATCTTTCCCTCTGATCATAATATCAGCTTCAATCTTCCTTTAGATTTATTATAATACTCTATTATTTGAAATAAAAAATATTAAGATTACAACACAAATAATATGCTAATTATTATGAATCCCTTTATGGATGGAGCCCAGTGCTCTGAACTGGCAATAGGTTTGAAGAAAAAGAAGTCATGTATTAGCCAACACTTGGGAAAACATTCTCACAATCATAGGCCTTCAGTGGCATCACAGAGCTTAAAGCAAGTGTCAAAGTCTGCTATTTAGACTGTTTTCTGTCCAATGCAGTGTCCTAGTGGAAAAATCACAGACCTTCTGACTGTGCCACTCGCATGCTGTTTGACCTTGGGCAAGTCAGTTAACTTCTTCATGCCTCAGTTTCCTCAACTGTAAAAATGGGGGCTCAATTATTGTTCTCCCCTTCTCCCATTTAGACTGAGCCCCTGTGGGACAAGGACTGTGTCCAACCTGCTTAACCTGCATTTACCTCAGTGCTCAGAAAATGCTTTGACACACTGTAAAAGCTTAAACACAATACCAGCCACAACACTAATAATAATAATAATGATAATAATAATGCAGGAGTCTGGTAGTAATCACAGGGAATTGGTTAAGAAAACCCTGAAAGTTGGAAGTGAATATCATCAAGACACAAAGGCAATAGCACTTAAAGTACCAGAACATTTATCTCTTGTGATGGTCCAGGTTTTCTAGAGAGGGTAGAAGCAGGTAGTCATCAGCTAGTAACTGAAGAGGTGGGGCTGTGGCTGCTGGAGTCCAGTAAAACAGCTGACAAGAAATGGGGACAGGGTATGGCCTCAGCTCTATGTATGAACCTAGCCAAATACTGATAGGCAAAACCACCATCACAAAAATCTTCAAATGCTGAAGGATTAAAGTACAATCAACTGATTAATCAATCAATCATATTTATTGAGCACTTACTGTGTACAGAAACGTGTAATAAGCACTTGAGGGAGTACAATATAACAGAGTTGATAGAAATTTTCCCTGATCCCAACAAGCTTGCAATCTTAGAGTTAGAGATAACTGATAATGATAGAGTCTCTAGTTAGAAATAATGAATGATCCTGGAATGGACATTTTGGAACCAAGAACTTACACAAAGGAAATTGATCACAGTCATAGTGGCATGCACAGGGAAACTCAGACTCTCTATTCTTTGCTAAGGTAATTCATTCAGACACAGTTTGATTAAACTGATATGAAGGAGGATTTGTACTGCAGAAAAAATAACTGTCTACTTGTTTTGTTCTGTTGTCTGTCTCCCCCTTCTAGACTGTAAGCCTGTTGTTGGGTAGGGATTGTTTCTATCTGTTGCTGAATTGTACTTTCCAAGCACTTAGTACAGTGCTCTGCACACAGGAAGCGCTCAATCAATACAAGTGAATGAATGAATGAATGAATGAAAGAACTTTTGCTGACAACTTTTACATGACTGAAAAAGTAGTGAGGTTCCATGATGGCTTGACACATTTTTCTCTATGAAACGTTATTCAGGTGAAATCCTTCAAGTTGATATGACAAAGGGGTGGTTTTTAATGGCTACTGATGGATTGACTCAGTTTGTTACTAGGTCACATGAACTTCCTAGCAGGTGGCGGCACTGGGGAAGAGAGAGACAGAACTTTCTGTGATGCTCCATAGGAGGAGGAAGGGACTCATAGGTGGGAAGCGGGCTGGAGACGTGAATGCACGCTTTCTTCCACGACTAAAAAATGTGTTTGGAGAATCTGGAGTCAACCCCTGTGCCTTGGTCAGGGGATACTCAAACTCAGGGCAACTGCAGACAGGACATTCAGATCTTTGAAAGGGTCCATGGGGCCTATCAATCCACTCAATCAATTTCCCAGCACCCTAAGCCATATTATCTCTTCAGCCAACTTGATCCTTTATAAATGTATTTAAAGACTCCTTAGCATTTGTATATATGTGTATGAAATTATTTTAACCACTTTAGTTGTAAAATTTTTTATGTTGTCTCCATCATTAAGCATGTAAGCTATATATGGGCAGAGTGCATCTCACTTCTTTCAGTACTTCTCCATGCATCATTTAGTACAGTCTTCTGCTAATGTTAATAACGATAATAATTATAGTATTTGTTAAGCACTTATTATGTGTCAGGCACTGTACTAAGCACTGGGGTAGATACAAGCAAATCTGGTTGGAATTAGTCCCTGTTCTCATGAGGGTCACAGTCTTGATCCTCATTTTACAGATGAGGGAACTGAAGCACAGAGAATTAATTGACTTGATGAAGGTCACACAGAGACAAGTGGCGGAATTCAGGATTGGAACTCATGACTGCATCCTCTAATGTAGCTTATTTCCACTATAGTTTGTTTCTCTAGCTCATTTTCTGTCTATGGAAGAATTCCATTATTAAAAGCCTTCCCTTATGTGCCTTTTGCCTACAAATTCCACACTTTATTCTTAATAATAATAATAATAATAATAATGTTGGTATTTGTTAAGCGCTTACTATGTGCAGAGCACTGTTCTAAGCGCTGGAGTAGATACAGGGTAATCAGGTTGTCCCACGTGAGGCTCACAGTTAATCCCCATTTTACAGATGAGGTAACTGAGGCATGGAGAAGTTAAGTGACTTGCCCACAGTCACACAGCTGACAAATGGCAGAGCCAGGATTCAAACCCATGACCTCTGACTCCCAAGCCCGGGCTCTTTCCACTGAGCCACACGGCTTCTCTAATGTGAGATCTTTTTGGTCTGGTAATGCATTTCTTTATCCTGACTTAGGGTACACACACACACACACACACACACGCACACTTTAGACCCTGTTTAAATATTTTGTTGATTTGATAACCTCTGAACATTATTGCTTGTAGTGGAGAAAATTAGATTTTTTTTTTTCCATTTCACCTGATTTAATATAACCGTGGCAATGGAGCTCACTAACAACTGTAGATTTGACTTTAGTATTGTTGGTAAATTATACCTTGAAACTGAATAGTCAATTATGTAGAATGGTGATCTTAAAAAGAACCATATTTCAAATCTGTTTAAAAAAACTAAATAAGCTATATTGATAAGATATAGAGCTTTGATTCTTCTACAAGGAAGATTGGGGATCAGTTAAAAACTATTGCTTCAGAATTTTAGATCTCTGTTCTATAAATAATTTTTAGACAAAATTAAGTAAGGATTTGAGAGACAAAGTAAAACAATTAGTAATTATTGGACATTTATTTTTCTGGGTATTTCTAAAAAAATAGTAATTTTCTAGTGAGAGGTTTGGAATTAGTAATCTATCAAACAGTGGCTAGTGAATTTAGTGAAAGCCCACCAAATCCCACCTTGCTCTCATCCTGTCACTCTACTGTTTAGGGCACATGGGAAAACGGTGGGAGAAGCCTTCACTGTTTATGTTCAAAGAGTGTGTTGTTAAAGGAGAAAATTATAACTGTTTTGTAGTTCTTTAATGAAGAAGCTAGAAGCTGGAACTGTGTCTAAAGTGACTGGGTAAAGGATTTATATCCAGAAAGATCACATATGAAGTGTTTATAATTATTTTCTTTTGAAATATTTTCCTCTACCTTTCCCAATTCCTTAGAAACATGGATTGTCAACATTTTCCAAGATTTACACTTTTAAATCTCTTCTTTAATAGAAGCAGTGTTTCCTAGAAGGATCTGGGTTCTAATCCCAGCTCCACCACTTGTCTGCTGTTTGACCTTGGGCAAGTCACTTCATTTGTCTGTGTCAGTTAGTTCATCTATAAAATGGTGATTAAGACTGTGAGCTCCATGTGGACAGGGACTGTGTCCAACCCAATTTGCTTGTATTCATCCCAGCACTTAGTATGGTGCCTGGCACATAGTAAGTGTTTAACAAATACCACAATTATTGTAATCATTATTATACATATATTATAATTACATATGTGTGAGAAGAATAGGCAGATTTTATTACTTACACTAGTCAAAAGTGTTCAAATTAACTTAAACTTTCCAAAAATATTCAATATTCACCCTTGGGATAAAACCAAACTTGAAAATGTCTACATTTTTCATAAAGTTATTAGCAATTTAGAAATGGGGGTTATATTAAGATGCCTTTGAAATCTCAACTGGGGGAATAGTTATCACAAAGCCTGTAATATTTTTATATGCATACTATATCAAGCACTTCAACACCACAGTACTGCTCTTAGAAATTCTACCTAATAATTCAATAAAGGAAATGAAATTTAAATTTGGATGATGGAAATTTGCAAAGCATGATCATAATCTCCCACTCCTTGGAATCCAAAGATCCACAAACTAACCCTTAGTATAATGGTAACAAGTTAATTTCCATTTCTGTTTTATAAAAAACCCTAAGGTAGTGTTTTCTACTTCCCTGTAAACTCTTTTGCTCTGTTAGATGAAGTTGTTCCTTGTTTAGATACACAAAGAATAAATTACAGGGAAGCAAGAAGAAAAGTTGACAGAGATTAAGGGAGGGAAGATATTTATATGAAATAGGTGACATCTATATCCCCAAGAGCTAAGATAGTAGGACAGGTTACTGGAGAAGCAGTGGGCCTCGTAAAAAGGGCATGGGCCTGGAAGTCAGAAGACCTTGGGTCTGATTCGAGCTCCAATCACTTCTATGTTGTATTACCTTGGGCAAGTCACTTTACTTCTCTGTATCTCAGTTTCTTATCTGTAAAATGGAAATTAAATCTTCCTTCCTCTGACTTAGACTCTAAATTCCATGTGGAACAGAGACTGTATCCAATCTGATTATTTTATATCTACCCGAGGTTTTTGTACAGTGCTAGCACATAGTAAGTGCTTAACAAGTACTATTAAAAAAATTACAAAAGTCAGGGCCATGCCAGCTAAGCTGTGGCAAACCTATTTCTACAAAATCCAGAAAAACAGAAAGCACATGAAAGCATTTGATGATTTAAGCTCTCCTCACCACACAGTTAAAAGGGAGCACAATCTCCCTTCACACAATTCCAACCCCTTCCTCCCCAACACACACTTATGACTCACTGATCTTTCTCTCGGTGGTCACACCAGAAGGAAGGGCAAGCAGGAGTTAATCAACAATACATTTCCCAACTCCCACTGTCTTGCCAAATGCTGTCGCCTCATCTCCGCACCATAGCCACACCATGGATACATCTCTCCCAGAATGCTCCACCTTCATCTACAATTATTCTGGTAGAGTATCCACAGTTTTCTTGGTAAAAATACAGAAGTGGTTTACCATTGTCTCCTTCTGCACAGTAAACTTGAATCTCCACCCTTGATCTTCTCCCATGCCGCTGTCCAGCACAGGCGAGTTTTGACTGGTAACAGATTGCCTTCTACTCGCTAGTTACTGCCCAAGCTAGGAATGGAATGAATATGTTTCAGCTTGACTCTCCTTCTTGTAGTCAAGACTGGTAGAGTTCTGGAAACTCTCCAGGTGTGACCCTGAGAGGGGCCCAGCTCCACTACCCTAGTGCAAAAGAAGAAAACTATGGGAAGCCAAGTCCTTTTCTTAGTTACTGTGTTTCAGGAGAGAACAGCTGGTGGGGGAAGCTGACTCATTATTAGTACATTTGAGTTAATGCCTGGCTGCATCAAGGAATATAAGAAAGTGATACAAGGAAGCTAGTCTCTCAAAAGCACTCAGTTGGTCCCATAACAAGGGGAAGATAGATTCCAGATAAGCAGACCATCAAAACGCTGAAAATGTAGGCTTCTCAATATCAACTAGAGCAGCATAGCAACATATAAGATAATTCAATACTAATTTAATAGGTAGAATTCTACCTTCTGAATCTTCAGAAGCAGCATGGCCTAGTGGAAAGAGCACAGACTTGAGAGTTGGAGAATGTGGGTTCTAATCCCTACTCTGCCACATGACCTTTGGCAAATCACTTCACTTCTCTATGCCTCAAATACCTCATCTGTAAAGTGGGAGTTAAGACTGTGAACCCCATGTGGGACAAGGACTCTGTCTCACCTGAATATCTTATACGTACTTCAGTGCTTCAAATGGTGCAGGTAGTAGCACATAAAAACTGCCATTATTATTATTCATTTCTGGGGTAGGCAGGCTCTCCAAAAAGACACCGATTCTTCCCAGATAGATATTATCCAGCATTGGAGACATAGTCTAGCATTAATCAGGACTGCTAAATATGGGTGCAACTCTCAGCATTTTTTTTAGGTAAATTAGACCATTGCTGGGGATTCTCTAAAGACATTACCGAAGACTCTAAAACTTTCAAAATTAAATGTTTTCAGCAGAGCCTTGGCCAAAGGTTGTGATGTAGCTCCTAGCACTTTCTGCTATAGCATGCTCTGGTTAAGAAGAATGAAAATTTAAAGCCCAACTTGTCAGTTTTAATCTGGAAGAATCCTTGCCTTGTAGGTGCTTTAAAATGTGTGGGTAAGAGGCCAGGTGGTATAGGTGAGGTCTCTATTGCAGGAACATAAAAATTCATGAGTAAAAAATCTTCAGATTCTCAACAGTATTCCTGGCAAATCATTAGGTGCCATGAGGTCAATATGAATATTCATCAATTTGTGTATGATCCGTTACTAAACCCGCTTCTGTTTTATTTCAAATTTTCTTGATGTTACTTACTTTCTTCCATATTTGAGTCTCATTTTCTCCCTAGAGTTCTCCTGATAGCCAGTCACAATTTCAAATTTTGTAAACTAGGCAGCAGTAACCAACCCCTGTCTTTTTTTTCTAGGTATGTTAAGCCTTCTGGAAAATTCCACACACAATGTTTCTACAGTGATGAAGACCATTACTTTATTTTCTTTATCTCCAAGAGAAAAACCTTTCCTCAGAGAGGAAATAATAAAACATGCTGTTTCCTTCAACCAGTTACAACAACTGAATCCTAGTATGTTAACTATCAAGCCAATCATTGCTTGTATCCACAGAGAACACAATCAATATGCATTTTTACCTCCAGAAATCCTTAAGACCATTTTGTATTTCAAATAATTTATAAGAAATAAAAATAAATTTTTTGCTGGAGTTTACACATTCACAAGCTACAAATAGATCCTGTGTGTCACTCATTTGGTTCCTTTATAGTCTAGAAAAGTGAGGGGAATGGGTAATCAAGCCTTAATGGACAGAAGAATGTAAAATCACCATTTTGATTTCAATAGTAGGCATTTTGGGAGTTTTACTACTTTCACTATTCTGGTCTCTGCAAATTATTTTATGAGAGGCCTTTCAAGGATGTCTCAAAAATTGAAACTGTTGGGTTTAATTAATAAAAGTAACACATCAAAAAAAAGAGAGAAATCTGTGGATACTGTAGTGAAAAACAGAGTAAAACACATATTAATCAATCGATGGTATTTACTGAGCTCTTACTATGCATAGAGCACTCTTCTAAGAGCTTGGGAGAGTACAACAGAATTAAGGAATTTGAAATGCACATATTCAAGGGCCTCACATATCAAAGCTTACAAAGGTTCTTTGTAGGACTTTGCTTTCCATTCTATAAATCACTCGTATTTACTGAGTCTTTACTGCGTGCAGGGCAGTACACTAAGCGCTTGAGAGAGTACAATAAAGCAGTGTTAGTAGGCACATTCTCTTCTCACAGTTAGTTACAGGGGGAGATAGACATTAATATAAATGAATAAATTTCAGATATGAACATAAATTTTCTAGGGCAGAGGAAGGGGTGAATAGAGAATGTAACTCCAAGTGCAAGGGTGACACAGAAAGAAGTGGGAGAAGAGAAAGTGAGGCCTTAATCAAGGAAGGTCTTTTGGAGAGGTTGTGCTTTTAATAAGGTTTTGCAATTGGGGAGAATGAACACCTGTTGGATATGAAGAGAGATGGTCTTCTAGGCCAGAGGCAGAATGTGGGTAAGAGGTCAGTGATGAGATAGACAAGATTTGAGATGCAGCAAACAGGTTGACATTGAAGGAGTGAAGTGTGCTGGCTGGGTTATAATAGGAAATCAAGGATGTAAGGTAGGAAGGGGTGCGACAATTGAGTGCTTTAAAGTCAGTGGTAAGGAGTTTCTGTTGGATGTAGAAATGTATGGGCAATCACTGGAGGTTCTTGAAGTGTGGAGAAACATAGGCTGAATGGTTCTGTAGAAAAATAATCCAGGTAAGAGAGTGAAGAATGGACTAGAGTGGGGACAGAAAGGAGGCAGGGGGTTCACCCAGGAGGCTGATGCAGTGATCAAGGTGGGATAGGATAAATGCTTGGATTAATATAGTAGCAGTTTGGAGGGTGAGGAAAGGGTGGATTTTAGCAATTTTGTGAAAGTTTAACTGACAGGATTTGGTACCAGATTGAATATATGGGTTGAATGAGAAAGATGGGTTGAGGATAGCACGAGGATTAAGGGTTTAAGTGAAAGGGAGGATGGTGGTGCTCTCTACAGTGGTAGAAAAGTCAGGGGAAGGATGGATTTTGGTAGGAAGGTAAAGAGTTTTGTTTAGAGCCTGCAACTCTGGCAATTTTTGTTGTGATTTTTAAATGACTGAATGACAAATTTCAGAAGAAATTATGTGTAAATATCCAAGCCCACCTGAGGTCGGGGGAACTTTTCATTGGTGTGTTTTCAGATTGAACATGACTGCATTTGCTTTTTCTTTCTTTTAATTTGGTGGGTAATGAGATATTTATCAAGGAAATAGGTAACAATGAAGAAAACAAAATAGAGTCACATTTTGTCTGACTTGGGCAGCAGATATACAGACAGGTGGAAGAGGGAGAAACCTTCTAGACCACATTTGATTTACCATATCAATATTATTTCTTCATGATGCAAATCATTTTAAGATGTGGCATCAATTGTTATATACTTAATTCTTCAGAAGTTTCCTTTAGTTTTCAAATGGATTCTTGGTTATAAAAGGAAAAACACTGCCGTAACTCTGAATTCATAGAACATTAGTAATTCACTAGAGTCTAGCATGCCAAGAGTTTCTTTTGTCAATTTGTCTAAGGAATGACTGATGCCTTCAGATTTATGCATTCTCATCAATTAAAATATTTCTTTAAGATTAAGATCCAAACTCAAAACTCAGAAATCCTTAAATTTATTCTAAATCCTCCAATTTTATATATGCCCTCAGTGCATCAATATCCTGGTATATAATAATTATTTCATGTCTCTTAAGGAGTTAGTTTAGCACTGACAGTTCCATTTTGAGATTCATTGTGCAATAATTCTCTCTTCAGATCAGTTGTTTCCTCTATTGGCCTAATGCACCTCTGCCACTTTAACGAGAAAACTGATGCTTTCAAGCTTTGCCAGAGTACTATGTTTTAATGAAATCTGGGCTTAATAAAAATGCCGCTTTCATCCAATCTCTGGATTTTCAATTTTTAGGTCTCAGCTATCTCAGAATTGCCAAGGAATTTCCCAGTATCTATAGTACATTTTTTTTTCCTAAAGAAAATATCTTCTTCCAAGTAAAACAGGAGAAAACACATGTAAGTCATGAACAACAAGATCAGAGATAGAATCTGTATGTATTTTTATTTTCTTGTTTGTACAGCTACTGAATTGTCTTGCCAGTAAGTTTATTTATAGTGATTTGGGAGGCAGTAAAAATGGCAGGACTAGCATCTCCTCCTACTGAAGCATATGTTTCTCTATTATTCCACAGCCAAAGTATCTACCGCCAAACCAGCTATCATCAGTCTGTGCCAGGGACCCAATTCCTTCCAATTTCGATTTCAGAACCAGGAGTCAAATGGATCCTCCATGGAGATGTGCTACAAGCTGCAAAAATGTAGCATTGGTAGAAATGGTCTAAGCCAGTCTCAAAGCTCAAGTTAATGTATTTCTGTGTTAAAAACATTTGTTTTTCCTGTTTTCATTACAGATGTCAGATTTAGAAATATTCTGAAACACATAATGTATGTATTAAATCTGAAGAGTAACTCATATCCAAAGAACAAGTATAGATCACAAATTGGCTAGATTAACTTCCTGCAAGCAGTAAAGACACATTCCAAATGAATCCCAAATCCAGAATGAAATCCAATTTAAATCTTAACATAGTTTAGGTGGGAATTAAATAGGTCTCAGAGGTTACTCAGAAATATTTGCTTCAAAAAGGTATTTTCCGTACTTATTATCTAAACCACTATTTATAATAATAAAAAAATCCAAGAAGTGGGGAGCTTTTCCTTAGCTTCTATTAGTCACTTTTCTTATTCATTTACATTGTGGGTAAAATTATGGGACGTCATTTAGCATCAGCACATATTTTTTAGAATATTTGGATTGATTAATATCAGACTGATGGCAGAATTTACTAATGATAATAGCAGAAATGCAGCCTTAATCTTTTGACCTGTGTTAGAATAATGATGCAAATATTATGAACACATGACAAAGCTTTGGTAACCCTCCAATTAAATCATTTTTTGCTTTAGTTGATATTTCACTCTACAATAAGACAAATTATGCTCACACATTCAAAAACTCACTGAACTAAATTAAAACCTCATCTCTTTTTTCCAGAATAATCTTCCAAAATAATAGTATTTGTGAGGAAGATATACTCATCAGTTTCAAACCAGTTCTCCTTACAAGTCTTAAGAACCTTCAGAATACATAGAAAGGAAAAGATTACTTGGAGAGCAATTTTTATGCTGCAAGCATAAAGATGGTGAAATCAAGTAAGAGCAACTTCTATTCATATAGCAATGTTCTTCCTAAAATACTATAAACATTTCATATATTATCAAATATTTCTTCACAAAGAATGCATTCAATTTTAAATAATACTCATTTAGCAGTTTGAGAGTGAAACTATTTTTACAGGTAGTAGAACTGAGGCTCGGAGTTAAATTCAGGCTTCCGCGGGGAATGATGAAAATAGATCCTTCTACAAGTCTCCATGCACTACCCATGAATTGTCCTTTTTTCCACTTTTTCTGCAATGCAAATGAGGTTGGTAATCACAGAAATGTAAGTTAGGAGGAATTCTCATGATAGACTGCTAATGTATTAATCCATTTTCTTGTCTTTCAGAGAATTACACACCAAACATCTTGGTTATATCCTAGGAAACGAAAAGGAACAGATGGAATAACTACTGGCCCAGTGGCCCTCCTGTGTCGCCTGAATGATTGGCCAGTTATGCACACATTCTTTGGGCTTGCAGAGGACTGTTCAGGCCCAAATTTAAATAGAGCACCTGAGTTGTCATTGAGGATGAAGGTAGGTTTTCTCACAAATAGCAAATTGGTTTAAAGATAAGATGAGGAGAAACAGACACCCAATTTTCTGGAGGGAAATGTATAGTGAGATAACCCAGAAAATATTAATAAAATTTAATTTAATATTTTCACAAGTTATCTGGGAGAAAATAAGTACAAAATTGAAAGTCCCCAACAATATTCCCTTCGTACCCCTAATGAGATGTACTGATGGTTAAAAAATAGAAAGATCTCACCCATTTTAATATGAAAATCATTAGGTAAATGCATGGAAAAATAATCTACGTTACGTGACCTGATCTTCCTCGTGCTTATAATGTGTAGTAAGCACTTTACAAATTCCAAAACAACAACACAGATTATCCAGAAAATGGGCTCAGTTATTTCTAATTAAGGAGGGGATGTCAGGGCTCTTTTTGAATGTTTCGTAATTTAATGGGAGGCTGTAGTCCAAAATGTCACCAAAATCTGGATATCATCAGGAAATATAGTGAAAAACAGAAAACATTATTTTGCCATTTTTATAAACTGGATTTATAATCATGACACAACATGGCCTAGTGAATAGAGTTTGGGCCTGGGAGTCAGAAGGACACAGGTTCTAATCCCAATTCTGCCACTTGTCTGCTTTGTGACCTTGGACCAGTCATATAATGTCTCTGTGCCTCTGTGATATGTTTGCCATATAACTGAAATATCTGGTAGAAACATCTAAATTTATACCTACATAGTTATCAATAAAGGAAAGCAAAATACATCAAAGAAGTAGCAGCTTTTTTTTAATTATTCCACAAGAAGTTGTATGCACTTGCATTCTAAAACTAAGATGACACTGTACTGAAGTTATGAAGTCAATGAATCAGTGATTGAACTAAGAACTTGATAATAATTTATCACTAGTAAGCCCCACAAAAAAGAGTTTTTTCTCCTTTAAGTAGACATCAGATTATAATCAGCTGCAAAATAATTATCTGGAGCATACATTTCCTGTCATCTGGTTCCATCTGCCGTCTCTTAGCTAAAATCATAGCACTTAGTTGTTCATCAAGCAAAGAGAATGATCTAAATTTGTAAGCAAGTACTGGAATGATAAGTACTTTAGAAGTGTTAAAATATAATCTATAGTGACTAGTTCTTCCCCTCTAGACTTTAAGTTCCTTGTGGGCAGGGAATAAGTCTACTAACTGTCCTATTGTAGTTTCCCAAGCACTCAGCACACTTTTCTGCACACAATAAGTGCTTCACAAATACCACTTGTTAAATAGCCCTTATTGATAGATAATTCATCTGGAACCAAGGTGCAACTATCCTCATTTCTGTTAAGGTTTAAAAATACAGATATGGGAGAAAATGTCACTAACTGAGTAAAAGCTATACTTTTTTTATTTTCAATTTTGCAGAAGGGCAGAAAGAATCACCCATTTCATTTGGTGTTTTCTGTGACATTTACTGGCATCCAAAGATAGTCTCTGTTTCTTCCTTGGGAAAATAGCGTGAGTTGCATGCTTGTGAAAACAAAGTCAGTTAGAACTTTTCTTCTTGGGGTGCCAATTCTCTACTTTCATTAATTTGATTCTAACACATAATCAGCAACACTAACACTAACAAAAAAGTCAAACTTAGAGAAAGGATTTACCAAGAGACTTAAAAAGCAAAAAAGAGAAGTGAATTAAACAGAGACTTTTAAAAGGTAATAATTTCTGCCAGTATTTCTGAAAATAATTTTTTACAAATGAAAATCAATCATATTTATTGAGAGATTACTGTGTGCACAGCATTGTACTAACTGCTTGGGAGAGTACAACACGACAATATAACTGACACATTCCTTGCCACAAGGAATTACAATAAAGATGTATAGAGGGGGATGTAGACATTCATACAAATAAATGAATTATGGATATGTACATAAGTGCTGTGGGACTGGGGTGGTGGCATATAAAAGGAGAAAGTCAATTTAGTTCACTTAAGTATGAAAATTTAGGGTTTTTTTATTTGAATTAACAAGTTACCTCATAATGAGAACAGCTATTTGGCTTTATAGACAAAATTTATATTAGTGGTATCTTGAATATGCTCTAGGAATAACAACATCATTTCTACGTCAAAGTGAGCATTGGTGGGGCCGAGGGTCTCAGTGCTGGAGCTGCAGGTGGGGTTTGCATCATCTTAATAATAATCATCATCATTATGGTATTGGCAAGTGCTTACTATGTTCCGAACAGTGTTCTAAGCACTGCGGTAGGTACAAGGTAATCAGGTTGTCCCATGTGGGGCTCACAGTCTTAATCTCTTTTTTGCAGATGAGGTTATTGAAACACAGAGAAGTTCAGTGACTTGCCCAAGGTCACAGAGCAGACAAGTGGCAGAGCCAGGATAAGTTTGGGGGGCAGGGGGTGGGGAGGGCTCGTCATAGGGCAGAGCAGGTTAATTGGAACAGAAATCAGGAAAGACTGGCACAGAGCATGACTAACCTGAATTTTGAATAGCAGATAAAGAGCAAATGAAAAAGGCAATGATGATCTAATGAGTGGAATGAAAATCTGAGGGGGTCCTCAAGTCCGATCCAGGGACCCCGGCCTTTACAAAGGGCGTTGGGTCAGTTCTCAGTGAGTCTGGTGGTGAAATCAGTCATTCAATCAATCATTGGTATTAAATGAGCACTTACTTTGTACAGAGCACTGTACTAAGGTCTTGGGAGAGTTCATTACAGCAGAATTAGCAGAAATTTCTCCTGAGGACTGCTGGCTGAGCAGAAGGAAGGAGCCACCCACAAAAATGGAACCCCCATCATCATCGC
Source organism: Ornithorhynchus anatinus (assembly GCF_004115215.2). Taxonomy (NCBI): domain Eukaryota; kingdom Metazoa; phylum Chordata; class Mammalia; order Monotremata; family Ornithorhynchidae; genus Ornithorhynchus; species Ornithorhynchus anatinus. The sequence goes on from NC_041730.1 coordinate 27,713,725, forward strand.
CAGCAGGGAGCTGAGCACACAGAAAGTGATATTCACCCTACAAGTTTGAAGAAGACCCTGCTAATGGTGAAATCTTCCTCTGTTTGCGTGTGTGACTCAGAAGGCCGATGATGCCAAAAGACTGCCCTTTATCACAAGGGCTTAATGTTTTCTCTTTTGCCCCCTTGTCTCTTGTTAGCTGAGACACTTTGGCTCAAAAGCAGCCAGTCCATTTTCGATGTCACGTGCCAACTGTGTAACAAATACTGCAGTAAGTGCTAGGGACATACTCCTAGAAGTCAAAGGCTCCACTCCCGTCTCCCTTCCTGTGCTCCTCTTCTGCCCCCAACGTAAGATTTGGTCCTCTCTGCCTGGACTGAGGTAGGTGGGTCCCAGCTTCCAGACCAGGGGCCCTGGAGCAGATGGGGTGAATTCTCAGAATTGGCATAGGGATGTACCCCAGAAGGGAATAGGAGGGATGAGTTCTTGGAATGGGGGTAGGCAGCATTGCTTAGTGGATAGAGCATGATCCCGGGAGTCAGAAGGATCTGGGTTTTCATCCCAGTTTTTCCCTAAGTCTGCAGCCTGACCTTGGGAAAGTCATTTAACCTTTCTGGGCCTCAGTTCCCTCACCTGTAAAATGGGGATTAAAAGTGTGAGCCCCATGTGGGAGAGAGACTGGGTCCAACCTGATTAACTTGTCTTAGCACTTAGAATAGTGTTTGGCACATAGTAAGCACTTTAACAAGTACCATTATTATTATTATTACCTAATAGACAGAAAACATTGCCAGCGTTTCCATCCCTTCCTTATCCTATAAGTGTTGCTATGCTGCATGGTCACAGCACAGTCACCAATAACCAGACAGGTTGGAAAGACAGACGGAGTTCAAACCTGAGCACTGGTCAAGCAGGATGTACACAGGCAGAAGAAAGAGATAAAGAGAGAAACAGAAACACAGAGAGTGAAATACATTCAATGAAAATAATTTGGTTTGTTTAAAATATGTACAAGCAATGAAAGGTAAAATATTCCCATCATATGCCAGGACTCTTCTTCACAGTTGATCTCACATTACTTTGTGAATTTTTCACTTTTCTTTGCAGAGACAAAATACCTGAGAATGAGGAATTCTCATCTCAAATTCTCATAGGAAAGAATGTCCCAAAGAACAAAGACTTAGGTCTGGGAAATGGGATTCCCAAAATTCTACCTAGGTGATCTGCACATATAATTTAGTCTCTCTATTTGACATTTCTATGGTCTCTAGTCTAGTCTGAGACTTGAGTAATATACCTTTTTATCATAGTAATCTTCCTGTGAAATTGTTAAATTATAAGGAATAATACATACTTCACAGTACAACTGGGCAATGTTCATTGAAAATGTGGTCATAGTGGTCATGAATGTAGGCATCATGGATTTTTGGGGGTGGGGCACAGTTTACTGTTTTAATTGGAAATGTTCTAGATTATCTGAAAAATGATATAAAATGTTTTTACTTGCTATATACATTTTAAACTAAACAAAATTACTAAACTAGTATGATTCAAAGCATAACATTTAAAAATTAAGTAAATTATGTCTTGACAGGACAAAGAAGAAGTAGAAGCTTGTTCTGCTCACTGGGTTGTGATTTCTTTTTCAATTTTTGTGAAGAACGCTTCATTTTAGGTTGAAGACTTATTATTCAGGCACCTGGAACAGACCTATTTATGAACTTGTGTGCCCACCTTTGAACTTGTCTTCATTAGTATCTTCAGCAATCATATTTATGCATCTATCCATTGTTTTTTTAAAATTGACAAGACTTTGAAATTTTAGCTAAGGGTGAAGAAATCATAATTTTGTCTTCTGATTTTGGCATTTTGGAGTACTGCAATGGGGAGTCACAATTCATGAACTTCTTATTGGATGAAAATTTGTTTGAATAATAACAACAATAATGATAACAAACACAACAATAACAGTAGGGTATTAACTTGCTTACTGTGCATCAAGCACTGTTCTAAATGCTGGGGGAAATACAAGCTAATCAGGTTGGACAATCCCCGTCTCACATGGGACTCAAAGTCTGGTACTGAATCCTCATTTTACAGTGGAAGGAACTGAAGCACATGAACTAAGGCACAGAGAAGTTAAGTGACTTGCCCAGGGTCCCATAGCAGACAAGTGGTGGAGGCAGGTTTAGAACCCAGGTCTTCTGCTTCCTAGGTCTATCATCTTTCCAGTAGGCTACATCCAACTAACATTTTCACATCCACATTATCCATTTCTAAATTAAGCTGCCTCTGCAGTTCTACACTTCTATTTAATCATATTTCTTAAGCACTTGCAATGTGTCAAGCACTGTTCTATGTGCTGGCATCCTTGGGGTAGTTCTATCGTGTGGGGATTTTAACTTGAGGCTTGTAGGCATTATGAAGAAATGGCTATCCAATACAAATTGTGGAGAATAATGCTAGTGTTAAAAAGTATTACTCTTTCCATAGCCTGATTAAGACTCTAAATCAATCATTTTTTTGAGCACTTACTGTGCACCAAGTACTGTACTAGGCACTTGGGAGAGTACAAAATAACAGAGTTGGTAGACATGAATGCAATAGCATGAATGATTCAGAAATCTGTTTTATAGCTAAACTGAAAAAGAGCATCTCAAATTCAAAATGTTTTCTGATTATGACATTGGTTCAGTGCCTTCTCAGAGAATTGCAGAAGACTTGGAATATTCCTGGCAATCCTGTCATGCAGACATGGCTTCTAAAATATGATGGGGGTAGTATGTTGAGCTATTAGTGTTATGAAATTACTACTAAAGGCATTACTCATAGCGAGAGGTTTTTGCAGAGCTATTTTTTTACCAACCAAATGGCTTCACTATTTGAATGGTAATGATATTAATCTAAAGCTTAAATGTGTAGTCATAATCAAGATTTAGGAGAGAGTACCATTACAAATGGAAAAATCAATATTGTACCACAAGAAAACACCCCTCCTTTATTTTCTTTGAAATATAGCATCATAGACCCAAAGACTTTCCAGCATTTAGAACATTCAGCAACTTTTATATAGTTTGGATGACTGTTTTACACTCACTGGTGACCTTTTCCAGGCAGTGCTGCCATCTGTGATAAAAAGCAATTCTATTTAGGACTTTAGGACTATTTTGTGGTCAATATAGTAATGTTAGATGCCAGAAAAACAAACCCAGAGGAGCAGAAGAAACAGATATTCTGACATACTCCCCGTAGCCCTAAATGTCACTAACACCCAAATGAGTCAGTGTTAACCTGAGTAATTGCATTTGCTCTATAGAGAAGATCGGAGAGTAGGGCAAGAGGAAAAGAATATTATTGTGCACATTCTATTGTAGACCAGACAAAAGGCCTTGGAGTCAAAGTACCTAGGTTCTAATCTGGACTGCCCCACTTATTTGCTGTGTGATCTAGAGGAAGTCACTTAACTTCTCTGTGTCTCATTCTCCACATATCAAAATAGGTATTCAAAAACTGTTCTCCTTGTCCCTTAGAATGTGAGCCCCATGTGGAACAGGATCAGTTTCTGACCTGATTATCTTGCATTCCCCAGGGATTAGTACAGTGCTTGGCACACAGTAAATGGTTAACAAAGACCACAGGTATAACTATTATTACTGCTTATGTTATTTTTAAAAAAAAGCTTTCGGAAGTGAAAGGAAGAATATGACAGAGGAGAGGAAGAGAAAGAATTGTATGTCATGGCAATCAATTACATTAAGAAAAATTTCCACAAATAACCTGAATTTATTTAGGTTAGTGAAAACGAGGGAGGTAATTGTAGCACGTGAACACAGATGGATTTAACTGATTGTAAGTGTAACATAATGACTGAGAAGGAACCATTAAAATCTATTTATTTCTACTCACTGATGAGCCCTTAAATAATCATTTCTTGAAGCACAGAAAATATAATTGCAACAGTAATATGTTATTTAAAATGTCTTCTCTTAAATTTCACCTATTCACATTTCATGGATTCAAAAAAAATATCTAGGAACCTGGTCAAAAAAATTAAAAATTAAAATAATACGAACACTTTGATGAAATGATTTATTCAATTGATTAGGAGATGAGAAATAAAAGGTGGGAAGTAAATTAGAACATATAAGCATAGTGCAAAAGACCCTTGAAATTGAAAAACAACACACATAAAATGAAACTATTCATAAATATAGGACTCTTGGATGCTGAGATTCCCTAAGATTTAAACAAGTATTATCAGACTGCCAAAAAGAAGTTTAGCTTTTAGAGTCAATTCTAGTATTACTTTTAGTACAAGAACAATTTCCTAAATCATATCTCATAGCACACTTGATTTCTTTGAGAACAGCTTTATTATTTTTTTCCTCCCATTTCGTTTTAAAAATCGACTGTGATTGAGAAAGCCAGTTAAGCTGATCTGAATGCCTATTTTCCGCCACCTTACTTTGGATCCAGTTTAAAAACCATTACTTAAAGCAACCAGGAAATATGGTTACATTAAAACCTCTAAGAGATGTTTTAGGACTGAAATTTCTGAACTGACTAAAAGTTGCATAATATACAATTACCTAAGTGTGACAGTCATTGGCTGTTCAAAAAACTAGGACTTCTGTGTAGGTACCACTTGGAGTGGGAAAGCAAAGAGAAAGAAGGTAATGTAGGGAACAGTCTTCTTGAGATGAACTGTTGACATTTACAAGATGGGAAGACCTAGTAAGAGCAATTTTCCTGATTTCCTTCCTTCTGTCTATGTCCTTGCTTCTGTCTAAATCCTAGTAGAATTTCACCTGAAACTAGAGGGAATAGGTTGACCACATTTGCCCATAAGCTGCCATTTTTTAGAATGCTTTTACTGCAAGAAGGTTCTGACATTAATTTAGTAAGATTCGGGAAATAAGAATAAGATGTTTAGAGTTGGATTAGGTGAAAAAATGGGAAAAAACAAGGAATGGAAGCAGCATGATCTAGTGGATAGAGCACTGGCCTGGGAGTCAGAAAGGTCTGGGTTCTAATCCTGATGCTACCACTAGTCTGCTGTATGATCTCAGGTAAATTTCTTAACCTCTCTGTGCCTCAGTTACCTTATCTGTAAAATGGGGATAAAGACTATGAGCTCCATGTAAGACATGCACTGTAACCATTTGGATTATCTTGTAGCTACCTCAGCACTGATTTCAGTGCCTGGCACATAGTAAGCACTTAACAATACTATAAAAAAGTCTCAAAACATTACCATCTGCAAAAGCACCACTGTAAACTTTGTTTAACTCATCAAATAACTGAAGGAAACACTATTCAGCCTGGGTTTTTTAGTGTTCATTGATAATTGACCTACCTCTTCCTCATAACATACTGGGTAGGTCAGGAATTGGAATTTTTCATTGTACCAATATGAATTAAGCATTTCATTATTAAGCTAGGGATAGTTTGTCATTTCCAAAGAATACTGCATCAAGAATATTCTTCTAAAAATAATAGTGCAGAAGTAACCACCACATACAGTGTTTTCAATTTTACTAGTTAGCAGCCAAACACATATATCATTGGCCCCAGTAATACAATAATACATTATTTTCTCCACTGAATCCTTTTGATATATTTATAAAGCATCACAGTTATGGAATGTGAACTATTTGAACAGATAGTATCAGCTTCAGATTTCCCTCAGCAGCTGAAATTAATGTTTAATTTACAAGAGGGGAAGAATGATGACAAACACAATATTCTACTGACACCCAACTCCTTTTAATATTAAATGGCTGGGTTCTGCCAAACTGTAAAGAATGCAGTTCTAGAAGACTGGCTAAATTGAAATGATGGTTACAGGAATATAGATAATCCTGTACTTTTAAGAACTGTCTTGCACCAGACCAAATGACACCCTTCAATACGGATTTTGAAAAATCTGAAATCTATATGAGGTTCCACTGACATTAGCCCTTGACATTTAGAAAGCACTAAAGACTGAAACTGCACTGCCTTAGTCATGGAATGAATGATAACAACTTTAAACTGAATTTTCAGTGTGAGAAGTTGTAATTGCACTTCAGGAACTAAAAGCCAAACACAGGAGTTTATAACCAGAGGGGATACTTTATCCAGAATCTGACTTATAAAATGGTCACCTCTGTTCTAATCAATCATTTTAGTCATTAAGCATGGATACAAAAACTACAAAATTGTCACCCTTGTTCTAATACATTCTTCTAGTCTTAGGCATGGATAAATGTATACAAGTGGCCTCTCTACTCCTTAACATCCTGCCCATTTCCTAAACTCACAGTTTTGGGATTATACATGACATCTTTCTCATTCGACCCCACATATTCCATCTGTCAACAAATACTGTCAGTTCTACCTACACAACATCTCTAGAATCATCCCTTCCTCTTCATCCAAACTGTTACTTTGCTCGACAACATTATTAGCCTTGTCTCTGACCTCCCTGCCTCCAGTCTCTCCCTGTTTTAATCTATGTTTTACTCTGCTACCTGGATGATTTTTTTCTAAAAACGATTTCAGTCCATATCTTCCCACTCCTCAAAAATATCCAAGGGTTGAGCATCAATCTCTGCATCCAACAGAAACTCCTTATCATCAGCTTTAAGGTATTCCATCAGCTCTCCCTCTCCTACATTCCCTCGCTCATCTCTCCCTTCATAACTGAGACGCCACACTCCCCATCTTCAGAGCCTTATTAAAAGTGTATCTCCATTAAAAACCCTTCTCTGACTAACCTTGTATCCCCCATTTTATAAACCCCAATTCTGTTTTGCCTAGGCACTTGGATATGCACCCCTTAAACACTGGTATTCACCTCACTCCCAACCCCACAGCACTTCCGCACATATTCTTATTCCTTGCTGCACCCCTTATCTGTAATTACTTTTGATATCTATCTTTCCCAATAGATTGAAATAAGCTTTTTGTGGGCAAGGATCATATCTGTCAACTCAGTTATATTGTAGTCTCCCAATAAATCAATGGTACTCATTGAGTGCTTATTATGTGCAGATAAGCACATAAGGGAAAAGCAGTGTGTGGCCTAGAGGATAGAGCACAGGCCCGGTAGTCAAAAAGACCTGAGTTCTAGTCAAAAGGACCTGAGTTCTAATCTGGATCCAATGCTTGTCTGCTTCATGACCGTGGGCAAGTCACTTAGCTTCTCAGTTCCTCAGTTACCTCATCTATAAAATGGGGTCAAGATTGTGAGCCCCATGTGTTGTGACTGTATCCAACCTAATTACCTTATATCTACCCCCACACTTAGTACAGTGCCTAGCACATAGTAAACACTTAACAAATACTATAATTATTACAGCATTCTGCTAAAAACTTGGGAGAGTACAATACAACAGTTAGTAGACATGTTCCTGGCCCACAGTGAATTTATAGTCCCAGCACTTGGTTTATTGCTTTGTATATAGTAAGTACATAATAAATAGCATTTACTGAGGGAACACTTGTGAACCAGCCCCTGATATCTCTTTCAGCATTTAAATTTCTACTAGCCATTTGTTGTCTGTTTTGTTTGTAAAGCACATGGAGATAATTGGAATGCAAATAAAATATCTAAAGTCATCAATATGAGCTTAGTAATTAGGGCAAAATAGAACAGTTATTACTTTGATTTCACGTTATGTCATTGACCCAACATGCATTACCATATTGCAAATTCCTTTTTGGTAGAAACAAATATCCAGGGACATGTTCAAGATTATTATAGTTGCATGCTGAACTAATCACTTTATAAATATTGTAGCAAATGCAGTATATTTCCTAACATATAAGGTGAGACATAATATCCCTACTACAGAATCATTAAATCAGAGAACTAAAGGGGATTTGTGCCCCCAGACAGGTGACTGCTTAAACGATCAACTTTTACAAGACTTCTAGGGATTACTCAGTGCACTATTCCAACCTTACGATGGAATGGCTTTGTCTGTTTCCTCCCACTCCTCCCCTGCAATTTGACAAATTGTGTGCAAGGAGGAGTCTGAGCTAGGAAGCTGGGTTGCACTATGTTCATTCTTCATTCAATCATAATTATAAAGCACTTACTGTGTGCAGAACACTGTACTAAGCTCTTGGGAGAGTACAATACAACAGTTGATAGACACACATTCCTTGCCCACAAGGAGGGTGTCCACCCAGATCCATGCCATAACAATCCCTACTCCTAAAGTGTTCCTACCCCTTTTCCCCATTCCCTGCTCTCCCTAACAGACATCTGGTATGTATAGAAGTTTCCCAGAGCAGAGCAGGCAGCCTAGTGTTGCCCAGGATCAAAGTAAGTGACCTAGATAAACTAGCAGGGGTCCCAGAGACTGTCCCCTACTTTGACAGGAGGGCAAGGCAATGGATGGCATCACTTTGCTTTGCATGATAAAACAAGGTCAATACTAGGGATAGCACTATGGGTCCTACCCTCAGAGCGCAAGATCCCTTCTTCCAATCTAGAGAGTGTAACATGCCAGTTGTTGTAAAGGCCTTTAGCTTATTGTGAAAAATAATGCTACATCACTACAGTACCATTTTTTCCAATGTCACAAAAGAAATGCTAGGTCTATTGTTTTTATACTTTGCCTAAATCTGCTTTGGTCCGAGAATGTGACCAAAACTACATAGAGGTTGTAATAGCCCAGATGCTATTGTTGATGGTACCTAATGTTCATTCAGTAGTATTTATTGAGCATTTACTATGTGCAGAGCACTGTACTAAGTGTTTGGAATATACAATTTGGCAACAGATAGAGACAATCCCTGCCCAATGACAGGCTGACAGTCTAATCAATAATAATGATGATGATGGTATTTAAGTGCTTACTATATGCTTACTTCTAAGTGCTGGGGTAGATACAGGGTAATCAGGTGGTTCTACATAGGGGCTCACACTTTTAATCCCCATTTTACAGATGAGGTAACTGAGGCACAGAGAAGTTAAGTGACTTGCCCATCGTCACACAGAAGACAAGGGGCAGAGCCGGGAGTAGAACCCACATCCTCTGACTCTCAAGCCCGTGCTCTTTCCACTGAGCAGCACTTTCTTAAGCTGAAGAACATCATTTAAAAACTTTTATGTCCTCATTTGCATTGTATTTTACTAAGGTCTAAAGATATCTAAAAAAGAATCTATGGCTTTATGGAAAGTGCCGCTGCTATTTGGCAAATTCCTAAGAGACTGGTTCATTCAGTAGTATATATTGAGCGCTTACTATGTGCAGAGCACTGTACTAAGCGCTTGGAATACACAATTCGGCAACAGATAATCCCTGCCCAATGACAGGCTTACAGTCTAAGATTGGTGGCCACAGGGTCAGCGTACTGTTCCAACAGTGCTTCCCCAGTTCCTTTAAAGGTCACTGAGCCTGTACTAGTGGAGAGGGGATGTAACAGGGAAAGCAACAGGGTCAGGCTTCAATTATTCCACCCACAATTATTTAGTAGGTAGGGTTTGCTAAATCAGCTCAGTGTTTGAATGGATTACACTTCCTTGGGAAATTGAAGGAAATTGTGAAGAGTTTGTAGAACATATTCAGTCTAATTGTGCTAAACCAGATGTCTAGAACTCTTTAGAAATGAATTCTGGATAACCCATAATGGACTTTAGAAGCAGCATAGCCAAATGGGTAGAGCATTTCATTCATTCATTCAATAGTCTTTAATGAGCACTTACTATGTGCAGAGCACTGTACTAAGCACTTGGAATGAAAAAGTCGGCAACAGATAGAGATAGTTCCTGCCATTAGATGGGCTTACAGTCTAATCGGGGGAGACAGGCAGACAAGAACAGTGGCAGTAAATAGAGTCAAGCGGAAGAACATCTCATAAAAACAGTGGTAACTAAATAGAATCAGGGTGATGTACATCTCATTAAACAAAATAAACAAAATAAATAGGGTGATAAAGATATATACAGTCGAGCGGATGAGTACAGTGCTGAGGGGGTGGGATGGGAGAGGGGGAGGAGGAGAGGGAAAGGGGGGAGAAGAGGGTTTACCTGCGGAGAGGTGATGGGGGGGTAGAGGGAGCAGAGGGAAAAAGGGAGGAGCTCAGTCTGGGAAGGTCTCTTGGAGGAGGTGAGTTTTAAGTAGGGATTTGAAGAGGGGGAGAGAATTAGATTGTCTGAGGTGAGGAGGGAGGGCATTCCAGGACCGCAGGAGGACGTGGTCCTGGGGTCGACGGCGGGATAGGCAAGACCGAGGGACGGTGAGGAGGTGGGCGGCAGAGGAGCGGAGCGTGCAGGGTGGGCAGTAGAAAGAGAGAAGGGAGGAGAGGTAGGAGGAAGGGACAAGGTGATGGAGAGCCTTGAAGCCTAGAGTGAGGAGTTTTTGTTTGGAGCGGAGGTTGATAGGCAACCACTGGAGGTGTTTAAGAAGGGGAGTGACATGCCCAGATCGTTTCTGCAGGAAGATGAGCCGAGCAGCGGAGTGAAGAATAGACTGGAGTGGGGCGAGAAAGGAGGAAGGGAGATCAGAGAGAAGGCTGACACAGTAGTCTAGCCGGGATATAACAACAGCCTGTAGCAGTAAGGTAGCCTTTTGGGTGGAGAGGAAAGGGCGGATCTTGGCGATATTGTAAAGGTGAAACCGGCAGGTCTTGGTAATGGATAGGATGTGTGGGGTGAACGAGAGAGACGAGTCAAAGATGACACTGAGATTGCGGACCTGAGAGACGGGAAGGATGGTCATATCATCCATGGTGATAGGGAAGTCTGGGAGAGGACCGGACTTGGGAGGGAAGATGAGGAGCTCAGTTTTGCTCATGTTGAGTTTTAGGTGGCGGGCCGACATCCAGGTGGATACATCCTGGAGGCATGGACCTGGGTTCTAATCTTGCCTCCACCACTTGCCTGCTGTGTAATCTTGGGCAAGTAATTTAACTTTTATGTGCTTCACAAGGAGTTCACAATCTAAGGGGGTAGGGAATGCAGGTGTTCAATGCCAATTTTCTACATGAGAAAACTGGGGGACAGAGAAGTTACGTGACATGCCTAAATTCACATAACCGGGATGTGAAACCCAGGTTTCCTGACTCCCAACTCTGTGCTCTATCTACTAAGCCTTTCTGTTTCTCAAGACAAGGACAAGGCAAATGACAAGAGACTAGGACAAGACAAAGCTCTTGTTAATGTGATAACTACATTGATAAAATGACTTGAAATGGATTAAAGCACAATCTTTACTCAGATTGTTTAAACGAAAGTTGGCTCCACTATTAACCCAAACCTAGGCAGGGATTTTTTATTTCAGTGATAACAGGAGGACTGTTAGGAGAGTGGACAGGTAAGGACTCATAAATGCCAGATTGATCATTGTAAAAATGAAATAAAGATGACTAATGCACACATGAAACTTCAGAGGAGGGGAAGTGGGACTTTACATATGTATATCTGGTCTGGTTTGGGCACCAAACCTTAGACTGTGAGACGCATGTGGAACAGTGACTGGATCTGATATGGTCATCTTTTATCCACCCTAGTTCTTATTAAGGAGCTTGGCACTTAATAAGTGTTTAACAAATAGCACAATTATCATCATCATTATTACTGTTATCATTATCATTAGTAATAACGTCACAAGGGGAGGCACTTAGGGTGAGTCAAGAAGCTAACTATGACAATTGTTACTTACTCTCCTTGAAATGACTGTTTTACTCACCCAGGTGAGATAACTGGACCTACTTCAGACATCTACAACAATTCCATTTTCACTTAGCTGTCACAGTTGAAATGAAAATTCATTCATTCAATAGTATTTATTGAGCACTTACTACGTGCAGAGCACTGTACTAAGCGCTTGGAATGTACAATTCGGCAACAGATAGAGACAATAAGACAAGAGAAAATGACAGTACGGGGTAACAAACAATGGGATCCATCAGTGCAATCAATCGGTAACAGTGGTGCTTGACAAATTATACCTTAGTTAAGTAAACCTGAGAGGAAAATCTATTAAAATAGGATAACCACACAGTTTGCATATCATCCCCTTAGACTGTAAGCTCATTATAGTCTGGGAAAGTGTATGATAATTCTGTGGTATTATACTCTCCCAAGCACTTAGTACAGTGCTCTGAAGATAGTAAGTGCTCAATAAATACCACTGATTGACTGCTAATATTAGCTAGACAAGGTAGACAGAAAAAAATTCAGTGATGCAAAATCTAAAATGAAGTGCCAAATCCATGATAGCAACCTGTGACAACTGGAAGACTAACCAGTATTTGAGCAACAATTCAGAATGAAGTGAATCTCTTCTCACAGAAGTTTCAAAAAGATTCCACTTCTAAAAAGCAAAGCATTGCAAGGCTAAAACACAATTATTCAACAAGGAAAAATCTTTTCATGTGCTAAAGGTGGAATAGATTGATTGTTAGAAGCAGGTTCATTTCATCAGCGGCACTCACACAAAGGGTTAAACTGTCAGTACCATAATTCTCACAACCAAGACACAGTATAAAAAGGTAAGCTATAACAACTTAAAAGTGACATTATTTCTAACATTCAAAAACATATAAAGTTAAAATTTGTTTATCCCCGAAGAAATGTAATTCTTGTGACATTTCAAGTTGTTTTGGGGTGAGTTTCTGTTGTGCCTTGGGACTTCATTACTGTCAGTATGCACTAACATAACGTGTGAACAAACCATTCGGTAAAAATAGCTGTTCTTACAGTTGACTACCCACTGCTGTCAATGATACTTCTTTTACTTAATAGTATTTTGTTAACTTTATTCATCTTTCAGTAGATCTCCCAGCATAATGTTTGGGTTGAAATTCAATTCTTTGGAAGTGTAACTCTAGCAATATAAAATAAAAACAGTGAGAAAAAAATTAAGGACAATTAGAGGAAAATATTCAAACAACATGAACATTTCCTCATTTGGGAAAAGTGGTAAATACTTTTTATTAACCATAAATGGTCAGCCAAAAGATCAGAAGTGCAGTTCCATGACCATCAGATAGGTTTTTGGACTGCTTTGGTGATGGTAGAGAAAGTAGGTAGAAGTCTTGCAAAAATTTCCCTGTTCTTGTTTTCCTCCCAAACCACCATTTTTGTCTGTTCGCTCTTCAATGGCTTCTTCCCCATTGCTTTCAAACATGCCTAAATGGTATTTGGTAAGTACCTACTATGTGCTGGTTACGCTACTAAGCACTGGGGTGGAAACAAACATATCGTGTTGACAAAGTCCGAGTCCCATATGGGACTCACAGTCTCAATCCCCATTTTACAGATGAGGTAACTGAGTCACAGAGAAAAGAAGTGACATGCCTAAGGCCACACAGCAGACAAGTCACAGAGCTGGGATTAGAACCCAGGACCTTCTCACTCCCAGGCCTGTGCCGTATCCACTACTCCATACTGCTTCCCCTATGTCTCTCCTATCTTTAAAAAACCTCCTTTTTTGATACCACAGCTCCCTCCAGTTATCACCCCATCTCCCTCCTACTACTCCTCTCCAAAATCCTTGAGTGAGTTGTCTACACCCACTGTCTCAACTTCCTCTCCTCCAATTCTCTCCTTGCCCCCATCCAATCTAACTTCCTTCCCCTTCACTACACAGAAACCACCCTCACAAAAGGCACAAATGATCTTCTTGCCAAATCCAAAGACCTCTACTCCATCTTAAGTCCTGGTTGTCTCACAGATGCCTTTGATGCTGTCAACCAACCCCTCCTCCTGGAAACATTATCCAACCTTGACTTCAGTGACACTGTCTTCTTGTTCTCTTCCTATCTCTGACCACTCATTCTCAGTCTCTTTTGCAGGCTCCTTCTATGGCTCCCACCCCTTAAATGACCCTCAAGGGACAGTTCCAGATCCCCTCCAATTTTCCATCTATACCCAATCCCTTGGAGAATTCATACACTCATGTGGCTTCGACTACCACCTTTACATGGATGATTCCCAAATCTACATCTCCAGCTGATCACTTCCCATCTAAGTAACTTCACATTTCCTCCTGCCTTTAAAACATCTCTACTTGGATGTTCTGCTGTCACCTCAAATCTAACATGTCCAAAACAGAATTCCTTACCTTCCCACCCAAACCCTGTCCTTCCCCTGACTTTCCCATCTCTGTAGACAACACCACCATCCTTCCTGCCTCATATACCTATAACCTTGGCATTATCCTTGACTCCTCTCTCTCATTCAGCACACATACTCAACCTATCACTAAATCCTGTTGGTTCCACCTCTACAACATCACTACAATCCCACATTTCCTCTCCATCCAAATTGCTACCACATCAATCCAAACATGTATTCTGTCCCACCTTGATTACTGTATCAGCCTCCTTCCTCATCTCCCAGCCCCAGTCCAATCCATACTTCACTCCTCTGCCCAGATCATTTTTCTACAAAAATGTTGTCACTGTTTCCCCTCAAGAACTTCCAGTGTTTGCCCATCCACCCCCACAACAAAAAGAAACTTCTTACCATAGGCTTTAAGCACTCAATTACTTTGCCTCCTTCTACATCACCTCGCTTCTCTCCTACTAAAACCCAGCCCACACACTTTCCTCTCTAATGCCAATCTTCTCACTGTACCTCCATCTCATCTTTCTCAATGCTAACCTCTCTCCCAAATCATGCCTCTGGTCTGGAATGCTCTTCCTTTTCGTATCCGACAATTATTCTACTCTCTTTCAGAGCCTAATTGAAGGCACATCTCCTTCAAGAGGACTTCCCTAAGTCCTCTTTTCCTTTTTTTCTACTCCCTTCTGGGTTACCCTGACTTGCTCCTCTCTACCATTCCCAGAGCACTTATGTACATGCCAGTAATTTATTTCTAATAATGTCTGTCTCTCCCTCTAGACTGTAAGCTTATTGTGGACAGGGAATGTGTCTGCTATATTGTTATATCGTACTCTCCCAAATGCTTAGTATAGTGCTCTGCACACAGTAAGTGCTCAGTAAATGTGATTGATTGATGGATCAATTGATTATCTCCTAACTAAGAAGACTTGGACAAGGATTTAAAAGGGGTTAATACATCATAGAAGCAATCCGGGGAAAATGATATTCAAGGTTCAGCCAAAGAGGAGATAAATCAGCAATTTAAAATCCATGAATTTTAGGAAAGTACATCTTAGCAGGCTCAGTTTACTGATAAGAAGGACTCAAGGGAAAGAAAGTGTAAAGGGCAAAGCAGTTCAAGAAAGCTGGCTGTCCCTTAGTTGGGCAAATCAGAGCAGCATATTGAATGGATGAGAAAAGTAACTGGATGTCAAGTTGGCACAGTGCAGAATGTTACAGAGACCCAAAGGTCCAATAGCAGAACTGCAAGTGAAAAATTAAGCCAAATTCTGAAGAACAATCTAAAGAAATAACACAACTGTGAACAAACAAGATAGAAAAGCTAAAGCTGGAAAGCGTGAGATATGAAAGGTAAAATAAAATCACTATAGCAAACAAAAGGATCAAAGACAATGCCCCTGATAAGAAATGAGAAGAAAAACTATGAAATTATGGGATTCCAAATGATATTTAGCATAAAATTGTTGTGGAATGCCATTTCTGGTGAGAGACGCTTTTGGGAATGAATCTCTTTATCAGAGCACCTTTCATTTGATTACACATGCCCCTGCAATAAAAGTTAATTATAAGAGTTGATATAAATATGTTGATAAAAATTAAAATGAAAAAATAATAAAAATTAATATATGAACTTTGTTGGAGAGGAAATGAACAGTGATGCAGGTCCTAATCCAAGACATAATGATTAAGAACAATCTAAAATATGTGTGATTAACATGGGATATTGTTTGAAAAGGCAAAGAGGGGAAGTAGTGGAGCTATTAGGCCTAAAATAAACTAACAGCAATTTATCAGTCTCCTTGGGAAAACTGTATCTGAGTGATCTATTCAGTCTTTAGTGTGTTTTACACTGTGGATTTTGTGAGGATTTATTAATTTTCATTACAGCATATGTTTTTCAGTTCTAGAAGGACACATGTATTTCATTTCTAGAAGGAATCTAGGAGGAGTAATGATTGCTATACAACGCAATCCTACATTTTTATTGGCTTTTGCCTGATTGTTCTCACTTAGTGGATAGACTTGGGCAAGTCACTTACCTTCCCTGTGCCTTAGATTCCTCATCTGTAAAATGGGGGATAGATACTCCCCCATTAGAGAAGCAGCATGGCTCAGTGGAAAGAGCATGGGCTTTGGAGTCAGAGGTCATGGGTTCGAATCCTGGCTCGGCCACTTGTCAGCTGTGTGACTTTGGGCAAGTCACAACTTCTCGGTGCCTCAGTTACTTCATCTGTAAAATGGGGATTTAGACTGTGAGCCCCACGTGGAACAACCTTATTCCCTTGTGTCTACCCCAGCGCTTAGAACAGTGCTTGGCACATAGTAAGCGCTTAACAAATACCAACATTATTATTACTCATTCTCCTTCCTACTTAAACCTTGATTCCCATTTGAGATAGAATCTAGGTCTGATCTGATTGAATTGCATCTTCAGCAGTTCTGACCACAGTGCTTGGCCTGTAATAAGTGTTTAATGAATATATTATTATTCAATCAATCAATACATATTGAGTGCATACTATGTGCAGAGCACTGTACTAAGGGCTTCAGAAAGTACAAAGTAAGAGTTGGTAAACATACTCCTTGACCACAATGAATCTATAATATTTATTGAAAACTTTACAGTGTGCAGACCACTGTACTAAGCACTTGGGAAACTGAAATATAGCAATATAACAGGATTGGTAGACACATTCTCTATTATTACCTCCATTGGTTCTCTGGCATTATTGGGCATTTGACCAGATAAAGGGATTATGAAACTCCTATTAGAATTTAATCCCAAAAGATTCTCATCTGAGAGTTTGCTTAACAAAGGTTTCCGAAACACAGACACTATGCTCTTTATATTTCCACTTTCAAACCTGAAAGTTATCCTAGGTTAAACCTGAGGTATTTTTCTCCTCAACAGTTTCCTCTGGCTTTAATAGCTATAATATACAATTAAACCTTAATAAAGCCTGCATAACTTCCATTATGCCTAGTTAAATAAGTGATTGGAGAGAAAAAAAGTTTCAACAAGTCTAATTAACATAGGGGTAGGGCTCTCTCTCTATCTTCTCTCAGTTGTTTTCTAACGCATGCCAAAGGGCCTAAATCACTCCATAGGAGGTCTATATGCGTGCTTTCAAATGAGGGCCACTGAGGAAAACTCACTGCAATCAATCAGTAGTATGTATTGTGCCCTTACTGGCACACAAAATGCACAAACAATGGCACACATGCACTTATTATGTGTCAGGCACTGTACTAGGCACTGGGGAAGACACAATATAATCAGGTCCCACATGGGGCTCTCAGTCTGAGTAGGAGGGAGAACAACAATTGAATATCCATTTTGCAGATGAGGGAACTGAAGCCCTGAGAAGTTCAGTGATTTGCTCAAGGGCACACAGTAAATAAGTAATAATAATGTTGGTATTTGTTAAGCACTTACTATGTGCAGAGCACTGTTCTAAGTGCTGGGGTAGCTACAGGGTCATCAGATTGTCCCACGTGAGGCTCACAGTCTTAATCCCCATTTTACAGATGAGGTAACTGAGGCACAGAGAAGTTAAGTGATTTGCCCACAGTCAACCAGCTGACAAGTGGCAGATCATAATCAGAACCCAGGTCCTTTGATTTCCAGGGCAATGCTCTTCCCACTAAGCCATGCTGCTTCTTATAAGAAAATGGTCAAAACCCTATGTCAATGCTCTATGCCTACTAATTCTATCATTTCACTCTCCCAAGTGCTAGTAGAGTGCTCTGTGGCCGGTAAGGGCACAAAACATACCACTGACTGATTGCAGTGAATTTTCCTCAATGGCCCTCATTTGAAAGCACATCTGTAGACCTCCTATGGGGTAATTTATAACCTTTGGCATGCTTTAGAAAGCAAGGGAGAGGGGAGAGAGAGAGAGAGAGAGAGAGCGCTACCACTAGAATATTAATTAGTCTTGTTGAAACAGGTTGGTTTTTTTCATCTCAGATTCTCTCCTCAAAAGTGGAGAAGTCCCACTCCCTTCTGAGTCACCCTAGAACTTGGATTTGCATCCTTTTTTCACCTTCCCTCACCCCTACAGCACTTCTGTACAGAGCCATAATTAATTTATACGGATGACTGTCTCCCATTATAACTGTAAGCTTGTTGAGGGCAGGGACATGCCTACTGACTGTCTACCAACTCTGTTATACTGTACTTTCCCAAGTAAGCACTAATACATATGACTGATTAATTACAATTTCCCTCACAAGAACATATTTTCTGCAAGAACTCTAAGCTGTTCTAGTAGCATAATACTACTTTGGGTGAATTAAAGCTGAAAATGTTTTGTTTGACTCACAATTGATTTAAAAAGTTATAAACTGAGAAAGTTAATTAATTACAATATGGTAATTTTAGATTTGGCTTGAAAATATTTTGGGGTTGAAGAGCTCTAGAAATTTTTTCTTGGCTTGAGGCATAAGGAGAAATATAAATTTGGCATTGAAGTTGGAGGAAATAGGAAAGTGGAAGTGAAATTGAACAGAAAGTGTGCCAAAAGATCTTTAGTTTTAGAACTAAAAACAAATTGAAAGAGACCGTATTAAAGGTGTAAAAATATAATAAATGGAGAAGACATTGGAAGTGCTGAAAAATGACTTGGCTTTCATTATCCAGGTAATAAAAGGAAAAGAGTAGCTATTATTTGCAAATTTTCAGAACTAAAAGTCACTGGGGTGTTGCCATGTAATTAGTTCGAGTATGTATCTTTACCTGATTTTTCCACATAATTTGCTAATGCAAAATCTGTCCAATGGCTGTAGCTATTAAGAAAGCATCAGGTACCTCTCCAAAAGTAAAAGGATTCAGCTAGGGCTAGTAGATAAAATCTCTCCTCTGAATCAACGTCTTATTGTGGCAGGAGATTTTACGTGTGCTGATGAAGTTTAGAACTATGCCATATAGGATTACCCATAATGGAAAGGTCCAAGGTGAAGCAACAAAGTTGATTCACTTATGCTGGGCACCAGTGACATGGGAAAGAGTCAAGTTGGATGATCGAGTGACCAAAACGTTGATCAAAGACAATGCCGGATACCCAAGTTTTTACTGCACAGAAAGCAATGGTAAATCACTTCCGTATCTTTACCAACAAAACTCCACGGACACACACTAGAATGACCTAATGACAGAAGATGGGACGTTCTGAAGACGGTGTGTCCATGGTGTTGCTATGGGTTGGAAACGACTCAACTCCATATGCGGTGTATAAAATATTCAAAGTATTCATCCTTAGTAGGAGAGTACCGTATTGCTGTCCATTTGAAGTAAATAGAGAGCTTAACTTTCATTGATACATACCAAACACCTGATCAGAGGAAGAAAATTTCATGTATAAATATTGGGAAGTTCATATATTACCTAAATAACTGACCCTGCTTATTGCTTATCTCTCTTCAAAGAAAGGGTAACTGTTACACTGTTATACTTCTTACAAGGTAATATAGTAACAGGGATGGGAGGAAAAATACAAGAATTGCTTGCTTTCATTTTGTGTGCCAATTTAGCTCCCCACTGTAAAAAAAAAAAAAAAAAAAGATTTCCATTGGAACACATCTCCCTTCCATTGGAATACATCTCCCTTTGAGTCATGGAAATCTGTCAGAACCTGTGGCAATTGTTCAGAGTTTTTAGGGGCTCCAGTTCCAGAAGATTGAGGAGAATAATAACAAAAGCAACAACAATAACAATAATAATAATTAGTATTCATTAAGTGCTTAGTCCATGTCAAGCACCATACTAAGCAATGGGGATGAGAAAGGACAGTATAGTCAGATCAGAAACAGATCCTGTCCCACATGAAGCTCACAATTTAATCGGTCCATTTTACAGATGAGGAAACTGACTCACAGAGAAGGTAAGTGACTTGGCAAGTTCACTTCCATGCAAGTGGCAGAACCATTACGAGAATCCAGTTCTCTGACTTCCAGACCTCTGCTCTTCCCACAAGGCAAAGCTGACAACTTCTTTAGCTCCAAGACCCCACAACCTAAGCCAGCGGGAGATGAGTCAGCCCCTGCTCCAGGCCAGAAAGGAAGAGGAAACTCCAGCAGTGGGAGGCTTGCTCAATATTTAGAAAATTTAGAACAGCCTCCTTGCTGACTTTCCTGTGTCCAGTCTCTCTCCACTCCAATGTATTCTTCACTCTATTGCCCAGATCAATTTTCTAAAACAATTCTCAGTACATATGTTTCCACTCTTCAAAACTATCAAATGTTTGCCACTCCATCTCTTCATCAGATTGAAACTCCTTACCATCAGCTTTAAGTCAAACAGCTCCCCCACTTCTACCTAAACTTGTTAATCTTCTAAAACCTGTCCTGCGCACTCAACACCTCTAACGCCAATCTACTCACTATATTCAATCCTGTTTGCCTCAGGGCAGATCCCTTGCCCACATCTTCTCTCTGGCCAGGAATTCCCTCCTCTTTCATATTCCACAGACCACCACTCCTCCCACCTTCAAAGCCCTCCTAAAATCACTTCCAAGAGATCTCCCCTGATTAACTCCTCATTTCCCGATTCCATTTGCTATCACTTCTGCATGGCCTATACATTTGGGTCTTTGATACTCACCAGACCCTAATCCTATAGTACTTATTTATTAATTTTACATTCTGCTGCTTACCGTAGGTGTAATTTATTGTCTGTTTCCCTCCATTAGATTGTAAGGTTCTTCAGGGCAGAGATGGTGTCTACCAACTGTACTGTATTGTACTCTCCCAAGTGCTCAATACAGTGCTCTACACAAAGTATTCAGTGTTCAATGAACAGAATTGATTGATGACTAGCTTATAGTTTGGCTGTTGGGACCACTGGATTTAGCTATGTGAGAAACACGAAACTACCCCTCTAACCACAATTTTACACTTCTCTTGACATATTTATTATCATCTATGTATCTTACATTGCTTTTGTGCTTTTATGGTATAACTTTCCTAAAATGTTTATAGCTAATCCCCTCACCTTCTACTTTGAGGCCCAGGGACAGGGTCTAGATTTCATCTTGACTTACTCAACTCCTGTGCCAGCATTTAGTAGTACAGTGATCATCTCATAGTGGGCACTTAATAAATACTATTACTATAACTACTACTAATGTATGGTAACAGTAAAATATATTGATTCCAAAACAAGACATTTTCCCATTCTGTCAGTATATTTGCTTTTAGAAATTCAGGTTAGGCATAATGAAAAAAAAGATGAAATAGCAAAGAAAGTTAGATTGTAGATCATATTGGTCTAGACCAAATCTTTACATCAGATGTTTCAAGAATTTTATAGAAGAAATGATGAATGGTACTTCCTTAACACACTTCACCATCCTGCCCTTTCACTCAGTCCAAAGAGGAAATAGGACAGAAGAAATGGTGGGAATAGAAAGGAGTCCCAGAACACACCAAATTGCTTTCTGCGGGGAATGTTTGCCATTGGAATGAACATAATCTTCATGGGCAGAGAAGCAGTATAGCTTAGTGGATGGAGCATGGGCCTTGGAGTCAGAAGAACCTGGGTTCTGATTCTGACCCTGACATGTCTACTCTGTGACCTTGGGCAAGTCATTGCACTTCTCTGTGCCTCAGTTACATTATCAGTCAAATGTGGATTTAGACTCTGAGCCCCGTGTGGGACAGGGACCAGGTCCAACCCTATTTGCTTGTATAGATCCCAGCACTTAGTACAGTGCTTGGCACTTAATAAGTGCTTAAATTCCACTATCATTGGTATGATAATTATTATTCCAAAACCACTTATATGTATAGAACTATGGTTCAAATCAGGCCTTTTGCTGCTCACTGACCGAAGAATCACATTTCATAAGAAAGGCCATGTGAAATTTAAGCATGCATAGTGGGTAGCAATTCATAGTTCACGGTCGAGTTAACTTCTATTCATGACAAGACATGTCTAATCTTTCCTGAAAAATTACAGTTACTGAGAGAAATAAATTGCCCAACTTTAATTTTTTTCCCCATTTAATCCATCACAAATTATGACAGTTGATATTCCCACTGTGACCGACCTGTGAAAATCATGAGCTTTATCTGTGATTTACATGGACTGCTAATCATGAATGCCATTACTGAATATATTCTAATTTTACCCAACCTGCACGAACAAAGAAAAGTGATATTTTCATTCTTAATCAGCACCTCTTGTTCGAAGAACACTGAAAAACATCAGGAGGAAAAGTGCCTAACAGTTGGAGGTTGTCTTCACCACTCTATGTTTGATGTGTACTTTATTTTGAATTTTAACAAATGAAAGTCATCTTAAAATAGTGTTTTTTCAACAAATTCATATTTCCTACTTTATCTAGCCTTCAGTTTTATCTGAAAAAATAACCAATTATGATTAGGAGCAATAAAGTAACATTTCTCTCATCATTGCCCTAGCTTTTAACAGTGTTCACCAAATAACCTAAGAGTTTCTTCTTCTGTGACTTTTACTCTGGTGAGCAAATAGGTATCAGGGAAGGAAATGTGCCTCCACAACTCTGAGGTCAGTCAGTCAGTTCCATTGTCAGTTTGTCAGTGGCATTGTTTGAGTGTTTAATGTTTGAGTGTTTAATGTGGGCAGAGCATGGTACTAAGTGCTTGGGAGAGTACAACAGAGTTGTTAAACACATTCCATCCCCACAACTAGCTAACTAGCTAACAGTCTAGAGGGTGAGACAGGGATTAAAATAAATTATGAACATATATGTAAATGCTGTGGGGCTGACAAAGGGGTGAATAAAGGGAACAAATCAGGATGATGCAGAAGGGAGTGGGAAGAGAGCAAATGAGGGCTTAGTAAGGGAGAGAAGCAGCGTGGCTCAGTGGAAAGAGCACTGGCTTGGGAGTCAGAGGTCATGGGTTCGAATGTTGGATCCATCACTTGTCAGCTGTGTGACTGTGGGCAAGTCACTTCACTTTTCTGTGGCTCAGTTACCTCATCTGTAAAATGGGGATTAAAACTGTGAGTTCCACGTGGGACAACCTGATCACCCTGTATCTCCCCCAGCACTTAGAACAGTGCTCTGCACACAGTAAGCGCTTAACAAATACCAACATTATTATTATTTTCTTAACCATGTCATTAACTGTATTCACTGTTCTGCATTTCATACCTTTTCGGGGTGGAGAGAGGGGGTGGAAATTAACCTGTATGTGAATATTTTATCCATCTAACTTTGCTTATGACAAACATTTTCTTATAAGGCAATTCTGGGTTATCTACAAGGCAGTTTTTCACTTTGTGGATTTCTTAAGGCAATTTTAAATTTTCACTAGCTGTGAGTTTTTCTGCCGTCTGCCATCTTACTGCACCAGGGCTTCTGCCATACACAGCAAAAGCTCTCTCTTTCTGTCTCTCTAGCCCACCAGGTTCTGTTGACCCACAATTAGCTTTCCCCCAATATCTGGCAACCTCAAAACTGCTGTTTTCTGTAACCATATTTGAAATTCAAATGGCTTCACTTATTTTAGCTATTTAACACTTTGAATTATTCATGACATTGTTCCTCTCATTGTTCCTTAAAGCAGATAGTTTAGAGTTTAGTGTAGGGAAAAAAATGACTAATATTTTCTACGTGAAATGAACTTTGAAATAAAGTCCTCTATAAAGTTATGATGCATCAGTAGAATATTTCCCAACTCTGTGCTGTTCCACAAATTTGTGTTCTTTCCCTTTGAGTGTCACCTTAATAGGGAGAGAAATGTGAATCCCTACATGGCAGTGATGGAGTTAGTCATATAGCTTTAGTATTGTGTCATGAAAAGTATAACCTCTAGCTCTTTCCAGTAGCGAGTGAAATATCAGATGGCTAAGAAGGATAAACAGAAAGATCTAAAGAGTGCAACCTGACTCTTGGCAAACCAAATCAATAGAATTTGAGTTATAAAGTCAGAAACATTTTTTTATCACAAATCTTCTACCTGAATATTTTTTAATAGAAAATCAAATGAAAAAATTGTCATACCAAAGAAGATATCATGAAACATGATGGCAAAACTCGATTCACATAAAGCTTTTCATTAGGCAGCAATAGTTTGATCTTAAAATAAGCTTTTTTTAAACTATGTGTCAAAGCATTATCATCTATGATGCTACACTATAGAATGGCTAATCAATATTAATTGGACCCATTTTGTTCAAAGGACAATTTTTAAAAACCACAAACTATGAAAGATATTTCACTTGGATGAAATACTTACATTTTACAAAAGAAATGGAAAGTTTTATTGTCCCTTCTAACTTTCTGAAATTAATGACAATTGTGTCTATTTTCTGAGTTGGATCATGCAATCTTAAAGTTCGATTTTCTCAATAGCAGAAACATTTAAAGGTTTTTAGCAGTCACAATGCCAGCACTTTTCATATTGCACCTCAACTACTGTGCCAGCCTCCTCAATGACCTCCCTGCCTCCAGTCTCTCCCCACTCCAGTCCATTTTTCACTCAGCTGCTCCATTTTCCCAATAAAATGTACATATCTCTCAACTCCTCAAAACCTTCCAACTGTTGTCCATCCTCCTCTGCATCAAACAGAAACTCCTTCCCCTGGCTCTTAGACACTCAATCAGCTCCCTACCCCTACCTGACCTTGCTAATCATTCAATCAAGTGCTCAATAAATATGATTAATGAATGAATGGTACTTCATTCATTTCTGTATACAAAGCACTGTACTAAGTGCTTAGGAAAGTACAATACAACAACAGATACATTCCAGACACATTCTAACTCACATTCTAGAGGGGTAGACACACATTAATATGAATAAATAGATAAATAAGTAAATAAATTACAAATATATACAGATATATACATATGTGCTATGTAGATAGAGGGAAGATGAATAAGAGTTGACAATTTTTCTTTCCTGGGTTCGATAATCAATAATGAAGGAAATAATAGCCAGGATCTACCCTGAAGATTAATGTTAGAAAGACTAGCTATTAAGAGCCTGGAAACAGTCATGAAATGTGCTGATATAATGATGGCCATAAAAATACGAATTGTCAACTCTATGGTATTTCCAGGGACAATGTATGGACCCAAAAGCTGGACAGTGAAAAACAGGATAGAAAGAACATTGATTATTTGAAATGTGGTGATGGAGAAGGCTTTTGCAAATACCATGGACTGCCCAGAAGACAAACAAATGGATTTTAGAGCAAATAAACCAAAGAAGTCTTTGGAAGGCCAAATGACTCGATTTAGATTAGCATATTTTGGACACATAACCAGGAGGACTCATTCTCTGGAGAAGACATTAATGCTAAGAAAAGTCCAGGGAAAATGTGGAACAGGCAGACCAGCAGCTAGATGGATAGAGACCAGAGACCAGAATGATAATGAAAGAACCATTACAGGTTCTTTCATTAAGGTTGTGGATTATGGCAGAGGACAGAACGTTCTGGAGAAAGTATATCCATGGAGCTGCTATGAAATGGAAATGACTTGACGGCACTTAGTAATAAATACTGAGTGATATGAAAAGGAGTGGAGAACAGGATAGGAGGGCTTAGGGAAAGTTTGGAATGTCTACTATGTGCATAATACTGTATTAAGCACTTGGGAAAGTGCAACAAGGACTTTACAGTGTACTACAGTCCACTGTAACCAAGTCCATATACTTCACTCCTCTAACTCCAACCTATGCCCTGTACTTTGATCTTGCCTGTTGCATCATTGGTCCTTTGCTCACATCCTCCGGTTTCACAGCCGGTTTCACCTCTACAATATCGCCAAGATCCGCCCTTTCCTCTCCACCCAAACGGCTACCTTACTATTACGGGCTCTCGTTATATCCCGGCTAGACTACTGTGTCAGCCTTCTCTCTGACCTCCCTTCCTCCTCTCTCGCCCCGCTCCGGTCTATTCTTCACTCTGCTGCCCGGCTCATCTTCCTGCAGAAACGATCTGGGCATGTCACTCCCCTTCTTAAACAACTCCAGTGGTTGCCTATCGACCTCCGCTCCAAACAAAAACTCCTCACTCTAGGCTTCAAGGCTCTCCATCACCTTGCCCCTTCCTACCTCTCCTCCCTTCTCTCTTTCTACCGCCCACCCCGCACGCTCCGCTCCTCTGCCACCCACCTCCTCACCGTCCCTCGGTCTCGCCTATCCCGCCGTCGACCCCTGGGTCACGTCCTCCCGCGGTCCTGGAACGCCCTCCCTCCTCACCTCCGCCAAACTGATTCTCTTTCCCTCTTCAAAACCTTACTTAAAAATCACCTCCTCCAAGAGGCGTTCCCAGATTGAGCTCCTCTTCCCCCTCTACTCCCTCTGCCATCCCCCCTTTACCTCTCCGCAGCTAAAGCCTCATTTTCCCCTTTTCCCTCTGCTCCTCCACCTCTCCCTTCCCATCCCCACAGCACTGTACTCGTCCGCTCAACTGTATATATTTTCGTTACCCTCTTTATTTTGTTAATGAATTGTACATCGCCTTGATTCTATTTAGTTGCCATTGTTTTTACTAGATGTTCTTCCCCTTGACGCTGTTTATTGCCATTGTTCTTGTCTGTCCGTCTCCCCCGATTAGACTGTAAGCCCGTCAAATGGCAGGGACTGTCTCTATCTGTTGCCGACTTGTTCATCCCAAGCGCTTAGTACAGTGCTCTGCACATAGTAAGCGCTCAATAAATACTATTGAATGAAATACTATTGAATGAATGAATCCTCACTGTAGTCTGACCATCACTCTCCACATTTTCAGAACCCTACTAAAAGCCCATCTACTCCTAGAAGTATTCCCTTAATAAACCCTCATTTCCCCATCCTATTTGTGGTCCCCGCTGTGTCACCTGCTCACATGTGTCTGAATCCTTTAAGTCCTTTGATACTTATCCCACTTCTAGCCCCATGGCACTGATCCTTATACTCTGTCCCCTCCTCCTTCAGGATTGTACTTTAATGTCTGTCTGTGCCACTACATTGTAAATTCCATGAGGGCTTATATTTTTCCAAGCACCATAGTACAGGTCTCTGCACACAGTCAGTGTTCAATAAACACCCTTGATGGATTGATGCAAGGGTTATGGACTTGATTTCATAACCAAGCTGAGAGACTGCACCTCCAGCAATGGGGTAGTTCAGGTTCTGAGAGAAAAGTGCAACTTTATGTCACTAAGCTCATGGCTGCAGTTCTTAGTCACCTTTGTAGAGATTACTTCCCTAACCTAGGTATACTTATCTCACTTTTACCCCTGGCAGAATTGCAGTAGGAAACAATTTGATAACTTCTCTACATATATAGCCTGACTTTCATCCCTAATTTGGTTCTCCTCAGTGCCTTACTGGTAGCCTGAAGATGAAAATTCACCTCTCTGCTACCCCAGTTCCTCTTCAAAGACTGCCTTCCAGTTGGCACCCTTCACTCAAGCATTTTTTTTTTTAATTACACAGGACAGGTCACTCCTCACACATTTCAACATCTTTGCTGGGCTTCTCATTATACAGGACATTGCTGAGGCTGAGTTGGCCCAGATGAATAATAAATTATCCAATTCTCCATTTCTCTTTTGACATTCATTTTACTAAACAAACACATGAAGGGAGAGTGCCTAGCCAGTTGGATAACTCTATATTCCTAGCATCAGTTAGAATATTGAACAGGAAATACTATTCAAGGAAGGACCAGTTCAAAAAAATTCAAAATATACAATTTAAGGAAGAGACAAGTTGAGGATTCTCTATCACTAATTAGAAGTACATTTACTTAGAAAAAAAATATATGGGGGTCACACAGTTGAGGTCAATATAACCCCTTACTCTGAAGAAAATATTGACACACTGAATTCCTCTGTCTCCCCTGTGGAGGGAAAAACTAATATATTCATTCATTCGATTGTATTTATTGAGCATTTATTGTGTGCACAGCACCCCAGTTAGAAATTGAACCACAGCTTTAAATCATTCTGCCAGAGATGTAATTACAACCTATGTACTCCTTTCACAGTACAGGAGCAATAGATGCACCAGCTTTCTCTACCAGCGCAAGACATAGTTTAACTTCACAACAAATTTATGCATCTATTATTATTATTATTATTTGTTACTATTAAATAGGTGTTTCCAACATATTGAAGAAGTTAAGTAGTGAGAGATTAAAGCTACTGTGAGCCCCACATGGGTCAGGGAGTGTGTCCAACTTGATTGCATCTACCCCAGTGCTTAGTACAGTGCTTGGCTCAGAGTAAGCACTTAAATACAACAACTATTATTATTAATTCAAAGAGTGAAGAACCACATCAAATGAAGATATTAAACTTTCAAATTTCCTCTAGCTTCCAATAAATAGCTAATATTTAACTAACAGAGATACATTCAAGCTAAACTATTCTAGTTTAAAACAACTGTCAGCAGAAGACCTCAGAAAAGCCACAGATTTTTGCAAAGGAAAATGTAGTGTGATAGTACTGGCCCCTGTCAAAAACCTATCATTGCATACTATTCCATGTTCTCGAGGAAAGTATACGTTAAGTGAATAGTACTTTGTTTAAGTGAGTATGTTGCTGTCAGTGTAGAAAAATAGCATTTGTCCTGAGATGGCAGGTAAAGGAAGCATTTTTCTCAGTGGTTTAGACAGGCCACAGAGCAGATGAATATCATGCATGAGGAAGGTTCTCCCCACCTCTACCACCAACATGTACAGAGAAGTTGCTGAAGCAGTGAGTACAGAATATTTAAGAAATGCTTTTTATTGTAGACCTGAACCTGATCAATTCACAGACAATCCTGAAATAGTGTTATCATCATCTCATTTTGCCCTACTACCTGTTGTGTGTGTCTCTGTTCAAAACTAATGAAGAAGTCCAAACTCTGAGTCTAATAACTCTAGTACACCCATCAGATATATAGGCCAGTGAATGTAGGGAAAGATTCAAGGATCCTGCATGAACCAACTTTATTATTTTCCTGGCTGGACATCTTTAATTCCCAGTGCTGTCAGTCAGGTACCTAGCACTTTGTACTAGTACTGCAGTTCATTTCAAAATGTTGAAAAGGTGAAACTCCTGAGATAAGTGCTAAGAACGAAAGGACATATTTGATTAAAATCTGAATTTCCTCACAATTTGGTGAGGGACTGAAATTTACTCACTAAGAAAGACCTTTCTAAAGGTTCACTGTTCTATAAATGAAATATCGAAAGCATACTATATTTTAGATGGTACGCTGATTCTATATAAGAAAGCTTTAGATAACTTGAAATTACACACACACATACCTACATGTAGATATGAGGATGATAATGATGATGGAGTTTCTTACAAGACTGATGGATGAACCTTGATCCTTTAACTTCTGGTGATCTCTGATGCATAAAGAAGCCAAGGGAGAAGGCACAAAATTTACTACAGATGAAGAATTACAATGGTTGTTCTGCAGTGCTTGAAACTATCATTTGCCTAGAGGATTTCTCCTTCAGTAGAGCATTGTGTTCATCTTAAAAGGAATGAATCCCATTAGGCAGAGATAATGTCAATAGGCTGTATCTTGAATGGCAAATACCTAAGTTCTGGTATTAATAGAGCACCCTCTAAAGATGACCTTCAGAACATCTTCAAACCTATTCTCCTAGCAACTTCTCCAATACTGAAAACTACCAAAGAAGATCATCCTAGATATTTTATTATTTATGCATATTAAATTGCCAGCTGTTGATGGGAGGAACTAATAGAGTAAAAAGTAATAGCAAGTTTGTTTCATAGTAATAGACTAAAAGAAAAATATGTACATCATTGCTATTCTAGGTCAGGAGGGATGAATTCTTAAGTGCTTAGTTGACAAAGAAGTTCTGAAATCGTGGTTGGAGATATAAAGTAGGGAGAATAGAAATCAATCAGAAAGCCTCCTGGAGTACATGTCAAGTTGGATGGATTTTGAAGAAGGAGAGAACCATGATATTGATATACAGGAAGGGGTGGGGAGTTCCAGGTAGGAAGGTAAGGTGTAAGCAAGAGGTGGGCAGCAGGAGAGACAAGAATAAGTTATAGTGAGTTAGCTTGAAAAACTAAGCACAGCCATCCTTTCCGTCTCACGATTTCATAAACTTGGTGTCATCCTTGACTCTGCTCTCTCATTCAACTCACATATCCAATCTGCCACCAAATCCTGTCTGTCTCACCTTCACAACATCTGCAAGGTCTGCCTTTTCCTCTCCATCCAAACCGATACCATATTAGTACAATCACTTATCCCATTCTGCCTAGATTACTGAATCATCCTCCTTTCTGACCTCTCAAACTCTGGCCTCTCCCCACTCTAGTCCATACTTCACTTCACTGCCCGGATTATCTTTCTTCAGAAATGTTCAGGGCATATCACCCTTCTCCTCAAAAATCTCCAGTGGTTGCCTATCCACCTCTGTATCAAACAAAAACCCCTCACAATTGGCTTTAAAACCCTCCATCACCTTGCCCCCTCTTACCTCACCTCCCTTCTCTCCTACATCCCAGCCTGCACACTCTGCTTCTCTGGTGCTAACTTCACTGTGCCTTGATCTTGCCTATGTCACCACAAACCCCTGGCCCATGTCCTGCCTCGGGACTGGAATGCCCCCCGCCCCAAATCTGCCAATCACTCTCCCCCCTTTCAAAACCCTACTGAAGACACACTTCCTCCAGGAGGCTTCCCAGACTAAGCCTCACTTTTTCTCAATTCCCACTCTCTTCTGTGTCACCATGACTCCCGCTCTTTGCTCTTCTCCCCCTCCCTGCCTCATAGCACTTATGTATATGTGTATACATCTATAATTCTATTTATTTATATTGATACCTGTTTTACTTGAATTGATGTCTGTCTCCTCCCCTCTAGACTGTGAGTCTGTTGTGGGCAGGGACTATCTCTCTTTATGGTTGTATTTTCCAAGAGCTTAGTACAGTGCTCTGCATACAGTAAGCACTCTAATACAATTGAAGGAACGAATGAATTCAGAAGTATTTATTCAATGGAGGGAAACCTAGAGTTCCTCAAGTAATAATCATATAAGCCTCCCAATTAGTAATGGAGATTTATACACTGTTCTGGAAGAAATATGTAATTCCCTGCTTTCAGTTGTGGATTGCCTCTGAAGATGACTATTGTTAGCCCACATAATTCTTATCTGTGTACTCTTTCACAATGCTTAGTATAGTTCTCTGAATACAGTAAGCACTTAATAAGTACTATTACTACCAGTCACTTGCCGAGTACACTGGCTTTCTATTTCTTTTTGAGTGATGGATGGACTCGGGGATTTAATGTCTTTTCCATATCCAATTGTTATCACTTTCATAGGAACAAATTACCCAACTCCACAATTATCCCAGGATAAGTGCATAAAATAAGGAAAAAACTTATTTAATTTAATCACCCATGAATATAGTTTAAGTAATGGAATAACTCAAAAAGGTTAGGTTTGAAGCAACCTGAGAGCTTCCTAGGAAATTTATATTCTACAAAACTAGATTAAGAAAAATATATCAATAGTACACTTGATATATATGGTGTTTATTAAGTGCTTACTATGTGCCAGGCACTGTACTAAGCACTGTATTTGTATTTGAGTGCTTACTATGTGCAGAGCACTATAGTAAGTGCTTGGGAGAATAAAATGTAGAGATGGTAGACACTTTCCCTACCCATAATGATCTCACAATCTATTAATGTGAGCTCTAGAATCTAGAGAGTCACATAAAAAATTCATATATTTTAGGGAAGCAGCGTGGCTCAGTAGAAAGAACCTGGGCTTCGGAGTCAGAGGTCATGGGTTCGACTCCTGGCTCTGCCACTTGTCAGCTGTGTGACTGTGGGCAAGTCACTTAACTTCTCTGTGCCTCAGTTACCTCATCTGTTAAATGGGGAATAACTGTGAGCCTCATAGGGAAGACCTGATTACCCTGTATCTCCCCCAGCACTTAGAACAGCGCTCTGCACATAGTAAGCGCTTAGTACCAACATTATTATTATGATTATATTTTGAAGGTGAAAGAAAACACTTGAATTATTTTCCTTTCTTGACTAAATACATTACTTGATATCTTGTGTCCCAAGAAATGTTAATCAAAAAAGAATCAAATATCGCACAGCATTGTCAGTCAGCTCCCTCAGCATGCTATTTGATCTTATTGTTTTCCATTGTACATATTGGTGTTTTGGGCAAGTTTTATGGGAGAGGACAAAGTTTGGGACTGAAAGGACAGAGATATTCAGAAGATAAATTGTGAAACAGCTAGGCTTGGGTGAGGGAAAACCTGTACTTTTTATGATCAGAATTTTGTGCTGAGGTACTGATTGGGTGAGTTGATGTTATGACCTCGATTTGCTTGTATCTGCTCCAGTGCTTAGTACAGTGCCTAGCACATAGTAAATGCTTAACAAATACCATTATTATTATTATTATGACATGAGCAAATAGTGTACATGGCTGGAAATCACAGTTACAATTGAAAATTTAAATTCAGGGTGGTGACATAATCCATGAAAGCACATTAGGCTTCTCCAAAGGAAGGCTTATGTTTTTAAAATCACATTTAGGTCATTACTCTGAAAATAATGAGACAATGGAGACCTGTAAGCCCTTCTGAACCCAGACAATCAAAAATGTAATTTGAGTAAGATGTTATGGAGGTGGAAGAGCGCTCTTTAGAAAACTCATCTTATCAAAGACCTGATGAAAAAGAATTCTACATTCTCTTCTCCTTGAACACAATTTATGGCAGATACAGTAACATAATATACTATTTATGTAGGTCAAAAAATAGATCATAATTCAATTATTTTGAATACACCAGAGAAATGGCAGGAATTCTATTTTTTTCTCCTGTAATCATTTAACTTCTTGAATGTATAACAGATGTATCAAACTCTCCATCCATATGGAGGTATAAGGAAGAACAAAAGAGGAGCTGAATAAGTCAAGGCATTTTTGTTTTTACTAACACCCAAGAAATTACAGGGAGAGTTTCTCTAGCATATCCCTAACAAAGTTATATCATTCTGCTGCCTGTCCTAAAACTTAGTCATGGTTATATGAACTCATTCTTGATGGGTAGGAATATTAGTAATGGTTAGTGTTAGAGTGATGTACTCAATACCAGCTGCAAACCATTCTTTGTATTTAAATAATAAACTAATGGAAATTAATTGAATTGTAGAAATAATGAAAAATCCTGATGCCATAGTAATTTTGTACATATGGTAAATTTGCTTCATCTATTTTTATTCCTCTTCCCTCCTCAATATAAATGCCAGTAAAAAGCTTTGCTTATATTAAACCATGGGATTGAAACCATTTATCAATCCAGCTCAGATAGGTAATTGATAATAATGTGAGCATGAAACTTTAAATCATGAAGGAAGTCTTGTTCACATTCAGGCAATTTGGATTCCAGAGATTCCAAGAATTAAAAAAAATGCTTCTGAACAATCTTTTAAAAAGATCTTTGCAGAAATCACTTTTAACATAGAACTTCCTCCAGCTTTTTAAATTATGATGTCGATTTTTCTCCATCTTAAATTGTTCTCAACCAGAATATTCTCAAGTTTTTCATAAAATGATGGAATTATAAAATCCCTAAACCAGATGTATTCTAAATTAGGGACCATCAATAGTCATGTGGAGAAGGGTCAAATGAAATGAAACCTTTGATCAGTTGGTTCACAGAGAGCCAATTACACAATTCAAACATGCATTAAACATAGCTTACCTCATTGTGAATGCCACCCTCTGGGTAGTGCTTACCTGACAGCAACAGGACTAGATTAAGCCCAAGACACACAGACTTACAGACCTATTCTAGGAGGCCCATAACTAATCTTTTTTTTAAGGGAGTGCATGGTAAAGAGGGGGGAATGTGACACATGACATCATTGTATCACTCACTCTGCTACATAGCTGTTCATAGCAACATTCTGTTCACACTAATGGATAGTGCTGCCATAGAGGAAGGAACTGAGGTATGGTAGCCAATGATCCTCAATTCTGTAATCCGTCTCTTTCCCTGACTGCTGCAGAGCCCAGGAGATGGAGTCAAATCTGGGCCAAGACAAAAGTAACACAACCCTGCTCCATCTGCCCAGTTCCAAGATTGCTTGAACTCTGGAAGGCAGCATACAAGTTACAACCCCAGCTACTCCTGACTCCCACCTATTCTTCCTGACATAGTTAAAGAAAACCTGTATTAATATAATAAACCTTGGAGTTAACATCTCTGCAGTATAATAAAAGGAAATAATTAAGTTTGTCAGATGCCCCTGGAAGTGAAAGACTGATTAGACATAGGGGATCTGGAGACTGGGAGTTTGGAAACCATTTCCTCCAAGTCTTTATTCAGAAAAGTGGCTACTTTTGTTGCCTATTTATTCCTGTTAGAGTTTTGTTTGGAAAACTGGGCAGGTGAATACATGGATGATTAATTGCTTTTCTTCTTGAAAGACAAGAATATGATAGCCTAATAGCATTGTGGAGGTATTTACTGATAGTGGAAATACATGTCAGAAACCCCAGAATTAATGGTCTTTCATCTGAGAGAAATGATTGCTTATCAGTTCTAATCTCAGACTTCGCCAAATACTATCCTGGGTTCAGTGCTATTGATGCCAGCTGACACAATCTCTTACATTGATCTTAGAAAGGTGATGCTTTTGTTCTCTCATCTCCATTTAGCTGCCTAGTCTGAAGAAGAGCATCAAGGCTTGGGGAAAAAAAACAAAACAGAAAGATTAAAAACTCAAGTGAAATGTGTTACAATGACCTAAAATAGTGTACCCTATCTGATTCTTGGAAGCAAGGAACAACTTAAACTGCAGTCAGAGTTGTGTTTGATGTAGTGATATCTAGGTTAACCACATTACTTTTGTTGAAAATGGGCTTATTGGACACTGTCCCTTCTAAGTGGTAAGGTCCTTGAAGGATAAAGATAATGCTTAATAATTCCATTATGCTTTGCCAACCACTAACTGCAGCGCTGGGCACTAGGTGCTCAATAAATACTACTGGTTGATTTACATGTCTTTCTTTCCCTTCTGTCTCAGGGGCTGTAATTAAGAGTGGAGAATGGATTCTTCTGGTTTTAAAATATCTCAGAATTCTACAGTGAAATTGTGTAGGAACTAAACTCTACATGCAACTTCCTACATGTGGAAATTTGAACATTTGGAGTCAAAAAAAGCATCTGAAAGTCAGTGAAAGGATGTCTAACTAGTCTGGAGAGGGCATTGTAAATTACATTAAAATGGCTTGGGTGAGTCACAGAAATACAGGAGAGTCCTGGAAAAGCTAGGAAGCATGAGCTTAATAATTCTTCTGAATGGAAGTACTATAAAAAGGTATTAATTTCATTCAATCATATATATTGAGCACTTACTGTATGCAGAGGACTTTACTAAGCATTTAGTAAATTTTTAATTTTAAATTTTACTTGATTAACTTAGGAACACACTTTTGTAAATAGAAAAATTATTTTCAAACAATACATAATTAAGTTAAAGCCAATTATAGTAAGTTCATAATTGAAGAAGGCTCTAAGATGTTCATTTTAAAAAGACAAGTTAAAGTGTTTTATATGGATTTATTTCAGGTTTAATTGCAGAGCACATAATGATAACAGTAATTACAATAATATTTAAGTGCTTAGTATGTGCCAGGCACCATTCTAAGTGCTGGGGTAGGTACAAGAAAATCGGGTTGGGCACAGTCCCTGTCCCTTCCACATAGAGCTCTCAGTCCATTGTCCCAAATGAGGAAACTGAGGCACAGAGAATTTAAGAGATTTGTTCAAGGTCATACAGCAAACAGTGCAAGACAGAGGGCTTTATGCTAAGGATAAGTCACTTTACTGAGGAAATTGCTGCTTCCCAAGCAGAATGGGGGAGAAGGAGAAAGAAAATAAGTTCATTTAAATTTTTCTAACAAAAAAAACTGTTACATGCAAATTTCTACTCTATACAAGTTTCAACATGTTCATATAATAATGATAATAATAATAATAATGATGATGATGATGATGGCATTTGTTAAGCGCTATGTGCAAAGCACTGTTTTAAGCACTGGGGTAGATACAAGGTAATCAGGGTGTTCCATTTAGGGCTCACAGGTTTCAACTCTATTTTACACATGAGAGAACTGAGACCCAGAAAAGTTAATTGACTTGCCCAAAGTCACACAGCTGACAAGTGGCAGAAGTGGGATTAGAACCCACCGCCTCTGACTCCCAAGCCTGGGCTCTTTCCATTAAGCCACACTGGTGGCAAGCTCTAAAATTATTATATATCTCAATCAAAATTATAGAAATGAAACCCTCTGATTAAGTTTTTTAAATGAAGGAGAGGGCAAAAGGAGAAAAGTAGCTGTTTCCCATAAGAGAAGAAAAGCATTAGCAGATTCCCATGGTTCATTTTCCCCATTTTCACTCAAATCATATGACATAAGAATTATTTCTATTAATTAAAAATATAATAGATTAATGTTGGTGGAATGTGGTTTTATAAGTGTTCAGGAACATTTTGAAGTCCAGGTGAGAAAAAGGAACTGAAGGTGGAGTATGGAACATTCCACATAGGTCTCTCAGCCTAAATCAAAGCAGGAGGACTTAATCCCCATTTTACAGATTAAATAATTGAGGCACCAAGAAGTTAAGTGACTTGCTCAAGGTCACATAGCAGAAAAGTGTCAAATTTAGTATTAGAAGTCTGGTCATCTCACTTCTAGGCCCATGCTCTTTCCACTAGGCCACGCTGCTTCTCCTTAGGTCCCATTCTCACAAGTGTATACCATAATTTTTGCATCACCACAGTAGTTATGTTCCCACAGTCCTGCAGAACACTTTTCTATAGTATTAATTTATGAAATACTTTTAAGCATTTCTGTGCATTTGCTATGTGTTCTTATCCCCTACTAGATTGTACATTCCTTAAGGCAGGCATCATGTCTTTTACTTCAGTAATTCTAAGTACCAAGAAAAGTGCTCTCTGCAAACACTTGAATTTGAGTAAGTGCTTTTGTTGGATTGATATTGGGAAGTTAAAGGGTCTTCCCCTCATCAAATACTTCATATCACTGAAACTCTACAAAGGATATGTGTTCACTGCTGGGCAAAATCATACTTTTAAAATGAAAAATGCTTCTAGATGAAGTATTCATTAACATGATTCAGAGCATTTTTTCTCACTGTGAAAAGCAGAGCCATATATGAATTGAAGTATGATTGAAGTATGAATTGAAGCATGAATTTAAATGTTGTTTGCAATTGTCAATTTCTATATGAAAATAGATTGGTCTAAACTTTAATAATTTATAAAAATTGAGAATTTTTAAATAAATATTG
This sequence comes from Ornithorhynchus anatinus, assembly GCF_004115215.2. Taxonomy (NCBI): domain Eukaryota; kingdom Metazoa; phylum Chordata; class Mammalia; order Monotremata; family Ornithorhynchidae; genus Ornithorhynchus; species Ornithorhynchus anatinus. The sequence continues at coordinate 27,751,090 of NC_041730.1, forward strand.
CATAGTATAGAGTCTATGTTATGTCCACAGTTAAAAATATCTTTTCTCTGTTAACTTGAATAGGGTGTGCTTTTCAAGTCATAAGCAACAAGTTTAGACTGTGAGCCGTCATTGGGTAGGGATGATCTCTATCTGTTACCGAATAGTACATTCCTTATGAAGTGCTTGCACTTAGTACAGTGGTCTGCACACAGTAAGTGCTCAATAAATACTATTGAATGAACAAGAACAAGATCTAGTACTAACAGTAATAACATTTGTCAGTTGCCTTTGTTATGTGAAACCCTATACATAGTGCAAGAAACCAATATACATGTGATAATTAGGCAGTTTGACCTTTAAAAAACTATCATTCTCTTCTCTATAGTTTCAGTAAATGTTTTTATGAATTGACATTGGAAGTTAGTAGCAATAATATTCTTTGTATGCTCATTGTGTGCAGAGCAGGGTACAAAAGACTGAAAGGATACATAGGTGGAAATTGGGGGTTTACAATTTGAAATAGCATGTCCTAGTATAATGACCCCAAAACTGGAAATCAGGAGACCTGGTTTTTAATCCCAGCACCTACAGTGTGACCTTGAGCAAGTTACCTTAATTTCTAAGTTCCTCCATTTCCTCATTTGTAAAGTGGGAAATAAATACCATTTCCCTTCACTCAATCTGTGAGTTCTTTGTGGAACAGGAACTGTGTCTGATCTGATTGTATTTACCCTAGCTCTAGGCACATATTAATGCTAAAATTTCACAATTATTATCTTAATTAAGGATATGAGGGAGAAGGGACTAGTGACAGACCCATAAGGACAGAGGAAACACCTAAACCAACATGATGAATGTGTACAAACACACTAAATATAAGCAAAAACAGGAGGATACTGCGTCTAAAGTAGCAGAATTTCAGGCTTTTTGCAGCTCAAAGTCCAAAATGGTCCAACTGAAAAGAGAACATCTTTTCCTTTAAGTAAGCTTCCTCAACTTTTTTCCATTTGGTTCTAGTGTCTTCTACAGTATTACATTCACAGGATTGTTTATCAAAGAGACTTGAAATCAATGTAAATGGTTAAGTTGTAGCTTTCTCTGGTTAAATATACACTTGAGTGTATTAAAGTAGGCATGGTGAGTACTTGTAATAAAAAAAGACAGCTCTAGAGAGTTTCCAATCTCTAGCATCTGGTTTATTTTAGCATCTTCTCCGATTTGTCAACAAATATAATTTATTAAAGCCAAAATGTACTCCTAGAGAATACGTCTCTTCTAATGTTTTCTCTTCATGTATATTTGTATCTCCCTAATATACCATTATCTTTAATGTTCAAAGATTGATATCTATGGATGCCTGATCATAATGTCATCATCTATTTCTTATAGAATAGAGAGTGTCTGTGACAATGGTACTTGGAAATTAACTTTATCACCTTTGTTTGATTTGCTGATGGGAAAAAATAAAGAAGTGTGAGAATCAATTAAGATAAGAAATTCACTTTACTGCTCCAAGACACATTTTTCCATTATGGAAAAGGAAAAAATAGTTCTTCATAAGTTTATTCAAAATTAATTCTTGTCCACTTTTATTCCAAATATATTTTAAGTTTTGAGAAATCTAAATTCTCTCCCAATTGGCCACTACCCAAGCAATACAAGTAACATGCATAACTATAAATATAGCATTACTTTATTGTATGTTGTGTACTAAACTAAAAGATCAATAACATTCTAAATAACACTACATTTCTAAGATTTATATTTGCAATTTTTATTCCAGTAAATGAGGGATGGGGACCATTGGAATCTGTGTATTCTCTCTTAGTGCTTAGTTCAGTGCCCTGCACACAGTAAGCTATTAATAAATACTATTACCAAAATCATTAAGGAATATGATATGCTCAATAATGTATAATAATGCTAGTTATCAAAAATATTTTTTAACCTATTGTCCAAAGATTTATGTAGTAGAATGCTATGAAGCTCCTTTTGCTTTGCTTCTAGAATTTGAAAGTGTTAGTTTTATTTTCTGGATCTGGTTAATTCTAAGGGGATGAAACCCAAGACTCCTGGAAGAGAGTATATTAGTAATCTGGTAAGAGGGAGAACAATTCACATTATAGTTTGATCTGGAAGACTTTCAACTGGAAGAGGATCTGGTTCCGATTTCATCTATGTAACCTTTGAGACAGATGTGAGACTAGGGATGAAAAAAAGATGTCCATAAAATCTTTCACAAAGATAAACAAAATAGTTGAAATGGATATTTCCAAATATTCTTTCATATCTTCCCCTCTACTATCTTTTTCCCAAGAAAAATTAGTAATAATCAACCTTAGAAAATAACTATCTGAGGTTCATTACATACATACATAAAGGGCATACTTAATGCATCTACACCAAATGATAGTGGAAGTAGAACCAGTAATAGCAGTGGTATTCAAGACAGGCTTACTGTGGAAAAAGTAAGTGTTGGTTTAAAAACACAGGTGAGAGTGATGTAGCTCTTAATCCCAAATGGTTCAGTCTGATAATAAGTGGGATTGGTTTAGCAATCGATATGTAAAAGTGAAAAAATATAGAACCAGTAAACCATGAAAGCCAAGGCAAATAAAATAAGAGTAATAAGGTGCAATATTTTAGGTGACGAGATCTTCAGAATAGACTTAAATAATTTGGAATCCACCAATTAGAGGTTGAATTGACAGTTGTCAAGGGAATTCCATGGATGTGAAACAGAAAAGAACAAATCTCAGAAAGTGAAGGAGTTGATTTCCACTGGGCTTTGGAAAATAATTTACCTATAACGCCTGGAGGGGAACTACATCTACCACCTACACCATCCTTTAAAAGGAGTTATAAGCACATCAAATCATCTCTCTGTTTTTTGTTCCCCTGATCCTAGAAGGAGAAGGTGGCTCTTGGCATTCAGGATAGTTCAGTTAAAAGTTTCCACTCTCACAGATCATTCAGTTTCCTCACAGCTTGAAGTCTGACAATCACAGCCACAGTTTTCCCAGTGTTCTAATATTTGGGGAAGTCTCATGCAGCTGCTGATTTCTAACATTTGCCAAAATGGAGCAAGGTTAATGGGAAGTTCTAAAAGTCTTACCCATCAAAGGCTATTATTGACTGCCTATTCCAGATGCATCCAATAAGGGGTCTACTTGAAAGTCGAGTGGGACTCACTTGAGAGTCTTTGCTTTTTTAAACTGAATTAGCTAGCCCGTTTGAACTCCTGGGCAGTGGGTTCTAATCAGAATTGTGAGGGGCCCTTACTGAATAAACATGACAATTATCAAGAATATAGTTCAGTCTATCATATAATATTCTCATTGACGATTCATTCATTCATTCAATAGTATTTATTGAGAGCTTACAATGTGCAGAGCACTGTACTAAGCGCTTGGAGTGTACAATTTGGCAACAGAGACAATCCTTGCCCAATAACAGGCTCTCAGTCTAAACGGGGGAGACAGAAAGCAAAGCAAAACAAAACAATCAGTCTAGCACAGATATCATCAAGATAAATAGAATCATAGAGATATAGACATCATTAACAAAACAAATAGGGTAGTAAATAATATATACAAATATGACAACTTGGTCACACAATCTCATCATGTCTAACCACTGTACTATCTCTACACTCACCAATTCTGAAATACCTGCCTCTGACCACAACCTTCTCACTTGCCTCCTCTACCACACTTCTCCTAACTCTGTAAATCTGTACTATTGCTCCACAGAGACCTCTGATTTCTTGACCACATCCATCTCAGCGTGGCTCAGTGGAAAGAGCCCGGGCTTGGGAGTCATGGGTCATGGGTTTGAATCCCACCTCTGCCACTTGGCAGCTGTGTGATGGTGGGCAAGGCTCTTACTTCTCTGTGCCTCAGTTACCTCATCTGTAAAATGGGGATTAAGACTGTAAGCCTCATGTGAGACAACCTGATTACCCTGTATCTACCCCAGCACTTAGAACAGTACTCTGCACATAATAAGTGCTTAACAAATACCAACATTATTATTATTATCTCTCTCAGCACATCATACCCCACCTAGCCTCCATACCCAATCTATCCACTCTTGATGACCAAATAGACACTCAATACCACCCACTCTACTCAACTCACTTGCTTCCCTATCCCTTTGTCACTCTCATATCACTAACCCACAGCTCTGGATCACCTACACTGTCTGCCTCCTGTGTTCTTATGCTTGATCTGCTAAACGCTGCTGGCGGAAAACTAAACATCAGGCCGACCTTGACCTTGTCCACTTCAAGTTTGTCCTTTCTTGCCTTAACTCTGCCCGTCAAAACTATTTCTAGAGAAAACTATTTCTCCTCCCTCATCACCCTCACCAGTTGTTCCAAGCACCTAAGTCCCTCCTCAGGCCCCCCATTTTTCCCCCAACCACCCACCATCCTCTCGCCCCCAACAATCTGGCCATCTACTTCATTAAGAAAATTAATACCATATGGTGTGAGCTCCCCAAAATCACCCTCCCCCCCCCCTTCAACTTTCCCATCCTTTCCAGCAGTATTTGCAGAGGAGATCTCCTGCCACCCCCTCCACATTTGCACTGGACCCCATTCCCTTGCACCTTATAACAACTATCACTCCTTCCCTCCTTCACTACCATCTTCAACCTCCAACTCTCCAATAACGTCTTTCCCACATGCCTTCAAACATGCCCAAGTCTCCCCCATCCTAGGAAAACACTCTATTAACCCCACAGCCTCCTCCAGCTGTACCTCTTCTCCCTCCTACCTTTCCTCTCCAAACTCCTTGAATGTCATCTACAATCGCTCCCTCAAATTCATCTCCTACAGCTCTCTACTGGAACCCCTCTAATCTGGCTTCCATCCCCTTCACTCCACTGAAACCACCCTATCAAAGGTCACCAATGATCTCCTTCTTGCTAAATGCAACAGCTCCTACTCCATCCTAATGCTCCTTGATCTTTCAGCTGCCTTTGACACTTTGGACCATCCCCTTCTTCGGGATACATTATCCAACCTTGGCTTCACTGACTCTGTCCTCTTATGGTTCTCCTCTTATCTCTCTGGCCATTCATTCTCAGTCTTCTTCATGGGCTCCTCCTCCCCTTTTCATCCCCTAACTGTAGGGGTCCCTCAAGGTTCATTTCTTGGGCCCCTTCTATTCTCCATCTACACTCACTCCCTTGGAGAACTCATTTGCTCTCATGGCTTCAACTACCATCTCTATGAGAATGGCACCCAAATCTACATCTCCTCCCCTGTTCCCTCGCCATCATTCCAGGCTCACATTTTCTCCTGCCTTCAGGACATCTATACTTGGATGTCCTTCCGCCGCCTCAAACTCAACATGCCCAAGACAGAGCTTATCTTCCCTCCAAATCCCTGTCTTCTCCCAAACTTTCCTATCACTAAAGATAGCAAAACCATTCTTCCCATCTCACAAGCCCGTAAACTTGGTGTCATCCTCAACTCTGCTCTCTCATTCAATCCACACTTCCAAACTGTCATCAAATACTTTCAGTCTCACCTTCACAACATTACCAAGATCCACCCTTTCCTTTCTATCTAAAATGCTACCACAGTGGTACAATCATTCATCCTATCCAGCCTAGATCACTGCATCAGCTTCCTTGCTGACCTCCCAACCTCCTGCTTCTCCTCATGTCAGTCCATACTTCACTCTACTGTCTGGATTACCTATCTACCGAAATGTTCAGGGAATGTCGCCCCTCTTTTCAAAATCTTCAGTGGTTGCCTAACCACCTCCATATCAAGCAAAAATTCCTCACTATTGCCTTTAAAGTTCTCCATCACCTTGCACCTTCCTACCTCATCACCCTTTTCTCCTTCTACATCCCAGCTCCTCTAGTGCTAACTATTTCACTGTGCCTCAATCTCATCTGTCCCACCTGCAACCTCTGGCCCACATCCTTCCTCTGGCTTGGAATGCCCTCCCTCCTCAAATCTGCCAGACAATCACCCTCCCCTGCCTTCAAAGCCCTACTGAAGGTGCACCACCTCCAGGAGGCCTTTCAAGACTAAGCCCCACTTCTCAGCTCCCACTCTCTTCCACATCACCTTGACTCTCTCCCTTTGCTCTCCCCCACCCCACAGCACTTATGTATGTATGTATCTATAATTCTATTTATATTGATGCATCTTTACTTGTACTGATGCCTGTATTCCTGCCTCTAGACGGTGAGTCTACTGTGGGCAGGGATTGTCTCTCTTCATTTGCTATATTGCACTTTCCAAGTATTTAGTAAAGTGTTCTGTACACAGTAAGCACTCAATAAATATGATTGAATGAATGAATGAATCAAGGGCTAGCAGAAGACTAACTTCTCTTTGTATATTAAAATTTATTCAACAGGCTTTTTTTACTGTTAATACGTATATTTATGAATAGCTTACAAACTATTTCACCATTGTTATCCGTAGAAAATTTATGCAACCTGAACACATACAGATTTCTCTTCATATGGGACAATATCAAATAAAATTTGGATGGCTTTGGCTTGCTGTGTGCTGAGCACTTTATTAAGCGCTTGGAAGAGTAAAATAGAATTAGTAGATATGATTTGCACAGTAAGCACTCAATAAATATGATTGAATGAATGATTTCTGCCCTCAAGGAGTTTACAAGGATAGAACTAGAGATGCTCTAAATTACATGTAGAATGAGAAAAGGAAAAGGAATATATATTAGTGATTAAGTATTAGGATATGTAAGATTTATAGAAAAGGGCTTTGGGAGGTTTAAACTCCTTAAGTGTTCAGAAGGTACAGGAGTCTTGATCAGGCAGTAGGTGTGACATAAACAGGGCAGATTAGAATTATAAAGTAGAGTAGACCTTCCAGAGGAGATGTGATCTCAGAAAGGATTTGAATGAGTTGTAATCTGCCTAATTTTCAGAAATACATTTTAAAAGAGTGGGAAGATGCCTGTAGAATGGAATTTCAGAAAAATGAAATAAGTGAAATAGGGACTAGAAATGGAAGAGACTAGAGGTAAAGAATCCATTGATGAGGCTGATGCAGAAGTCCAGCTTAGATAAAATGAGATCTTAGATAGGCAAAGGGGTCACAAAGGGTGAAGGGAAAGGGGCAAAGCTAGAAATATTGTGGTGGAAACAAATGAATAATGTGGAGACAAACTGGAATCAAAGATGATGCTCTTGTAAAATCAATTTGCTTCCAAGGGTTCAACTACTATCTCTTTGCATATTACTCCCAAATTTACCTCCAGCCCTATCTCTCAGCTTCTCTGCAGTCTTGCAGTCTCTCCTGCTTTCAGGATATATCTACTTGGGTGCCTCACTGACACCTCAGGTTTAACAAGTCCAAAACAGAACTCCTCATATTCCCACCCAAATCTTCTACTCCCGCAGACTTTCCCATCATTGTTGACATCTGCGTCAACAAACCACAACCTTGGCATTATTTTCAATTTATGTCTCTTATTCAACCAATTCAACCACTTATTCTGTCAGTCACCAAATCCTGCTACTTCTACATACACATCCCTAAAATTCAACACTTCCCCTCCATCAAAACTGCTACCCTGCTGGTCTGTAAGCACTTGTCATATCCTACCTTGACTTCTGTATTAGCCTCTTCACTGATCTCCATGCCTCATGTCTACCTTTCCTCTCCAGTCTACATTTAATGCTGCCATACAGATCATTTTTCAAAAAAAAAAAAAAATCAGTTCAGGTCTCCCCATTTCTCCAGTGGTCATCCATTACAGTCAAGAAACACTCAAGAAACTCTCTCTCTCTCCTATCTAATTCATTCAATAGTATTTATTGAGCGCTTACTACGTGCAGAGCACTGTGTCAGTTGTCTCCTACTAACAACCCATCCCACACATTCTGCTCTTCTTAAACTAACTTAAATCTCATATCTCTTGCTGTCAACTCTTGCTGGGTCATTCTAGGTACAGGTTTAAATGTGAGATTGCAGAGAAAGAGAGGTCAGGCATAGTCAGATAAATTTGGGAGCCATGGGAGAAGGAAAACCTCTGAAAGGGTGTGACTGAAAATTAAGAAGAGAAGGGGACCCAGAGTAGAGTCTTGAAAGACACCCACAGTCAAGGAGTAGGAGGCTAAAGAAAGATCTTGTGAAAGACTGATAAGAAATGGCCACAGGAAAGAACAGTGTCAGTAAAACCAAGGTTAGATAGTGCTTTTAGGATAAAGGAGTGATCCAGGGTATTAAAGGAAACCAAGAGACTGAAGAGAATTAGGATAAGTAGACTGTTAGTTCGGGAAATAAGCAGATCATCAGTAACCTTGGAGAAAGAGATGCCAGTGGAGCAAAAAATGAACAAACTGGATTGTAGAGGATCAGAAAGGGATTCAGAGGTTAGGTAGTGGAGGCAACATGTCTATAGAACCCACATATTAATGATAAATACATATGAGTTCATTTTTATGTAGCTGCACACACAAATTTCAAAAAAAAATTTAGAGTGTACTTTCTTTAGAAAAATAGCAGTAATTCATGAAAAAAAAACCTGCACCACAAGTGATTCAAACTATTTCTTCTTAGTGCCTTTATATTTCTTCAGATGCACTTGGGTGGGCTGAATACTGGGTTTATATTCATCCATCAGTGGTATTTACTGAGAACTTGTTACTGCAGAGCACTGTACCAAGGATTTGCAAAAAGACAATTTAGTAAATTTGATTGACACCTTTTCCCCCCACAGGTGCTAATGGTTTATAGACAGAGACAGACAATAAAATAAATTTCAGAAAAGAGAAATAATAGAGTATAAAGTTACTTATGTAAGTGTTGTGAGGCTGGAGTGAGTATCAGAGTGCACAAGGAGTACTCATCCAAGTGCACAGTTGACACAGTAGGAGGGCAGATAGTAAAGTGAAGGCCTAACAAGGAAAGCCCTCTTAGAAGAGATGTGATTTTAGGAGGACTTCAATGCTGAGGAAAATGGTGACTGTCAGATATGAATAATAATAATAATGATAATGTTGTTATTTGTTAAGCGCTTACTATGTACAGAGCACTGTTCTAAGCACTGGGGTAGATACAGGGTAATCATTTTGTCCCATGTGAGGCTCACAGTTAATCCCCATTTTACAGATGAGATAACTGAGGCACAGAGAAGTTAAGTGACTTGCCCTCAGTCACACAGTTGACAAATGGCAGAGCCAGGATTCGAACCCATGACCTCTGATTCCCAAGACCGGGCTCTTTCCACTGAGCCACGCTGATTAAGGGCCTTGTTCACTTCCTGAAACAATGTCTGACATACATGAGGTATAACTTATCAAGCTGCAAATTCACAAGATTACAAAACTATCTAAATAGGGAGGAAGGGAGGGAGAGAGTTTCTCCCTCCTTATTGGGATTGGCCAACATAAACGAGTTTCCCCCTTCCCCCCCCCCCCCCCCACAAAAGTGCCCAGTTAATTTCCCTTCCCTTAATCACCCCTTGTCCATGGTGTTTACCATCTTGTAATATTTCTGGCACATTTCCAGGATTACACTCTGTACCCATGACTGAAGATTTGACAAAAAACACTAAACAAATAAGCATATGACCCGAAGAAGTAGCCTCTTAACTGATAGAATCTGTTTGTATTTTTTTAAAATTTTTCCTTTTTCGAACTGCACTTTGTTTCTGATAATTCATATGAAATGTCTAGTCGGAAATGAAGAACTTTTTAATGAGGGATCACTCTGCCAGTAATCTTACATATTTTACACCATCTGGTTTCACAATAACCTTGTAACTTGCAAAGAGCATAAGGAACAATTAGAAACACATGTTAATTGTTATTAGAAATTGTAGATGTCAGGATTTTTAAAAATAAATTTTTGTTCAAAACAGACACCAGATTCTATAAAATTTCAAAGGGACAGGAGGTCTCTTTAGAGAAAAGGATGCTTTTTCTTCTGAAATGACAATAGGCAACATAATATTTTGTCTTGTATGTTTTGATTACACAAAGATAAGCATCTCTACAGCTCTCACAGATATCTACTGTATCTTTCTCAGACTTGGCAAAGATTAAATGCTTGAATACAATTTTCACTTATGAAAGGAGGCAGAATATCGTGTTTGCTCTGAAAGAAAAGATGTAAAACAATTTTTTATCAAATTGTTTCCACTTTGCTGATGTTACTTTTTTTATGTCATACATACACTTTTACTACTATTTCCTGGAAAATGCATTCTAAAGGTTAGTTCTCTAAAATATTACATTTTTACCTTAATGATTTACTATTTACTAGTGTAACAAAATGAAATAGCTGTAATGTGTAAAATATTGAGTTGTCTTAAGCTGTTCATTTCAATATGTTTTGTGAGATATTAAAACTTAACATTTAGAATCTCCCTCAAATTATTTTAAAAATTGGAATTTGTTGGACCACTCACCATTAGTAATTAAACAGTCAATCTAGTTCCTGGATTCTACTGTGGGTCCTAAATTAGCAGTTACTGAAATACACAAATGTTTTAATGAGCCCATGATTAATTTGTGGGTTGATATTTACATGGCATATTTTGTAACTAGTATATTTAAGGTCTTAAAGTATATCAAATACTTTAACAAATACCATTAAAAATAGGGAGAACAATGTATGGATATTTCATTCTTCTTTTATGAATCGCTTGAAGGAAGGCTCTTTCTGGGTTACCTCCTCTAGGGTTTTAAATTTTCTTTTTAAAATCTACACTTTTCTTGGCAGGCTGAAGGCTATAATCACACCTGGGTATGACTAACTTCAAATTCACTGAATCTCCTTTTCCTCTCCATTACAAGATTTAATCAGGATATGCAAGTTACAAAATACTAATCATTTCAAATAAGACTCTCCCATGCTTTATAGACACCTCCCTTTTCTGAGTGTTTAATATTTACACAGGGAAAAAACCAAAACCAGACAATAGTGCTACCTAAAGTATTTGAGGAAGAAATTTCCTCCAAGACCAAATGCAATAACTAAATTTTTATCCCATGAAAACTACAAACTGCAGTGCAAAGATTTGTAGTGTATATCTAGCATTCCAAAGTCATTTTTGGTAAAAATCACACAATATCTGCATTAAATATTTGGGAAATGTAACCCTGAAAATATAGGAAATATTACAGAAAATATTTTATCAGACTTCCAGGTGTGCTTAGTTTAAACAGAAAATCTCACAATAGAATGAGTTTGGGATCCTTGTTCCAATTAGGTCTCCACATGAAAATAAATATTAGTATGGCTCAATCAATGGTATTTGAGATTTTAAGGTGTGCAGAACACTGTACTAAGCACAGAGAGAGTAAAATACAACAGTTTTAGTAAACACATTCCCTTTCCACAAGCAGCTCATATTCCAGAGGGGAAGACAGACATTAATACAGATAAATTATATTTATAGACATGAGTGCTATGGGACTGAGGGTGAAGTGAGTATAAATTGTGCAAAGGATACAGATCCAAGGAAATAGGCAACACATAAAAGATAGAGAGTTGGGAGAAGAGGGAGGGTTTAATCAGGAAAGGCCTCTTAATCCTCATGACTTGTGGGGAGAATGGTGGTCTAGCATAAATGAAGATTGAGGGAGTTCCAGGTCAAAGGGAAAACATGGGAAAGGGGTCAGTGACAAGATAGCTGAGATTGAGATTCAGTGAGCAAGCTGGCACTAGATGGGTAGATGTGTGCAGCCTGGGCTGGAATAGGAAATCAACAAGGTAAGGTAGGAGGTGAGCAGACTGCTTGAGTGCTTTAAAGACAATGGTGCTTTAAAGACAATGGTAAAGAGTTAGTCTGGTGTGGAGATGGATGGACAGTCACTGGATGTTCTTGAGCACTGGCAAGTTCTGGATTCAATTTATTTTAGAAAAATGATCTGGGCAACAGACTGAGGAATAGACTGGAGTGAGGAGAGATAGGAGGAAGAGAGGTCAGTGAGGAGGAAGATTCAGTCACGGCAATAGCATGAATGCTTGGATCAGTATAGTGGCAGTTTGAAGGAAGGGAAAATGTGCATTTTAGTGACACAGTAAAGGGTTTAACAGTGCCACATTTTTTTTTCTGGACTTTGTTAATGATTTGCTAATGATGTGTAATCCTTTGAGATGATCCCATTAAGCAGAGATTTATTGAGTCACCCCACCAGATCTCTGCAAACTTGATATTGTTAGATTGAACTCTCCCAAGCATTTAGTACCATGCTCTTCACACAGTAAGCACTTAAGAAATGTAACTGACTAACTTTATATTACAAGGTTACAGCACTTTCTGAGCAGGGGCCTAGGACCAGGGAAGAAGAAGACCAGACCTGGACCTGAAAGTCAACTAATGTGATCCAGACTGTCCCAGTTCCCAGGCCTCGGAAGGTCTCTCCCTTCTGCCTTTCACAGTGGTCCTGCAGCCCAAGCAGGGCACTGTGGAGACTGATGCTTGTAACAGGGACCAGGGCCCTGAAGGAAGAGGTTCCCTCTGGAAATAAGATGGAGGTGGACAAACAGAGTGGCATCCAATCACATTTATTGAACGTTTGTGTGCAGAGCACTGTATTAAGCGCTTGGAAGAGTGTAACACAGTAGTGTAACAGACACATTCCCTGACCTTAACAAGCTTACAGTCTAGAGACAGGCTGAAGAGAATTTACAAATAAATGATGCTGGTTTCACATTTTCAAGTATTAGAGAATTAATAGGAAGCTACCTGCTTTTGACTTTGTCTTTCATCTCTCAATCTTCAGGTTCTAATGAATACTATCTTGGACACTGGAGAAGATGGATGCAAATTGTAACATCCTACTTAGTGTGAATTAACATAGTCCTTTTTTTATCACTTCACTTTTCTGACCATTCTTTATCATGCTTGACCTGCATTTGTATTTTAAGCCAATTCTGGCTGCTACAGATAGAATTGTTCCTTTGAAGCCCTTGATAATTTGGAGAGTGTTTTATCAATTGTTTTGTTATCCTGAGGAAACTGAGAACCAAAGAAGTTAAGTGACTTGCCTCTTGATTCTCTCTCATTGTACCCCAGGTGGCATTCCCAATCACACCTTCAACCACTGTCCTTTCCCAAAGATTTAGTGCAGTGTTCTACATTCAGTAAGGGTTCAGTGAATAAAGGGATTGTTTTTATTAAAGGACCCTAAGACTTTCATCAGGCAGCTGACAGAACTGAGAGGATGGGTAGAGCATGGGTATGGAAGTGTCAGTTCATCCCTGCCCCCTCTGTGGTTGTGTGGGGTGGGAAGGGTGAGAGGCTGCTACTCTCTCCCACTTCTCCCATTGTCATCAGTGTTCCATACACCTAATAGCCCTTCTCAGGGTGGTGGGGAAGAGGTGGAGGAAGGGAAGAACCCTTCCTGCAAATAGTCTAGAAAAAGTTATTTAAATTTTGAAGAAGTTGGGTAAGGTCTTTACTTTTCAGGGTGCTTCATCCATCCAACCCACCTTCACTTTTCTCCACTCCATCTTCACTTCTCTCCAGCTGCCCATTGAAAGTTATAGGGTCACTCAGAGCAATCAATACATCATTACTATTTAATGAACACTTATGGAGTGCAGAGCACTATACTAAATGCTTGGAAAAGTATGATGGGACTGAGATTGTTACCTGGAGAAAAAAGCAAGAAGCAAGTCACTTTGCTTTTTTGTGCCTCTTTCTTTATGATAAATCAAGTGATAACTTGTAGAAACCAGAGTTGAATTCCCCAATATTTCAAAATTTCAGTACAAATGACTCACTTATTTTGCCACTGAAATGACAGACTAAATTCTCCAGGGGGCAGCGAGTGGATGGGGGTGGGTCTAGGAAAAAGGGGAGGCAGTGCCACTAGAAGAGTATTTCAACCCCTCTGCGTGGAGATTGATAAATTCAATGGGGCTTCCAGACAACCTCTGAAGTCAACAGCATGATTGTCATATAAATCACACCCCTGTTACAGCACTGTTAGAACCAATAGGATCTGGTGACAGATTGAATATGTGGCTTGTATGAGCATGATGAGGCAAGGATAATGCCAAGGTTCAGGCTTGAGAGATAAGGAGGATAGGGGTATTGCCTAAAGTGGTTGAGAAAACAGGGAGCAGTCAGGGTGTGGATGTGAAGAAAAAGGAGTTGTGATTTGGACATGTTTGAAATGTCAGTGGGACATCCAGGTAGAGATATCCTGAAGGCAGAAGGAAATATGAAACTGCAGAGAAGAGAGAGGTGAGGGCTGGAGATGTAAATTTGGGAACCATCTGCATAAAAATGGTAGTTGAAGCCATAGGAGCAAATGAGTACTCCAAGGGCGTGGCTATAGATGGAAGATAGAAAGGGACCCAGAACTGAGCCTTAAGTCAGAGAGATAAGAGGAGAACCAGGAGAAGACAGTGTCAGTGAAGCCAAGGTTGAATAAATAATGTTTCAAGAAAAGGGGGTGATCCATAGTCTTGAAGGCAGGTGAGAGATCTAGGAGGATTAATACGGAATACAGGCTGTTGTATTTGTCAAGAAGGTGGCCATTGGTAACATTAGACAAGGTAATTTCCATGGTTGTTGTATTTGTCAAGAAGGTGGCCATTGTTAATGTTAGAGAAGGTAATTTCCATGGGGTGGAGAGGGCAAAAACCAGATTAATAATGTTGGTATTTGTTAAGCACTTACTATGTGCCGAGCACTGTACTAAGTGCTGGGGTAGATATAGGGTGATCAGGTTGTCCCACACGAGGCTCACAGTCTTAATCCCCATTTTACAGATGAGGTAACTGAGGCACAGAGAAGTTAAGTGACTTGCCCACAGTCACACAGCTGACAAGCGGCAGAGCCGGGATTGTAGAACAAGGGAGCATTGCAGTAGAGGAAGTGGAGACAGCGGTTGCAGACTACTCTTTCAAGGAGTTGAATATTTCACAAAGGAAATTTATATTTCTAATCGAGCATCTGAGATATTGTAACCAGGATTCCATTAGCTATTTGAATTGGTTTATAGCTGATTTAGGCTAAATGGTGATCTGAAAGGACATTAATTTGGGACTGGAGAGGAAGAAAGTTTGCAATGTTTAGACTTATTGACTATGTTTACTATATTATTAATAATGGTTTCCATTTCCTGTACAATGGGAGTCAACCAACAAGTAAAGTAAATGGACTAATGAAGAGTTTGAAGACAAAAGTTGCAAAGAGAGAAGTAGCACGATAAAATTCTGAGAGGAAATATAAGAAGATTGAGCAAAAAAAGGGGAGTGACAAAGCAGGATTCAACACTAGTTCTATATGGCACTAGCAACCACCATTTATTTATTCTTGTAATTTAAATGTTTCTATTTCACCTGCCTGCTTCTCCCTTAGACTTTAAATATTTGAAAGGCAGGCAGCAGAGTCCTACATAAAGTGGAGGTTAAATACACAACTGACACTGATGGTGACGATGATAATGCAGCAGGGAAGAAAAACAGTGATCCTTGTTGATTCAATATCAGGTAATCTGGGCTGTAGATGGGCAGTTTGCTTTAAAATGAAAATTAAATTTAACCTTTTTACCTTTATGATTCCTCACCCCTTCAATGAGCTATTGCCATGAAAATTACAAAGCCTGCTTGAAGAAACAACTTGGACCACACTAAATTCTGATAACTACCTAACTCGGAAATACCTAATTTATTAAGGAGCATGGCCTACTGGAAAGAGCATAAAACTGGGAATCAAAAGACTTGGGCTCTAATTCTGGCTCCTCTGCTTGCCTGCTATGCGTGCTTGGGAAAGTTTCTCCTTCCTCCTACTTAAATTTCATCACCTGTGAAATGCGTATTTAATGTCTGTTGCTCCTCCCTCTTAGAATTTGACCCTTATGAGACAGGGACTGTATCTGATCCAACAACTCATCATTTATTGAATGCTTTATGTGCGCAGAGCACCATCTAAGCACTTGGAATGATGATGATATTTGTTAAGTGCTTACTATGTGCCAAGCCCTGTTCTAAGCGCTGGGTAGATACAAGGTCATCAGGTTGCCCCACATAAGGCTTTCAGTCTTAATCCCCATTTTCCAGATCAGGTAACTGAGACACAGAGAAGTGAAGTGACTTGACCAAGGTCACATAGCTGACAAGGGGTGGAGCCGAGATTAGAACCCATGACCTCTGACTCCTAAGCCCGAGCTCTTTCCACTAAACCACCCTGCTTCTTTCTCTATTGTACTTGGGAGAGTACAAGATAAGAGTTGGTAGACAGGTTCCTTTCCCACAAGGAATCTATAGTCTAAGGGATTATTTTACATCTCCAACAGTGCTTGACACACTGCATGCACTTAGAGTCTTATTGGTCCTGTTCCAATATCTTCATAGTAGTAATAATAGTAACTATTGTCCCAACCTTGCAGGAGACCCGACTCAAAATATTTTGAAGAATTTTCTGATCACCAGAATATTTCTCTTTCCTTCCAATCCTTCCAAATATTAGATCAACTAGTTACACCTTTGCCTGGAGCTACTAATGTCCCATTCTCCCTTGACCACTGCTAGTGTTCATTCAGTATGATTTAACTTGAATACCAGAATTGAAGGGAAAGATAGGGCATGACAATATAAGAAAAGCAAGAAAAGCATCTGAAACGGTATCAATTCCTTCTCAAAAGTCCATAGATGGGAACCTTATTTGAAAGCTTTTTCCATCCTATATATTTTTTCCCTTCCATTCAATAGTTGTAGATGTTACTGCCCTGTTTAGACCTCTCACATTTTGTGGGTAATGCCAGAAGGAATTGAAAATAAGATGGACGTTTTAAGTCAACTCCTAAGCATATAATAATATTTATTGCAGTCTGATTCCTGACATTTAACAGTGATAACATCCTTTCTGGTGACTGATCAGGGAAGCCAAAAACATACAGAACTCAAGCCAACTATATTTCTCTTACAGTTACTACCTTTAATGAAGAAATTTAAATTATTTAGTCTGGCTGTTCTTAAAACAATTGTGAGGGAAGCATGCTGTTAATCAGCTGATATTATTAATATTTAGGATTTAGAAGGTTTGAGATTTAAAAGGTCTTCACAGTCATCACTTATGTAGTTAAAGTTCTTAGTTTATTAATACAAAAATAGTCCAAATCTTTCATTTTCATTGAGCTTTCTGAATGAAATATATTTCCTAGAGCTAGGTATAGCCTGATGCTTTTTAAAGTTGTAGGACTGATCTGAAACATATATGAAGCTAAATAATGAATATATTCCTTTTTAATCATTACTGAGCTCAATACCTTTATCTGTGATCTTTAAAAATGGTTATGACATTGAGATGACAACCTCAACACAATTTTTCATTGTTGTTTAAATCATTTAAAATAAAGATTCACCATCTAGTAAAGAATCAAGTTGTTTCTTACTTCTTAGCCACATTTTTCTTGCATCTGATCTTGATTATATTTGGAAGATATAATTATAAAGATTAATTAGTAGTTAGAGCAATAAAGACATATCTCTTCATATTAGCAATATGTCAAGAACAAAATGCTGAAGCATTTGAATGGAAAAATAAGTTAAAATCATGTTCATTTCTTGCCAGGTCATAGACCCCAATGCAAATGCAAATCCTTTTGTCATTAAGAATCTTTAGTGCTGATAAGTAAAAAAAAAAAAAAAGTTAAGATGAAGTAGATGGAGATTCATTAAGTTTGTAAAAACTCTGTAAGTGCTAATTAGATAAGAACCCATCAAAATCAAATTAGTAACAATTAGTTGTTACTCTCTACCAACACCACAAAGGACAAAATGTATTTGGAGATACAGAGACTCTGACACCTACTTGCTTTGGGCGAGTTACTTAACTCTTTAGAGCTTCAGTTTGTAAAAATGGGGATTGAATACCTGTTTTACCTCCCCCTTTGTCTGTGAGCCCCATGTGGGACAAGAACTGCATTCAACCTATCTTGTACCTAGTCCAGTCCTTGGCAAATAGGAAGCAGCGTGGCTCAGTGGAAAAAGCATGGGCTTGGGAGTCAGAGGTCATAGGTTTGAATCCTGACTCTGCCACTTGTCAGCTGTGTGACTGTCGGCAAGTCACTTAACTTCTCTGTGCCTTAGTTACCTCATCTGTAAAATGGGATTTAAACTGTGAGCCCCACATGGGACAACCTGATCACCCTGTATCTACCCTAGCACTTAGAACAGTGTTCTGCACATAGTAAGCACTTAAATACCAACATTATTATTATTATTAAATATTAATATTAAATATAATTCTTACCATTTATTATTACTATTAGTGCAGCCTTGGGTTTGTATTTCTTTTCAAGCCTGCCTCTTTGTACCCCAATTTTTTTGGCAAAGCATTTAAATAGAATAATTCCTTTGTCCCTGCTGCAAAACAGGTTGGTTTGTTCACTGTAGTTATCTCCTGTCAATCTGCATATTTCAGTGATTGATACTGTGCTTCACTATGTTTTTAGAGGCATTTAATCTGCCCTTCTGACTTTCATATGCCCCATTTATATCAACATACAACAGCTACTTAAATATCTTCCTGTAACCCACTCATAATACTAATACTAATGATGATAATAATAATAATAGTGCTACTTCTTAAGCACTTCAGTTCCATTCAATCATATTTATTGAATGCTTACTGTGTACAGAACACTGTACTAAGCATTTGGGAGAGAGCACAATTAAACGATAAACAGTCACATTCCCTGACCACAAGGGGCTTAGTCTAGAGGAGGAAACAGACAATAATATAAATTACAAATACGTACATAAGTGCTGGGAGGGGGAATGAATAAAGGCAGCAAGTCAGGGTGATGCAGGAGGGATTGGGAGAAGAGGGAAGGAGGGCTTACATAGGGAAGGCATCTTGGAGGAGATGTGCCTTACTATGTACCAGGCACTGTACTAAGCACTGGGGTAGACACAAGATAAGTGGGTTGGACACAGTCCCTCTCCCTCATTGGGCTCACAATCTTAATTCCCATTTTACAGATGATGAAACTGAGGCACCGAGGAGTGACCTGTCCAAGATCACACAGTAGAGAAGTGGCAGGACCAGGATTAAAACCCAAATCCTTTGTCTTCCAGTTCCAAGCTCTCTTATTCTGCCCAGTGGAGCTATATTGCTGTGAATATTGCTTCACTACTGGTGAAATGACTTAGTTCCAGGGACTCTTAATGGGTAATTATTAATCACTGGTATTTTGTGAGTACTTCTACAGAGCACTGTACTGTTTGGGAGAGTACTGTAAAATAGATTTGATAGCTGCGATCCCTCCCCTCAAGGAGTTCACCATCTAGTGGAGGAGATTGCCACTAAAGTAAACTAGATAGGAGAAATGGCAAATTATGTATGAATGTAAGACCTGTAGAATTGGAAGGTGGGATGAATATCGAAGTGCTAAAGGGGTACAGACCCAAGTGCATAGGTGACAGAGTAGGGAGGGCAAATAGGTTGGGGAAATATAGGTTTATTTCAGGAAAGCTTTCTTGGAAGAGACATGATTTTCATTGGGTTTTGAAGATGGGGAGAGTGTTGGTCTGTAAATATGATGAAAGAATGAGTTCCAGGCTGGAAGGAGGACATATACAAGGGGTAATTAGTGATCTAGGGATCAAGGCACAGTGAGTAGGTGGAAATAGAGGAATGAAGTCTGTGTGTTGGGTTATAACTGGGGAAAAGGATCAAGGTTAGGTAGGAGCAGGAGAGCAAACTGAGTGATCAATAAGTGGTAATCTAGTTGTGTCTCCATAAACCGGTTATCTGATGTAAACTACACTGAAGCAAAAGCTATGCGTGGTCTTGGCTACTTCTAAACTACTGGAGTCCTCAAGATATGTCAACCAAGTCACACAAACACCCACACAGCATGCCATCTGAAATTCCTCACCTGCCATGCTGGAAAGACTGAAGTAGAATCATTGCAGTGTTGAGAAAATTCCAAGAATTTTCTGTTCCCTTGGGAGAACACATGTTTGGGACACATGCTACCCTTCCCCATCCCCCCTTCCCCGAGTCACCTTGGAAGACAGGATCCGCCTCCTAGAGCAGAGTAAGTGGAAGCATTGCATCTTTCCAATGTTGAGAATAATAATAATGATTATGGAACTTGTTAAGCACTTACTATGTATCAAGCACCTCTGTGAGAGGATACTAGGTAATCAGGTTGGTCCCTGTCCCACCTGGGGTTTGCATTAAGTCCCCATATTACAGACGAGGGAACTGGGGCCCAGAGAAGCAAAGTGACTTACCCAAGGTCACAAGTAGAGAAGTGGTGGAGCTGGGTTTAGAATCCAGATCCCTCTTACTGCAGCCCGTGCTTTATCCACTAAGCAATACTGGTTCTCAGTGTTGTGAAGATGATGCTGGGTATGCTGTGACTATTAGACTCTGGAGAGCTGCTTTAGCAGAAAGGAGGCTGAAGATTGCTTTACTAATCTCAATATTCTTCAACTCCTCCTGTATTTCATATTGGCCTTGCATTAATATATTGTTAAATATATTACTCAAATATATTTATATATTGTTTGTCTTTACGAGCAGTGGTCAGACAGGTAACTTCAACTCCAGTTTGACCAACAATACCATTTTGCACTGTTGGTACCATTATCAGTTACTGAATTAGGTGTCCTTTGTGTTAAAAAATATAAACTTGTGTTTTCCTACATTGATTGATGTGCAATTAGAGGAATGCAATATGGTTCCTATGTCATGCACTTTGCCTAACAATATTGAACAATATAACATTCTGTACTTTCAGGAAACCTGAATCAGATAAATCACTTGTTTCCACTAAGCATAATGTCAGACAAACAAGATAATAGAAGGATTTTGTTATGGGTTATATGTTACTGAATTTGCTCATTATTTCTGATGTAACATTCCCAAGTTTGAATGCTATGAGTTTGAGCTGTCTGGGAGGTTATTGCTACAGCTGCATTTTGTGAATATTTGGAGGACTTCAGAATTTGTTCTGATTTTAAAACTCAGTCATGAGTTAGTCCTCCGTTCATATAAAGTTGTGGATTATGATTCATTAACACAAGCTAAGAATTATCCTTTATCTGAGGGTGAGAAGGATCAGCATTCCATTTCTCCAAAGAAAGACTGAGTTTGGATATCACTAGCTTTTCAATTGGATACCAAAATTTGTATTATTTCTACTTTACGAAGAACCTCATATTGTTCTGGTGGTTAGATTTTTAAAGATATTTGTTGTTTAGATAGTGAATAAAAGAAGAAGTATTGTTATTTTGATTTGGATCCCAATAGTCAAAACAATACTATTTGCAATTATCAGCTTATGAGAAGACTGTGATTTAGAATAAATTAGAGGCACATAAAAATGCAGTTTCTAGGCAAATTGAAAATAGTTTCCATTGTGTAGAGGAAGTTTGATTTTTATCCTTGTGGTTACTACATCTTTGAATATTCACTCATACAAAACATGTTTGCTTCCTCCATTCCATTTGTGGTGATTTTGAGATTTTATAAGTAGTTATTTGATTTTCTAAAGTGTCTCAGTGAACATTAAAAAATAAAGCAGAAGCCACACACCCACACACACACACTGAAGGAAAAATTGGGACTAGAATGTACCTGAGAAGTACACTCCTGTCTGGAGCTCCTTAAGACATTTTATCACACCTGGAGAATTGGAAAAAGGAATTTTCACCACTACAATTTTCACTGGCAGCCTCCTCAATGCCTCCTTAACACTGTTCCTTCCACCACAAGGGGAGGTGAAAGGAAGATTAAGTGGCAGGGACTGAGATGATCTCAGAGTCACCAAGAGTATATTATTATCATTATCAGTGATATTTACTGAGTACTTATTGTGTGCAGAACACTGTACTATGAAGAGTACACTATGACAGAGTTGTTAGACACATTCCCTGCTCACAATAAGCCTACAATCTAGAGCAGGATATAGAGATTGATATAATTTATAATATACAATTCATAATACACACCCACCACTTCGCTAAATAGTCTCCAGGGCACTATTCAAAGCTTCTTTAATAATCTTTGTAATGTCCAAAAAAAATCCTAAGGTAAATAGATTTTTCAAGGGCAAACTGTGCTGGAAAATATGGCTTCAACAGGATATGTCCACTAAATGGAGGGAGAAAATGGAATTACAAAACTACAGAAACAAAGAGAAAGACCAATGGAGGGAAAGGACAGTAGGGGCAGAGGGCAGAGAAACAGGCAAAAATAAACAGTTTCACTGTATTATATTAAATTCCTTCAGGGCAGGTATTGTGTATACCAATTCTATTCTAGTCTCCCAAGCATTTAGGACAGTAAGTGCTCAGTCCTTGACTGATTGAGAGAGGGAAGGTCAGAAAAGTGAGCAAGAAAGAGAAGAATGAATGCAAGAGGAGACAGTGCATAAGAACAGGAAAGAAAGAAAAAGCCTATAAGTGCGTGAATAGGTTCACACCTGCTCAGACTCTTAGTTATTCACTTAGATGATGATGTAATGACAGCTCTAACAAGTAATTCTGCCCTTCCAAAAATCATTATTACATTGCAACAGTGTGAATAGCTACAGCAGCTTGTAATGTGAAGCAACACTTGCAGTTGAGTCTTCCCCTGCATCATTACCACCAGCATCAACATTTCCATTCTTGCTATGGGCTAGTCTGTTCAGGTTCTGATGAAAATGACATGGGTAGTCGTAGGTCAGCTACACAGTCCAATATAGCAGTGACAAGGATGGGAACAGGGAACACTTCCCTTCTCCTCCTGCTTCTACTGCCAATGTTCCTGCCCTATATTTCTGCCTACTGAAAGATAGGGCTCCGTTCTGTCCATGGAACCTCTGCCACAGACACTTCAGTGAAATTCTCATTGATTCCAGTCTACCATAATTTGGGTGGGTAAATAGGGCCCAATTTCCATGACTTTCCCTACTCTGACAAGACATCTGGTCATTTTAACGAAGGTTTTCTCCCTGCAGGCTTAAGCCAATCACTTTGTCCCTATCTGAAGGCATAATCATACTTCACATATTTAACATCAACCTATAAATATGTATATTGCCAAGGCTTATAGTTGATGTAAATATCTACATGTGTGAGTGTTGCTTTTGGCAAAATAGAAGAATCTGATATACATTTCCTGGGAAGAGTTAGAGGTCTCCCTCTTTTGACTATAAATTTGCTATAGGCAGGGAACATACCTACCAACTCTGTTGTATTGTACTGAGTTCTAATCCCAGATATTCCACTAGACTGCTGTGTGATCTTGGGCAGGCCACTTAGCTTCTCGGTCTCATTTCCTCCATATGTAAAAATGGGGATTCAATATTTGTTTCCCTTCCTACTTTGACTATGAGGTCCATACGAGACAGGGACTGTATCCAATCTGATGAACTTGCATCTACCCAATGCTTACAATTTGACAAACAGTAAGTGCTTAACAAATACCATTACTCTCCCCAGCACTTGTTCTGATTACAGTAAAAGCACTCAGTATCACTGACTGATTGCTGTGCTTTGCAATGTTATCCCAGTATGGCAAAGCACAAATCTCATACTTAACAAGAATTTCAAGGTTACATCTTTTTTTATATCATAGCCCTTAGAATTGTTTCTCTGGAAATCCTGTGCCCCTTCTTCTCACAGTCTATACTCCTAGAGTAAGTGACATAGGAGTCTTGTATTGTGACACCAAAACCGAAGTACTGTAAAGCCAAAATGGTGTAAATTTAGAGACTTTGCAAGTACTGACTTTCTTAATTCAAAATGTCTCTTTGTTGAATGCTCCCTATACTCCACTTTGCCAAATTGGTATCCCATGTGCCACCCCTCACAGGATTCATGTAATATCCTTGTAATCTGCTGCTTCCTCTTTGTATTTTGATGTCTGTCTTTACCAATAGATGGTAAACTCTGAAGGCAGGGATCATATCTTTATGGTACTAACCCAAGGGTGTGTACAGTGTTCTGCTCACACTAATAAGTACTAAAATACCATTTGTAAAGTCTTACAACTACCAGTAGGCAGTGAGAAAAAACTTTTTCTCCATAGGCAAACATCCAATAGACCTTCTCAGACTGAGCCCCCCTTTCCCTCTGCTCCCCCTCCCCTCCCTCCCTTCCACTCTCTGCTCTTGCTGCTTCCCCCTCCCCTCGCCACTGTGCTCATTTGTATATATTATTTATTACCCTATTGATTTTGTTAATGAGGTGTATATCTCCTTGATTTCATTTATCTTGTTTTTGTTGTCTTGTTTTTTTCTGTTTTGCTTTGTTATCTGTCTCCCCCATTTAGACTATGAGCCCATCACTGGGCAGGGATTGTCTCTATCTGTGGCTGAATTGTACATTCCAAGCACTTAATACAGTGCTCTGCAAATAGTAAGTGTTCAATAAATTCTATTGAATGAATGAATCCAGATTTATATATAGCAAGTTTATTCATTCAATCATATTTATTGAAAGTTCACTGTGCAAAGCACTAGGGAGAGTACAGTACAATAAAAAGTGGACGCATTCCCTGCCCACATTGAGCTTTCAGTCAAGAAGAGTTTACATTTCATTCATTCATTCAAGCATATTTATTGAGTGCTGTGTGCAGAGTACTGTACTAAGCACTTGGGAAGTACAAACCAGCAGCAAATAGAGACAATTCCTGCCCACAGTGGCTCACAGTCTAGAAGGGGGGAGACAGATGTCAAGACAAATAAATGGGCATCAGTAGCATCATTATAAATAGAATTATAGATATATACACATCATTAATAAGAATATGATTATAAATATATACATATATACACAAGTACTGTGGGGCTGGGAGGGAGGTAGAGCAAAGGGAGTGAGCCAGGGCATTGGGGAGGGGAAGGGGAGCAGAGGAAAAGGGGGGCTTAGTCTGGGAAGGTCTCCTGGAGGAGGTGAACTTTCATTAGGGCTTTGAAGGGGAGAAGTGTGCTACTTTTGCGGATGTGAGGAGGGAGGGCATTCCAGGCCAGAGGTAGGATGTGGGCCAGAGGTCGATGGCAGCACAGGTAAGAACGAAGCACAGTGAGACGGTTAGTACCAGAGGAGTGGAGTGTGCAGGCTGGGATGTAGGAGAGAAGAGAGGTGAGGTAAGAAGGGGCAAGGTGATGGAGAGTTTTGAAACCAATAGTGAGGAGCTTTTGCTTGATATGAAGGTTGATAGACAATCACTGGAGATTTTTGAAGAAGGGGCGTGACATAACCAGAACGTCTCTGTAGAAAGATAATCCAGGCAGCAGATTCATTCATTCATTCAATAGTATTTATTGAGCGCTTACTATGTGCAGAGCACTGTACTAAGCGCTTGGAATGAACAAGTCGGCAACAGATAGAGACAGTCCCTGCCGTTTGACGGGCTTACAGTCTAATCGGGGGAGACGGACAGACAAGAACAATGGCAATAAACAGCGTCAAGGGGAAGAACATCTCGTAAAAACAATGGCAACTAAATAGAATCAAGGCGATGTACAATTCATTAACAAAATAAAGAGGGTAACGAAAATATATACAGTTGAGCGGACGAGTACAGTGCTGTGGGGATGGGAAGGGAGAGGTGGAGGAGCAGAGGGAAAAGGGGAAAATAAGGCTTTAGCTGCGGAGAGGTAAAGGGGGGATGGCAGAGGGAGTAGAGGGGGAAGAGGAGCTCAGTCTGGGAACGCCTCTTGGAGGAGTTGATTTTTAAGTAGGGTTTTGAAGAGGGAAAGAGAATCAGTTTGGCGGAGGTGAGGAGGGAGGGCATTCCAGGACCGCGGGAGGACGTGACCCAGGGGTCGACGGCGGGATAGGCGAGACCGAGGGATGGTGAGGAGGTGGGCGGCAGAGGAGCGGAGCGTGCGGGGTGGGCGGTAGAAAGAGAGAAGGGAGGAGAGGTAGGAAGGGGCAAGGTGATGGAGAGCCTTGAAGCCTAGAGTGAGGAGTTTTTGTTTGGAGTGGAGGTCGATAGGCAACCACTGGAGTTGTTTAAGAAGGGGAGTGACATGCCCAGATCGTTTCTGCAGGAAGATGAGCCGGGCAGCGGAGTGAAGAATAGACCGGAGCGGGGCGAGAGAGGAGGAAGGGAGGTCAGAGAGAAGGCTGACACAGTAGTCTAGCCGGGATATAACGAGAGCCCGTAATAGTAAGGAGAGTGAAGTAAGCAGAGTAATAGTAAGTAATAGTAAGCAGAGTGAAGTATAGGCTGAAGCGGGGAGAGACAGGAGGTTGGGAGATCAGAAAGAATGCTGATGCAGTAATCCAGTTGGGATATGATGAGTAATTGTACTAACAGGTAGCAATTTGGATGGAGAGGAAAGGGGTGATGTTGTGAAGGTGAGACCTGCAGATTTTGGTGATGGATTGGATATGTGGGGTGAATGAGAGATTGGAGTCAAGGTTAGGGGCTTGTGAGAAGGGAAGGATGGTAGTGCCATCCACAGTGATGGGAAAGTCAAGGAGAGGATAGGGTTGGGAGGGAAGATAAGGAGCTCAGTCTTGGACATGTTGAGTTTTAGGTGGAAATGTCCTGAAAGCAGAAGGAGGATAGGTGGAGATGTCCTGAAAGCAGAAGGAGGTGCGAGTCTGGAGTGGGGGAGAGAGAACAGGGGAGGAGATGTAGATTTGGATAATATCCACAGAGATCATACTTGAAACCGTGGGAGTGAATAAGTTCACCAATGGAGTGAGTATAGATGGAGAACAGAAGGGGACCAAGAAGTGACCCCTGAAGAACCTCAACAGTTAGGGAATGTGAAGGGGAGGAGGAACCCATGAAGGTGATTGAGAATGAAGGGCCAGAGAGATGAGGAGAACCAGGAGAGGACAGAGTTGGTGAAGCCAAGGTTGGATAAAGTATTGAGGAGAAGGGGATTGTCCACAGTGTCAAAGGCAGGTGAGAGGTCAAGGAGGATTAGGATAGAGTAGGAGCCATTGGATTAGAGAGGGTCCAAGAGAGAATTGGAGGAGAGAAATTTGAAGCAGCATTTACAGGCTAGAGTAGTTCACCAATAATGATTCAATGGCAGTGACTCATTAAACTTTTCTATATATGATACTTGTTATCCTATACTTGTGTAAATACTACCTTTATGACTGGTATGATTGTAGGTATAAATGATATCAAAATAATGATAATGATGATAATAATACTAATAGTGCTTATTATGTTCCATGTATTGTACTAAGCCCTGGGGTATTACAAGATAATCAGCTGAACACAGTCCCTCTCCCACATGGGACTCACTGTTTAAGTAGGGGGAATTCAAAGCTGGGAGTTCATAATATTTGATAAATATGGAAAACAGTTACTAAAAATAACTGAATTCCATTTTTTTAATATAGAAGATTTTAATGTAAAATCTCAACTTTCTATACTTGGAAATCACCTTTTTTTTTTTTTAACTTTGATCAGAGTGACTTTGAAACCAACCTAAAATGCTCCCTACAATTAGCAGGGTTTTAATCACTGTTCTAAACCTCCTGAGAGCAGTTACTGTAATAAAAATGGCATATTAAGGATATGAAAAAAATAATTGCAGGTGCAACAAAACATGATTAATGATGAAACACCAGCTCCAACATGAAAAGAATATTAAATTAGTTGGGACTTTGGCTAGGACAAAGTTTAGTAATATGCTTGTTGGTATATTTATAAAAAGCCAGGTTGAGCAGAATTCAGTGAAAAACTATTTTCTGGAGTCAATGTTGATATACATTTCATATATATATATGTCTAATGTTTAAAACACATGGTTATTTGTTAACATAGATGGGGAGTGAGAAAGAGGACTAGCAAGCTTTGTGGGCTTTTTGTTATGGGAGACAGCTTTCAACAGGAACTTAAATTTGGGACTTAAATTTCCCAAAACTGAAAAAGACTGATAGATATCTAACAGAAATTATTTTGTAGATAACCTCATCAAGTAACTTCAAGATTGCCGTTGGTGTTTTTGTAGCCTTGCAATTTTGAAATGAGCTCTGTGTCTGATGATTATCTTGATTCTTTCAAACAAGTTCCTCTCCTCAGAAAAGTCTCTGACTTAGGTAAGGTAAAGTGTATTAAGTTGTAATTTGATTTCCCTCAAAGACCTGGTATCTTTTAAATTAAATACTGTAAATAGAGACATAGAAAGAAATTGAAAGTTAGTGTGTCTAAATGATTGTGTCCATTTAATACTTGTCCTGTCTGTTCAGGCTTTTGATACTTGGCAACTGAATACATACATTCATATTTATTGAGCATTTACTATGTGCAGAGCACTGTACTAAACTCTTGGAAAGTACAATTCAGCAACAGAAAAAGACAATCCCTACCCACCAAAGGGCTCACAGTCTAGAAAGGGGAGACAGACAAAACAAGTAGATAGGCATCACTACCATTTAAATAAATAGAAACATATATGAATGCACATCATTAATAAAATAGAGCAATAAATATGTACAAATATATACAAGTGCTATAGGAACGAGAAGGGGGTAGAGCACAGGGGCAAAGTAGAGGCAATGGGGAGGGGAGGAGGAGCAGAGTGAAAGGCAGGGCTCAGTCTGGGAAGGCTTCCTAGATTAGGGAAGCTCAGTAGGGCTTTGAAGAGGGGAAGAGAGCTAGTTTGGAGGATGTGAGGAGGGAGGACATTCCAGGTCAGAGGTAGGACGTGGGCTAGGGGTCGACGGCGGGACATATGGGACAGATGGGAACGAGGCACAATGAGGAGGTAAGTGGCAGAGGAGTGGAGTGTGTGAGCTGGTTCTGTAGGAGGAGAGAAGGGAGGTGAGGTAGGAAAAGGTAAGGATGGAAAGCATTGAAGCCAATAATGAGGGGTTTTTGCTTCATGTGAAGATTGATAGGCAACCATTGGAGATTTTTGAGGAGGGGAATGACATGCCCAGAGTTTCCGCAGAAAGCTAATACACAAAACCAAGAGCTAAAGCTAACCTTGTCTCATCAGTGACCCCTCGCACAAATCCTGCCTCTGGCCCGGAAGTCCCTTCCTTCTCAAATCCAACAAACAATTACTCTCCCCGAATTAAAAGCCTTATTGAAGGCACATCTCCTCAACAGGCTTTCCCTTAGCCCCCATTTCCTCTTCTCCCATTCCCTCTTGCATCACCCTGATATGCTTCTTTTGTTCACCCCCCTTCCCAGTTCCATAGCACTTATGTACCCACCTGTACTTTCATTTTTATATTAATGTCTGTCTCCTCCTTCCCCCTCGACAGACTGTAAGCTTGTTGTGAACAGGGAATGTGTCTATTGCTGTATTGGACTCTTCCAAGGATTTAACACAGCACTGTGCATACAGTAAATGCTCAGTAAATGCGATTTAATGAAAGAACTTAGAATAGTGCTCTGCACACAGTAAGTGCTCAATCTGATTGATAACAGAATTGGTAGACCCAATCATGCCCACAAGGGACTTGTAGTCTAAAGATCTGTGTTCTCATCTAGTGATAAGGGAATTTTAGACATTTTTGGATAAGCATATTTCATTTTTACCTTTGAGTGGCAGTTCAGTCAGTTTTCATCTTGGTGCTGTAGTTCAGTCAAGGAACATATTTGGGAAACAACCCTGTAGTCCCAATCATCTCTCTTCCAAGAGATTTATGATTTGATGTTCTTGTATACAGTCTAGGCCAAAGTGTAAACTCCACACTATCTCAATTCTTCAACTTCCTGGGATTAATTCCAGACAAGAAACCCCATGGTCCTTAACTGACAGTAAATCAGTTAATTGAATCAAAGACATATTTAGACTGCACCTACAGCGAAAGCAACCAAGAGCCATGGAAAACCGGAACATGCACTCAAAATATGAGATTGTACATTGGTCTTTCCAGCTGCAACTGTTCACCTAGGAAGCAACATCATCAGAAGTGACATCAGTAAATAGGAAATAAAATAGTATCTACTTGCAAGCCTTTAATGCTAGATAAAAGATGCTGCCTGGTGGGAACCAAAATTACAATGCCCTCAGCATCTTTGCCTTGACAAAGACGGGATTTTGGCATCCTGTAAGATCTTACTCAATGTAAAGATGCTATTTGTATTTACAATATAAAGTGTAACAAAGTACATTATTCTCTGTCAGTCATTTTTGCTTCCATTAGGAGTCACTTCAAAAAGCACCTTCATTTACATACTCCTATTTTAATGTATTTTATATTCAATACAAGAAAGGCAAAAAGGGGTTTTTGAATACAGTGAAGCATAATCTCTAACAAGACGACATAACTGACAAATTCTGGGACACAGCAGCCACAGAAAGGCTGGTCTAGCATGGCAATCAACAATGGGAATCTCTTTTACAGCCAAGGTTTGGGGAGAATCTTGATAGCAGGAGGCAGAATTGAAAACAGAGCCAGGCCTGTCAAATAGCAAATCATAGGCCAAACAAAAGTCTACCTTGATGTGGCTAATGTGCGAGGAACTGTCAGTCTTGAATAGTCTTCTCAGCCTCATACACAAATGGATGCAAATTTCACCATCCATAATGTCATCTTCAAACATGACAAATGGTTTTTCTGTGTGCCCTGTCTCAATATTAATGTGCTCGTATAAATTCTCTCTCTCTCTCTCTCTCTCTCTCCCTCTCTCTCTCTCTCACACACACACACATACCCACACACAAACACATTTGGTTTTAATCCATGGCCAAGGAAATAATGCTACATGAAACTGTTATAGAATGGTAACCATATGCAAATTTTGGGCCCTGAAAAGTTGCTTTTCTTGCAAACAATTGCTTTGTTTTTTTAAGTAGATTCTTTAGAATAGTCAAAGAATCAGAAAAGCTTATAATACTTTCTTGTTATCACTTAACCTCCCCCATTCAGTTGCCCATTTTTTATTCTTTAAATCCTTACCTTTAAATATTGATCAGAAATCTAGAGATAATGTATAAGAAGTTTAAGCCAGAGGTGTATATTCTTTCTAGTGCTTAATGTACATTAAGCTGCTTACTCAAGTATTTAATAAGCACTCTGACTGATTGTAGACCTTTTTTTTTTGTAATACACCAGACTAAAACACACAACCTTTCTAGGCTAACATTTTCCTAAATATAATTTGCTTCTGGATATTTTCATTTTAGACAGGAATATTTTCATTCTAAGTATCTCCTGGGGGAAAAAAAGTTATTTTTTCTTAGTTAGAAAGTGTTATTAGGAAATGTTAGTACACCAGCAGTATTACAGAGATTAGCATGGAGTAACTTTTTTTTAATTTAATGATATTTAAGTACTTATTATGTGTCCAGTACTGTTCTAAGCATTGGGGAAGATAGAAGTGAAGGAGGTTGGATACAGTTCTTGTCCTACAGTAGGACAAGTTCTTGTTCACAGTAGGAGTGGGAGGAAAAAGAGGTGATGAATGCATTTTACAACTGAAGTTAACTTTCTCAAGGTGACATAGGAATCAAGTGGCAGAACTAGGATTAGAACCCTGGTCTTCTGACTCCCAGACAGATGCATTTTCCACTAGGCCACATACATTCCCAAAGTGCTAAACAAATACCACAATTATTTTTTATTATTACCAGAAAAAAAATTGTTTCTTGAATGTGTTTTTATACAAAACGCTATATATGTGGAAAGTAAGGCACTAGGAAATGTTACCAGTTAACCTGCTCTACAATTCAAGAACCAGAAGAGACAGCCTTTTTTTCCCATTTTATCTCTCTGACTGTATTAATTCATCTATTCACTAATTCAATTGTATTTATTGAGCACTTACTGTGTGCAAAGCACTGTACTAAGCACTTGAGAAAGCACAATATAACAACAGACTCATTTCCTGCCCACAAGGAGCTCAGAGTCTAGAGGGGGAGAGAGAAATTAATATACATAAACAAAAATAAATTACAGATATATACATATGTGTTGTGGGAAGGAGAATGAATGAAGGGAACAAGTCAGAGCAACACAGAAGGGAGTGGGAGAAGAAGAGATGAAGGCTTAGACAGGGAAGGCTTCTTGGAAGTGATGTGCTTTCAATAAATTCTTGAATTGGGGGAGAGCAATTATCTGGTGAGGGGGATTAGGATGGAGTAAAGGCCATTGGATTTGGAGCCATAGGGTCAAGGGAGGGTTTTTTAGGGTAGGGAAGATATGGGCATGTTTTAAAATGGTGGGGAAGAAGCTATTGGAGTGTGAACAGTTGAAGATGGAAGAAGGGAAAGGGCAAGTGTTTCGTCGAGGTGTGAAGGAATGGGGTCAGATGCACAGGTGGAAGTGGTGGATTTTGAGAGATGGCCAGAGTTTCTCTCTAGAGATAGTGTTGGGAATGTTGGGAATTGAAGAAGAAGCAGGGGAGATTGGAGTTCCAGTTTCCAGCCTTCTTTCTGCTTCACCTGTGTTCCCTCCCTTTAGTGTTACACAGGTAGTGGGTGATTTTCCTATTCAGTTTTGCTGCTTTTTCTGCCAATAAAGGTCTTGTTTTCTTACCTCTGAATTATCAAATCGCTATTTGTCCATGCATATCACTGTAAAAACAACTCCTATCCTTTCTGAAGCTTAGATTAGTTCTATCTTAAATGACCCTTGCCTCAAAGAACAATTTATCCAAAGCTACAGAGGAAAAACAATTGGCATATAATAAATGCCAGAGACAACATTGAATTGGACCACAGGATAAAAATGAAGTGTTTGAATGGAAGATTAGAATCAGAAATCAATAAGAAACTAGAGAGTAAACCAAGAGGAGATTTTAAAATAATTTATGATCCTGCCTATTACAATTAGTGAGGGATACATTGGAAAATATGCACTAAACCTACTAGGTGTCTTTGACATACTACTCATAAAAATACTGACAAGTGTTAAAACAAACTATTGAATATAGGTGAGGAGTCATTTTCAATACATTCTCAGGCTGTTTCCAAAGTTATTTTACTGATGAACAGATGTATGACAAATCACAAAATCAGAACAGTTTGGGAGGTTAATTATCTTTATTATGTTCTGGATACATACCATTAAAATTCTAAAACCAGTAAGGTCAAGATAACCTTTAAAAATATTCTGAGGAACTTAAAAGGGTTCTATTTTCTAAATATGGCTTCAAAAAGCCACTCCAAACTTAACAAGTACAATTACAAAAGGATAAAGAAATTCAAGAATAGAGGACAGTAAATTTAAGGCAAGATCAGCTTACCCAAGATGGCTTTTTATCAATCTATGGTTACTCATTTTATCTTTATTTTCTAAAAGCATAAGACTGAATGGTTCAAAAAAAGGAGGTTTGTCTTTTGGGAACCCTGAGTGTGCCTGTAGCACAAATTAATTTTCAATGAACAGATAATATATCTGGTATCGTATAATCAAATATTTATACAATTCTGATTTGATTACAAGGTACCAGATATGAGGTAAATGATGCTGTATTAGCTTAAGCTTTTGTGTTTACAAAACAACAAGGTAAGAAAACTGCTCTCTGGAGACTTCACCTGTGGACTTAAAAAACTTTCTATTTCAGTGGTAAATTTAGTTATAACTGTTTCCATCTACTGGCTAACTCACCAATGATTATCAAGAAACAAGCCTAGGATCACCAACCTACTTAAATTTCCTTTAATGTGGTAACAACTTCAGAAAATCACTGTGGCCAGAAATAGCATCAGTGACCTGCAAATAAGCAAAAGAATCCAAGGAATATATAAATCTACTGACAACAACAATCTGCTAAACCTTCCAATCCTTCAAGATTGATAGGTTTAATTAAGGAAAATAAATGACCTGTGATGAGTCACTAATGATGTTGAAAAATGAGGGTATTTAAATTATTTATCTTACAATGTTTGTGTATTAATAATGTAGTAGGAAATTTGGTTGAAACCAAAAAGATGGGGGAAATAAGAAAAGTGCCAGAATTAACCCATATTGTCACTATTTTTATAACCAGGAAACACATTATGATAGCACCCACATTTGTTGCTGAAGCAACAACAGAATATCAAACCCTGTGCCTGCTTTCAATACTGAGCAAGAAGCACTTATCACCTTATGTTGAATGCAAAACAGATGTGTTTCTTTGTGTTTGACCCAGGACCATTTCCATTTTTTAGTTTTAAGTTGTCATTTAAAGAAGCCAGATTGTTCTAATCACAAGTGTCATCCATTCATTAGTATAATGGAAAAAGGTAACAGATTATGCATATAATAGCCACCGGGGAAAAGCTATGCATTTACAACCCATAACACTTATGTAGATAGATTGTAGACATAATAATCAGCCACAGGAGGGAGAGGAAGAAGGAGAGAGAGAGAAACAATTACTCTAATGGAAAGAGAGGGACTGTGATTAACATTATATATCTCCCAAAGAAAGATATTTGTGGCAAGAATGACTTAAAGGACAGCTCTACATTTTAGCTTTGCCTCTTGGGCAAGAGAGACAGTAGAATAACAAATGAGATGCACCGCATCAGCAAAAGAAACTCACAGATTTATGAAGTTATAGCAATATTTGCTCTCACTATACTCAGGAGTCTCTTCTTCTGTTTAACTTTGTGTGTCTGCCACTGTGAAGGGAGGATGTAGGAAACAACACGATTGTTTCAGGAAGAACTGAAGAAATAAAACTAAAGTAGAAAGCAGGAAGTATAATGGTTTTTTTCCCTTCAATAATGAAAATACAGCAAGCTCATAGATTCATCATGGGAGTGGTTATTTTTCCATCTGCCAAACGTGTGCTTCATGGAATAGGTTAGTTATGTGTACTCTATACAGCCATCGAAAATGTGCATTGCAAATGAATATAAATAGCTCTCTTTAAGTGAAGAAGCCATTTTGCTAAAATGAATCTCCATTCAGGAAGAGAGACCATATACAAAACTTGCCTAGCTGTACATTTATACTATTGAGTATTACATAAAATATTTCACATAGGGAGAATAAATCTATTCCATAGGTGTTTGAGTTGTCCTTTGGTTCAAAGCTCTCAAATACAAATAAGGGTCTTTTACCTGGTTACATATGAATTAGGTATTTTTCCCATTTTATTGTACTGCATCATCGATTTTCATGTCAACTTCATGTGTACGTTTAAGATGCCCTAAATGCAATATTAGCATATAGTTGTTTCCAAAAAAATTTCAATAAAATAATGTTCATGGCAATTGCCCTGTGGTATTTCATTTTCAAATGGTGTAACTGCATGTACTTTATGGCAGGCAGAAATACATAGCCTTATATGTAGAATTGAAGCCTAATTAAAATAGGTGAACATGCTTACTTTTTTGGGAGGGTGAGTTTTTCATGTCATATTTAAAGTAAAAATTCAATAATAAAAACATTTATATTCCTTGAAAATTACAAATTCATAGATAGCTTGCCAGTGCTACTCAATGCACATTTTCCTTTGATTTATAATTCTAATTGTTCTAACATTTTAACATTTCAGAATTTGTTTTAACCCAAATTCTTGACTAATGAACACTAAATGAAGATACAGCTCTTTAAAATGGAATTGTTTGGGGGAATATGTGGGTAATAAATTTTGAGAAAACCTGAGAAGCGGATATTCAATGTTGATAAATGTCATAATTACTAAATTTGAATAAATGGAGAGAGTATGGTCACCAATAAATGTACATTTTCAATTATAAGGAACAGATGTAATTATTGGAGCTTACATCTCCACTACTACCTACCAAGTACTATAATTATTATAAATTTGAAATATAGGATCCCTCTTTATTAAAATGTAGTATCCTAGGACACTATTTCATCTATCATGCACCTTGCTTTTAGATTAAAAGGGTCCAATTCAGGTTCACCTAAAATTACTCTCTAGAATCCTAATGTTGTAATCCACAGAAAAAACAAAACTTGGTTCATCTCTGCTCAAACGCAGATGCCCACATTTATGCAGAATGCTAAGAAAAGGTTAATGGTATCCCATATTGACAATTCACTGAAGACTGCAAATGCCATTCTGGAAATTTGAAAACATGTATTATAATTTGCTCTTTATTTTCATCTTCAAACATTTTCATGCTAGTTGCTTTCTGCTTCTCTGAAATATTTTGCCAGTCTAAGGTAATTAGAAACTTATTAATCAAATTTTCAGCATCTCATTTTGCTGATTTTTCCCTACTGAAATAGATGCTGTCTTTTACTAATGGATGATGGTGTTGATAGTGGAGGACATTTTAATCACTGTGTTCTGTTGATAGATGGCTAGTCCATTTAATTGAATTGTTATTTGATAGTGTAGTCTTTAAGACTTGCAGGCTTTGGGATTCAAAAGTGGACGACACAATCTTGGGCAATCTAACTATCATCTATTTAATAACAATTATCACTATATCACAATATGTAAACTGTGACCTAAACTCAAATATATTTGAACTGAGCTTTCACAAGTCATGATATATTCATATATATATATATATATATATATATATATATATATAATTTTAAAAAATAAATATGAAACATTTAAAAGCTACAAATTTTCTGAACTGGTTGTCAGATATGTTGTGGCTGGTCAAATTAATTTTTGCAAAATAAGTTCCCTCGAAATGGGAAGTAGCCTAGTGGAAAAACACATGTCTGAGAGGCAGAGGAGTGGGTTCTAATCCTAACTCTGTCACACAGCAAAAAAGTGACCTTGCTACAAGAACTTGAGCAAGTTGGTTAACTTCTCTGTGCCTCAAAAGATGTGGAATTCAATACCCTGACAATATCTGGATGGTTCTACCTTCACAGCATGTCTAGAATCTACCCTTTTCTCTCCATACAAACTTCTACTATGCTGATCAAAGCACCTTGACTGCTGCATCAGCCATCTCGCTGACCTCCCTATCTCCTGTCTCTCCTCTCCAGTCATTCATTCAATCATTTATTGAACACTTACTGTGTGTAGAGCACTGTACTAAGCACTTGGAAAGTAGAATTCAGCAACAGAGATAATCCCTACCCACCAATGGGCTCGCAGTCTAGAAGGGGAGAGACAGACAACAAAACAAGTACACAGGCAATACTTCATTTTTCTTCTGGGATCATTTTTTTTTCTGGAAACAAACAAAAAAACCTTCTAGTACCTATATCTCCACACTTCAGAAACCTATACTGGCTGCCCTTTCACCTCTGCATCAAACTCCTTACTATAAGGCACTCAACTCTCTCCCCCATTTCACTGATATACCATACCCTAAACCTAACCTAATTCCTCTAATGCCAACCTACTCTCTGTACCCCTACCTCATCTATCCTGTCGCCAACTCAGGCCATGCACTCCCTTTCTTCCATCATATCCAATAGTCTATCCATCACTTTCTCCACCTAGGCACTCCTAAAATTGCATCTCATCCAAGTGGCCTTCCGACCTAAGCACTCATTTCCCTATCTGCTCTCCCCTCTGTGTTACCTATAATCTTGATTTTGTACCTTAAGTTCTAATACTCAGTGATACCCCATGACACTTATCTACATATCCTTTTTTTCTACTATTTCCCTTATCTGTAATTTACTTCAATTTCTGTATACCCCTGTTGACTAAGTTCCTTGTGGCAAGGGTTCCTGTCCACACACTGTATGTTCCCAAGTGTTTACTCTGTACTCTGCACATCATAAGCCCTCAATGCCACTATAATTTAGTAGACTTTTCAATACTCCTAAATAAAAGTAAATTGAATTGTTTTGTGGAAATGAATCATTCATTGCATTGATCAAGAGAGGAAAAAAAAAACTTGGTATAACATTTTTTCAAGTATTGAAGATAAATACCTTTAGAATATATACTTGCAATACAGAACTTTCCCTGCAAGAGGACCCATAAAATCAAAATATTTAGTAAAATTTATTTTATACCATAAAATTAAGTAAACATACTTTACAAAAATTAATTTACTCAGTACCAAATTTGATGCCTTTCCTTTTTTTTTTTGTATTTCTTAAGCACTTATTATGTGCCAGACACCATACTGAACCCTGGGGTAGATACATGGTAATCAAGTTGTAGCAAGCCTTTGCCCCACATAAGTCTTAAAATCTTAATCACCATTTTACAGATGAGGTAACCTATGCACAGAGAATTTAAGTGACTTACACAGTGTCACACAGCAGACAAGTGGAGAAGTCGGGATTGGAAACCAACTGACTTCCAGAACTGTAGTCTATCCACTAGGAAACACCACCTAATTATTGGAAGAATCCTTTTGCACTCCTCAAAACCAATATCTTGGCTCACAACTTTGTTTTCATATACCCTCTGATATTTCAGTTCCTTTTATTAAAAGGAGAAATAGAAGAGGAATGAACACTAGAAAGATCCAATTCAGTGGAAGTAGCCAGTCTCCTGTGAGGCAATGAAGTTTTTTTTTTTAAAAAACTATATACTAAATTAACTCCCATAAGAACGTTTGCTGCTTTAAAAAATTATTTCTCTTCACAGAATAACAGTTTTTTACCAGTACATATTGCTTGATCCAAGTTTCAAGATTTAAATTTCACAGACAATAGATTTTCAAATATAAAATTAACATGATAAAATGGAGATTCATTCAATCATATTTGAGTGCTTACTGTGTACAGAACACTGTACTAAGCACTTGGGAGAGTACAACAATTAATAGACACATTTCATGCCCACAATGATCTTACAGTCTAGAATGAGCTTTGAGTCTACAGTTTTAATCTCTGAAATCCACCACCTGAATTTTTAATAATTAGCTATTTCCTTGTTTCAAAGATTGATCTAACTTTGAAAGCCTACTAGAAAAAATGCACTCAGAGGTGATATTTTAAAGAAAACTGGAAAGTCTATCATTATTAAGAAGGATCAATTTTAATGAGGTTTTTATATATTGGAATAATGTCCCTGTTACCATAAAATCTAAAATTGATATCACACATATGGATTTTCCAGTTTGCCTGCTGGCACAACAACAGCAGCAATAACAACAAACACAAACCAAACAAACAAAAAAACCCTCTGAAACAAATCTTTCCAAGGGCATGGATCTGTGTTCAAATCCTACCTCTGCCATTATCTGTTGTGTGACTTCGGGCAAGTCACTTAAATTCTCTGTGCCTCAGTTCCATCAACTGTAAAATGTGTATTAAGACTGTGAGCCCCATTTGGGATATGGATTATGTCCAACTTAATTATCTTGTAGCTACCCTACAACTTATCAGACACTGGAAGTGCTTAAATATAAAAAAAATGCAAGGGAAAGAATCTGTTTCCTCCAAAAAAAAAAAAAAGCTGTAAGCTTCTTTTCCTTAATTTGCCTTTTTCTTATGTTGCATGTTTCCAAGTGCCTTGTCCAGCACGCTATACATATCAATGACTCAACAGATTATTCTGCCTGCATTCACATTCTTCAAGTGTAGGAAGATGGAAAAAGTTTGCTTTGGGTCCCTCATAATTTAGTACTTTATTTGCCAAATTCACTTTACTGGTTCCATTCCATTCATTGTCATGCTCTTTTATAATATTTTCCATTTAGCCTACCTTAAAATATCTAATTTTGACTAATGGATAAAGTGAGACATGTTGCAAGTATTCTTTTAGATTGATTGTTTGAAGTGATATTTTAGTTTATATTCTCTCCATAGACTTATCTCTATCATTATTACAATAAATATAGACCAATTCAAGTAGTGTTTTTTAAAAAACAAAACCCACAAAATGCTTTCATGAACTGAATACAAATATATT